>NW_026517291.1:0-600000 GCF_026319265.1 Colletotrichum chrysophilum | reverse complement strand
AATAAAAAAAGTTTACTTTCCATACGGGTTCCTGTCTAAGTGCATCAGGCCGGTGCACGAAGACTTTTTGGCGCGTCAGTTGGTTATCACAAAAGTCGAACCCCTGACTCTGATCAGCTTTCCTTTTTGTTTTTTGTTACATTCGACGGGGAGGTTTTCCGTCAGCCAGCCTCCAGGGGTGTTGTCACTAGCGTCGGCATTAGTTCTTCTTGGGCCCTACGAGAATTGAAAACGGGACACGGGTTGGGCAGAGAACAACGGACTCCGGGTGGCTCCTGTTGTAACATTCTCACATGCCGTCACTTCTCACCGGAGTTCTCTTTCTGGACATGGGTCATTGACAAAATGAGACTAGGCTTGGACGATGAGAAGACGGAAATCAGATAAGCCGCGAGTTCACATTTCTCGGCACTCATTAAGAACGGAAAGGAATGTTGAAGCGCAGTGGTAGCGTGCGTTGTGCGTTGTCATGTGGCTAAGAGGAAACCGTCACCGCGCAAAAGCCAATGGTTCGAATGCCAAGTCTTTTGGGCCGTGATCATCGTCATCTCAACAACCGTGATGATGCTGAGAGTAGTGTGAGAGACAGAAGGAGTGAAGAGAGGCTGGAGAGGACGAGCGCGCGCACGGAAGGAGGGCTTGCTTGTGTGGTCCTTTCAGGGTCCGTGGCTTTTGCTCCTGTTCTTGGCATCACTTATCACCGCTCAGGGCCACAGGGCCTGTATTGCGTACATCATCACAAAGTCTGCAGTGTTCGAGCTGGCCGCAATCAGTCTTGTTGGTTCAGTGAAGTCTTCCAAAACATGTTTCTCCCGCTAGCCCCGAAAAGATCGAGTCGATGGACGAGGCCGCGCAACGTGCTGCGGGCACATGTTCTTGGCCAAGAGTGAAATGAAACACGCAGAGATAGGACAAACGCAGATCACATACACAGCCCACCATCGTAGCGGTAGAATGTTTTTTCAGTTATCTCGGATTTTCTTCCTTGTTTTACGGTTTCTTGGATTACCGCAGACACCGCGTCCTTCCCGTGGGCGGGACACCATGTCTCACATGCCTATCTAGAGGTATCTTGCGTGCTTTTCCTTTTTCTTTATGCCAAATGATGACGGGATAATGTATGCTGAACACCCCTTTATCTCTCCCGCCTCTTATCCTTCTCGCTGACGGTGTTTTCCCACCCTCCCTTTTTTTCCCTGATACATCCGTATGAATGCTATTCCGGGTCTGATATGGCAGGAAACGGTCAAGTCTGTAGCAGGTCATGTGCTATAACGGCTATTGCAAGCGCCCCGCCTTGCCGATTTGTAATATCTCACCAGTGAGACGGTCGTCACTGCGCAGGACCGGCCACGACTCGCCGCCGGCCTTGGCGAGAGTCACCTCGAGCTTAGTGCCAAGGACCTTGAAGGTGGACTTTTCCGCATCAATGGGCGCGAACAGAGGCACCTCGGCGGTGTAGCGCTTAGGCGGTGAGTCGGAAGTAGGCAAGTCGAGCGCGATGGACTGCGACTTGAACTCAATCTTGGCAGAGTCCTTGACGATCTTCTTGAGGAAGAAGGAGGCGATAACAGTAGAGGGAGTCTGGTAAAAATCGTTGCGAACAGTGTCAAGCTTCTCCTCGCCTCCATCGGCGGCGGCTCCCTTCTTCTTACCGCTGCCGATGAACAAGTGACGGTTCTTGGTCTTGCAACCCTCAATCTTCATGAACTGGTCAAACTCAAGCACGCGGCGCTTGCAGCAGCTGTAGCCCTTGGAACCCTCGTGGAAGATGGGGACGCCAGGGTGGTGGACACAGGACTCTGCATCACGGGAGGAGCCCTTGCGGTAGGTGGCCGAGCAGGCCTTGCGGCGGCAGGTCGCGCCATCGGCAATCTCGAGGGAGGCGTCATCGGACTCGGACTCCGGGGGTGGAGGAGGAGGAGAGGGAGCGGCCTGGGCCTGGGTCTGGGAGAGGGGCTTGCGCGCCGGGGCCGGTGCCGATGCGAGCTTGTCAAGAAGGGCGGCCGCAGCAGCGTCTTCCTTCTTCTTCTCGATCTGGGGTGGCAGGTCGGTTGTAGAGTGCTTGCCGGTTGTGCAGGGGGGGATGGTCATAAACTCCTCAAAGGTAAGGACGCGGGGCTTGCAGCATTTCCAACCTGGCAGTGATTTGCAATTAGCTTGTGTGTTACAATCGACGACATTATTGGGAGGAGGGAGGCTAAGCAAGGGATGCGAAAGGTTCGGAAAGCTTCAATTGGGCGGGAGGATGGGGGGGAAGAGGGTGATCCCTATCCCAGTTCACGGGACAAGAACGGGAGCGATGGGAGTCTCCATTGAAATGACGAAGTGTAAAATAAAGGTAAGATGAAATCGGCAGTGCGGTGTTGCATGGTAAGCGGAAAGTGAGTACCTTTCTGGCCTTCGTGGAAGATGGGAGGGCCGGGGTGGTAGACGCATGGCTCCTCTGCATCGGTGTAGACCTTGCCGCAGCCTTGGTGGACGCACTTCTCCGCCATGGTGTGGGATGGCTCGCTGTCGTTTTCGCGTGTTTGTTTGGGATTTGATGATGTTGCGATCGGGAGTCCGTAAGTAAGCCTGAAGGAGGGAGCTGGATCGCGAAAGGAGAACAAGAAAGAAAAGTAAATCCAGAAGCGACAAGTGGTGACGTTTGAGGGAAGGAAGGGCACGCTGGCGGCGGGCGGGTCCTGCTTGTTTGTAAATTGCTCGAAAGGAGCCCCCGTAAAGTGGAAGGTGAGGGGCAGTCGTGGCCGACGTCGATGTCGCCGCTTCGGTGGAGGGGTTGCTATGTTCTCCAGGATTCCAGAATTTCCCAGGGGTCCCGGCCGCCATTTACTTGCGCCGTAGCGGCTCAAAATTATGCATGTTAGGCACGAGCTCCGTCATATGCCCCCTCTGATTCGTCCGCCGCGCTCGCTGCGTCTGTCTCAATTGGTTCACCGCCTTCCTCGATAAGATACCCTGCTGTGAGCTGACATTGGAAGAATCGACCGAAGGCCTACCAGCCAGGACCTTGCACAATATCGGCGCGAAGGCCGGGGTAGGAGTTCAGTTGGAAACATGCCTCCGTACGACGAGACCAACCACAACCAGCCCACACTTTTGCCTTTTGCTGTCTCTTTCCTCACAGACATTACCAATTGCAACGCTCTCTTCACTCTTCACCCTGGGCTGTCTACAACAACTCTGCCGCCCACACCCAATCATCATCGGACATTTTGAAACCAACACAACGGGCGCTCTTCTCACGCCCTCCATACTGCCTGCCAGCACCGTCATCTCACCTCTGAGAGTCTCCCACGCTGTTCAGACCCTTGTCCTTGGCCCCCTAACCTTCAGCTCGACAGCTCACATTCCCATTCTTCCATTCTCAGCTGACAGCGAAAACGAGGCTGTTTCACAGCCCTTCGAGCCTCTTTCCCGTCCCGCCATCCTGGCATCTCACAGCAGTACGTACTCGGAACGGATACATCTGCACCAAGGGCGTGGTTTCCGGCGAACACGTCACTTATAGAGGCAATCGCGAATCTTTCGGTTGTTTGAATTTCTTAGCTTGATTGATCGTCAAACATGTTTACTCCAACACGGCGGCTCTTTCAACAAGCCCTCGCATGCCGGATCACACTCTTCACTCGCGATGGGTGCGGCTTGTGTGTAAGGGGGAAATCGGCCCTCTCCGCCGTGTGGGATAAGAGGCCGTTTGACTTCACAGAGGTTGAAATCACGAAGCCAGAATTTAAACGGTGGAAAGACCTATACGATTTCGATGTGCCTGTGGTAAGTTTACCTGAGCGACAACGAGGGAGGCAGACGTCCGATGTTGGCAGCTCGAGTGCACTTTACACCAAACTCACGTTCACTTCTTCCCCAGATCCACATCAGCAAAGCCGAGGCCCCTGAGGAGGACCCAGACCCCAGAGTCGTGGGCAAGGCCGTCAAGCTCATGCATCGCTTCGATCCCGACCAGATCGAAGCCAAGATGGACCAGGTTGAGGGCAAATAAACGGATACTTTAAACGCGGCCGCAAAGGTTTTGGCCCGGAGCCGAAGCAAGAACATAGCCTACATAATCGCTTAATTCTTCATTTCAACCGCCCGGGTCAGTCGTTTAATATGATCCACCCTTGGCTGGCTTCGCCGCCCCGCGGGCTATGTTCAAAGATTCCGCCAAGGTGTACTGCAATGCCGTGTAGTCCGTCGCTACGCTAATCATATCGAATCCCTTGTCTCCAAAGAACTTCGACTGCTCTCCTGAGGTGCAGAAGATGCCAGCCTTCTTGCCCGCCTTGTGGGTGGCCTCGAGGATGCGGTCAATGGCATCACTCAACTCCTTCTTGATGACGCCGTTGATCACTGGGTGGCCAATGTTGTTTCCTGCAACTCGGTTAGACTCATCTCGTGATTGGTACCCATGACGTTCTGACTGACCAAGATCAAAGGGCCCAATGAACAGTACATCGATACCCTCAACCGCAGCAATGTCCTCGACCGAGTTTAAAGCCTCTTGAGTCTCAATCTGTACCATCGTCAACAGACTGTCGTTGGCCTGCTGCAAGTACTCGGTCATGGTGGGCGCCGGGTTGAACCTCTCCATGGCGAGGGGCGACCCGAAACCCCGTCGTCCCCAAGGGGGAAACTTGGCGGACTGTACGAGGTCCTTCGCCTCTTGAGGCGTGCGGAGCAGCGGGACGAGGATCTGTCTTTCGTGTTAGTGATGCCCCCGTGTTCTTTTGCGTGTTCGTGATTTTACCCCGTGAGCACCACAATCCAAGGCGCCTGCGTCACGTCATCAGCAGTATGTTCTTCAAGCCTCATCGCCACACATGGGAGCCCTCACGCTTGACCATCCAACCCTGCATGTCCGGCAACCTCACAATTGGCGATACGCCCGCGGCGGCGATGGCGGGGACGGCATCGTGCATAGCCCCGTCTGGATGAAGTCACGCCGTCAGCTCGGTGTCCTTGGCAAAACCCGAAAGGGTTCCACGTTACCGTCAATGTTTCCGTGTTCGCAGTCGACCAAGACCCAGTCGATGCCCGGGCTCTTTGCGAGAACCCGGGAAACGTTGGCGCCGGGAATCATCTGCCACAGCCCCAAGCTGGGCCCGGCTCCCTTGGTGAAGGCCGTCCTGAGCCTGTTGGCTGCCTGCATTGCGGACATGATTGCTCAAACTAATAGAATGTAAAAAGGGTATGATGTATTAGAGATTGAGGGTGAATCCTCGACCGCAAAGGTGTTTATTATGTACGTCTCAATGTCACGATGTTCTCTCCCGGAATCGGCTCACTGAACAACACGAGTTCCTGTCTTCCGCGCCTTATGTCAGAAGTCTCAGTGCGGGGGTCATCACCTGCGCGGGGTGAAGGCCGCCGCGGGAAGCTGGAGCCCCTGCCAAAAGGACCAAAAAAAGGGCACTACGTACTGGAATCACTTAGCAAACCCCCGACAGCCGGATAGCCTCTCCCGCGGCGAACCGGAAAGTGGCTACGAAACCTAGGCCCGTACGCAGCACAAAACCCATGAGACAGTTCAGCGTGATTGGGGTTTATTGCGGGCAGACGTGGGGAAAGCTGCGTGGGAGCGGGGTACGGGTGCTCTGGCGTCTATTGGAGTAAAACGTTGGTTTATGTCGTCGATGGCTGTTCCGTCTTTGAATTATCATAATAGTTGCTTCGACCTAATAATCGATCTGGCGTATTTCTCACTAAGCTTCATCAGGGATCGTAGGTGTCACATGGTATAGGCTATCCGAGGATTGGGAAAGTCCAGTATATACTTGGGTTTTCCGCCATGCAGTTGCTAACAGACTCGTTTAACACGTGTAATATAACAAGAAGAATCGTAGATCAGGCTAATAAAGGTTTGAGTTGAAAGACACTCCTAGTGAAGACCTATAGCAGTACCTACTCATGTTCAAGGAGCAAGACAATGGTGCCGCTCCAAGCAAATGTCAAGTGGAAGTACTACTATTGGAGATAAGAGTAACAATGAGGTCCACATTCGAGAAATAGTTTGATGTAAAGTGATAAGATCAGATTTGCAATTCCTAGCTAGCCCCCAATTTTGTAATTTACATAGTACAGCACATGAACGTAGCTCCATGGTGCGAATGCCGCGCTAACTCGCGTGTAAGACTGTTGCTGCAAATAACGCCTGCTGCAGTTAAAGCCCCAAGGTTTTCTTGATCTCGGCCTTCAGACGGCCAAGACGGCTGGCGCGTTGTTTACCCTAATAATTCAATTCTCCACCACCGCCGCCAGCAACATGGTCGAGATCTTCGTAGCTCTTGAGACTACGACCTTGGGTGGCCTCACGAGGCCCAACTGCCGCTCCTCCAGCAGCACCGTCTCCCCATTTTCCGGCGCCCCCACGGCCTCTTCCACCCATGCCGCCGTCCCAGCGCGGGTTGGGGCGACGGTCATAGGGACCGCTTCGGTAGTTGCCACGGCCACCTCCCATGCCTCCGCGGCGGATCGGACCAGGCCCACTGCGCTCATCACCGCCGCCATTCCAGCCAGACTGCACGCCCGGATGTCCCCCACCCAGGAATGGAGGGAAGCCGCCAGGAGGCATAGGGAATCCGGGAATCGGCATCATACCATTCATGGTGAAGTTTTGCAAATTGAAACCTCTAGGAGTTCCGGTTGCAGGCTGACCATTCGAAGGCGGGAAGTGGCCATTTGAGTTGGCATCCGTTCTTGACGGAGCGATATGAGATGGATCCATAACATAAGCATTGATGAGATGGAACTGCAACATGTTAGCCAAGGAAGCAACTGTGAATTGGGAAATAGGAGTGCTTACCTCTTGCTCAATGCTCTCGAGCCACTCGGCGTGACGCTTTTCAACGTGCTTCCGCCAGAAGTGCTCCTCCTTGAACAGCTTGACACACTCTGGAACCTTGCATCTCCACTTGTGCTCATCCTCTTGCTTGACGTACTTGAGCGTCTCGTCACTGACGGCTTCCTCAACTGAGCGGCCTCCAAGTTTGCGAAGGTCTACGGTATCAGGCTCCAAAATCTGCATGATCTTGTCCTCGAAGGTCTTGACCCAGTTGAAGGCGCGCAGAAGCTGTTGTTCCGCCTTGCCAGTAGCGCTGCGAAACTTCTTGTCACCATCGGCAGCCTCGCCTTCTTCTTCGATCTCACTGCGCTTCTTGCCAGGGAAAGGCTCGCCGTTGGCGCTAGCACGAGCAACGGCCTTCGCGGCAGAGCCGAGAGTGCTTCTTGGGCGGCGCAAGTGGCCACCGGGACACTTGCGGGTAAGCTCGTGGATGGAGTCACTCTCAAATACACAGAAGAAGCAAAAGTTGAAGACGCGTCTGAGATACTCAATCATGAGATCCAATTGCTTCTTCTTCACGAGCAACTCTTCATCGTCGGTCTCGTCCTCATCGACGGCGCCTTCGTCCTCATCGTCGTCGATGGCACCGTCTTCACCGTCTTCCATGCCGTCATCAACATCAAGGTCGCGCTCCCGCTTGGCCTTGGGCTTCTTGGCGGTGACGGTCGGCTGCAGGCGGCCAGCGTTTTTAAGATCATCAACCCTCTCCTCAATCTTCAAAACAGCGTTGAAGTCGGAGCCAAAGTCCTCTTCGAACTTGTTGACCAATCGCTGAACAAGACCCAAATCCTTTTCGACCCGTTCCGGGGCAGAAAAGAGGTCCCAAAGTGCCTTCTTTCTAGGGTGAGTGGGTGGGTTGTGTACGCCGACGTGGCAAACAAAGTCGCCTCTGACTTCGTCCTTCACAGTCTTGCCATTGATGGCGTCCAAAGCTTTCTCAGCGGTGGATACTACGGCAGGTGACTTCAACGGCATGTCCTCATCCTCATCCTTGGGGTCCGCACGGTCAACCACCGCAGGGGCGACTTCTGATGACGGATGAAGCATGACCCATCCAATGCGGTGATACCGTTTGCTGGGGTTGGGATCGGAAAGTGAGAGCCACTTGAAGCCACCCTCGTCCTCTCCAAGATGCTCCTTGCAGAAGGTCTCGAGGTTCTGGCGACTGACATGAGGCGCGATGGTCTTGATCAGCAAGGTCGGCTGGTAAAGGTTCTCATCTCGGATATCGGCACCATTGGCGGGAACAAGGTCTCCGACACCGAGAATCTCGTTCGCAGCTGTCGCCTCGCCCTCTTCCTTTTCGACGACACCACCGAGTCCATTGCTTTCACTCTTAGGCAGACCCTCGAGAGAAAACTCGTCGAACGTGCCAGACTCAAGGTCCTGCTCCCATTGACCATAAGCGCCCCGGCGGAACTCGTTAAGTTGTGACCTGAAGCCGTCGCGAATCTCAGGGACGTAGCGCTCACGGAACCACTGCTCCTTTTTGTGCTCGGCAACAAAAGTGCGTGCCATCTTGGCCTGAAGCTCTTCTTTGTAGGCATCGTACGCGGCCTGAATCTTGGACTTCTCTTTCTCGCGTTCCTCTTGAGCCTCACGAGGGCCGCGAACCCGTTCCGGCTCGCGTCGACGTCCACTTCGTTGGCGCTCCTTCTCTTCCTTGATCTTCTCGTTCATGCGCCACCACTCGCCAAAGTAGGAGAATCCAACTTGGTAGGGGAGCTTGACCGGGTCCGCGAGGGGGTTGACAGTCATTGGAGCAGGGCCGCTGTCTTGTCCTGGGACGTATCGATCAATATTGGACGGCGGGGAGCTGATGCGTCTGTCTCCGCGGTCATCTCTGTTCCCCCTGCGATCGTCATCCCTCCGCCCGCCGGCATAGTCATCGCGGCCGCGGCCTCTGGGCTCGTATCGGTCGACAGCAGCTGGTGATCGTGAACGACGTCTATCGCGACGATCGTGGCCTACAAGATGAGGTAAGCAATGAACCCTTATTGCCGGAGGCGACGCCATTGACGGGAGGCCCTGAATCTACAGAGATTCGATTGATGGGGTTTAGGGAATGAAGTACGCACCAGGAGACCTGCCGCGGTAGAAAGAATCGCCTCGATCGTCCTTGCGCGTGTCGTCGCGACTGCTCCACGTCCTGTCGCCCGGCGAGCGCGCGGAGGCGTCTCGGTGAGAAGAGTACGAGTCCATCTTTGCCTTGTTGTTGCTGAGTCGCGGTAAACAAAACCAGAATGGATGGTCTCTGTTGCTCTTTGTTGACGTGCGGAAATGGGCGGCCGTTCAGCCTAGATTAAGTATCGCGTCGGGTAGCCGCGTTCTCGCTTCTCATGTGGTGTCGGCCGCTTGCTCGATCGGAGGTAAGGAAAGCAAGGAAAGAGGGCGCCTGTTGTTTGGCAACGCGATTGCTGTTAGAGAAATCATTCTTGCAGGAAGGAGCGGCTTTCTGTGGAAAAATGGGAACAAGAGAAAGAGAATTGAGAATTCGGGAGGATAGCAGCAGCAGAAAAGTGGTGCAATTGCCGTCTGGCAAAGATGGAATAAAAACGGCTCGTCTCTAATAGGAGCGACGGAGCAAACGGAAGAAGAAGAAGTATTGGTGCCAAATGAGGCCGGCTTGATAATGTGGATTGACAAACGGAGGATGGGTGACTTTTTTCTTCTGGACAGGGAGCCGGGCAGGAGAGTAGAGAATGTGTTTGGGGAGGAGGGAAGACAGGAGTAAATTGTATCTTGGGGCAACCGGATCAAGGGGATGAAGGGACAATGGGTGCGCCGAGTAAAGATGCTGCAGAAATAAAAAGGGAGAACGAACTATTTCGGTTGCGAGGGCGACTGCCTCGACGATGAAGTGCAGAGTCGTTGTGGTCCAAAGCGGAGGACTCTGAGATGGACGAAGCAGAGTTGGGAACGGGGAGGCTGACCTAGCTGCTGCCGAAGGGCGACGAGACACGAACAAAGGTTCGGCTGGGGAGACCCACTGATACCAAAGGAGGCTTAGCGTGTCCAGAGACTCCTCTTTGGTGCATATATCTTATTGTGGCATATTACCCGCTGTGGCTGAGACTTGTGGTACCACCTTTGGATTTGTCAATATGTGGTGAGTTTGGGTCGTGAAGAGAAGCAATTGTCACCTACCAACTCGACAAAAGGGAATCAACATGGTTTCTCTCCTCAAGTGCCAGGAAGGAAGCCACGATGTTGCAAGGCTATCGGCAGTCGCGCAGTAAGCGGCATAGCTCCCAGCTGTTCACAGCCGCGGCAAACTGACCGTGGGTCACGTCAAATATTCCCGTCAAGCTAGAGGTGCCCTGGGCTGCAGAACAGTGGCCGATCCCCAGCGATCTCCAGAGCTTCACCCCTGTAGCGACAGGAACATGTCCATCTAAGGAATGGAGTCCCCATCTGTCAGTCTAAAAAGGGTGACAACGCGACGATTTGTGACAGTTGTCGCTAGCCAGTCCTTTCTCAAGAATTGCTAATCACCTGTTGAATCGTAAGTTCATCACCCACTTTCGGCATTTGTGTTCCCCATTTCCCTTTTCATTACAAAGGTCGTGTAAAAGTGCCAGTTACCAGTGAAATTCAATACATTGCGTCATAGCTCTGTAGCTATCTCGCATGTCGGAGCAGGACCCGCCCCGAGGCATACCATCGCATGTTCCAGACGAACATAGACCTCGACGCACCTCTCCTATATTATAACAAACATCGCCAACTCTTCTCAACTGCATCTGCTGACGTTGCATCGTTCAAGTTGATACGTTTCCATAACCTACCGAGCCACAGACATGACGACCTTCATCCCCGCCCTGACCTTACCCCACCAGGTATTCGAGAATGCCGCGGCCTCGATCCTGTTGCCCATTGCTCTAGGAACAGCCGTCGGCTACTCATCTAGACGTGAGTCTATCTGTCTCTCCGCGCGACCTTCAATTTGCTAACCCAAACGGCCGCAGCCAAAGATACCCAAAAGACCTATGCCGCCATCAAGAACCCGCCCCTGCGCCCCCCGCCGTACGTCTTTGGTCCCGTATGGACTCTCCTCTATGGGTATGCCTCCCTTCGACGCCTCCATTCATGCATGAGCTGACATGGAATAAACAGCATGATGGGTTACGCCGCCTACCGCGCCGTCCACAACGGGCTCTCTCCTTTCTCTACAATTGAGCAAATCAACATGACCAAGCAAGGCGCGACCCTCTACACCATCCAGCTCGGCCTCAACCTCATCTGGATGCCCCTCTTCTTCGTCTGGAAACGCCCAATTGAGGCCACTGTCGATATCGTGGCTCTGCTCGGAGTGAACTCCTACCTGACCTACCTGTGGGGCTCCGTCGACCGTGTCGCCGGAGGTCTCCTTGTCCCCTACCTCGGCTGGCTCGGCTTCGCTACCTACCTCTGCGCCGGCGCTGGATACCTCAACAACTGGGATCTCAAGGGCGCCGAGGAGAGGGCCGCCGCTGGCAAGAAGGAGTAGTGCTACTTGGGTTCAGGTTGCGTTGGCACCGAAAAGGGCGGAAAAGAACAAAAACAAGAGTTAAATCAAATGTGACTTTTGTAGGCGTTCAATTTGTCTTCTGAGAAAAACTCCCCTAGGTTTTCTAAAACCAATAAATGACAGAAAAAGGTTGATATCCATGCTCACGTCTACCTCTTCTAATCTCATGTGAAGAACATTTTACATCTGTTTATGTATATACCAGCCGTCCCGCTACGCCCTCCAAAATGCCATTTTATGGACCAAAGCAAAACCCATCTACCCGCCCAAGTCTAGGATATCAAAAACGAAGAAACGGAAAGTCTACTGCATGGGGAATTGTCGCTTGAGACCGTCAAAAACCATGAAAATGAAGGCCGAGCTGGGCGCGGAGCGCAGGCAAGTGATGCCGCATCCCCGGTACAACCCCCTCAACCCATGTTGCTGCCATACGACAGCACCCTCCTGCCAGAACGTCCGGCCCCGCGTCGCATCGCCGATGGCTGCCGTCTGCATGCGCGACTTGATCGTGTCGGCGGGGAAGAAGAGGAAGTTGTACGAGACACCACCAGAGGCTCCCGCCAGAGCCTGCTGCCATAGCGGCAACGGCTTCGCAGCGAGCGCCTCCTTCTCCGACTGGCTCTTCGCCGCCCTACCGTTGAGGTGGTAAAACAGCTTGGTCACTGTCTCCTTGCTGCCGAACCATGCGGCGCAACCGCCCGATTCGCGGATCAGCGTGCCCATTTGGCCGACCCAAAAACCCTTGATGCCATTGTGTTGGTAGATATCGCGCACGACGGCCAGCGGGCGCAGCTGTGGCGGCGCGGAGCCGTCTGCCCTCGCAGGCGCCTGGATCTTGCACTTGACGAGCTCGACCGGTGTCAGGACGTAGGATGTGAAGAAGCCGGAGAAGGCGCCTGTGAACCAGAGCGCGCCCAGAGAAAGCTCTTGGCCTTGGGGTGTTATGCCGGAAGAGTAGACCGCGGCGCGACCGATGCGTTCGAAGAAGAACAAGCTGCTGTTCTCAAGAGCGGCGCCGACGAGCGGGGCGCTGATGCCGCGGTAAAGACCGAGGACACCCTCGGCCTTGATAGACTGGCGGAAGCAGTCAAGCGGGCCCTTGTAGCGGAGGGGCTGGTTGTCGGGCTGGGATTGAAGTCGGACCTTGACCGTGTCGAAGGGGTATTCGATGTATTTGCCGACTACACCGGCGACCTGTGCGAAATGCCCTCGTTAGAAGACTTCCTCTACAGCTTTAGGGACGGGGGGCGCGCGACTTACAGATCCGTACACAATGTCCTCAATCGCCTCCAACGCCGCGGTGCGGCTCTTCTTCAACGAGACCGGAGCATCATGGTGGGGGATGTCCATGGCGGCGCCTGCAGTGTCCATCATGTTGATAACTGGAACAGATATGTCGCACAATCTACCTCTGCTTTATGTCGTCGTCGTAGGTAGGACAGAGGGCGGACGAAGGGCCAAAACCCCTCGCAGTAATGCCGCAGCAAAGGTCGGTGAAAAAGAGGGGGATGGATTGGTTGTTTGCTGGCTGATCCTATATGCTTGCTTGGTGCTTGTTGGCCGTTTTGCCGCACAAGACGCAATATCGCTCAGCAGCAGCTGCGGCCGCAGGCAGCAAAATGTAACAGATGCGCCAGAAAGGAGCAAGTGCAGGACGGATGAATAGAAGTCTATTCAGCACTGTCCTCACTGCTCCCCCTCGTGCTGAGTTGAATCAGGGAGGTGGGATGACCATAGGACGGTGGGCGCGGGGCAACTGCGAAAAGTAGCCGTACAGAGTGTCGGTCACTCGGAGCGCGTTCCCAAGAGACCGTTTTTTCTTGTCGGTTTTTCTTTGCTGTCGCAGGCTGGGCGAATGAGAAAAGTCTACCGATACCGGGGCGGGCTTAGTGGCTCCGGATCACAGTGTCGATCGAGCTAGCCAGCAGTGACAAAGTGCCTCCTCTGTTCAACAAGAAGGACAAAAAACCGCGCGCGCTAACACGTGGAGGTCGAAGAGGACGAGGAGGGAGCCCAAGAGCAGAGAGGGAGGGAAAGAGAGGGGAACGGGGGAGTAATTGCCAACCCTCTCAAGTCATGACTTGGCCGACGACCCCTCAGGGTTAATACTTATACAAAAACCATGTGAAATGGGAAACGGTGAAGATCCGAAAATTGTGGAGTGTTTAGGCGCAGCAGAAGCAGTAAACTGTGAAGCTAGCACTACCTACCGTACCCAGTAGCCTTCGGGCTCCGTGGATGCGGAACAAGGGAAGGGAACATGTCAAAATTTTTCTCTTCAAAGTCTTGGGTTCAAACTGATTCCGCACTCTTTTGCAGCAAGTTGCAGGCGCCTTGCGCAGCCCAGGCCCAGAACGCCCCGGGGCCCTGACATCAGACCGAGAAAAAAGTGACCCGTGGTGGGGTTGACTTGGCTTGGTCGGCGGGAGCTAGCCTTGGAAACCCCGAATCCTTCCCCGCTGTCAGGCACACTTTGGCAGGGAGCAGCATTTGCCCCGCCACCAGCCCCGAGGCGCCGAACGCTTTTGGCTCGGACATAGTAGATTATCACGATAATCGCGGCAGGAGGTCCATCGTGTGGTGGGGTCGTCATCTATTTGGGTGGTACTGCAGTTCGATGGTTTCAGTGCGCCCGTGGCCTGTGGGCTTCAAAAGTGCGCAAGCGACCCCCGACCCCGTCCCAAGAATGGGGTTGTTCCGATCTGAAATGTTTCCCGCTGAAGATTATTCACCAGAGCTTTTTGTTGGAACGTTTTTTGAAAGCAGAGCGTGCGATGGCGAGGATGATGTATGCAGATATACTGGTTGAAGAGAGGCGATACAGAAACCCAGCGACAAGAACGAAACATGGTATGTGTGCACCGGTATTACTTTTTTGGACTACAGGACACAGCGGCTGCCCTCCCGAGAAACCCTGTTCCGAGTACGCCATTCCATTATTCATAACAACCTAGTCTACAGGCCCCGCTAGGCCATCTTGTGTCTCTTGACAGGTCTCGACTGTGCGGCTTCATGCCGACGAAGCTCCTCCGGTACCCTGGAAAGTGAGCTCTTGGAGAGCATCTGCTTAAGGTCGTAGTACAGATCGGTATCTTCGTTGCCGAGGAACGTAATGGCGACACCGCTCTTGCCCGCACGACCCGTACGACCGATACGATGGGTGTACGCCTCGATGCTTGACGGCATGTTGAAGTTGATGACCAGGGACACGTCCGGCACATCGATACCTCTTCCAGCCAAGTCTGTGGCGACAAGAACATCTGTCTGACCAGCTCGGACGGAAGCAAGGGCTGCCTCTCTCTGTTCCTGGGTCTTGCTTCCGTGAAGGGTGACCGCCGAGTAACCCATATGTTTGACGTCTCTCGCGACAGCGTCGCAATTGCGCTTGATGTTGACGAATACGATGATGGGTGGAGCATACTCGTTGGACGCAAGGATTTCCTGCAGACGCTTCTTGCGCTTGTCCTCGCCGGATACAAACTCCACCCGCTGCTCGACCGTGTCAACAGCCTCGCCAGCGTTACCGATTGTGACAATTGCTGGTCGCCGTAGGTACTTTTTCGCGATTTTCTCAACGAGCGGTGGCATCGTGGCCGTGTACATCATTGTCTGTCTGTACCGGTCCTTTCCACCAAGATACCTCTTCATAATAGCTGCATTCTCTGCTTCTTCGGTGTCTGGCTTCTCGTTCGTCACGGGCAAGGCATCGAGAATCTTATTGACCGACTCCTCAAAACCCAAATCGATCATGCGATCAGCTTCATCCATGATGATGTAGCAGCACTGCGAGAGGACCAAGAGGCGTCGCTCGATGCAGTCTACCAAACGACCGGGGGTTGCGACAATGATCTCGGCACCGTTGCGCAGCGCGAATGCCTGTTCTTCCAGAGAGTGACCACCGACGATACTGACTACTCTAAAACCAAGAGGGCCGGCGAACTTCTTCGCCTCGGTCTCGATCTGCTGAACCAGTTCACGCGTCGGTGCCAAAATGAGTGCGTAGGGGCCGTCGTTGCGGTTGACCTCGGTGAGTGGCGGTAAGTCTGAGATGTAGACAAGCAGCGGTAGCAAGAACGCAGCAGTTTTACCGGAACCTGTGACGGCAACACCGATAAGATCTCTGGCTTGCAGCGCGATGGGGATGGCGGCTCGCTGGATGGGCGACGGCTCTGTGTACCCAACTTGATCGATGATATTGAGCAATCGTCGGGGTAGACCAGACTCTTGCCAGCTGCGCATCGGGTTGGGGATGAGACCGCCCTTCGTTGCGATGCCGAAATCCTCCTTGAAAATTCTCCAGTCTCGCTCGCGCATCTCGTCGAGGGCCTTCTTGGACCAGTGCTTCGTAAGACCTGTACGATCTGCGCGCTCCTTCGCTCGGTCTCGAGCCTTGTAAAAGTCGTCCATAAACTCCTGAGCGCGTCTCTTGCCGTTCTCAGCGTCCGTCTGCTCAATCCTTTTGGCTCTGGCAAGTGCAATACTTTCAGCCTCTGCGTTGAACTCGCCTGCGAGACTGCCAAATGTGTATGACTTGAGCGCCAAGCTTGACTCGTATAAAGGATCATCGTCTCGCGTGGTGTCTTCCTCGGCGTCCCAATCGAACTTGAACTCGGCTGCTCTCTTCCGCTTCTTCTTGACGGAAAATTTCGACTCCTTATTGACTTCCGGGCCGAGATATCGGTTGCGCAGTAGCTCTGCTTCGATCGTGTCGGCTGATTTCTTCTCTTTTCCGTCTTTCGTTGTCGCCTTTTTCGGTTCGGGCTTGTCCCGTCCTCGTCGTCGTCCGCCATCGTCGTGCTGGTTCATAGCTTTTGGGCCGGTCGGGACTCGATCGGGGGCGCCGATGCCATTTGTGCCGTTTGTGCCGTTCGTGACATTTCTTCCGTTACTGGTGTTCGCCTTTGCCAGCCACTTCGCCTCCCGTTCGGCCTTTTCGCGCGCCTCAGCTTCGGCTTTCCGCTTTTGCTCCTCTTGCTCTGCTGCTGCCTTTTCCGCCGCCCGTCTCTCGCGCTCTTTTTTTGGGATGAAACGAGGCTTCGCTGCCTCGGCGGCTGCGGCCTTCTTTTGACGGAGAATCTCCTCCAAATCTAAAGGGGCGCGTTTGCTCATCTTGGGCCTGATGGTAATGATGGGTTGGTGTTTAAAGACGGCGAAGGTCGGCTGGGTTGTAGCCTTACACAATCTATCGTGGCGCGTCTAATGGGTGCACGGGCCATCGAGGTCACTCATGAAAAGCTTCCACACGTCGCTTCAGCCTGTGGCCTCCTTCCGTTGTGTAATACACGAAGGAAGTTAACAAATTGCGCGGGGTGGTGATTGAAGCTGCAGCTGTAGTTGCGGCGACAAATATCGAGCTGACGGATATCATTCCTCAGATGGAGAAGGCTGCAACACGCGCCACAGTTTAGCTGCCACAGTTGAGAGGCCAATCATATAGCGTCGCGATCGGCAATACTTGCCCCTCTCTCGCACCGAGCTTCCCTCCCCTGCACCTGCATGTACAGGGGTGGATAAGGCTGGCCAAATTTGTCTCGCAGCCAACATCGTCGCCGGCATCGAATCGTACAGAGAAGCCCGTGTCGACCAGCGAAACCCCTCCAATTCCTCCCCGAACCTCCGAACGGCACACGATTCTCTCGACGTCTAGGGAGGGTGTTCAATCGTACGGCACACCCGTTCAATCGACCAAAGGAGGTCACCTAAGAGGAGGAAACCACGGAAAAAAAAATGTCAGCACAAAAGCACATCGCGCTGGCCAAGGCCTTGCCGGAGCAACTACAGCGCTTCTTCGCTCGTTGGCCACCCGCCTCTATTGCTCCCGCCGGCGCTCCCAAGACTGGCTTCCAAGAGCTCACGCCGAATCCGTTCGCCGCCCACAAGCACCCCGATACCGGCAAGTGGCATGACCCTGTCTACTCGTTGCGTCGACAAGCCGAGCTCGTCAAGCTCGCACGCCAAAATGGTGTCGAGGAGCTTCTGCCGCCCACGGTCAAGGGTACCGAGGCTCGCATCGCCAAGCGTGTCGAGTTTGGTCTGAGGGTCAAGGGTACGGGTGTGGGACAAAAGGTCAAGGGAAAGATTCACGAGAGAATGGTCATGCCCAGGTATATCGTCATGCCATGTCGTCTTGGAGGACCAACAACTGACAAAGTGCTTCAGGATGGAGAAGAGGAGAGAGGCTATGCTGGCGATGCCCAAGCTTATCAAGGAGTGGAAGAAGGTAAGTCGACTGTTTACGCATGGTGTTTTTGGAGCATGCATACTGACGAGGTGCATAGGTTGGAAAGAGAAACTGGAAGAGGTTCCCCAAATAAACGATCACTTTCCCTGTTCAACTTACGAGGCGTCAATGGCTTTAGACGCTGTACATATACCATGTATTATCATGTACAAGAAACGAATCACACAACTCCCAAAGCTGTTCGCCCATGTCATGCTGCGACTCGTCGCTCACACCGACCATACCTGCCACTACTATGACAGCATGTCTATGACATTCACAGTGACTTTGGACAAGTGTCTTCAGCACCTCACTGGATTTTGCATTGCGCATCATTTCTCCCATGATCACTTTGGATGCACAAGTTGAGTTGGGCCATCCAGTCCTCTCCCCTCACGTGACCCATAATCAGTGTCTCCTCAAGCTCCAATTCGCCAGAAAATTTCACTTACAAAATCGCCCAGCATCAACTACACGGGGATTTTCACCCCCCTTCCACGCTCAACATGAGTTCCTCCCCTGCAGCACCGGGCGGCCACACCCACTACACAGTCCTCTGTCTCACCCGCAAGCTGCTGCAGGAACAAGCCGCAGATCAGTCGCAACAAGTCATCAAGCGGGCCTACCACAGGGCTCTTCTCCAGAACCACCCGGATAAATACCCACAACTAAAGGGTGACGGATCTACACCCTCAGATTCGGCAAGCTCAAGGTCGCCAGCGAAATCTGACGTCTTGACAATTGATCAAATTTCCACGGCATACAAGGTCCTGTCGGATACCAAGCTCAAGGCGGACTATGACAGGTCTCTCGATCTCGCACCCAACAACCAAGGCTTAAAGCGGGAGGAGGCGTTCCAGACGGGTATCGAGAACGTGGATCTTGACGATTTGGAATTCGACGAAGGACAGGAGTGTTGGTACCGCAGCTGTAGGTGCGGGAACTCCCGAGGCTTCTTATTCACGGAGGGAGATCTGGAGGAGGCGGGTGAGAACGGGGAATTGCTTGTTGGATGTCAAGATTGCAGTCTGTGGATGAAGGTCCATTTCACTATAGTGGATGAGTGAGATGAATTATAAACACAAAACGAGCCCTAGCTGCAGATAAGTGAGTTGCGTGTCAAATTCTTGTGGTCAATCTCTACAGTGCAAGCATCACATTCTGCCAATGTTCAAAAGCTGCCGGGTGTGCTTTTTTGGAAGCAATTTTAGTCTTTTTTTGTTGTTGTCCAGACGGTCTTGCATTAGAGTCTAAGAAAGCAAACCTGGGTACGACCTCCAAAATGCTCTTCTTTAGCCTCAGCTAGTCCCGTAGGAAAAATCAACCCCTCACGATTCTTGTGTATTGCCTAAACGATGCCTTTCGCAAAATGAAATCTCCAGTCCACACTCCGTAGACACCAGTCCACCCAAATTCCGGCGAATAACGCAGGTTTGCAGAGAATGAATGCTACGAAACCAACCCCTTACTCAGCCTTGGGCTCCTCAGAGGTAGCAGCCGGTGCCTCGGCGGCACCCTCCTCCTTGGCCGCAGCGGGGGCCTCAGCGGCGCCTGACGCCGCGGGCTCAGCCTCAGAAGAGGTCCAGAGGGTCTAAAAGGAGTTAGCGACTATCTTTGACAGAAACGTTGATTTGTCTTACCAGGTTGTCACGGAGCAGCTGCATGATGAGGGTAGAGTCCTTGTAGGACTCCTCGCTAAGAGTGTCCAACTCTGATAGCATAGTCAGCAAACGAGTCATAGCATAGATATCGGTAGTACTAACCGGCAATGGCATCATCGAAAGCCTGCTTGGCCAGGTGGCAGGCCTGGTCGGGAGCGTTAAGGATCTCGTAGTAGAAGACGGAGAAGTTGAGGGCGAGACCAAGGCGAATGGGGTGGGTAGGGGGAAGCTCGGTCTGGGCAACCTCGGTGGCAGCCTTGTAGGCCTCGAGAGACTTGTCGGCGGAGTCCTTGCGGCGATCACCAACGGCGAACTCGGCGAGGTAGCGGTGGTAGTCACCCTTCCTGTTCACTTAATCAGTATTGCTTTCGAATAGCCAATTTGGACGTCCATCCTTACATCTTGTGGTAGAAAACCTTGGACTCGCCAGACTTGGCGGAGGGAATGAGGTGCTTGTCGAGAACGTCAAGGATGTCGTCGCAGATCTTGGCGAGCTCGGCCTCGATCTTCTGACGGTACTCCTTGATCAGACCGACCTGAGAAGAGTTGCCCTTAGACTCCTCCTTCTGCTCGATGGAGGTGACGATTCTCCAGGAGGCACGACGGGCGCCGATGACGTTCTTGTAAGCAACGGAGAGCAGGTTGCGCTCCTCGACGGTCAGGTCACGGTCCTCAGAGGCCACGATCTTCATGTTATCGACCATCTCTGGAAGCCCGTTAATCAGTATAATCCATCGGACATGAGCAACGGAAACCACGTACCCTCGTAGCGCTCAGCCTGCTCAGCAAGCTTGGCCAAGTACACAGCATCTTCGTGACCCATTTTGGCGGTTATGATCTGTGGCGGTCGAGACGGATTAGCACGTGTAGGCGGCGGCGACGGTGATTGTGCGCTCAAAATGGAGAATCAGGAAGAACTCGATACGAGAGGCGCCGAAGAAGGCAAATTGAGGGTGACAGGGCGGGCACGGCGATTGAGGACGGATAGGGCGAACCGCAGCGTATGCGCCTCGCTGACTTCATCACTTGAATGAGGCTCCCCGCTCCTGGTGGGGTTTCGCGTCTGACCGATCTTGATAGGGCGCGCGAACTTGTTGAGGCGTTCAATCGGGAAGAGATCAAGGCATGGACGGCATCGTCTCGGAGCGGTCGCCCGGTCTTTGGCGAGGGCGGTTGTTGGGAATCGGTGGAAGGAGATTGCGGCGAGGGATGCGATGACGACAGAGGGGGCACGGGGGATGGGGGAGGGGACCACGTACCTTGGTGCGATGTTTTGAAGACGGCGGGGATGTTCTGGTGGAACGATGGATAGTTGGCAATGGATAAATCCCGTGTCGAAACTCGAAAGATCCGGAGCAGGGGAAGGGGATGCGTCGAAGGGTAAAAAGAGGCGGGTGTGTTGACGTTTGCTAATGTAGTGCGAGAGTTTTGAAGTTGGGAAAGTCGATGAGACGAAAAGGTGGTGGATGGAAATTGAGGAAGGGGCTCTGGACACTGCACCGGGCAAGACAAGGCGGCGACTGACCAGTGAGTGACTGGGCCTGGGAGCGACTGGACGTGGTAGACTGGCTGGGGACTGGACTGGACGTGGACCGGGACCTGCTGGGACTGGACTGGGAACGGGGGCCCGACATTCACTAGACAGTACCTTACTGGCTGGCTTGGACGAGCAAGCACGCTGGCCAATCCCCTTTTTCGCATCCACTGTAGCAGGTGCCCTTGTGTTTTGGTACTGCTAGCCCTGGAATGGCTGGCTCACGTGAATTGCCTTAGCTACCTAGGCGGCCTGGAGCAGCCCAGACGACGGGACTGACTGGACAGAGATGCCTTCCTTACCTCACCTCTCACCTCTACATAGTAGGTGCCCAGCCCAGGTGAGGTAAGGTACCGCGAGGTAGCATAAGGTGTGGCGGCTGTGCGCTGCGGCTGAGACTGCGTATGCCTTTTGAGGGTCTGGGGAGGGGAAAGTGCTATCGAATCTCCCCCTCAGCGCCGCCAAAGTCTGTTTGAATCGTGCCTTCCTCGCGTTCAATTGCTGGGTTTCCTTCCCCCTTTATTGCGAACCTGACTCTGCGACGCACGGTGGGGGGACAGCAGAGGTACAAAGCGGTACCTGGCGTCGGATGCTCTTTATTTGCGTGGATCGACTTCCCCAGCACGCGGCGCCCCTTCCCCAGGGCCGTCGGCCTTGGTCGGTGGACTCCAGCACGAATGCCTCTGCTGCCGCCGGCTGACAAGCAATACCTGGCACCAGGCAGTCCAAGTGCACCAGCGGGAGCAAGTCTTGATGACCTCAGCAAGTACGAATGCCTGTCTCTTGCTGCAGCCATGTACTATATTGATAAGCCATGCTGCGTTTCTTCGCGTCACTTTTCAGCGCGTTAATGCTGATGTTGATGCTCATGCTTCCTCCTAGCCCACGGTGATAAGGAGGCATGTTCAGACAGTGAGCTACCGCAGGCTTCTCCAGCTCTGCAGTCTGCTAGGTGGCATGCCACACGCATATCAGGGACTCCAAATGCCAAAAACCGAAGCCGAACCCCTCCTTCCCGTCTCCCCATCCCACTTCGTCTCTTCTTTTCATGCAATCGCCGTCCTCCGTGCTCATCGGTGTCGTCCTTTGAGTTCAGGCACTTGTGCAGTCCCGCTGCCTTGCCTGTAGTTGGGTAGCGGCAGTCCCGTTTGAACCATAATTAGGTGCTTCCTCGGTGGCCCCTGCCTGTCTGGGTTCTAGACCAGAAACCATGTGCCCTTTTTGTACATTTCCAATGCATCGAGACGGAGCGAAATCGCAGCTATCATCATAAGAACTAGGCTCAGCAAGGCGGAGACATGCTCGTCGAGGCAGCACTTACACATACGGCCGACATACGGCGCCTAGTAGCCGCCTCGCTCTCTCCACTAAGGGCACCTCACCTTGCAAGACAAAGACGGAGAACGTCGCACCACTCGTGCGCGACAAACCCCGTCAGCCGCGCCATCTTGCAAGAGACAGATCGCCCAACCCATCTCCCCCATCTTTCCCATCTCAAGCTACCAGAGGGACATCCCAGTCGTGAACCAGATTCAGCCTTGCCGGAGATGACATGACCTCAAGGCTACCCTACTGCTCTCGGACGGCACTTCGTAGATCTGGAGACCGGCTAGCCTATCCGAATCTGTTTCGTGGTCTGTCGTCCATCACCACACGAGCCGGGCGGAGAAAGTCACGAGCTTGATGACTCTTACAGGAGCCCTGATGAGGTACAATCAATCATGCACGGATTCTAGCAGAAAGGCAGTCAGTAGCATTGGTCGTGGTCGTCCATGCTGCAGGGACAAGGCCGCCATCTATCGCGGAATTATGCGGGCTTGGTACATGGACGAAATGCTTACTCGTCCAGCTGCCAGTCCCAACAGTTTGGACAAGGCAAAGCGCCCTCCCGCTGACCGGAAGCGGGCGATATCAGTGGCCTGAGTAAATATGGTCTTATTCAATTATTCTGCCCACCAAGCATCGAAGCCGAGAAATGCCGGCAGGTTCCTTGTTAGCAAAGTACCTCAACCTACAGTAAAAATGACGTATCACTTCCCGTACTCGGGTAAAGAAGTTGACCGAAAGCTCCCTCGCCCTCCAACGCCTTCCAAGGCCAGGTTCGTTCCAAGGATCAGATCATGGCAGGCAGAAGGGCCTAAGAGGAGCGTAGCCACACAAAATCACAGCCGCAGCTCCCCTCTATTCGGTCCCTCCTGCCAATAGGCATTTAACCAGCACCGAGATCTCCCTTTCCTCCGTTCTAGCGCTCGTCAGCACCGACCACCCACCTCCACAATCCAACCTATCACAAAAAGCGAAGGTCCCAGCACCATCGTCATCGGCCATCTTGACAACCCAAACCTCAACTGCGATTGTTTTGCTATTGTACATCCTACTCTTTCAAATCACTCCTCCAAACACCGCCAAAATGCTTCGCGTCGCTGCCACCAAGGCCGCTGCCCGCCCTCTGACCCTTGCTTCCAGAGCTGCCTTTACCACCACCAGCAGAGCTATGTCCGAGGGCGACACTGGAGCTCCTCCCAAGATGGGTGGTCAAGGGTGAGTTCTTTTTCGCTCAATCGCATCGTACGATGGTTTGGCAACTACCGCCGATCGTTCATGTGTTCTCCTGCTCCTCAAATGCTGATCATTCGCAGTGACGCTTTCCAGCGCCGTGAGAAGGCCGCTGAGGATATGGCCATCCGCCAACGTGAGCGCGAGAAGCTCCTCGAGCTCAAGAAGAAGCTCGCCGAGCAGCAGGCTCACCTGCAGCAGCTCTCTGACCACATGTATGTCTCGCAAAACATGTCTTCTCACCAGCTTCAGTTCCACTAACAATCGGTTTCAACAGCGACGAGATCACCAAGAACCAGGGTGGAGAACACAACTAAGCAACGTCATTGCCACAGTACCCGACAGAGCCGGTCCAGAAAAAAACACAAATGAAACGCCCGGAATGGACGCATACGCATGAAGATTGATATCCACAGGAACTGGCGCATTTTTGTAGCTGCTTCCCAAACAAATCATCGAAACCATCGAAATCGAAAGCTGTCTTGTCAACACCTGGTATTCACCACATTCTAGGCTAGTGTACATGTACATATGGGATGCACCCGCCCCACGTGCCGACCATCCCACTCAATCCGAGCGAGTTCAAAAGTCCAGGCTTGAGCCATTAATGTCCCTCCGTCTTGGAGTCTTCGTGTCGATTCCCAATCTCTCGTGTGCTACCGTGAAAATTAATTGATCTACCCCGTTCCTTTCAACGCCGACCCATGTAAGACCGGTAGAAGCTCTCCGCCGCATCCGTCTCCGGAGCTCCGTATTGACTTCCCAGGTTATTGTTTGCCTTCTGAGCAGCAGACACCTTAGCTTGTAGAGAAGCAGCATTGGTGTCAATCCACTGCAGCTGCGACAGGTGGCCGTTGAGAACACGGACAATCTGGCTCAACTACAAGGTTGTTAGCGTTTGCATG
The DNA here is from genome assembly GCF_026319265.1 of Colletotrichum chrysophilum. NCBI lineage: Eukaryota > Fungi > Ascomycota > Sordariomycetes > Glomerellales > Glomerellaceae > Colletotrichum > Colletotrichum chrysophilum. The sequence goes on along the minus strand of NW_026517291.1, from coordinate 575,770 downwards.
TCCAAGCGAGTTTCGTGGGCAACTTACAGGATCCTCGGGCTTGGTGCCCTTGCTCAGAGTGCCGGAAATGTCATTAATCTCCTTAACCATCTTGGACAGATCTCTGCTCTTCTCGTCGAGGTTTTGCGTGAGCTTTTCGGCCAGCTTGTAAGTACGCTCGCGCTCTTGATCAGGTCCAGCAAGGGTCTCGCCCTGACCCATCTGCTTGGAGAACATCTCCTTCACCTCGGTCTCGTAGCGGTTCAGCCACTCCTCCAGTTCATCCTGCTGGCTCTCGACAGCCTGCAGTTGGCGCTCAATCTCGTGGCTCGCCTTCTCAGCCTCAAATGTGTTGAGGTAGAGCTTCTGGATCTTCTCGCCGTTGTCGACGAGTCCCAGGTCCCAGTCGGCGACCTGATTGGCGTAATGCTTGAAGTCCTTCTGATACTTGGACAAGTCTGAGGCCCAGCGAGTGATGATGTCGTCCATGGACTTGTTCTTCAGGCGAGGCAGCTGGGAAGTTGGGCCAGTGGTAGAGGCACCAAGCATAGCATTTGAAGTACCGGCAGCGGCCGTGCTTGCAGCGGGCGCGGTGCTGGTCTGGGTCGTAGTAGCAGCGGGAGTAGATGGCTTCGCGCCGAAGAGACCGCCAGCGGCGGCAGGGGTGGCAGCGGTAGCCGACGTTGTGGTTGCTGTGGGAGTAGCTGCCGCAGTGGTGGCGGCAGCAGGCTGAGATGTGCCAGCTGGGGCAGCTCCAAAGAGGCCACCGGCAGGCTTGGACGCGGGAGCGGCGGCGGTGGACGACGCGCCGCCGAACAGAGATGAAGGGGCAGCAGTAGTCGTAGCAGCCGGGGTGGCGGCCGTGGTGGCAGCGGGCTTTGCACCGAACAAACCTCCGGCGCTGGCCGCCGGCTGAGCTGTTGAAGCTGCGGGTGTCGAAGCTGCGTTGCCGAAGAGACCACCTGCAGCAGCGGGCGCGGCAGTAGTGGCAGGAGTAGCAGGCTTAGCAGCGGCGGCCCCAAAGAGCCCACCGGCAGCAGGAGCTGCTGTAGCTGTGGAAGCGGGCTGAGCAGATGTGGTAGCAGCAGTTTGGCCGAACAAACCCCCAGCGCTTGGAGCAGGAGAGGCAGCTGGTTTTGCAGCGCCAAAGAGACCACCGGCGGCAGGCGCTTGTGTTGTCTGAGCTCCACCACCGAAAAGGCCTCCTGTGCTTGCAGGCTGTGCGGTTGAAGCAGCCTTGGACTGGGCAGCACCGCCAAAGAGACCGCCGGCGTTGCTCTCTGCCGGCTTAGCCGCGGCCGCAGCACCGAAAGGAGAGGGGGCAGCTGAGCCAGATGCCGCGGCGCCGCCGAAGAGACCGCCAGCGGCAGGCTTGGCCGCGGCAGTCGGAGGAGCTCCAGCAGGTGTAGTTGATCCTCCGAGGGAGAAGGCAGGCTTCGCGGGCGTCGCTGTTGTTGCCGGGGCGGTTGGTGTGCCAGACGCCGCAGGCTTCATACCGCCGAAGAGTCCTCCAGCCGCAGGTGCAGGGGCTGATGAAGGAGTTGATGAGGCATTCTGTCCAAAGAGACCGCCAGCGGCGGGAGCAGGGCTTGCCGTGTTTCCACCACCGAAGAGGTTAGAGGTTGGTTTAGACGCCGCAGCTCCTCCGAAGAGACCTCCCGATGCAGCGGCGGGAGTGCCGCTCGCGGCTCCGCCAAAGAGACCTCCTGATGCCGGAGCGGATGTGCTGGGCGTGCTCGAGCTTGTGTTTCCGAAAAGGCCACCAGAAGCGGCTGGGGTAGATGCGCCTGCCGCAGGCTTCGCTCCAAAGAGACCGCCGCCAGTCGATGCCGGTGTTCCAGTCGATGCTGGTGTCGTGCTGCCGAAGAGGCCACCGCCTGCGGGCTTCTGACCGGTGCTCGCACCGAAGAGACCTCCACCGGCAGCAGGAGTGCCGCTGCTTGAGCCTGCTGCAGCTCCTCCAGGCGTGTTGCTGCCCAAGTTGCCAAAGGAAAAGCCACCGCCCGCTCCTCCAGCAGCCGCGCCGCCGAAAAGACCTCCGGATGCTGGCGCAGAAGTCGTCGGGTTCGTGCCGCTGCCTGATGTAGGCGTGCCGCTTGTGTTTCCGAAGCTGAAGGACATCGTGCTCGGAGCTTCGTATGTCGATCGGTTGATGTTGTCTAGGTGATGGTTGACGATTTCTCGCAGGCTGCAAGTCGCCAGTTGCTTCAGTAAGGGGTTTTGGGCTGTTGCTGTTCACTATCTTCGCATTGGGTTGCGAATCGAACCCCCAAAAGTATTCCCGCCGTCTAATCGCAGTCGGTGACCGTATGTCGAGCTGCGCAGGGAAATTGCGATGGGGTATAAAGGCTGCTTGTCGGAGGAAGGATAGCTGTTGACAACGACCGACAGCTTTTTTTTGTGATGCTCCAGCCTTTCAGGTCTGCCTCCACGCGACTGGCGCACTGGCGCGCTGGGCTGGACTGGTACCTGCTGCGCCGGGACCAGGGACTTATGGTGACCTTCAGACTCACTGATAGGTACTAGCGCGATTTAGCCGGGTCTAGCCCCACGTGATGCTTGGCGAGCTGACCTAGAGCTGCGCAGTTCCTGATGGCCATCTTCGGGCTTGCTTAATGCCCTGCCTCCCTGCCCAAGAAGTCTATTCTTTCTGGTCTTCTCAGGGGCCGAAAGCCTTCTTCACCTCTGGTTCTCAAAGAGTTGCGGGCTAGAACTCTGACCCTGGGGATACCATCGTGCAACGTCCCTCCTTTGGCCCACACCTGACGTATCCGCTAATCGACAGGTTACCCCCTCCACATCCACTCCTATTCCTCATCATCGATAACTCTCAAACTGCCTTGAGTGTTTGCATCCTCCCAGATCACTTCCTGACAGCTCGCAATTGGCGTCATCTCAAAACCATGAAAGAAGACGAGACCCTTTCGCCGCCCAAGCGGTCTAGCATCAGCGATCCTGGTGCGCACGATCTGGGTAAGACCCCCCTTGTCACCCCTCGCTCCCTAGATGATCGTCCCAGTTTGTCTAACAATTCATTAGCTGAGTCCGACTCAGAAGATCACTTCTCCGATGCGCAGTCCGCCCCTCTCAGCCCCGGAACGTCGCCTATCCCCAAGACCCGTGTAGAGAAGGTCGACGACGAGCCGTCATACGGCGAGGTTCCCGGCACGGAGGCTTACCGCATGAGGGAGGGCGACGCCGAACCGGACGAGATTGCTATCCAGGAGAACAAAAGCGAAGAAGAGACCTCCTCAGATGCCGTTCCGCCACCCTCACCAGGCGGGCAACCCATCCCCAAGACGGTTGTCGAGGAGGTGCCGGGCACGTCAGGGCCGCATTCAGAGGAATACGCAGAGAAGCGTAAGGCAGATGCACCGGCCGACTTGGTCCTCAAGGCGGAGGACGATGTCAAGGATGACGGCAGCAACACCGGTACGATGTAGAGATCCCTGAAATTTAAAGAGCATTCGTCATTGACCTGGCGTCCTTCGTAGATGTCCCACCTGTATCACCTGCGCTTTCCGCTCCTCCAGGCTCCCCTTGTATGAGACGGAAACCGTCAAAGAATATATTGTCCTCTGCTCCTTCGAGTGCTGGCCTCGCACCGCCGCCCAATGAGGAAGACGGAGACGGCGATGGCGATGACGACGACTTTGGTGACGATTTTGACGACTTCGAAGAGGGGGAGGAAGGGGACGGTGGCTTTGACGACTTTGACGATGGATTCCAACAACCAGAATTCGATGCGCCTGCCCCAGCACCTGCGCCTGCGCCGGCCTTGCGGCAAGTTCCGTCATTACCATTGGTAAGTATCTAGATAAAGTACGCGCTCGACGAAGCTAACGTCCATATCTCAGTCTATACCCGACTTCGATGGCCTGGATGGCGAAGACGTTCTCCAAGCGGTCGACCCATACCTCAACACACTCTTCCCTCCAGAATCGCTTGACGTTTCACCACCCCCGCCATTAACGAAGGAGAACCCCATCTTCCTCACCCCACGGAGCGCATCGCTATGGTCTCAACTAGTGGCTCCCCCACCGCTCGCACCGCCAGACTGGATCCGTTCTCGCATCAGGCGCCTTTTCCTCGTCTCTCTCGGCGTGCCAGTTGACTTGGACGAGATTCTCCCTGCGTCCAAGCAGAAGAAGCTTGTACTTCCCTCATTGCAGGTCAACTCGTCAGGCTCACCACGGACTTCCTCAGACTCTCGTTCAGTATCGAGGGTACGGCAAGAAGCAAACGCATCCACAACGTCAGTTGACTCCAAAGGGAAACCATCGGTGGCCAAGAGAAAGGGCGCGCCGACTGCACCGGATCTGGACCTTGTGTCCGCAAAGCAACTCTGCACCACGACGGAGGAGGCTTTGAACGGCATGACGGACGAGGAGCTCAAGGCCCACGTCGCGAAACTACAGGCAATGGAAGGCACCGCCAAGGAGGTGCTGGAATACTGGACGAAAAAGACGGACGAAAAGATAGGCGACAGAGAAGCCTTCGAAGGCGTGATAGAAAACCTGGTTAAGCATGCACGCAAGGTCAGGAAATAATAATAGAAGAGGCTTGTTCATCTTCCGGGCCTATCTATCAGCATACACCGTCTAGTATCCTTTCGCAATTCCCTGTGAAATCGTGACACTACGCCGTCTCGAGTTGCTAGAGCTCCTAATGCCCCGGCTACATCAAGTCTAACGCGGTGGTGTGTCCTGTCATAAGCATTCATTACCCGCCTGGTACTCAAAAAATGCCGTCAACCCCCTACTCCCCGTCGGCTCTACCAGACTGATTCTTTTTTAGACTCCTGTGATGCTGAAGAAGGGGCTTTTGAGATTTATTTTTTTTAAACTCAGTGTCCGGCCCGACTTTAGGCGGTGCTGGGCTCAAGAGTGACACCACTATTTCACGGTTAGTATATGCAAATTTCACATTCATCACTGATCTGAGGTGACTTACGCAGCAATGGTGGCCCAGCCAATAAGACGCCAATGCTTCTCGATACGACGAGACAGGGCAACCTTCTCGCCAATGTTTGTGCAAGCAGGGCTGGTCAGGACAAGCTTAGCGGCATCGTTCTTGATAGCGGCAACCTTGGCACCAGTGGAAGTAGAGCCGATGTTGACCATGATGACCTCGTTCTTGGTAAGCTTAGCGACCTTGGCCTGCTTTCCGTCGGCGGTTCTGACACCGAGAAGACGGCGCAGGAGGTAGAAGTTGACCTCGATCTCGCTGTAGATCTCGGGCAGCTGGCCCTTGAGACCCAGGACGAAACCGACCAGACGATCGGCTCTGCAAAGGGTGGGGTCGATACGGGTACCGACACCGATAAGACCACCTGGAACGGCATACTTGAGGTCGTTGAACTCGGAGTTGAGGGAGACAATTCTGCTGAAAATGGGCGTGCACTTGAGGGCACCCTTGTCGTCTCTCGTGACGATACCGGGGCGGATCTCAATCTCGTCGCCGAGCTTCAGGACACCGTGCAGAATAGAACCACCAGCAACACCACCCTTCAGATCGTCGATCTCGGCACCAGGCTTGTTGACGTCGAAAGATCGAATGACAATCATGTGAGGAGCCTGGGTGAAGTCACGAATCGGGACGGGGATGGTGTTGACGATGGCCTCGTTGACGGCATCGATGTTGAACTTCAGCTGGGCAGAGATGGGAATGACGGGAGACTTTCCGGCAACGGTTCCTCTGATGAACTTCAAGATCGACTGGTAGTGTTGCTGAGCGGCCTCCTCGCGCATAAGGTCGACCTTGTTCTGGAGGATAATGATCTTGTCCAGCTTCATGATCTCAATAGCAGCCAAATGCTCGGAGGTCTGGGGCTGGGGGCAGGTTTCATTGCCGGCAATGAGCAGCAGGGCGGCGTCCATGACAGCGGCACCTGACAACATGGTGCTCATGAGAATGTCGTGACCGGGGCAGTCGACGAAGCTAAGTGGAGCACTATTAGCCACCTTGCATTTCACGATTCCGGGGTAAGCTCTTTCTATAGACAACTCACGAGACATGGCGCAGTAATCTGTAGGTACCGCTGCATCCTTCGCGCTCGCAGGGAGGGTCGACCTCCTTCTCACTCTTGTAACTCCTGAAGCATCCCGGGCGAGGGCACTCGGCGTTGTCGCACTGGTAGATCTTGGCGTTGGCGTAACCAAGCTTGATGGTAATGTTACGGATCAGCTCGTTCTTGAAACGGACGGTCTGAACTCCGGAGATGGCCTTGACGACGGTGGACTTTCCGTGAGCGACGTGACCGATGGTGCCGATGTTGATTGTTGCTTGGCGGGCGATGATCTCGGGGGTCAGAGGGGTGAGGGTCTTGACGTCGAGGTCTTTGGGGTCGGTTTGCGGGGGGAGAGGGGGGCGCTGGACTGTGGTGTCGGCGGTAACGGGGTTCGAAGACTTCTTGAGCGCAGGCTTGAGACCCTTCTCCTCGTTGAGCTCGGTCTGCTCCTCCACGGACTCGCCAGAGTCAGACTCGGAGTCGATATCGTCGTACTTGGGATCGCCGTTGGCAGACATTGTCGCGACAAGTTTGATGGTTTTGATGGCGGGGTAGTTTGTCGAGGCGGCTTTGTCGAGGGGATTTGCGACGGGCGGAGGGCGTCGAAAAATTTAGACTTTATGTTCGCCTGTTGACTCAGGTATTGGCCTTGACGGTTTCGACGGTACCGGGGGAAAGATGACGCTTCAGTTCGTGGGCTTCGTGATGTCGGGTCGGTTGATTTTTCCTCGCCGATGAGCGTCTCTTGAAATTCTAGGTTGTGGAAAGAGGTGACTCGACGCTAGTCCCGTTCTGTACTGATAAGATAAGGGTGCCCCTCCGGGCAATTCTCATGTGGAGGAGGTGAATGCCCAAAGAGCGAACCCCTTCTCCCCAACTCTAAATCCCATCTCAGTGTGATGCGAATGATAGCATTACTAGAGTCTTCTGAGGAGCTTCAAGAGCCAGGCGATGTTTGTGCTTCCTTCATCGCAGGCATATTTTTCTCTAGCTACCACCATGTCGAGGCGGGACAAACCCGTCACAATTTCTCCGCCAGCGTGTCGTCTCTGAATCAATTTCGACACAGTTAGCAACCAGCACTTTTAGTAACTTTGGCTGATGTCTCTGATCAACACCTTAAGAGACTTTTGAGGCTTGGATCCTCCTCACATTGACGACTTCGTCATATTGAGCCAACGATCCATCCAATATATCTTGGTACTCGCAGAACGGCACAAACGACTAGCATGCTCCATTCCACGGCCCAGAGCATGGTGCCACTTTATTCGCTTCCTGAGTCACCTTCCAACAAAGAAAAGCCATGCTTCTGAGTCTCCTCGAAAGCTTCCAGAAAGGCTCACGCGACATGGAAACATCATCGCCAGTGATTTCAACGAGCAGCTCTTATTACTACGTAAATTTGTCACTCACTGAAGTCGGCGTGTAGCCCCTAGCCTCAGTGAGCGACGGACATCACACAGTTGAAACGAGTGCCGGGGCGAAGGAACATTTTGCTCCTTCCAGAATAGAAGAGAGAAAAGACGATAGGTTCGGGATGATATTGCATTAGAATGTCAGCTATCCCGTCAACCGGCGTTGAAGTTTAGCCATGGGATCACGGCACAGTTCTAGACGAGCAGATAGACACCACACCATCGGCCATGTACAAGAAAAAGGCTACAGCAGCTCGTCTCCCATCACGTCTCTCTGATTGGTCGAGATTCCTAAAAATAGGTTCGGACGAGATGGAAAACCACGGGACACGGGCCAAGTCTTACCTACCTTAAACCTGCCTACCACCATCTGCAGTACAAGGGCGATCGCTGACGGTTGACAGATAGCCCGGACGGCGCCTAGCTCATTTCTCAACATCAGGTGGAGGGCGACACGCGTGGGAAGATGTGGTGATATCCATTTCTATTCTTCGTCGGCGCGTCTCACGGATCGACGGCACTCGACCCCAAACACCTAGGCTCGACGCAATTAGTCGCACCAGCACACGCAACATCGTCTTCGAGGCTCGAAAACATGGTGTCGCCAGGCTTTCGGATGCCCGAACTGCGCCTGCGATTGTCGGTTACCCCAAATCCCAGCATGGCCAACGTGAGATTTTGGTACCTCCGTCAAGGGTGGTAGACGTGGAGGGGCAAATGCTATCCATGGCTACACCTATATCACACATTGTGTATCTTACAGCCAGCCTGCATGCAAACACCACCACGCTACAGTCACTCGCCAACTCGCCGGGCTGTCATTCTGCGGCTTTGCCTACTCTGCGAGCCAAGGATGGGCAGACCTTGATTGATGGTCTGTAGACCCACCGCGAAGAGCACTTTTCTGTGCCGCTTGGAGCAAGTTCAGCGCAATGAGATGACTCGAGTGAGTGAGGAGCAGAGTCGCAAGAGACAAAAACGGCCGCGCAGGCGTTGTGGCCATTCTGTGTTTGCCATTCACCCAATTCTTCCCCCAACTTTTGCTTACCGCCGGAGCTGCATGTGGCTGGACATTCATCACGCACTTCTACCCGCTGATTGGCCGGGTGTTCTTGCGCCAACGTGCAAGCATGTGGCATCCGGAGCGCCTGTACGATTTGAGCCTATCATGGCTGCAGTTGACGGACAGGGGAGGCGGGCGGCAGCAAGGGTCGACTTGTCGATTTGGAAGAGTTGGCGCCCGTGGGTGATCAGGAGCAAGGGTTCCGCAAGCCTCCTCTTCCATCCTCCGTCCAACCATATCGTTGTTCACCCAGTTGCTACTGGCCTGCCTCCTCTCAATTTGAACGTCAACGTCCAATCACCATCCTTACGTCCATCGTCGAACCATGCGGATGCAACTGCAACTGCCGCCAAGCTCCAGTGAGCTTTGTCGAGGTCTCTCTCGCTGTCCGTATCAGTGTACAGTTAGAGTACGTACATGGCCACCCAGCTAGAAGCTGCAAGTTGGGTAGGGGAGGTCGGTTACTCTGAGAGATGAACGAGTGTGCATCCTCTCCTCACCCGTGCCTCTTTTCCCCTCTCTAGATGCCTTTTGGGGTTGCTTTGGATATTCTATATTCGTCCAGCGAGTTGGAAAAACTGCGCAATCCTTGGCTTTATTGAAAGTTCCTCCGCCTTGGTTTGCGTCTTCCTCCGGCTGCTTTCCTCTCTCATTTTTTCTGCTTAACAAGTCGAACCGTCCCTCACCTGCTGCAATCTTCTCGAAACTAAAAAGACTACCCGTTCATTGTGTCAGTAGTCGCTGTCCACAAAAACGAGGTCGCTCGATTTAGTACCCGCCAGCTAGGAACAGGCGAGTTTCCACGACAGCTCTCAGAGCATCGGGCCAACCACAGCTCGGCGCCACCCCGTCCACTCTCGTGGGCGTCTATTTCCATCACGACCGAATCGCCGGCCTGGAACCTGGCGGTTCACCTATCAGAGCCCTGCTCAACTCGCGCCATCCTACCCTTCCGCTCTGCAGGTAGAAGTCCCCATCCTGCCTCGTCCCACTTACACCATGCTGATCTCCCTCCTGCAGTAAAAGAGGCCTTGCCTTGGACCTACTCTGTGGCGGCGCCAATTCAAAACCACCTTCATCCCCAAGAAACCGATCTGCTGGACCTCCCTCTCCTCCCTTCCGACAGCTGGTCTCGCCAGATCTGATTCCTATCGTGCCTCATTACTGCTTTGATCTTCGCTATCTGTCGCATGTCCTGAGTTCATCTTTCCTGTTGGCGACCCAAGTTCTAGGTTGCCTTTCCTATATACTAGACTCGTTTCTCTTGTTCTCTGTGATCTCTGGAGACACAGAAAAAAAACCTCCACAACCATGAACCCTCAAGGTACGTCTCTAACCTAGACATGTTCAGCAACAATCTGACATCTTTGCCAGATGACAAGAGGCGGCCTGCCGCACTAAATCTCGCGCCGACTCGATCAGCATCCACAGACTCGTCTTCATCCGACTCATCGTTGAAGCCCCCTCGTACTCCTCGCTTCGCGGAAGCAACATCAGTACACTCCCCTGTCGAGGGCACTCGATCGCCATTTGCCGACCCTCCCGCGAGATCAGAAGTTCCTCAATCCCAGCCTGGCGACATTGGCTTCGGCTACATCAGCAACAACGGCAACCGCGAGTCCGTCGCCGTCCCCATGACACCGAGATCACCACTCAAGAGCGCCATGAGGGTGCCAGGGACACCGGCACGCAAGATTGATAATCCCCTCAGCCCGACCTTCAGAGAAGAGGAAATTCTCGAGAAGCGTGAAGCTGCAACCGACAAGGAGCAGGCTCGTGATCTCGTATGTCGTCTTATCCCATTACCAAAGCTTAATCTTGGCTAACATCTTCACAGAAAATTAAGACACGCGTTCGCATGGCCAAGTTTGCACTCCGTGGCGTCAACTTCAGCTGCAGTTTGATCATCATTTCCATGATCGCCGCGACCCTACAGATCTTCAACGCTACCAGGAAGCTGCCCGCCCAGAGTGGTCTGCCACCATGGGCTGAAGGCACCGCCATCTGGCCTCAAGTCCTTGTGATTACCAGTCAGTAGTTGACTCTTCTTAACCCGACGTCTCGTGCTAATGGTCGAAATAGTGTCTTCCATCTCTCTCGCCGTCTGCCTAGGAGTCTTCATCGCATACTGCCGTGGTGGCCACCACCGCGCCGAGAAAGTCGCAACCTACTACACGCTCTTCGCCATCGGCTGGTTCATCCTCTCCATGGTTCTCTGGGCTGTTGCCGCCGGTATCTTCCAGTCAAGCCGCAACAACGGCGGAGGCAAGGACATGTGGGGATGGAGTTGCAAGGAGAACAAGCGTGCCGAGGTCTTCAGCGAGAAGGTCGACTACGCTCTTCTCTGCCGTCTCCAGAACTGGGCCCTCATCTGCATGGTCATCGAGATCGTCATCGACGTCATCTGCGTTCTCCTCTACAGCATCGTCTTCTACCGCTACTACACCAAGCGCCGCCTGCACAAGTCCATGGACATGCGCGACCGTGCTCGTTCCGACCTCTACCTCGCCCAGCTGCGTTCCCAGTCCGCCCCCAACACTCCGGGCCTCAAGTCTCCCGGTCTCTACTCCCAGTACACCATGTCTCCTCGCCACCCGGAGGCGACCTTCGAGAACCTGTCCCGCATCGAGGAGGCCTCTCCCTTCACTCCCGGAACCCGATTCGTCGAGCCCGAGTCCAGCTTCGCCAAGCCCAAGTCTACCTTCAAGCTCCAGGCTCCCCCAACGAAGGCCCCATCTGCGACGCCAAAGACCAACGCGACCGGTTTCACGCCGACCTCTGCCACCGGCCCCGAGCCGAACTTCCCTCCAGTGCAGCAACAGCGTTCAGAGTCGCCTCAGGGCCACGCGCCAATGGCTGCCGATGAGCCCGTCTACGAGGCCGTGCCTATCCCAGGTGCCTACGCGGATGCTCCCGTAAAGAGCCCGCCACCACACCAGTTCAACTTTGGCACCAGATAAGACGGGGAAAAAGATTGATATGATGTACGAGACGGATGAGGATGAAATTGACGTGCCACCAAAAAAGGAGACTATTTATATTTCTTTTGTATCAGCTGAGCTGGATTTTTTTACACGTCTCCTTTTTCTTACAATTCGACACGAGTCGATCTATATACCATTCAGGCGTTGGGAAAGGCAAGACGAAGATAGGAAACGCCCATTTCATTTCGTCCACATGTCATGAGGATTGGCTCTTTGGACATACGTTAGCGAATAGGCAGTAATTACAACCCTTGTATAACTCTTTTAACTCCTCGTTTCTTGTTCCTATTTCTGGTTCTCTTCTTAATGATGCGGCGACCTAGTTGAGTCATGGTTACTTGCTAGTGAGTCCCCCGGCGAGGTCCCGGGAAGGATGGCCCCAGTTTACCGGCTCCTCCGTGCCCTTGCCCTTTTCCACTTCTCCCACCAACGACACCACCACCGACGACGGAATTCCACTATGATTGTCTCCATCGTTTGCCGAATTCAACAACAGCAGCTGGGTTCCAATCGCCCGGCTAGCTCAATCGGTAGAGCGTGAGACTCTTAATCTCAAGGTTGTGGGTTCGACCCCCACGTCGGGCTCAATTCCCGTCCGCGATTGACCAGCATTCATTTTTTGGACTTTTTCCTTTGCTCATTGAAGTCGTCCTCTTCGCCTTTTGTTTCTCTCTCTTAGACTTTTATGTGCCTAGACTTTTTCTTGCTTTTGGACGCCCCTTCAATTCTCGTTATTTTCTAGTGTCTACGAGGCGTCAGTCCAATCCCAGACACATATAACTAGAAGGGAAGAAAGATTAACAACTCAGCCTCTATGGGGAGCTGCTCTTCAACAAAATACTATAGCAAACGCAAATTGCAGCAAAACCAAGATGTTTCTTCATAATTCATCAAGCATCTCCAATACTCCTGCCTAATCTCTTATACCCTCCCAAGCCGTGTATGCTAGTATCATGATTCAATTAGGTCGTTAAGGACCCATCCATGCTCCTACAATGCTCCTCGACCTGGACAATCGAAAAATCCCTTTGACAACAGAGCCGACAGCAACATACAAGATAGAAAGACCAACAACTGAACTCATCAATCAGCCAATAAACTCCGTACACAAGAGTGGTTCCCATGGCTGTCCTGTCATCCAGACTCTCTCCATCAGTCGTCTCGCCTTGTGGACCTATACCGAGACATTAGCTTTCAATAAGTAGAACGCAAGTGGAGGACGGCGTCGCACCTGTGTCATTCCGTTGCCCTCCACACTCCTAAACCTCTCAAGAATCCTCGACCTCTGATCCTCGTCAAGCGTGTTACACCCAGCGGTGAACATTGGAAACAGAAACCCCGTCTCCGCGGTGCCTCCGGCCCTGACGTACTCCATGCAAGAGAAGATTCTCTGCACAGGTCCTTGGACGTCCGCGTGGCCTGACGACTTGCCGAACACACGCCGGTGTATGTGGACCAGCCCGGCCCAGTGAAAGGCCTCGTTCATCAGCACCATTTCCTGCCTATCCCTAGCCTCGACATTCTGCACATGTTTGCAAGGATGCGACGGCTGCGTCATGCTTTCCATCAACTCTCGCTCAAGCTGCTGGGCACGGCGGACGCAGTCAGTGTCTGGGATCCATTCCGGTCGTGCTTGGCCATCGGATCTGATGTGCTGCATATCGCAATGACGGGCAAGTTCTGATACTTGTGCAAGCAACTGAACGCATTTCGTAGTGAATCCCATGATACAGTCGATTTCATACTGGTCGTCGGCATTGTTGTACATTGTGTACTCGAGTACCCATGACCTAGATGGGTCGGAACCCGTACCGCCGCTGAGACTTCCCAAGACGTCTAGGTAGGCTAACCAGCTCCATAAGAAGGAACAGACGCGGTCCTCTTCAAGACTGTAAGAGGTTCTTCGAAGATCGGCCAGACGTCTTCGCATGAGATCGCGAGCAAGGTTCAAGTGCGTCTGCCAAGGAATTTCGTAGCCGAATGCCGTGGGGGATATGATCTCCAGAGACGCAAGCATGATAGCGGTTGCGAGGCTTGTGTTGGAGATGATTTGTTCCCTGTCACCCAACGCGAGGCGGAGGACGGGGAAAATATCTTGGACCCAAAGGGCGATTCTCATCTCGGGTTCCCTTTGACGAAGAAGCTTGGCCCGGTGGGACGCTACTGAGGGATTAGTTTGGAATGTCCCCAGAGCATGAACATGTTGCTTGCCTGAATATGCCAAAAGCAAACTCAAGAGGTGATCGTTTCGAGTGGCCATTTGCGGTAGGACTGTGCGGAATGGATTGGAGCTTGGGTCATCGTAGGGAACAAGAACTTTATGTGTAAGCGCCGTGCTTGATTCACCGAGCAGAAATCTTACTCTTGGCTGTGTGATTAAGAAAATGATGCTTTGTATAAAAGTCAATTTGAGCCTCCAGAGACGAGATTTGAGATCACGAACAAAATACTGATTTCAGTTAGCAGGTTTATTCAACAAACGTGGTGCCACGCAGACCACGGATTGACTTACCAAGAGATTCATCGGGTTGTCTCGAAGCCTACCAAGTGTTAGAATCGCCAAAAGGCTCGCGGCTTGCTACTTACTTCAAAGGGAGGGGCTCGAGATTTCGAGGAATTCGAATCAAGATGGGCCTGTCATAGTAGCCCCCTGTCATTCGAGGTAGGACACTGGTCTGCAAACCAATGCCACTGGGTTGAAGAGGTGGGAAGCCACCATGTCCACCACCCATGACAGTCATAGAACTCTCACCGTTCGAGGTTGTCTTGGAGATAGCGCCTAAATCGTTGTTTTGATTTATATCGGCGTCTCGAAACCCGAGGTCATAGCCATAGAAGATGGCATCTTCCAATACGTCCTCTTTAGGCCGTAGGTCTGGCAGAGGTGGTCCGAAGTTGTATTGAGCGTGCTTCTTTGGTCGATGAGCTAAGTCCGGGGACCCCGATAATAGGTAGTCTACCGATAATCTGCTGTTGTCAGGGGACGCTGGTGACGGAAGGGTAAGCAATGGAGTTGCTGCGTCATCGTCGGGATTCATTCCTGAGGACACTGGCGTTAAAGGCAATGCCCGAACTTTGGACCCAGTATTAGAACGCATCCGACATATTGGAGGACTCGCTCCAACAAGTGATGCCGGAGAAGCTAGCAGGCTAGGTTGGCGATGGAACTCAGAGTCACTTGATTCGGCGAACGATTTGGATCGTTTGTGGGGCCGCTGTGATGACGGGCTTACAGTCCCAGATGAACTGCGACGGAGAGAGGCAAAACTGTCAACGACATGTTTGGGAATGATAGGCGACGGGACACTCGCTTGGATTTCTTGCGGTGGTGTGGAATAAAAGGAGCTCGTTCCGGCTTCGTTGATACCAAAGACACGCATATCCGTGGGTTCTTGTTTCCTCCTCGTGGGCTCAATACTACCCGAAGCCGTCTGTATGCGTTGTACTATCGGCTTTGGTTGTATATTGGTGGATGTGGCATTGACGGAGAATGTGTGGGTGAACGATGGTGGTTGGATCTGTGAAGCCGTGGCCTCCTGCAATGGCTGACTGGTCTGATTTGGGGTCCCAAACGATGAAGACCTTTTCGTCCGACGACCTTCCCAATTTAATCGGACGCTATAATCACAGACCTCTCCTGTCCTTTGACAACTAGTTGCTGTTTGTTAGTCGAATCTTGCTTAAAGTTTTGTGTTAAGTATCTGGTGTTTGAATGAAGAGAAAGTCTCAAAGATCGGGAGAAACAATGATTCGATTCCATGTTCATGGACGCCGTTAATAGAGTCTGCCCAAAATTTGCAGCATCCTGCTTCCACTAGAAATTTCGCCATCAGGGTGGAATGAGATATTTCGAACTATGCTAGGCGCAAAACGATCAAACCTCTCTCCAGCCAGTGCTGTTGGTCCGATCAAGGAAGTCTGTCTTCGGGAGGCGTGTTCGACGAAAGAAATGCGAACTTACTTGAGACATGTTGGATGCTCCTCACCGCACTTTACCTTGCGACCTTTGCATGGCCTGTACCTGAGTGAGTGGCATGACACAACAAGAAAATGGGGCCCTGAAGGAGGTTCTTGCACTCCTCCACGGAACTCACCAACATCCATTTCGACTTCGCCTTTTCGGTTCTGGAGCCCCCGGCTTCTTTGGGCGCGGCATGCTACAACCCGAGGTTCATGCCCAGTCTCAAGGCGCCGTCTGGACGAGCTGGGACAAAAGGGCGGGGTCGAGGGAGAATGATTGGTTCGGTAGGTATGATACGCAGATATGCAGCGCAGGTACGCGATGCGGTGCAAGTGTCTACGCAAACTTGCTTGCAGTGGAATTGTGAGCCGACTTCACTTTTCACGATATCCACGGACTGGGATTGATGAGAGTTTTTGAAAACAACGTCAGTTTCATGCGACAGCGAAATCGAAAGAACAGAAGCATTGCGTCCCGACCCCATCCTTAAGTAAAGTCATTGGCCGACGAAATCAGGCCCGAATTGGGTTGCGGTGATGCAGCGCCGATTGCGGGATTGTAAGCGGCCCAATGCTGGCCTCTTTCGTCCACGTGAGCAGCAACAGCCTCACTCAGTTGGGTGGACTTGAATCGGCATGCGGCTGCATCGTGAAGCTCATTTGACTAGCCGCCGCCTCATCGGACTTGCGGGGATGCTGCATCGTCGCATTGCTTTTTCACTCAGCCCTTACGTGGGGGCGTGCGGGATCATTGGGCTCTCGTCTCATTAGTTGCCGTCTGGCGGCTCTTTGCTGTTTTGCCGCTCTACCGGCTACACGATGTCGATGTTCAGGATCTTGATGTCCTCCTCAGGCTTTTCCTTATACGTCCGGACGTTCTCGATTTTGTGAATGACGTCCAGACCCTGTGTGGCACGTCCAAAGATTGTATGCTTGCCATCCAGCCAAGGCTTCATCACACCCACACGTTAGCGAAAGCACATCTAAGGGGGCTGGGCCGCCACTCACCGTCTTTTCTGTGGTGATAAAGAACTGACTGCCATTGGTGTTTGGGCCTGCATTAGCCATGCTGACAGTGTATGGCTTGTCGTGCTTCAAGCTGCTGAATTCATCTTCGAACTCTTTGCCCCAAATACTCTCGCCGCCGGTACCATCGCCCAGGGGGTCACCACACTGGATCATGAATTTTCGAATAACACGGTGGAAGATGGTGTTATTGTAGTATCCCTTCTTCGAGTGAGTGACGAAGTTCTCGACGGTTTTCGGTGCCGCGTCAGGGAAGAGGCGAATATGGATGTCGCCGTATGTCGTGTGGATCACCGCTGCGGTTCCAGTCTCTGCCTTCTTAGCCTCGGCAGCCTTCTTCTGTCCAAGCATAGTTGGCTTCTCGTTCTGCACATCTCTGACCGACTTGGATATGTCCTCGTCATTGGTGAACATGTAAAACCGCACTTTGTTCACGCCTGTGGCAATCAGAATCGGATCTCGCGACTCTGACTCCTGAAGTAGGGGGTTGCTCGAGGCACCCATTTCTACAGTGGTAATGCCCTTCTTCTGAGGTTGACCTTGGTATATCGCCAAGTTGACGGCTCTGAAATTTTCTTCTTTGCCGTATACCTTGACTACTTGGTTAGTATAAGTGTTGAGCACCTTGACGCCAACAATGGAGCCGTAGAGGATGAAGTTGCCAGATTCGTCGAAAATAACATTGGCCTTG
The DNA here is from genome assembly GCF_026319265.1 of Colletotrichum chrysophilum. NCBI lineage: Eukaryota > Fungi > Ascomycota > Sordariomycetes > Glomerellales > Glomerellaceae > Colletotrichum > Colletotrichum chrysophilum. Next base: position 558,642 of record NW_026517291.1, on the reverse strand, counting down.
TGCTTGTATGCTGGGGAGTCAATCTCGCGCTCCACCGCAAATCGGCGCCCGAACTCAACAGGATCCAGCTTCTGAAGTCCAGATCCAGCTTGCTGCATCTCCTCAATGACTTGCAGGGACTCGTCGTAAGTCCTGTAAAGTTTGCCCGACGCGAAGTCAAATATGCGGATTTTTCTGTCGGGTTGGGAGAAGGTTGCGAAATGTTTGCCCGTCGGTGAGATGGTGATTGACGTGGGAACTGACTTTGCCTTCTTGAATTCGAAGAGATTCGTAGAGGCCTTGAACTCGAAGACGTTGTCGGGCTTCTCGTAGTCCCCACTTGGCCGCCAATACTCCAACATACCCTTGTCGTCGGCCGAGACCACACAGTCGTAGACGCTGTTGAAGGCCATTATCGACACAGGGCTTCTGTGAAGCGACTTGATCGTGTGAATGGGATCCTGTCTTTCTCCCCTCCCGTCGAAAATGTGGACGTTTAAATTCGCGTCCTCGGAGACAGCGAGCAGCGGTAGCGAAGCGCCCCTGTTATGGACCCAGCAGATGCACCGAGGCACAAAAGCGAGCTTCAACATGGCTAACAGATCGAAAGTGATAACATCAAAGATCTTGATGGTCTCGTCCTCTCCAGCTGTCGCGAAGCTTCTTCCATCCTGGCTGACTGAGACTGATTTAATCTCGCCATTGTGTGCCTTGAACTCCTTGACGAACTCAATGCCCTCTGCCACCTTTTTCCAGAACTTTACAACCCCGTCGGTCGAGGAAGTTATGATAAAGTCGGTCAAGGGCGTAACGGTCACGAAGGATAGCTGCTCCTTGTGCATCAGGGACTTCGAGTATCGAGAGGACTTGGGTAGGGCGGCGATGTAAAGCTTTTCGTATGGGAGGACTCGGCGCTTCTTCTTCGGAGCCTCACTGGGAAGCTGAGGACCCATATCATCGTCGGAGGAGCTGTCTGACGAAACATTGTCAGTACCGAAGCCCATCGTCGCGCAACATTTTCACGTACCATCATCTTGTCCCGTGAAGTCCTCGTGTGTTCGTTTGATTGACTTGGAGTCTTCGTCAGCCATTGTGTCGGTGGATGTGTAGTTCGGTCAATCAATGTCTGAGAAAAGCTGCCGTCTGAAAGTAGCCTGACGGGGTCCCGAGCTCCTGATTCAAAAGATGTAAGGCTGAAGAGTAAGTGCACGAAGCTTAGGTGATGGTTTTTGGGAAGCTTTCCTTGCGCCCAATCAGACTTGTCGTTGGCGTGAGCTAGTGCAGCCTTGTTGCTTCCTCGACGCCGTTACTCTGTCCGGCTCCACAAGAAGCTTAGCCCGCCCTGGCTGCCCCTGGAGCACATGCCGATTGGGCTTTCAAGGGTGGCTCTTCGGGGGACCCAGCCTGCGTGGATCTGCCTGGGACTTCAGATCAGGGGCCACTCTGGCGGACTCTGCTCCATCAGTGACCTCATGACGAAGCCCAGCCTGCCGAAGGCGCCGGGAAGTTGTAACATGCCGCGGCCCCGTCACTTTGACGATGCCTCCCATTGTCCCTTGATTGGCCCCAAAACGCTCCGTCGGGACAATGTCTAAAAAGGATTCGAACATTATGTCTTCGATAATCTTCTCCTCTTAACAAGGTTCGTCTCAAATACCTACAAAAACCAGTGGCTCGGACGTGATCCTCCCTTGCGCCCGCCGCCATCCCTCTACATTCATCTCTTAGAAGACCCGCCATCGTGGCCTTGGACCTGTCATCCCTTCACCCAACAACTTAGACCATAACAAACACGAATCGCGCGAGATCAACACCAATTGCCAGCTCACCAAGATGGCTCGTCACCGATTGCAGCGGCTTGAGTCCCCGTCGAGAACACTGTCGTTTTTGCTTCATGTTGCCGGCCTTTGCTCCTTCTTCGCTTCGTTCCAGTTCTTGAGCACTCTCACGCACGAGATCTCCATGGGCTTTGGAGGCAACTATCAGCATCTCACAAACATCGGCTTGATTTTGTCTGCAACCACCTTTGGGATTGGTCTGCTAGCCGACATTACTCTGATCCCTCAATTGTTCGCCGTCAAAAACGCTCTCTCGACTACGGCCGCTCCCCTCGAAGTCCTCATCAGCATCTTGTACTGGGGAATTCGTTCAATCGACGAGCGTCTTTTGATTCCCGAGGGTTTCGAGCTTCACTGGCTTCCAGATGTCGGCTTTCACCTTGTGCCGGCAGTGGTCCTGACCCTCGACTTGATCCTGTTCAGCCCTCCATGGACTATCCGCGCGTACTCAGCCATGACTATTAGCATGGTGTTTGCTTTCTTGTACTGGGGCTGGGTTGAGTTGTGCTTCAGCAAGAACGGAGCGTAAGCACGGAGATGTCCGAATTGAAGACTTAGGAGGCTAACGTGTCCCAGCTACCCGTACCCAATCTTCGCAGTCTTGAATACGGCACAGAGAGTAGGGTTGTTCACCTTCTCGGCCGTGTTGATGACATTGAGCACGAGTTTTCTCAAGTTCGTTTACGGGCGATTCAATGGCGTTGAACGTATGGAGAAGGAGGCTTACAAGCCCCTTAAGAAGACTTTGTAGGCGGGGTGTTGGTGCTTGCGTTGGTCTAGTAACGGGTAACGCAGACGTTGTCCCTGCTTCTATGATTGAACGAAAATGCCAGCGAGGTCGGCAAGGGTAGACTTGAGATGTTACTAGTAGAATGTGCCGCTAGAGTTAGATTGAGAATGAAACGACATGTGCTTTTAGTATTCCTCCCCGATAGGTCAGACGCATGGGATGAATTGAAGGTGTGTCGCCATCCCAAGTTGTCCTGCACTGTCACCTGCAAAGGCACACAATGTTGTTGCTCACCCGACTGCCGTCCCCTCCAGGCCTCGCATCGCCTGCAAAGGCCCGGTGTCCGGCGCTCTTGGGGATGTCCTCCAGGCGGTGAGACCCAGTGTGTGGCGCTATGTCTAATGCTCAGCGCAGTCGGACAGTCCCACAGTGGCACGTCACAGCTAAAGACGGCGAAAAAAGCACAGCAAGGATGCCCCTCACTGGTGGCAAGTTGCATGTCGACCAACTTTTTTTTTTTTTTTTTTTTTTTTCGAGCGGTCCTCGGCGGGGTACTGCCGGCCGGGGGGTCGCAAGTGTGGGCGACGGGGCGACAGGTACAGGCACAGGGCAGGGGGGGAACGAATGAGTCTTCGCTCATTGCTGATATTCTTCGAAGTTCCGACCTTTGCGCTCTTGTGACTCTCTTCTCGACACAACCTCCAAGCAGAGAGAAAAGTTTATTTTCTTCCTTTTCACTTGTCTACCTCCAGAGACTTTTGTTGCAGACTCGGCTTCACCCAAGTTTACCATTTCACTCGAGCGTATTTGTTGCTTTCCTTCCCCGCATTCACCATGTCTGTAAGTCAGCGCCCCTCGACACCCTGTCTGCGCCTACCTCTGACTCACCTTCCACCATAGAGCTTCTACATCGAGAACAAGAACGTTGGCAACAAGGCCGAGAGTGAAGACTGGAGAAGTATGTTTTCAATCGGCAACCTCAAAATAACTTTCAAGGCTAATTGGCTTCCTAGTTCGCGGTTACAACCCGCTGACTCCTCCCGACCTGCTCCAGCACGAGATTGCCCAAACTCCCAAGTCGAAGCAAACCGTTATCGAGGGCCGTGAGGAGGCTGCAGCCGTAGTCAATGGCACCGACGAGAAGGGTAGACTTCTGGTCATCATTGGCCCTTGCTCGATCCACGACCCCAAGGCCGCTCTCGAGTACTGCGACCTTCTTCTCGCCGCGAAGGAGAAGCACAAGGATGAGCTGCTCATTGTGATGCGCTCCTACTTGGAGAAGCCGCGCACAACTGTTGGATGGAAGGGTCTGATTAATGACCCCGATATCGACAACAGCTTCAAGATCAACAAGGGTCTCCGCCTATCAAGACAGCTCTTCGTCGATCTTACGGACAAGGGTATGCCCATTGCTAGCGAGATGCTGGATACTATTTCGCCCCAGTTCCTCGCTGATTTGCTGTCCGTTGGGGCCGTCGGCGCGAGAACCACGGAGAGCCAGCTGCACCGCGAGTTGGCCAGCGGTCTCAGTTTCCCCGTCGGCTTCAAGAACGGTACCGATGGCTCGCTCGGAGTCGCAATCGACGCCATTGGCGCCGTCAGACATCCCCATCACTTCCTCTCTGTTACCAAGCCCGGTGTCGTCGCTATTGTCGGCACAGTAGGCAATGAGGACTGCTTCGTTATCCTGAGAGGCGGGACCAAGGGTACCAACTACGACGCCAAGAGCATCGCCGAGGCCAAGGCGGCGCTGGAGAAGGCTGGCCTGCCCCAGAGGCTCATGGTCGACTGCAGTCACGGCAACTCTTTGAAGAACCACAAGAACCAGCCCAAGGTCGCCAGCGAGCTCGCGGCCCAAATCTCCAAGGGCGAGACCGCCGTAATGGGTGTCATGATTGAGAGCAACATCAACGAGGGTTAGTACTTGTCGTGGCGCTGAGAATGATGGAAGCATAAGCTAATAAGTTGCAGGCAACCAGAAGGTTCCCAAGGAGGGCCCCAGTGCTTTGAAGTACGGTGTCAGCATCACCGACGCGTGCATCCACTGGGACGATACCGTCTCAGTTCTGGATGAGCTCGCCAGCGCAGTAAAGCAACGCCGCGAAATCCTCAGCAGAAATGGCCACGCCTGAGAGTGGAAAGCTATTGATTTCGGAGCATTGAGTTTGGATCGGGAAAGGGAATTGTGCATAATACCATCAGCTTGCCTGCCATCAACGTAGGTGTAAGCTACACAAGCCTGCGGGCTCAGATAAAAGTTGCGTGTTTTCTGAAAAAAAATTAAAAACGGCCATTGATACCCGATTACTGTCGTCAATTGCGTTGTCGTGAGATGTTTGTCGCACCCTTCAAGAGAATATTGCGTGTGCTAAGTGGTAAATCGAAATTGGCCATGGAACAGCCAAAAACGCGAAACGCTGCTGGTTTCTGTCTTTTGCATACTTACAGTGATCGTCAAAAAGGAAAGAATGTTCGTCCAATGTTGTATCGTGATGCAGGTCAAGTTTGCTGGCTGCATGGGTCCAGGCCAATCAAGCGAGGCATATTTCTCAGGTCGGTGCATGACGACACGACGGCGCTGGGTGCGACGGGCGATCGGAAATACTTCTGGTCGACGGGCAACACCGGGTGGGAGGAATCAAGCGAAAAACGACCGGACCGGAATATGTTGCTGACCGAAGCCATTAGCCAATCAGAGACGTCCCATACCTAAGGCACTCGAAAACTGCCTCACAGCGATTTTCTCCTGCCTCGACCACTGTACCGTAGAAACGACCTCCGTCACGAGAGGACCTACCACCCATTGCCCCATCATTTTGTTCGCGGCTGTCTCTGTAGCTGCGGATACAGCTCGCCCATCATGTTGGCAAGGTCCTGCTTGCGCTCGGCGCGCACCTTCACAAATGGCGCCGTCACCATTTCCAAGGTACGCACATGAGCTGATCAAGAAGCCAATTTCCCGAGGCAATCCGACCTACCGCCACACGACACCCCCGGAACCGCCTCAGTGGCCATCGAGAGATATCAATGACTTGGGGACCGAACACTGACAGTGATCCACGCAGCGTGCGGCGTCCACTTCCACCGGCGCTGGTGCCGAAGCTTCCCACTCCCGATTGAACATCTCCGCCGTTGCGTCGACGTCTCTCGCCCTGGGCTCTATGGCCTGGTACTGCCACCTCTACGGACCTTCGGCGAACGCTGCGACGCCCGCTGAGGAGGGGTGAGTTCTCCCCATCCGAGAAAGGTTGCTGCGGGCCAATTTGTTCGGATTCCGAGATCCCTTGCTGGGTTGAGGCATAATCTACAAATGCACCGGAGGCACCGAAACAAACGCATGTCGAGCTGACATTCGATACCAGTCTGCACCCTACCAACTACCCTTGGGTTCACGAGCAATGGTTCAAGACCTTCGACCACCAGGCGTAAGCAATCCCCCCACGCTACCTGGTAAATGACGCTCACACAATTGCAGTCTCCGCCGTGGTTTCCAGGTCTACCGCGAGGTCTGCGCCTCTTGCCACTCCCTCAGCCGTGTTCCCTACCGTGCCCTGGTCGGTACTGTCCTGACCGTCGACGAGGCCAAGGCGATGGCCGAGGAGAACGAGTACCCCGGTGAGCCCAACGAGCAGGGCGACATCGAGATGCGCCCCGGCAAGCTGTCCGACTACATCCCCGACCCTTACAAGAACGAGGAGGCTGCCCGCTTTGCCAACAACGGTGCCCTCCCCCCCGATCTGTCTCTCATCATCAAGGCCCGCCACGGTGGCTGCAACTACATCTTCAGCTTGCTTACTGGTTACCCCGACGAGCCCCCCGCCGGCGCTGTCGTCGCCCCCGGCATGAACTTTAACCCCTACTTCCCCGGTACCGGTATCGCCATGGCCCGTGTCCTCTACGACGGCCTCGTCGAGTACGAGGACGAGACCCCGGCTTCGACCTCTCAGATGGCCAAGGACGTCGTCGAGTTCCTCAACTGGGCCGCTGAGCCCGAGATGGATGACCGCAAGCGCATGGGTATGAAGGTTCTTGTCGTTTCGGCCACGCTCTGGGCTATCAGCGTCTGGGTTAAGAAGTACAAGTGGGCTTGGCTCAAGTCGAGGAAGCTCGCGTACGACCCTCCCAAGGAGACCAAGGTTCGCCACTAAATTACGCAAACTTTCGGTTGTCTCTGTGTATGTTATACTAGGCTCTCTAAAACAGCTCCTTTGTTCGTGGAGGCGGCAGAGACGAGATTCATCGTTGGGAGCAAACGGGGGAGCGATAGAGTGTAAATCAGATGGTCCTTTTTCAATACCTGATTTCTTGATAATGACAAGTCTTCTATGTCTACGCTTACTTCTTTCACGTGCCTGACAATGACTTGTGTGATTTGCTCATTCATCATCTTGCTGACCACGCACAAGCGACAATAGAAAGACAACTTGGGCACATGGAATCGCAAAGATGGTAATCAATGCCCTCATGTTGTAAACTTTCATGATATATGATTGCAGAGAGAAAGGGCTTTTGAGCAGACAACGACACCAATAAACAATGCATCCTGGAGTCACCTCGGCGAATCCATGACCAAGACGGAGTCAACCCACAAAGGGTCAAATGCAACATCGGAGGCAACTTCACAAATGGCTTCTTATCGGGTCTTTGACATGTTTCGTCCGAATTGCTTCCAAGACCCCCAATTCGTAAAAAGTTCCAGGGCTTGCATGTCAAGATGCTGAGTGACCACGGCACTTATGACCGTGAGAGGACATTTGAAGTACAAATAGCTCACGTTGGATGAGAAACGGTGGTCAGGTAGGTAGGTTGTATGAGGCACCTTTAGAGTCAATTGGCGGGTGCAATAGACGATTTAGTGGATCCCAGTCAGTCCCGACTTCCCGTCAACAACACTGTGAAAGCTGCGCGGCACCTGCTCGGTTGAGCAAGTTGGGAAAGCGCTGGACAGAACGACCAGCGGATTTTCCAGCGGCCGGCGCGGTTTCCGAGCAGCTAGACGGAGCGCTGTTGAGTCTGCTGACAGTGGTGGGAATACAAGCCCGCACCTCTTGAGCGAATCTGGCTGCCGCGCCGCCCGCTGGCTGAACCCACCAGAGGCACCCCACACACAGGCAAATCAGGCGTGAAAGCTCCGCGCCGTGCCAGTCCACCCTCATAAACGCACGGCGGCATGTCCACCTAAAACGGAACCTACCTGCAGGAGCAATCAACCCGACTCAAGGAGAGCGCTGAGTGAGAGGCAGACACACCTTTCCACCATCATCACACTTTCTGTCTCTCCTCTTCTAACGGCCTCTCCTCTTTTCTTCTCCCCCTCCTTCAGATCTCCAAACCGGGTCTTCTTTCTAAGTCTCTCCCTACTCCGTCCCCTCTCCATATTCCATCATCGTTCCTGCGGAGTTTATCTGGAATTCACGAATCTGTGCAAGGAGCGAGCGATATACCACCTCTGCAGTTCGCCTCCATCTCAACGACACCCGATACCCACCCAAAACCACACCAAATGCCATCCATCGCCGAGGAGCATCCTCGGCTGATGCTGCCAGGCCGAAAGCGAAGACGAGACAGCGAAACCGACCTGCAGATACAGGGGCCTTTGTACGAGAAACTCGCCCAGTACTCGGCCATCGCCTCGACGAACTGGAAAGCTGACGGCCCTTTTGGCAGGCCCATTCAGCAGCAGCTGCAACAGCAACAACTGCTGCAGCAGCATCCAGACTTCTCCCCCCAATTTCCCAGTAATGGAATCGTCTTCCCACACGGCGGCCTCGGCGACCAACAGTACCACAGCCTCGACGCCGTTCCTAGAAAGATAGCGCCGCTGCCTGGTTCCAAAAGACAACGCATGTTCGACGAGGAAGACGACAGCGCCGAGACGGGTGTATGGGACACAGCAACATCATCGCATAGGCAACGACGGAGCAAGTCGCCCTCATCTCAACAAGCTGCCCGCGGGCCTCAGGACCAGGCCGAAACGGCCAACAAATCAAGAACCCCGGCTTCCTCTCTAAGCCCGTGCCACATCTGCCATCGACGGCCAACCAAGAAGTCAGACCTGGACTCCTTTGCGGACTGCGAGGGTTGTGGTCAACGGACGTGCTACGTGTGCATCAGACAATGCCAAGGCTGGAAGAAGGACGGCCGGCCTAGTGATGGCGACGAAGTTGAGCAGGAGGATATGTCGAGGTCATTCCACATGGACGACGTTGACGACACACGACAACGACAGAGAAACGAGAGAGAGACTCGAAATGGACAGGAGAAACGACATGACGGCTGGACGGGCGGCGGGCACAGGACCATGGTCTGCAGTCGGTGCTGTATAGAGAAGGGCGCCGAGGGTGACGTCGCTTGTCTGGGTTGTCTGTCGCGGATGGAATCTGTTTAAAAGCGAGGTACCGTTCCTCGAAAGCTGCAATGGGGAGACTGCGGGGGATTCTATTCATGTTCACATGATTCCAACAGGTTTCTTATGAGGAGGGACGTAACAACAGCGGTCGTCGAACCGGACTGGCGCACTGGTGAGTGCGAGGCGCTGCTAATGAAGGCATGCATTATCATAACTTGGCATTGGAAACTTTTTGGGCACCGCTGAGGCAGCATTATGGGATTTTACTGTGGTGGAGGAGCCAACATCAGGCATGGGAAAGGGGCCGGTGAACAGCTTGGCTCTATGCATAGAATGGAAGGCTATAGAGCCCCATTGGTAAATGTAATTCTACAAATCAATATCACAATCGAGTAAGAGACAGCGGGTCTGCATGTCTGACCTATAATTTGATCTCCAATCTTTGAGGTGTTGTCAACGAGCCTTGCGCGTCAAACATGCCAGTATCGCGTGGTGCCTCATTCAGAAACTACTCTGAAGGCTAGAGGATACTTGTCATTTCGAAGATGTAAGAACGAGGATGCCTATATCGTCCACGTTTTCATGCGCAAGCAAGGCCAAACGAGTATGCCAGGACGAATGCCTACAGGCGCCAGCTTGCTTCATCGTCTCAATGTTTGCCGGAAGAAACGTAGATGAGGCCAGCAGCAGGGCCCCTCTCTCGGCTTCGACGTGCAGATGCTGGAAATATTAAGCGAGTCCTTCAAGTTGCGTTTTCGGCTCCGAGTAAGGCTTTGCCTCCCTAGGAGTCTGGTGGGACGCTGCTGTATACTACCCTTCGGCGCTGCGACTGATCAATACGCCCACCAAGTCCAGTCTCACATTTCTCAACGTCACTGTTGAGGCGACATCATCATATTGGCGCATGGAAAAGCATGATCTATTTCTCTCGAGCAAGGTATCCCGCCCTCTAGACCTTCCCTAACCCCAAGCCTATTCTTACAGCCTGAAACGATTTCATCAACTCCGTGCCTCTTCCGCTTGATTTCCTTAGTTGTATTGCATGTAGCTGGCCGTAGAGTTGAACTTGAGGTTGGCCTTGATGACCTTGTCGACGGCGCTGAGGAAGTCCTTCTCCGTAGCCACCTTTCTGCGGGCACGAATGGCGAACATACCAGCTTCTGTGCACACACTACGAAGCTCGGCACCCGTCGCATTGGGGCAAAGACGGGAAATAAGCTCCCATCTGATATCGCGCTCGACTGACATGCTCTTCGCGTGAATGCGCAAGATGTTGGCGCGACCCTCGAGGTCTGGGAGGGAGAACTCGATCTTACGATCAATACGACCGGGTCTCATAAGCGCAGGGTCGAGGGTAGAGGGTCTGTTCGTAGCGAACATGACCTTGATGTTACCACGAGCGTCGAAACCATCAAGCTGCGTAATCAGCTCCAGCATAGTTCTCTGGACCTCGTTGTCTCCACCAGCACCATCGTCGAAACGAGCACCACCAATGGCATCGATTTCGTCGAAGAAAATGATGCAGGCCTTCTTCGTCCGCGCCATCTCGAACAGCTCACGGACCATTCTCGCACCCTCACCGACGTACTTCTGAACCAACTCAGAACCAATGACACGGATGAACGTAGCATCCGTTCTGTTGGCGACGGCACGCGCGCAGAGGGTCTTTCCCGTTCCGGGAGGTCCGTACAGCAGGGCACCCTTCGGGGGATCGATACCGAGGTTGACGAAGCGTTCCGGCGACAGGAGGGGCATCTCGACGACCTCACGCAGCTTCTCAACCTGCTCCTTTGATCCACCAACATCTCCGTATGTCACATCGGGCTTCTCCTCGACCGTCATCATCGTAACGCTGGCGTCGATCTTGGGAGGAAGAGGAAGAAGGATCTGGTACTTGTTTCTGTCAACACCGACTCGCATTCCCTCCTCGATATCCGTCGGAGACACTCTCTCGCCGAGCTGGACGACGAACTTCGCAATTTGCTTGACGTTAATGACATATTTGCTCTTGGAGTCGTCCTTCTCGTCGGGAATGATCTTCGTACACCGGGCGACCTGGAGCGGTTGTTCTTCTGACATTCGTTGCCGATCGGCGGCAACGTCCCAGAGATGAGGAGGGGCAAGACCCGTGTCGGATTCCTGGCCGAGTCAGTCATTGACCAATTTGCCAACAAAATAAGAGAGCTACCTTGACACCAATCTTCTCATCTACACTTGTTTGCTTCTCCTTGATCTGTTGCTCGAGCTTCTTGATGGCGGCACCGTAGGGCGCAGCGCCATAGGTCTTCAGCACTTGGATATCTCTGGGTATCGTTAGTCGACGTGATATGGATTATGAAGCTTTCGGAAATGCGCACTCATCGGTCAGTGGCGTGATCTTCTTCTCCTCGATCTCGTCGTCTGCGTAGGTCTTCTGGTACTTCTCCCAGTTCTGGCCGGTAGCGGAAGGCTAATTGACTGGTTAGCATCTGTCACCGGGATGCACACGCAAGGGTCATCAATACCATGATGCAGAATGAGGACTGGGCGTCCTGCTGCCGGAAATTCTTGTGGAGTGAGGTCTGGAAGTTCAGAGATCAAGGCAGGACTTTTGCGTAAATTCGTGAGGTTCTCGAGTGGGAGGTATGGTCGTCAAGATGGTAATGCTGGGGTGGATTGGAGATGGTAATGGAAGACGGTTCCGTAATCCCAGGTTGCCTTGAGCTCCCCAAGCACGGGCCACAGCTGCGAGGCTGCTGTGGAGCTAGGCCGGTTGGGGCAAAATGCAAACAGAGGTGCCGGGGAAGGAACAACCTGCCGCCCGCTAAAAAATATCCCACCGCTGGGGGGCTGCTACCTGAGAGAAAGTGGGCGATCGCAAAAGAAGGCGACAGCGGGACACGACCAAGACGATACCCATATCTCTCCCCGCCGACTTTATCTTGCTATTCCGACCTTGAATTTTCAGAAACAACCCAGGAAACCAGCAAAAACATCCAAAATGGCCACAGCTGCACCTGCCCCCGCCGGGGGTAACCAAGCTGCCTTCAAGGTATGGCGGGGAGTGCCGGTGACGAAGCTCTGGTAGCAGAGCTGTTGCTGACAATTTCCTAGGACAAGGAGAAGCCCGTCGCGGTCCGCTCTTCCAACATTGTTGCTGCCAGAGGTAAGCAACGCGACTTCTTTACGAGCTCCACAGAGCAGAAGCTGACTTCCAGCTAGCTGTCGCCGATGCCATCAGAACGTCCTTGGGCCCCCGAGGCATGGACAAGATGATCCGAAGCGGGAAGGGCGAGACGATCATTACCAACGACGGAAACACGATGCTCAAGAGCATGTCGGTCATGCACCCTACAGCGAAGATGTTGGTCAACCTCTCGGCAGCGCAAGATGTGGAGGCGGGAGATGGTACTACATCGGTCGTTGTTATCTGCGGTAGCTTGCTGGGTGCTGCGGACCGCCTTCTGTCAAAAGGAATTCATCCCTCCGTAATCTCGGAGTCCTTCCAAAGAGCTGCGGCCGCCGCTGTCGAGGTTCTTCACAACATGTCACAACCTATCTCCCTCACCGATACCGCTTCCCTGCTCCAGGCAGCCAATACCTCCCTTTCCTCCAAGATTGTATCGCAATACTCGAACATTCTGGGTCCCATGGCTGTCAACTCTGTTGTCAAGACCATCGACCTGAAGACGGCCGACAACGTTGATCTTAAGAACATCAGAATAATCAAGAAGGTTGGCGGAACTATCGAGGACAGTGAGCTTGTGGACGGTCTGGTCTTGACCCAGCCCGTTCTCAAGGGCGCCGGAGGACCCGCGAGAATCGAGAAGGCCAAGATTGGTCTTATTCAGTTCCAGCTCAGCCCTCCCAAGCCTGATGTATGTTTGCCCCTGAAATACCCCTATTCGACCTTCGCTGACCAATCAAGATGGAAAACACCATACAGGTGAACGACTACAGACAGATGGACAAAATCGTTAAGGAGGAGCGTCTTTACCTTCTGAACATGGTCAAGAAGATTAAGAAGGCGAAGTGCAATGTTCTCTTCATCCAGAAGTCTATTCTGCGCGACGCCGTCAACGATCTTTCCCTGCACTTCTTGGCTAAGCTGGGCATCCTTGCTGTCAAGGATATTGAGCGTGACGAGGTTGAGTTCATCTGCAAGTCCACTGGCTGCAAGCCTATCGCCGACATCGACTCATTCACTGAGGACAAGCTCGGTACGGCCGATCTCGTTGAGGAGGCCCAGTCCAACGGTGCCCGCATGGTTAAGGTCAGCGGCGCCAAGGCCACTGGCAAGACGGTCTCCGTCGTTGTTCGTGGCGCCAACTCCCTCATTCTTGATGAGGCCGAGCGCAGTCTGCACGATGCCCACTGCGTTGTCCGTTGCTTGGTGAAGAAGAAGGCTCTTATCGCCGGTGGTGGTGCCGCCGAGATCGAGATCGCTTCTCAGCTGGCCAAGCAGGCTCGTGCTCTGACGGGCACCGAGGCCATCTGCTGGAAGGCTTTCGCAGATGCTATGGAGGTGGTTCCTACGACCCTGGCTGAGAACGCCGGTCTCAACAGCATCAAGGTCGTTACCGAGCTCCGCCACAGGCACGAGCTGGGCGAGAAGAATGCTGGTGTCAGTATCAAGTCCGGCGGCGTCAACACCAACATCTCCAAGGAGAACGTCCTGCAACCGTTGCTGGTGAGCACTAGCGCCATCGAGCTGGCTGCCGAGACGGTCAAGATGATTCTCAGAATAGACGACATTGCTCTCACCCGATGAATGGGGAGATATGAGTCACGAAATGAAAAGTAAAAAGCAAAAGGGGATATCCGGGCTTGGTGATCATGTACATTACGGCTGCCCTGGCTTAATCACGGTATAGACGTGGGCCTGGGATTAAGGCGTCAGAACTATTAGAAGCTAAGAGCAATTGATCACAACAGATACCTTGATAACACTTGAGGATAGCCCATGTAACTGATCAAGATGATGCATGAGTCGGCGATTACCTGAGTTCCAGCTGTTCAGCCACTACGCATCTCACCTTGAATGGTACATACGAATGGGGGACATGAGGTGTAACTCCACAAATGAACATCACTCAGCTACGACTCGGTTCAAACTCCCGTCTCAGCAAGTCAAAGTATCTTTATTCAGCAAACCGAAGCGAATGAATATGATTTACATAGAATTATGCTGGGAAACTGAGGCAATCGGCTGCCCGGATATGAAAAAGTAAAAAGAGATATAAGACAAAGTATGTACCACGTTCCCAGGCCTCCCCTTTGGAACTCTCGCTCAAAGAGTTTAGTGGTAAGAAGCGTCGCCGACCTCGACGATTCCAACGCCAGCAATCGTGTTCTCGTCCGACACCTTGGCGGCGGTACCATCGGCGGTGCTGAGAACGACGTAGACCTGGCCCTCGGCGCCATCGGGGATCTCGTTGGCAACGTACTGCATCGCTTATCAGTGCATGAACAACGCGCAGAGTCAGAAAGGGGAAAAACTCACATCGTTGCCGCTGACAGTAACCTCAACATAGTAAATGTCCAGACCGCTGTAGAAGACGGCATACACCTTGGCACCAGCCGGGACGAGTCCCGCGGCGGAGGCAGCAGCGTATGCCCCGTCAAAGATGACCATGTTGCGTCCCTTAACGAAGCTCGTCTGGATCTTGGGGAAGGCCTTGAAAGGCAGGGCAGGTGTGTTCGGGGCCAACGCCGCAACGAACGGCACGGCGAGGCTGTGGACCTGGTTGAAGTCGAGGGGAGTGTCAAAGGCCTTGGGGAAGGGCTTCGCGCCGAGGGCAGCGCGGATGTAGGCCGAGTGCCGGGCCTCGACGGTCAAGATGGAGCCGGCGGGTGTGACGTAGGCCTTGTCCGCAATGACAGCGGCGGCACCGAGGTAGGCCGACACACCTACGCCCTCGAGGACAGAGGCGAGGGCGATGAAGTCGTGGGCCTTTGTGGTAGGGAACTTGAAGGTGGGTGCGTCAAAGACGGAAGTTCCGAGAGCCGTCTTGAGGAAGTCCACGTGGGTCTACAGGTTTGTTAGTATTATTGTTTAGGAAACTTCACTCATCAAGATGGAGCGGACCTTCTCATCCTCGTAAATGTTCTTCAGGTTCTTGTAGAATCTGCTGCCATCATCGGCGCCGGCGAACTCGCAGAAGTCTGCCTCGGTGTAGTTGGCAAGACCCTGTCCGTAGAACTCGCGTTCCAGATACTCGAGGACCAAGGCATATCTTCGCGGACTGTTAGCTCAGGCACCAAGAAGAGATTTACCTGCAACATGGACTTACTGGAGAATGGCTACATCGCCGCCCGGAAGAGGATCGTAGTTGGCTCTCTTCTCCAAGGGAGCACCGAGGACTGAAGCCGCCGAGGCAGCAGCGACGAGGATTGACGATGCGCGCATCTTGATTATTATTGACAAGGATACAAACGAAGATTATGAGCTTGGATCTAAGAGAATGTAGAAGAGTTGGATAGTGGATAGAGGGATGCTGCTATACTTCTTTCGTTTCTCTCTTTTTCTTGGGTGCAGTCATCGTATTTATTCACCCCGGCTGTCAGCATGTGGGCTGTGACGATGCTTGAGCCGTAGAATTCACGGCGAGATTACTCAGAAACATTGCATACGGATCTCCGCGGCTTGAAGGCGTTCCGTGAGGCTATTGGGCTCACTGGATGCATGCTAGCGATAGTCAATCTCGTGGTGACCAGGCGTGGCATTCCAAGCAGAAAGGATCGACCCCGTCACTTGGCGCGTTGCCATCAACAATATCGTGTCGCCCCCAAAAGAAGAGGGCCAGCCAGATGGCCCGAAGGGCCCGAAGCCGCGTGAGACATTGTCTATGAATTCAAGTGTGTTAGTGAGTGAGGGGCTTTTACCCCAGGGATGAGCAGAAATGACTACCGAAGCTTGGGTCAACGAGTTCGGTCGGATGAAGGTCCGGAATTCTCTGAAAGTGCGGAGCAGATCTGGAATGTTTTTGGTGCACGATGAGATTGGTGCTTGCATTAGAGTATGTTAGCTCGAGGCAACGCCAGCAGCCGACAGGTTAGCCTGGTGGCATCTCTCATTCCCGTCCTCAATATCACCGGATGATATGCATTCCGAGACTGGTCGCTCGCGGCACTATTACCTTGTCAACACAGAGCTTCGATGGGGAATCGCTTGCGATCTGCGCTTTCCAATTAAGCTTACATGTCGGCCTAACGATGGGTTTTCTATTCCAAAGAGGGATGCTTTCATCCACTTGCCGCGGTCCACATTCAAAGGTTAGCCTTCACGTCCCCGCCATAACGAACCTGGCGCAAGATGGATGGCTTCAACTCCGACACGCTCTTGAAGCCAGACAATCCCATAGTCAGATCCAGGTCAGCCAGCAAGCCAGCAATAACGGCTTTCGCCCCCTCCTTGCCGGCGATGCCCAGGCCGTAGATGGCTGGCCGACCAATGAAGACAGCTTTAGCTCCCAATGCGAGCGCCTTCGCGATATCCGCTCCAGTGCGGATGCCCGAGTCGAACATGACGGTAAGCTTGTCGCCTACGGCACCCACAATCTCAGGGAGCATCTCCAGCGATGCGACGCCACCATCGAGTTGTCTTCCGCCATGGTTGCTGACGATGATGCCGTCCATGCCATGTTCAACAGCCAACTTGGCGTCCTCTACGCTTAGCACGCCCTTCAGAACAACGGGCCCATCCCAATTCTTCTTGAGAAGGGCCAAGTCTTTCCAAGTGTGATGGTCACCCGGGAAAGCTTGGCTGATCCAGTACCGGGATGCGCTGATCACGTTGTCCTCGACCGCCTCACCGTCGTTCTCCGCCGCAAATTTCTTTCGGAAGACAGGATCGCTGAAGCCGACCGCGTTGCCCGTGCCGGTTATGAACGGAAGGTAGGCGGAATCCAGATCGGCAGGCCTCCAACTCAGCGTCACGGTGTCAAGAGTCACCACAAGAACCTTGTATCCTGCGGCCTTTGCTCTTCGCAGCAGAGAGCCAGTGATGTCGTCGTCCATAGGCCAGTAGAGTTGGAACCAACGGTGACTGTCGCCCATAACGGATGCCACCTCTTCAATTGTAGAGGTCGCAGCTGTGCTGAGGGTGTAGGGCACGCCAAGCTCTGCGCAGGCGGAGGCGAGTCCGGTCTCCTTGTCTTCATGGAAGATACCCTGGACACCGATGGGAGCCATAAGGACCGGTGATTCTGGGCATGTCTTAGCCTTGAATAGCCACTTCCCCCGGGGCTTCAGACGTACCGTATGTCACACCAAAGAGCTCAGTCTTCAGGTTTCGTGGATTTGTTGGCTTCAAGAAACGAGGAACTATCTTCCACTGCCTAAAAGCGAGGCGATTGGCGTCCATGGTAGAGAGCTCGCCGGCACCACCAAAGACGTAGCCGAAGCACTCCTTGCCCATGGCCTTCCTGGCCTGTTCCTCCAACTTGTTGGGATCTGTCGTCACGACGGGCAATTGCCCCGTCATGATGCCCTGTTGGTAGATGCTGACGGCATAGGAAGAGTAGGGAGGGCGGCCTTCGCCTTCGTCGCCCATTTTGAAAAGTGAATGAGTCTACGGCTGTGAAATTGAATTTGATGAGTCTACTGAAATTGACAGCTTTGCCGACTTTGTAAGAATTGTTGAACAAGCGGGGAACATGCAAGATGATAGCTGGTTTGTGATTCGAGTCTGAGAGCTGCTGAAGTGAGATTGGATTTGTTTAGCATTTTATGAACACTTCGGGGACCGCGGAGTTGGGGTCGAGTGAGATGCCTCGGCATAAGCTTTCCGTGCAGCTTCATCATAGTAACACCAAAAGGCACTGCCTGTGTTCCAGCTGTGATGCCAGTTCCCCACTGCGAGCATGGAGCTGCGGAACAGATCCCGATGCAGCTTGGTTCACTCGAACCGCTATGCAAATCATCGTAGCAGAGAACTCTGAAGAGAAAGTCGAAAGCGGTAACATATTGAAGAGTGAATAGCTGAACTCTCGATCATGAAGACAGAGAGTTACTCTTTCCCCACAGTCTCTTCCCGGTACCACCAAATGTACCCCTTAAGACCCCTGCAGTGAGCTGCATCCACAGTGCAAGCGCGACGTGTGACCCCACCATCGAATTGTGAATTGCCTTACACCCCGCGATTCTCATTCTTCCAATCCCACCGCCGAGTCTTCGACTCCCGTCGCGTTCTACACCAAACCTCACACAATGCCATAGTGCACCCCGACCAAACCAGCATCGCCGCCACAAATGGATATCGACGACATCCTCCGGGAGGTCGACCCCGTCTTCCACTCGATCCCCGCAGAGACACGCGACCTGCAAGCCTTGACGCGCGCCTGGGTGGCAGAACGCTCCGCCCCAGAGCTCCTCGAGTAAAACCCCCCTCACCCTGAACCAAATAAAGAAAGACGCTGGGCGAAGGAGAGATGAAGCTGACTTTTTATCGCGAAACAACATAGGTGGCCTCCAGATAACCTCTTCGAACGCGTCAATGCCCGCATCAAGGCCCAAATCGAAAAAGTGGAAGACCTGACGGGCGACATGGACCCCAAAACGAACTTCGCCCTGATCGTGATCCAGACCGAGCTCGAGCGCTTCAAGTTCCTCGTCCGCAGCTTCCTCCGCGCCCGCATCGCCAAGATCGACAAGCACGCCCTGCACTACCTCTCCTCCCCGCTCCTCCGCGCCCGCCTGTCCGAGACGGAGCTGGCCTACGCGACGCGCCACCAGGCCCTTCTGCATAACCACTACCTCTCGTCCTTCCTGTCGTCCTTCCCGCCTGCACTGCAGAATCTGAACGACACGGCGGGGAACATCAGCATGATTGACGGTCCAGACCTGGATACGGCCGTATTCATTCGACTCCTGCGGGACGTGGCTGTGGAGGGAAAGGGCACGGATTCGGATGGTGTTGTGGACGGCAAGACGGGTGATATCTTGATCCTGAGGTGGTCTAGCGCCAAGACCGTGGTTGATTCGGGCGACGCTGAGCTCGTCTGAGCGGTTGGAGCGCGGAATGGACATACAATACGGGCTGCGAAGCATGCATTCGCCGACGCGGATCCCGGGGTCACGGCAGACGCGGCGAATGCATGGTCGGGTCAAGCCGGAGAGTTGGCGACAACCCTTCTCTTCGCGGCGCTGACCTGCCCTGCGCGGGGTGGCGTGACATTTCCTCGCAAAGCCCACGTGGTGATGTCAACTCAGGTCAAGGATCCTGGGTCAGTCGACTATTCTGGGGAACTTCAGCCTTGGAGGGGACGAACGCCCGGGGATGGCCCCCCCGCGTGTTCGGAAATGACAGTCGTACGTCTGCCCCGCGTCGGGGCTCTCCGAAGTCAGGCTGAGCATCTCCGCGTTGCCGAGCTACAAGATCAACGTCAATTAATGGTGGTCAGAGAGGGAAAAGTGGCCAGATTCCGTCAAGGAGGCCGGAAAGGAGGGGCAAATTGACGCGAATCCTTCATGAAGGGTGCTGTTGCAATTTGGATGGAAGCCATATTCGCTATGGTGCTTGCAAATCGAAGATAGATCACGAGAATCATGAGGTATGATGGCAAGAAATTTGATACATTTTCCAATACTCGTGCATGTCTAGCACTGCTGCTGCGGCCGGACTCTGCGGAAGTCTAGCTGCTGCCCTCTTTTTCTAAATGAACTGTGCCCGCCATGCATCGCTTGCGAGATGAATTGGAACCTTTCCAAATTCTAGAAGATGCCCCCAAAACGCCAAATCGCAAAGAGTCAACGGAATTCCATCCGGACAACGTCTCCAAACCCCGAACCCAAGATTCCCAGTTTCCAATTATCCTATGTGCCGTCCAATCCCTCCCAATGCCAGTTGCGATCCTCCCAAAGTCAACGACCCCATCCACCTAGGGATTCGTGCGTGTGTTCAAAACGCATAAGCGTTACCAAGTCCTAGTACACCAGCACCCCCGATTCCTCTCGCCTCGCTGTTGCGGCGACTGCTTGAATTGCTGTGACTGCCTGGCACAATGACCATGCCTTTATCGTTCTCGAGCTTCAACAAAACCTGTGACCTCTTTCTCTCCAAACCACCCTGCTTCTTCAACGAGGCAAGACCAAAGAGGGCGCCGCGGAGACCCAGATCCAGACGACTTGATTCGTGAATGCCAAAGATGCCCGCTGTTGGCAATGAAACTTTGCGGCCGTGGCCCAACGACATTGTGCTCGAATTCTTCAGTGTGTACAGCGAATTTGGCCGTGGATACAATGCACGCGTGATCGACATCTTGCGCTGATGTCCGAGATAATTGTCGATAAAGTCGTCGGCAGTGAAAGAAGCTCTCGGGAGTGTCCAATGGGACAGTGACTTTGACTTTGCGTCGTCGGGACCTGGAGTATCATCGACTGCAAATTCGGGAAACGGCAAAGTTGGCTCGGAAGGCTCTGAGTAGTCCGAGTCTTCAGTCTCTGTCATCAGCGGAGGGGTGGAGGGTTCATGGGGCTCATCATCCTTGTCACTGAACGAGGCGGAGTCTGAAGTCGGCGTGCGCGGGGCCTCCGACGATACAGACGGTGCCTGGTTCAGAACAAGGAAGGACGGGTCCCGGTGAATCTCGGCGGCAGTGTCAAGTCTCGGCTCGCGGGGTTCTGTGGGAACCGGGGAAGGCTTCTCGGCTTCGGGTACAGGAGAGGGTTGGATGGTCTCGGGAACGAGAGGGATTGGAGTAGGCTCGGTGGTGTCATGTGAAGACGTACAGGCATCGACCTGAGAAGTCGGGACGGGCTTCTGCTCCGCATCCTCGACAACCGGATCGGTCTTTGTCACCTCGAGGAAGTCAGGCGCGCTCGTGGTGTTATCAGCTTTGAAGTTAGAGGACATCGCGAAATCCAGGCTGATGGGAGAGTTGAGGCTAGTCTCAGCCGCGGTGGCAAAGCTAGAGGGACTAGACATGAACGCGGCTGGTGCGATAGAGTCCGCATCGTGATATTCGCCGTCTGAGTCGTCTTCGTCTTCCTCGATAATTGGTTCAACCGCATACTCCAAGCAACCCTCCAAAGGCAGAGATGGCAATGCCGGTGGCGTTGGCTCCTGTTCCGTGGAAATGACAATCGCAGGCTCTGTCGTCGACTCCTCGTCGGGGATAATGGCAACGACAGGCTCTGTTGTCGGATCTTCATCGGGGGTGAAGACAATCGCAGGTTCTGATGTTGACTCCTCGACAGGAGTGACAACAATCACGAGATCTGTCGTCGGCTCCTCGGCTGCAGTAGTCACCTCTTCGACCGGGGCCTCAGGCACGGCAACCTCTTCCTCCTCGATGGGCACACAGCAGTACTCCAACCAACCCTCGAAAACGGGCTCTTGGGTGGCCGTTTCCTGCTGAGGCTCGAGTGAGTCGGCCACAGGTGCCGATCGAGGCTCAACCAAAGTCAACCCGAGCTTGGAATCTGAGACCTGGACATCTTCGGGCTCGGTAGTGCGCTGCGAATCAGCCAGCGAGCGCTTGTCGGCATCGGAGTCAATCGACGTCAAAGACTGCCGGGAGATGGAGCGAGGTCCCTTGCCAAATAAGTTGAACTGTCGTGGTCCATTAAAACGCGCCATTGTTGGAGTCGACGGTCCTACGGCTGAATCTTCAATTAGCTCGCTGTCGGAGGTCTCGGAATCCGCAATATTCGGGTTTGCATCAAACGGCTGAGGACGGCCTGACAGCGTTCGCAAAAAGGTGGGCGTAATCAACAAGCTCTCGCGGGGCGTACCAATGTCGCTGTCAACAAGACTAGGAGTTGACGACGAAGACTGATAAGTAGAAGTGGCATCCTCGGCCGACGAAAAGGACAGACTCTTCGATGTTGCTTTGGCAGGAGTTTCAGGCTGTTGCGAATGCCCCACGGTGCCTATGACGCCGTCGGCCATCGTTTCAACCCCACCATCACTCTGAAGCGTTTCATCTCGTGCCAAAAGTTCGGACGGTTCGTTGGAACTCTCATCGAAGGAGTCCGGCACGGGCCCATGCGGCGTCGGGATCGGGAGCGGGCTGCTTGACGGCAAAGCTTCCATCTCAGCAGGGTCATTCGCTGCAGAGACGGGGCGCTCGACCACACGGATATTCTGGGGTTCGGCATCGGACAGCGAGCACGTGTCTTTCACCACCATGGAGATGTCGGATCGGATTCGGTCCTTGAGTCTCGTCAAGAACATCTCCTTGATTGTCTCAGGATCTTCGCCTTGGCGTTGTCCCGTTGCGTAGTATGGCGAACGGGCCACGAGAGTCTTGTCCAGAACCAAATGGCCACGCTTGTGGACCATGAGAGTGATGCTCATGTCGTGACCACCGAGGATATCTGCGACACCTGTCTGGACTCGATCGAGGACGGCTTTAACAGTCCTCCTAGAATAACAAGCAGTCGAGTCGAGACAGACGGCGAACGGTTTCTCTGCCTTCCAACCCCGGCCAGAGAGTTCGTAAACTGTCAATCGGAGGTCATCCATCTCGTTCAGCTCCTTGTCGGTGTCATCTCGCACTGCAGTAAATGCGTGCTCGAGTTGATTTACAAACTGTTCACAGTCAAGACCGTTGGGATCTTGAAACAGCAGCAAGTTGCTGTCGAGCTCACGGCGGAGATGTCTGTGATCCAAGCCCAGCTGATTTCGGATTTGGAAGTTGACGTGAACGGCGTTCTGTTCAGAATGGTGACACTCCTCCAGGTAATCGAATCTGTTGCAGGACCGATGTTGCCTATCGAAGGCCATCTTTCTAGAATCCAGAGAGCGTTGCATAGCTGTCGACAAGACCCAGGCCATGTCCTCGCCATGAGACAGCGTTAGCGGAGAGCTCTGAGTGCTCTTGAGAGTGATGGTCCGTTCCCATTCCCTTTGTCTACGGAACTTGCATCGACTTCGAAAATGCAGTGTGATTTCGTAGCCAGGGACAAACTCCCAGTCTTGGGTGGTATCAATGAAACGTGACTGTGGAATGTGAAGGAGAGATACGGGGTTGCTCAGGGGCTTGAGAATCTCAAGCTCGCTTCCTGATCTCTCGCGTATCTTGCCATGCATCCATCTGAAGGACCGGTCGTGGAGCTTAAGGAAGGAACCGATAATGCGGTCGGTAGAGCGGGCGACTTCCATAGCCGTTGACTTGTCGAGAGGGAACTTCTGATATGACTTGAAGGACTTGGTTGCCCATGGCTCCGGTCCTCCTCTGTAAACTTGGTAGATTAACTCGAACCGCAGCGGCTTGCCATCTCCAATTTGAGGAATGGAATGCTCGAGAGCGGTTGAGTCTCTGCGGGTGAGCAGCTCAGTTGAGCAATGTGTAAGACGACGGATGAGGGTGTGACATAGTTGGTCTGTCGGTTGGAAGCCGTGGGAGGCCTGGTACTGCCTTTCGTAGGTGAGATCGAGGGACGGCTGAAACTTGATTGTGACTTTCACAGACAAGGCAGTCGATGGCGTCTTTTCAAATTTGAGATCGCCGAGTCCTGAAGCAGTTCGAGGTCGCCCCGGGCTGGAGAGAAGGAACCTCCTCTGAATACCCGAGGCGCCTGAGTACGACGTTGCAGGGCGAACGAGGTCGGCCTCGGCCATGACCGTCAGATGATTTGAAGTTGAAGCAACACCAATAGGTTGGTTGATGGTGGTAGTGAAATCGAAGTCGGCTACTAGTTTCCACCAGGCTCAAACCGAATCTCCTTCAGATGGCGTCCGGGGGAGGAAGGGGGACGCCGGGGGTTTAAAAAAGCGGTTTCGAATCGGAGAAGGACAAAGTCGAAAATGGAGCCCTAGTGCAGGAAGGCTCCATCGAATCATCCATTTAAGTGCAGTAGTACGACAGGGAAAGCAAGGTCCAAGAGTTCCAAGGCTAAGGTATTAGCGACAGGACCAAGGAAGACTCAAAGTGACGAAAAAGGGTAGGAGGCGGAAGGCTTGGGGAAGCGCATATGTCAAGCACGAACAAGGCGCAAGAGGCTTGCAAGACAAAGAAAACAGCCAAATGCGCGGGAGCGGGTCACGCGAGGAATAAGTATGAGATGTTATGGCAATGATGGTGGTGTGGTCGTGACGCGCCGCCGCAAGAGGTTGGGCGACCTTTGGGAACCCATGGCATGATTATGCCCATTATGGCCCAGAACAGGGAATTGCCGGCCAACCGGGGATGCCTCTGCTGAGGAAGCTTTCCGGCGCAGGACAACCTCTGATTGCGATTCTTTGGGGCCCTTCTGCCCGTAGGAGATTAAGGTCAGGGTCTCAGTTCCACGCTCGTGGGGATAAGGCTGAAAATGGAAGGGAAACAAGCAGCAGATCGTGGAATAACACCCGCATTGCTTGGGTCGAGAACACGACCTGAAGGCCCAAGAAGAAGCCGTAGTGTCGCAGTGATTGCCGTGGTGATTGATTGACTGCCACACGGCCGGACGGCTGCTGCGTTGTACCGTCGCAGCGAATGACGGCAAGACAACACAACATGACAACAAAAGCAGCTTCAACCCCAACCGTGTTCAACTTCCGTCCCGTCCATTGCTTATCTCAGGTCCGAATTCAGCAACCCGAAGGGCAACCCAACACGACGTTGCGTTGCGCTCGAAGGAGTGCGGCGAAGCGCTGTGCTGCGCTGCGCTGAATGACTGCATGAGATATTTGCGACGACTATCAGGAAAAAAGGCAGGCCAAAGGTGCCGCTTGGCCATGTGCCGAGTCTTCCTCGTTTTTGCTGCGGCTGCTGCTAACTGCTGCACCTCATTCTGGAGCTGCTCCTCCTTCGTGCGTCTGCATGCTGTGCGGTGTTTTTTCCTGTGTTTAGCATGTGCCTCGCATTGCAGTGTCCTGCCTCTTTGCAACGCATAACACCGCTGGATACCACTAACTGCAGTGACAAGGATAGCGAAAGCGGGCACAGGTGGGCGGCAAACCGCACCGTTTGGGTCGACGGGGCCTTTTTTTTCCCTCCCTGAGTCGGTCGTCGGCGTCAGCGATTTGACCAGTCGATCGACGACTCAGCGATGGCGCTGTGTAATTGACCAGACTCGCAGAGGCCCATGGGTCAGACGCACGACAGACGGACGAGAGACCAGGCCGCGCGCGAGACGGCCGGACTGGACGGGGTGACGGCCTGGGCTGAACCTGGGCGTCGGGAACTCTCGCTAAAGCGCCTGAAGAAACCCGCATCCGTCACCAGATCCTGGCATGATCTCCGTCAGAACCAGCTGCCAGATACCGACCCAGGGTGAGGAGAAGCGCGGCACAGATCGGAGAGAGGGGCGGCCACAGCAGGCAGGCCGTGACTGCGGGCTCGCGGGCCTGGCTGACGGTCTGACCTCAATCTCTTCTCGGTCACGTTTTTCGCAGTAGCAGCACCAGCGGGCGGGCGAAGGAGGTATTTTCTCTGCTGCTGCATGTCGAAGTGCCGTTGGAACTTGTCTGACGGTGATAGGTAGGGCGTCCTGCAAGACGGAACCTGGAACCCAGGAAACAACAGCCAACACCCTGCCTCCGAGCCGTTGCTTGACCCAGTTGCGGCTTGCCCAAGACTTGTCGCAGAGTCAGGGAAGCGAAGACGGGTAGCAGAAAAAAGGAAAGGAAAAATCTTGACGTTCAACTCGCTTTGAAGAAACCCCCCGCAATAACACTGCATTGGCCAATGGAAGTCCTTGCATGAAGATGAAGCGACACTCGTGGAAGCATCAAAACCCACAATGCGCGCCAATCGGGGCTCTGTATTACATAAGTGAGTGCTCTCCGCAAACGCAACTGCACGCCAACATCAACACGGAAGGCGAAGAGCACCGCAGCACCCCAGAGTGTCAAGGGGTCGGTCAGCCCCGGGGCCGCCAACGCCACCATCCCTGTCGAACCCACGCCTGCGATGCGTGGTCAGTCCACTCTGTCCACTCCGATGGGATGGGACAATCCACCCAGAATGCGCCAAAGTGGGAACCGTGTGGAACGGAAGACACTGAGTTTCCTAGGGACCAAGCAAGACAACGACGACGTCGTTTTTCTCTCCCTCTCTCTCCAGCGATCAAAGAGTCACTCTTGCGCGGTTATCTTTCCAGCCACGCACATTCTCTCTCAGCCGCCGCCTCACTGTTTGACTGTCTCGTGCTCACTGCCGCAACCCCTCCGTCCCGAGCCGATGGCAGAGTGGGCTTCATTCCAAGCAACATGCAGGCCGTTTACGTGCTCTGCAGTAGTTCCGAGACATGAGCACGCCAACCGCCGCCGGCACATTCCCTCTGCAGCCCCGTCATGCGAAAGTCCTCACCGACGATTGGCGACTGTGGGGGAAATGCTTGTGAATTTTCATCCTTATCAGACCTGAGGTATATCAAGACTCCGCGGCGGCGTCCAGAGTCGCAAAGTCGCACATTCGCGCATCTGGCGGTCTGCTAGTCGATATTTCGAAACATCGATCACCGCTGGAAGAGAAGCCATCCTACGAAAAGAGTCATTGATCAACCCTAAACTCTAAGTGCGCGCGCACAGATCAGTTCGTCTCGATCGAGTCGCGGAAATGCATCGAGGTCAAGGCTCAAGCTCCTTGCTGCTTCCAGAGCTCTAGGGAAGTCCGTCCTGCAGCCAAGAGATGTCACGACGTCAAGCCTCTAAACGTTGCTGGCGTCACCACTTTGAGATAGCGTTCATCCGGCCCGCAAACGGTTGAAGAGCTGTTGAACTCTAATCGCCAAACGTGTGTTCTGTGAGTCGTCATCGATGCCAACTTGCCAGCCTCAAAGCGTCCTCGTCCCACTTTATCACTTCATTCGAGGGGTCCCCGGTGGCTTGAAGACACTGAGATTCTAGATCCGTTCGTTCCGTATCATTTGGGAACGATGATGCCTGTCGTCTTCGGATGGGCTGCTCAGCTGGCCCGAGACATGAGACGGTTTTCGTTTCTCAGCTACTTTCAAAGTAGCCACAGCTGAGCCACAAGATGAAGTACCTGCATGGCGTCCATTTGAGGAATGGAATGGGAGCTCTGATGAAGCTAGAAATGAACATATTGGCTCGTTGTCGCTGACTCGGCTCGATGTCTGTTTTCAGCCTCTCATGGTCGGTCACTGCCAGCTGGATTGTAGTTAAATGATACAGGTGATGAGACGATGAGCATTCAACTGATTGTTTTGTATCTGATCGACCTCCGCCTTGCCTAGTTATCTCGACTTCAACATGGCCAGGCTTCTGGCCACATCGTGTAAGTCAGACGTCAGAGATCAATTAAAAGCTGCACTACTCGGTCCTGAAGCCCCCTCCCTCTAATTGCTATGTTGTCATCATGACCAACGAAGTTATTCATATTCATTTCGTAATGAATGCGCTGGGATCACCCATTGCTGCAGAACAAAGGGTACCCTTCGATACTAAATCTTGCTTAACGTTCAGGATTGATAGAGCTCTGATAGGTGAGCACATTTTCACTCGCCGGCAGGGCGCGTTCTCACCTGAAATTACTTCATTGGTCCTCTACCCTACATACCCAATGCTGCTCATACATGAGGCTCTCCCAGTTACATATGATGAAAGCTATGGGAGCCGTGGAGAAAACCTGGTCTCAAGCAGGCACTAAGGTCATATAATACTTACTCATCCCAATAAGCGATTGAGGCTCATTAGATTCTGCCATAACCTCATATAAGATGAGATGCATCAAGTTGTGAGTGAGGATAAAAGAAAGAAGTAGCGGTTGAAGCTTGGCAAGGACACGCAAGACAGTCCTTTTCGCAGAGTATCACAAAGACCACAATTATAATATCTGATCCGTCACACAAAGCTAAACATGATAGCTTCATGAATCATTCTGATAGGGCTTTCCAGTTACTGTAGGCTCAACTTGTCTCACATGCTTATATGACTGGCTGTGATCTGTTTGTTATAATAGTAACTATTCTATTTCAAATCCCAGTATCAGTTCTCAGACACACTATGTCAGTTGTGATAAAGATGAAACTCATCATTCGTCAAAAGACTAAAAAGCAGAGAATCGAATTCATTCATTCAAAACTCCTGAGTCTTTGAGTCTTGAGCCAGGCCATCTTTGCGAGCTTTGACCTCAATCATTTCCCTGGCACTCTAACTTACGTGTCAGTGAGGTTACCCAGCAAAGACAGACGGAGCTGCTGTGCACTGCAGTCGTCCATTTCAGTATATTGTCGTGGTTGTGATATGAGCTTTGCGCAGTTCTTTGGGTTCACCCATTGTCGTTGCAGCCCGCTTCTTTGGCCATGCATTACTTTCTCTGGCAGGCCTTGTGTCGAAGACCATCAAACGCTACCCTTCAAATCGAACGGGACCTTGCAGCTCTTTCCTTCGTTTGTGCCCTCTTGATTCAAATCTCACCTTGACCTTTTCCCTGTATTTTACTTCCGATTTCTTCTCTGAAGTTTTCACCACACATCATCACAACCCTACAACACAGGTTGGCAGCCTATCTGCCTCTCCCCCAGCACGTCCCTAGGACCAAAACTCCATCTAATCAGCCTCTTCTTGCTCAGAAGAACTACCTTACTGAGGTAGAATTGCACAGGCAGCTCTTCGGATCGACAACTTGGCTTCACAAATTAATTGCACGTACAACAACAAAATGGCTACCGACAAGAATTCCCAAGAGAACACCGGCGGCCGTGTTGAAGAGGTCGATCAGCCCGGCTCTGATGTCGAGGACTGGGAGGTTGTCCACGAGTACTCCTTCAAGTATCAGTCTGGCGACAACAAGTCTGTTGACGAGAAGTCTGTCCGCGATGCTGTTGTCAACGGCGTCACCGAGAGCCCCACCGTCGACGACAATCAGGCCGACGGCGATGTTACCGACCAGAAAGAGGAGGACATGACCACGGACGTCGATGAGAAGCTGGCCGCCAAGAGAGAGAAGAAGAGAGAAAAGCGACGTGCCTACAAAAAGCGTGCCCAGGAGAGACGTACCCTAGAGAAGGAGCAGGAGAAACACATCGTCGCCGATGTCGCCAACCAGAACGAGCAGATCTCTGACCAGAACCAGCAGAAGTTGGCCGAGACCCTGGCTGAGGTCACCTTCGCCAAGAAGCAGATCGACGATGAGATCCGCAGTCTCCAGAACGCGCAGAAGGTTGCGCAGAACATGGTCGACAAGCTCAACGAGGAGATAACCCAGAAGATGTCTGATCTTGGAATCGCCGACAAGGAGACCGACAAGAAGACACAGAAGGAGGCCTTCTTGGCTGAGCTCATCTCGGACTGGGATGAGTACTTTGGAGATGGTGACCTCGACGACTGGCAGCGCCTCTGCGATGACTTGGGTCTGCCCACCGACCTGCCTAGCAAGACACAGTGTCGCAAAGTAAGCGCCTGAGACTTCATGGCCTTCGAATACATGCTAACTCCACGGGTTTCTTCTCTTAGGCTATCAGAACTGTCCATGTCAACATTCGTCAGTTCCTCGACGCCGTCCCCAAGCCCGAGACCGTCATCTTCTTCAAGAACGTCTACAAGCTTGCCCACTGGTCGCGCAAGAGCAAGAAGTTGGTTCCCAAGGATCTCATTACCCGCGGAACTCCCATGCGCGCCCTCATGCGTGAGCTCAGTCGCTGCTACTAAGCATGGAAACGAACTTCGGCCATTTGTCTTGGGTTGGATTGGAATCAGAGATGGATAGGGACCATTGGAGGGGTATGAAGGGATTCTGGTATTCATGGAAACAGTAATTACCCAGCAGCCAACTTTTGATGCGCCAGCCGTCTATACAAACTTCCTACCCGTGCTCTCTGCTCTAGGACCGTATCTCCCACAGTCTAATCTTGCCCGTGTCATTACCAACCGCCAACAGATCGCTCTGTCTTCCAAACGCAACAGCAGTGACTCTGCCCAAGGGCGTCTGCGCCGTGGGCCAATTCCTGTAGACCGTGCAAGTAGGCAGGTGTACCAAACGCAGCGCGTCCTTCTTCTCATAACTACCAAAAGCCATCAGCTGGCCGTCCGGAGAGAATGTCAGCGTCGTGATGGGCGTGACGAGCTGCTCAAAGGTGCGCGTCGGCTCGGGGCGCTCCACAACCTTGACCTCGCCCGCCTTGGACTTTGTGACGAGCGCCTCGCGGTCGTAAATGTTGGTGATACCGCTGCTGGAGCCAATCGCCA
The DNA here is from genome assembly GCF_026319265.1 of Colletotrichum chrysophilum. NCBI lineage: Eukaryota > Fungi > Ascomycota > Sordariomycetes > Glomerellales > Glomerellaceae > Colletotrichum > Colletotrichum chrysophilum. The sequence continues at coordinate 528,685 of NW_026517291.1, read as the reverse complement.
CCCATCTGTCCTCGCCCAGAAACTCGGGACCCTGGTGACCTCCCAACGCGATGACGATGCCGCCCACACAGCCCTCGTCATGCCATACAGCGCGGAACTTGCGGTCATCGACGCAGTACTCGCCGACGGAGCCGTCCTTGCCGAGAATGGTGAGACCCTCGCCGTTGCTCCACCACACGAAATCCGCGATACCGTGTCTACTGTCGAGGCGTGCCGAGGCGATCCATTGCCTGGACTCGGTGCTGATGATGTTGACAATACCACCGCCCTTCCTGGTGGACGCAACGAGACCCATGTACCGGCCACGAGGGCTGAGCTTGAAGCGCTCCATCGTCTTGTGCTCGTGTTGGTGGCCCTGGACACGGGCGGTCTTCTGCACCTGGCCAGTCTCAAGGTCCCAGCTGTGGTAGAACTTGCGACGACCGGCAAAGAAGATCTGGTTGCCTGATGGGTAGAGGAACTCGGCGCGGCGGACGTCGACGCCCTTCGCTTGCACGGAGGTGAGCATCGGGTTCGGGGTAGGGTGTGCCGTCGGGTTGATGTGGTGCAGGTACAGAACGGACGAGACGCTGGAGGACAGGAGGACGGGGTATTTCGGGTGGAAGGAGAGGTTGTTGACGGAGGCCTTGTGAGCGTCGGGGATCTCGCGCGTGCGCTGGATGTCGATGGTCTCTGGCCTGAGGCGGGTCCTACCATTCGAGTCCTTGCCAGCAAGGCGGTGGACGTCGCGGAGGAACTTCTCCAGGGGCGCGGCGGACAGGTCATCGTCGCCGCCCTCCTCGTCGGAGCTGATGGAGGAGTCGGAGGCAGCGGCTGACGATCTTCTTCTCCTCTTCGACGGGCGCTCTTCGGATTCTTGAGCCCACTTCGGCAGGGGGTTCAGTCGGAGATACTGCTGGCGCAACCTTCTGCTGTACTCGGCGCCGCTAACGACATCCTCGCCCTCGCTGATTCTCAGCTTCCGTAACCTCGTCGCGTTCGCCAGGGAAACCGTCAATCGCTCGTCATCACTGTCCTCCCATGCCGGTGCATTGGGATCAACAGCGGCGGGTTTCTGCTTGCCGGCTTGCGAGCCCTTGGCCGAGGGGACACCGGTGTCGAGCATGAAGAAGTCATGGTCGGCGGCATCCTCTAGTGTGGTCTTGTCTTGCGCGACAAGGTGTTGATTCCTCTCCTTCTCCAACCGTTCGATATCGCCCAAAACATCGTTGCGGAAGAGCTGTTCGCGGAAGTCGGCCTTGCCTCCCAGTACCAACCGCTCAAGTTCCTCTTCGTCTGAATCCTTCTCGTCAAAGACAGTCTGCGGGTTGCGCTGGCGGATGGCTGCTTCGAGCTCAGATTGCTCAGATTCCGAAGACGAAGTGACTTCCTCCTCGTCGGGGAACTCTTCGAAGGGCTGCTCGTTGGCCATTGTCGCGGTCGTGGGAATGACAAGGATTTTGAGGTCTTCGGCGCACCAGAGATCGAGGTGGGAGTGTGTTGGCGACTGTAAAGACGTCCAGAATTTTTTTACCGGGGGCGTGCAGCCTTGCAGACGGAAGCAGAACCTGATTGGTAGGTGGTTTCAGCCACAAGTGGCTAACAGCCAATGAGACAAAGCTATGTCTTCAGGCTGAAGGTGGGGCACTGCCCCTCCTCCAACACGCAGTGGCACCACACTGCTGCGCATGGTTGCTGCGCTGCGTACAGTGGGGCAATTTCGAAGACGCAACAACGTATCTCATTCCAAGGATGAAAAAGGGAAATCTCTTTACATGATTCTACTGTCGTACGCCGCTACAAGCCATTTCATATAAGCGTTGATGAGTGTACTGAATAACGTAGAAATCATCATTAAGAACTCGACTTTGAGTAGTAATTGATGGGAAGAACATTGGCCGGGTTTCTTGTTCGATTACTACCATTCTCACGCCCTTCGGGGGAGGGTTGAGTTGCAGTGAAACAGGGGCGGAAACGGTACCCAGCCAACAAACATCCAATACGGAATCTGACCGTGTACCGAACCCTTCAAGTTTACCACACAACATTCATTTACCCAGAAGTATAGGTCGTAACTTCGACCCAATCACCTAGGCTGTAATGGAGATTAAAGCTGAACTTGCCTTTGATGAGCACCTATTTACCGCGTGTTACTTACATGGGAGGACGACGAACTCAATGGAACAGGAATGTTGTCTATCTCAATGCTGTCCGTCGTGAGCCTTACCATGTGCTCGCTGAGGTTTCACCCTCACTTCATCATCTTTCCTAGTGGCGCATATATCTAATGCCGAATTTTGAAACAGTTGGGCACAGCTCTGCCAGCTATTATCATTTGTAGATTCGAACCCAATCTGGAGGTGAGTTCGAATCACCAGAAACATGAGAACGGGTATCATAGCCGGCTTTGCGAATCTTCAATGCAATTTTGAACACCTCCGGGGCCCTGATGTAGCATAAAAATTCCTACGGCTGGAGACCAATCGCATCCAAAGTCTGAGGGCGCTGGTTCCATTCTTACCACTTTGTGCCCAACCAAAGATGCCCCGTCAGCCTCACTATTGTGTGCCAAGAGCGCGTGTTCGCACTTCACTGCGATTTTAACCACCCCCGAGGCTTTGACGCAGTATGAACAAGGAACGTTAAGAGACAATGACTTGTCGCACATCTGATAGCGCGGTTACTGTACCCTCAATTACTTACGTGCCTAGCTCGCTGATTCTATTCTCATTACTGAGAACCAGGCCATCAGGGCCTCACTGCAGCCTTCAACGCCTCGTCCAGCCGACCCAAATCCGGGCTCACACTCTCATGGCTCTTCAAAGTCAATACCGCCGCCTTCTGCGCAACATCAATCAAGTTCTGAACCTTGCCTCCCTTTGCCAAGCCCGCAATCATGACACCCAAGAAGGTATCTCCAACACCATTGACTGACACAATGTCCTCAATCGCAACCTTCTCCGCCGGTGGGAAAAGACGCATGTACACGCCTCCAACAGTAGGATGATCAACAGGCGCCCTCGTAAGAAGCCATCTCTCCTCATTCCTGTCCTTGAGACGGGGATCATCCCGTCCCAGGATCGTAGTCAAAAGCACTCCCTTTGATCCTAGCTTCGTCACGAGCGTGGGGATGTACGGCAGAAGGTGGATAGTCTGCACCGGAATACCCGCATCCGTCATCTCCGCGGACGTAAGCTGCACAAAGCGATCCCTCGCGCCGCGCATGTTGAACGCATCGATGACCTCAAACCACTCCGGCGTATCGAAGAAGCCGTTCTCCTTGGCAGCCGTGTACATGGCCGTCAGCTCAAAGTTATTCGGCGACGCAATGTCAATGCCCGGGTTCGGGAAGACGCCCAGGTGAGGGTGCTCCCTGGGGAAGAGACCGATCGACTTGGCCGTCGAGACGGGCTCGAAGGCGACGCCGCAAGCCTGCTCGCGGCCGGCCTGGATCCAGGCGCGGATGTCCTTGGGGCTCCAATTGCCGTCGACGACGAGCCAGCCGGGCTTCGCGCCCGAGACGGCAGACTTCCAGTATTCGGGGAAGGAGTGGTTGGCAAAGATTCCCATGTCGGCCATGGCGACCACGAGGTTCTTCTCGGCGTCGTTGACGGCGACATACTGGGCGGTGCGGTTCGAGTGGTGGTACTCGGACCCAAGTTGGCGGATGTAGGTCGTGTCGAGGCCGGATGACTCGAGAGAGGACAGGACCGTCTTCCCGGCGCTACGGGGAGTTCAGTCATGTAATATGCGAAGAGGGGAAGGAAGGCAGCTTACACATCGTCTCCAACCATGCTGCAAAGGCGGACGCTCACATCCTTGCTCACTCTGTGTGCGGCGAGGGCAACATTGTGACCGACACCGCCGATGGACTGGTTGATACAAGCGGGGTTGGAAGTGTGCATGTGAGGCGAGATCTCCTTAACGTCGCCCAGAGGATGGTAGTCACAGCTTAGATCGATAGCTACCGAGCCTGCAACGAGGACATCCGCCTTGCTCGACTTAGGGGCTTCGACTTTCGTCGCAGGCTTTGCAGCAGCGTCATATCCGGCAAATAATTTGCTTGAAGAGCTATCTACGCAGTCAGAACCTATCTTCTGGCTGGGCTATATACACACGGAGCAGCTCACTTACACGGACTCCGTGCCCTCGTTCAGCATTTTGGACAGCTCGACGGCGATCTGGGTGGCCCGCGCCACGTTGTTCCTCACCAGCGCCACGTTGGCCAGCGTGCTCCTCTCCTCTGTCAGCGCCCTGATCCTGCCGAGGACGTACGGGGTGTTTCTCGCTCCCGTGAAGCCCTTCTCCAGAGCCTCGTTGACGGCCGTCTCGATGACGACGTCCATCTCTTCACGAGGGATCGCGTGTTCTTCGGGGATGGGGTTGGCGAAGAGCATGCCGGACTCAATGTTCAGCCTCTCCTGGGCGAGGATCATGGCGGCGGCCTCGCGCTCGGTCTCGACGACGAGGGGGCTCTTCGTGCCGCTCTCGCGGACCCAGAAGGCGGGGAAGTCGACCTTGCCAGTGCGGCCATCGGCGAAGGTGGCGACGAAGGCGCCGTGGGTCTCGAGGAACTCGAGAGTGCGGGGGATGTCGAGGAAGCCCTTACAGCCGGCGCTGATGACGGCTACGCGGGTGCGGCCGAGCTCAGTGAGGTCTGCAGAGACGTCCATGCTGTTTTCGCCGCCGCGGTGGACGCCGCCGAGGCCGCCGGTGCCGAAGATGCGGATGCCGGCGAGGCGGGCGAGGAGCATCGTGCCGGCAATGGTTGTGCCACCGTGAACTTTACGGCCGGTCATGCCCTGCGCTGTGTTAGTTGAACGTGATTTTCATGACGGGCAAACGAGGAGAGAAAATGCCAGACAGCGAGTCCAATGTAATGAGCAGACCCAATGTGCGGGACTTACCAAGCCGACCAAGTGAGCAACATCTCGTCTGGAAACCTTGCTGGCGGTTCCAGAGTTGACCATGAAAGCAACTTCTTCCTCGTTCAAACCCACGACAGGTTGTCCATTGAGAATACCGCACACAGCAGGCACACCACCGCCCTGACGGACGACGTCCTCCAGACCGAGATCATTACCCAGCGCGCCGTGAGTGTATATGGTAGACTCCAAAGCCACAACGGGCTTGTTCGTTGCAACGGCGTCGGCGACTTCGTCCGATACACGCAGAAGATCCTTCAAGCCTGCGGGGGTCTGGTAGGCGGCGGCGCTCATGTACCGCTGTGTCTGGCGCCCGAGGATCGTGCCGGCGGGAGCGGTGCGATTTGATCTCCGGCAGAACTGAAGCTGTGAGAGTGATTGTCTCGCCAGCCGGCAAGAGGAGCGCGGTACGATCATGTTTGCTGGCTGGAGCGTGCCTCGGCACTCGGCGTGCGAGCGACGAACAGGTAGCTAACGGCGCGGAATTGGTCGGTGGCAAACCCGTTTAAAGAATCGAAAGGTGCTCTTACTGTGTGAGTGAGTCCACTGTAGTTCAGACGTGGTCAATTGATGCTATCGCGATGCGTATGAGTCGATTGATGTATGAGCAAGGCCGGGAGGCTTTTACATGAATTGAGGATGAGGTCGGAACCGGCCGAAGTGCACACGCCCTCTCGAAGACAATGTAATCGGGAGGGCGATCCACTGAAGAACACGGTTTGATCCACTGGACCACACTGTCTCCGCCTATCAGGTCAAGCTCAATCGACCTAACCTACCTAGACTCTCAGCGCCGTTAGTCGGGCTCACTCAGGTTACCCTCAACTATTATCAGTCTCATGGAAGTCACCGCAGTGCATCAAAAAGGACATCCTTTTGACTGCTGCGACGTAGTCTTTGGAATACAAGAGATCACATTCTCATCTGACGGAATCAGGGACTTGATCTCAAACAGTGTAAGCGCGGCGAGTCTCGTCAAGCTCTGCCCTGGGTATCCGCCGCGCAAACGCCGTTCAACTTGAACATCTTGTGGGATTCAACGCTGAATAAATGTGATAACGGCGGCAAGTCAGAATACACTTTCATGCGTTCTTCGCCTCAGATGCGCTACTCAGTCGCCATCGAGAATGATAGAGGCAAGAACATTTCTCACACAAAGGGGGGGAGATATCAAGATTTGATGGGTTTAGGCAAAGAATATAACCTGTGATGATATGAGTGAGTGGAAGCATGAGGGAAAGAGAATTGAAGCCCCTTGGCGGCGGAACAGCGAGCCGAAGAGACCGAGGGGGCCAAAAACTCCACTGGTTTAGCGTAGAGCGTGTGCTATGGGTTTAATTAGGCGTTGGCTCGTGCGTCACAGCGTCTCATTTCCATTCAGCGGGGGCCACCATTCTCGACTTCATGGACATTGCAGGAACCCGTCCTCCACCGTCTCTACGCCTGTTCAATCTGAAACCTGCCCTGCATCAAGAGGGCGTCGCACCCTTCGACATCCGCGGGGCTGCCATCTTAATTCCCAGCTGTTATATGGCTTCTCTGTCGTGTTCCATTCGCTCTGCCCTTGCCCACGTCATGCACAGACGGAGGGCAGACCGCGTATCGTGAGCCTGCCAGCCTGAGCCTGTCGCGATGGAACGCCTGGCCCGGTGCTGTCATCCGGGAGGGACACGGCATGACTTTAATGCTCTTAAGTTCAAGGTTATCTGCCGTTCGCCGTGTCGGATCGCCGCTGTCTACGGGCGAGGAGGTGTTCATGGAACGGATGGGAGGTTCCAGGCTTTTGCCTTCTCTGCCAGAGTCGGCTCCTCTGGTAGAGTCAAGACCTGCTGACGTCCCAGTCTCTTGGTATCTTGTTCTGGTCCTATTTTTCCGTCCTCCCACCCTCTTCATCCAACCCATCCCAGCACCCATCCCGCGGGTACCAAATGCTCATTTCCTGAGAGTGAGCCCGCATCTAAATACCCTCTGGTTTAGGGCCGGTTCCCACTTTTCCCTTCGTTTTGCTGAATCCAGGACCCTGTCATTCCCAGAGTCTTGGATGCTTCAGGCGGCCTAAATACTCATTGTTGCCGTCCTTCCGAGGGCTTGCAGCTCTGATCCTCTTCACCCGTTTTTGCGTGTCTCGATTCACTTCTCGCCGTCTGGCTGCAACGCAGCGTCTATCTTCCCGCCCATGATGGTTTCTTCCTTTTCGTACGCGGCGGCGCTGCTATTTCTGTTCGCGACCTCCGGCTCGGCCCAGAACCTGAACTTTACGATTGCCAACGGCCAGATCTTTACGCCCGGTCTGGTCATTCTCGACGCCCCACAGCCCGGCACACCACTCGGAGGAGGTAAGCATCTGAAGTTTCAATAATGGTGAGCTTTTTGGTGTTGACCGATGTAGACAATCTTCATGTTGCGCTGGACGTATCCACGAACGGCAAGATGCCGTTGCCGCCTTATGCCTCGAACAGCCCAACCAAGATCTTCAACGTCACAATGTTCCTGTCCAGCTACACCACCGGCCGCAATTTTACCATCACCAACGGCACGGCATCAGCCAACAACACTAGTCTGGGCGACATCATGTTCCAAGAGCCCGGCAGCACGGTGAAGCACGTCAACTGGATCTGGCCCGACTGTCTGGTCGGCGATGGCCAGCCATCCTCGACCGGCAGCGACCGTGGCGCTTACAACGTGCGCCACCCGCCTCCTCCACACATCCCCCGCGCTAACAAGCTTTCCAGATTTCAATCCGCCAAAACTACCGCTTAAACGGCGAAGACCACTACACAATCTTTGATGTGCCGATTTCCGTCACAAACAGCATCTCGCAAAAGAACGGGCGGCCTTCCTGCGATGCGCTGAACAACCCCCTGCTCAGCGACCAAGAACTCAACGCCACAGCCGCAAACGCCATCGGCGTCCTCTTCGCGCCGGGAGACTCGACGCAGATCGAAGTCAAGGCCGGCAACGGCAACGACGACGGGTTAGGCGACACCAAGCCGGAGGCGACGCCCGGCGACGGCCTCGGAGCCGGCAGCACGCTCAGCTGGAGAGACGGGGCGCATTGGCTGTGCCTGCTGAGCATCGGCGCCGCACTGATGCTGTAAGTGAGACGGCGGATCAGACGTAATCATCTTATTTTCGTGATACCCGGGACGATGTGCTGTACATAATAGGACACGGCTGCTTAATCGAGCCGAGAGACTCGCTCGTATTCGTTGGCGGGACGGATGACACCAGCAGCGACCTGGTAGCAAGGTAGTACACGCTTTAACGGCCGAACAATATTCCCCTTCTAGAAAAACCACAATTTAAACTCTGGCGAATCCAGGCAGGGGTTCTTTACAAGAAAAGAAAGAATCCATTTAGACTCAATTTCTTCTCAGGCGATCTGGTCGGCCAGTCTATTACGCACACAGCTGGAGCCCCATTTCCGGGGCTCCACCACTCCTCTCAGAGCCCCCGGGTCGGTGGCCATCCGCGACGTCCATGCCATCCGGTGACCCCCCTCCCCGTTCATTCGCCGACGAACTGCTCTCCAGAAATGGCAACGCCCATCGCCCGATAACCGCCTCACATGCGCAAAGTGCAAAACCATCCCCACCGACCTTCTAGCTCTCCCGTCGTACAACAGTGAATGGCTCGCCCTATTAGAACGCGCTCTAGGCGGACTTCGCGTCCGAATCAGCAGTCCTAGTCCCTGGTCCCGTCAACTGCAACGGTGCCTCCCCCAGATTCCCCGCACTTTGGCTCGGCCGCACCAAACCTCGGCTGCGCATTACCTGCCGCTACCGCTGCTCAAGCTGCAAAAGGCTGGGAAACGGGCAGAAACAGCACAGCACATGGATGGCGGCAGCTGTTCTCGCCAAGCAACACCTACACTATGAAGGTACTCAGCATCAAGGAGCTTGGAGCTCCAACGACCCTTGCTCGTCTATTTCCCGGACGCCCTCTTTCCCCCCAGCCGTTGAAACTGCTTTAAGTATGGGGGTCGCTTGCCGGAAACTCGGTGGTGTGATGTTAGACATTGCCTCCTTCCTTTTTTCCCACCTACGCATCTCACCCTCGATAGTGTTGATGACGTTGTGAGAGCACCCGCAGAAGCTTCTTGGAAAAGGTTGAGCCCGCGCCCAGAAGTTGGGTCGATTTACGGTTATTCTTGTAACCCATAGCCAGCCTTCGCTCCGACCCTGAGCTGCCATCTGATTTTCTGATTCCAGTTGTGCTGGTTTCCATCAACTACACCTCGCTTTCGCTCCTGCCCTCCCAGGTATAAGAGCCTTTGGTTCCACAAACTCACCTGTGCCAACACACCATCGCCAACCTCTTCTGGTGGAACGGCCCACGCGTAACAACCGCGTCGAACCTCAGAATGCCGATGCACCAGGGCTTCCTCCCTCGCGAGGGCCTCGTCGCCGATCCCATCTTTCGCCTCATTGGACGCACCGCCCTCAACCCAGCCCTCGTGCTGCCGCTGCTCCTGCTCGCCCGCTACACCAAGAAAGGCGGCGACCTTGCCATTCTACACCCGACAGCGTTCTCGGGCCTCAAGAAGTTGGCATGGCTTTCGGTGCTGCGAATGGCCGATCAGTGGCTCTCGTCGCGCTCGCTGAACAACTGGGTCTCCGACCGCTACAACTGGTCCAAGGAGATCGTCCTCGTGACCGGTGGCGCTGGTGGTATTGGAGGTCAAGTAGTTCAACTGTTCGCTGAGCGTGGCACCACCGTCGTGGTACTAGACATTCAGGAGCTGACCTACACTGCGGGTAAGGCATTCCCCCTGTCGCCATAGGGCGCCATGGCCTCTTGCTTCAAACCGTTCACTAACACAGTCAACAGCCTCCAACGTCCACTACTTCAACTGCGACATCACTTCAACCGAAAAGCTCGCCGCCGTGGCACGGGAGATTCGCGCTCGCATCGGCCACCCGACGGTCCTCATCAACAACGCCGGCGTCGCCCGCGGCAAGACGATCCTCGACTCCACCGAGCGTGATGTCAAGTTCACCTTTGATGTGAACACCTTTGCCCACTTCTGGACCGTCAAGGAATTCCTCCCGAACATGATCGCCACCAATCACGGCATGGTCGTCACCATCGCATCCTACGCCGCGTGGTTGACGGTCCCCAACATGGTCGACTACGGAGCCTCCAAGGCCGCCGCCATGGCCTTCCACGAAGGTCTTTCTGCTGAACTCGTGACCAAGTATAACGCCCCTCGCGTGCGGACGGTCCTGATCAACCAGGGATACACCAAGACGCCGCTATTCACCGGCTACGAGCAGGGTCTGCAGTTCTTGATACCCGCCCTGGAGCCCGAGACCGTGGCAGAAGCAATCGTGAAGAAGGTTCTTGAGGGTACGAGCGGACAAGTCATCCTGCCCGCCGTTGGGTCTCTGCTGGGATCATTCAGGGGAATGCCGCACTGGTACCAGCACCACATGCGGTGCGACGGGCAGAAGCTGATGAAGAACTTTGCCGGAAGGCAAGTTGTGAAGGATGTTGAGAAGTACTACGAGGAGAAGGACCAGCAGGACAGGCCAGAGGAAAGCACCGTGCTCGTCGGGGAGCAGCAGGCTGCTAATGGGATCGAATGAGGTGGAGCAGGTGAAGGATTTGTGTCTTAAAGGGACATCAAAACGAGTGAGTGTTATGCTCGGATGGGTGGTGTAACTCTAATTGTCTCCGTCGTGAGCATTTCATAGCGCTTCCCGGGAGGTATTGGTTCGGCAATTTCCATTGATCAGGTACTGAAGAAGGAACATCAAAAGAAAAAAAAGTTCAAAAAGTGGCTCGAACCCATGGGCTCCAGCGCTGGATAATCATGATCTCTGTGTTCAGCTGGCATACTAGTTCTACCATACTGGGCATATTCACGGCCACTTATTCCGGGCGCTGTTGCTCAGTCCTGACGCAGACCTCCCTAAATATCTTTGGGGCCGACTCGCTCTTCACGTGACCCCTTCTCACCTTTACGATAAAAGCATTTTCATCATCGTCTTGGGCCTGGGAAGCTACTAGTTAGTCAAATCACCTTCTCGAGACTCGTACGCTGGGCAATTTCTTCGCCAAAATTGTTGACTCAAGCGACTGGTACGCGGTAGGCGGGATGACAACGGTAGACTAATACTGCACCCAGTCTTGACCGCACTTCAATCGAAATATTGTTATTTATCATCCATATCACGAGAGTTGAGACGTTACTCGATACGTAAATCGCATGGGTAGCTGCTGCCTTGAGCTTCCCTGCAAGCTTGTTGGTCCACACGCACCCGTCATTTGGCATTCCAACAGTACTTAACCAACGGGCTAAGTAGCGCCTTTCCGTTTTCCACTTCTCAAACACGCATCCCATTCCGTCTGCGATACCGACAAGATGCCCAAAGTTTGTGGAAATCGCAACCTTTTTTCTGCGAAAGCCGCCTCTTTACCACTACCAGGACCGCCAACCCTACCGGACTCATTTACGGGATTTCCATCTGTCGTTGAATCCATAGCCCAGCTACCTACCGAGCTGGCTGATGAGATCTTCTCACACCTATCTACCCGCCATCTCAAAAACCTACGTCTCGCTTACGTCAAGTTCTCTAAGGATGTGCGTCCTTACTTCCGTTTCGAGCGAGTCTTCATCTCGGCCAATCCTCGCAACATTGAGGTTTTCCGAGCGGTCGCAGAACACGAAACGTTCCGACATGCCGTTCGTGAGATCGTGTGGGATGATGCTCGCTTGCTGGAGGCTGAGGATTATGAAGATAGATTCGAAGATATTCGTCTCGACGGCGAGGAGTCTTTTGACGAAGAATCAGACGACCCCGTAGAAAGCGTGCCTTGGTTTTACGTACGAGCGTGCGAGAACAATATCGAGGATCTACAGACACTAGGTCACGCCGATTTCGAAACCCTGCCGCAACATATCGAAACCGCGAAGCAAGTCCACGCGCAGCTGCCCGCGGATGTAGCATACGCCTACTATCAAGGTCTCCTCCAACAGCAGAGGGATGCCCTAGCTTCAGGAACCGACATCGCCGCTTTAAGATGGGCATTAGACGGCGATATGTTTCCCAACCTACAAAAGATCACCTTAACCCCCCTCGCGCATGGCGTCCTCTTCACGCCTCTGTACCCTACACCCATGATTCGGAAATTTCCACACGGCTTCAACTACCCGATCCCCCGCGGCTGGCCCGCATCGCCCGATCCTTGGACAATGGGCGCCGAGAGCTGGGACAGCGAGGATGTCAAGAACAGGTGGCGTGGCTTCCGCCTCGTGACTGCACTCTTGGCGCAACAGACGCGAGCCAAGGTCCCGGAACTCGTTATCGAGGGCAATCAGATCGGGTCAGGCCTGACAGCTGACATCTTCTCGAGAGACGAAACGTGCAAAGAGTATGACGATCTCTTCGCGTTGGTCCATAAGTCGGGGTTCTCCGCGCTCACATTGCATCTAATGACGGGTGGCCAGGAATGGAAAAGCTATCATGCCTTCCGCAACGATCGTCTTCGGAAGCTGTTGTCTGCGAATCTTCAAAAGGTCACATTGGAGTTGGACCAGGACCGTAATTACGATTTCCAAGAAGGTTGGGGTAATGCAGGTCGCCCAGATCTCTTCGTCCCGCTGCGCTCCGTCTTCCCGGTCGAGTCGTGGACGCAATTGACACACTTTGGACTATCATCTTTCCTCGTCAAACAACAGGATCTCCTCGATTTCCTAAGGGCGCTTCCGAAAACGCTTCAATCTCTCGAGCTGAGTTCTCTCTGGTTCATGAAGAATTGCGGAAGTTTTAGGGGTCTGCTTGAGGGTATCCGAGACGAGCTTGGCTGGCGCGGGAGATCCGTTCGACCTCGTATTTCCGTCCGAGTTGACTCGGACGCCCATGTCGTGGCGCGGAAAGTGTGGCTTGATAACGAGGTAGGGGATTTTATCTATGGCAACGGCGAAAACCCCTTCCCAAGAGATTTCACGGGCTACGGGCTTCAAAGGGGCGTCGGTATAGAGAAAGATGCGTTCGAGCCGAGATTTGAGCGGCCGTATGCCTCGCGTGACAAGATGGTTGCTTTGGGGCACTGGCGGTCCAATGTGTAGGGGTACTGATACTCTCTGAGGGTATCTTATGAAATAATGAGAGCTCTTGAGCAATGTGTCTATCTAGATTTCTATATCATAGTGAACTAAATAGCGTCACGAATCAACGATATAGTGGCAAGCGATATTTTCAGCTTCCCTAGCATTCTTGAGTTTCGACCTTCGTCAAGGTTCGCTTTCAGATCATGTTAAATCGCTCTTTAGGGTTAATATGCTAGATTGTGGAGAATGAAATAATTTGTATCGAATGTAAGAAAGAGATAGATCAATCATTCTGTTCACAAACGGCTCTTCAGGTCTTTAGCAGATCGAGCTGAGAATCGGTGTTGCTCCGAGTCTCCAGGATGGCACTGCATCTCGTATAGTGCTCTCATTGTAGTACTGGCTGCTCATGCCTCATGCATACCCAGCGAGTTACTGATCGTGACGACCGTCAAATGTATTACTGCATCAAAATTCGGAATTCTATGAGTCAATCTGCCTTTGAATAGCGAAGCACAGGACTACGGAAGGAATGCGTGCAACCTACTGCCTACATATATTTACATAGTGGCTGGGTCTTCTTGAACAGCTGTAATATTTTGTCGACATCCGCTCTAGTGCATGCATGGATTCCGCGTTTTTCTCCGTTGCGAACGAGTACTCAATTTCATGAACACCATCACTGCATGGATCAATGTCGTCTGCAGCCCCGGTGAATCAGGGAATTCATCAGAGCCACTTTCGTCCTGAATACGCTTCAACTTGGATTGTTCCCTGTGTCAATACGAAGCTTCGACGCACTCCACCCTCATCGACTATACCGACAGAAGTAGAGAAATAGGACTTGCATTGAGTGAACATCATCATCTTGCGAACGCTCATCTCGCAGGGTGGAGGCTATACACTTCCCAGAGCTTCGTCATGCAACCTATTTAAAGCCAGCCGCATAAGAACCCTTCAAAGGATCGAGCTGAAAGGACTGAGCCACATTAAGCATTTGAGACATATCTGCCCAACGCATGCCGTCATTGTATGACAAGCTTGGTTATCGTAGTCAGGCAACCAATCATGATGATACTTCCTCCAACATCATGCCCACACGAAGACGCTTGGCAGTTGGTCAGCCAACTACATTTGGACTTATTGCAGAGCTGAGAATACTTTGTTGGCCAACCTTGGTGGCAGATGACTTGCAGCGGGCGGTGGCACTCCTGTTGGATGGTATCGATCAGGCTGTCGAGGAAGCGAATCAGTCATGTATATAGACAACGTTCGTTATCGGCTCTTACAAGCAGGTTTCTCCAACGGCTTGACCTCAGGTCTCTCAGCTCCACCATGGCGTCTCTGGCTCTAACCGATCAAGTCCATGGACAAGATATTTCATCTGCTCGATCTTTTCCCTCACGTCCGCCATCATACGATGGCGAAGACTCCCGCGAGAGTTTTATGCATGCACTGAGAGCTGAGCAGGAAGCAGCTCTGGCTGCCGATGCCGAGTCAACACAATCAAACCGACCCTCGACGACCAAAAAGACCGCATGGGAAAAAAGCCGTGAAATGATTCCCTCGGGCGAATACCATTGGGCTCTTGAAATAGGGGCGATAATAATCAGCATCTCCTCTCTGGTTGCCATACTTGTCCTTTTACCCATCTTTGAGAACCGACCATTGGCTTCGTGGCCGTTGCCGGTGTCCCTCAACGCTATCATCTCGGTTCTTGGAGCTACTCCCCGAGCATCACTGGCTTTTGCCATCAGTGCGTGTATCAGTCAGGGAAAGTGGAACTGGTTCCGCCAAAGAAACGACAATATTATGGTGTTTGATCGCTTCGAGGAGGCCAGTCGTGGGCCATGGGGAAGCCTCCGCCTGCTATAGTGGACCAAACTTAGGTATGTCTTTTGATTCCTCATAAACTTCAAGCACCATGAGCCTGACACAAGTGAAAAGACATTGGACGGCCGTTGGAGCCCTTTCGGCCGTCGTTCTCGTCGGGTTCGAGCCGTTCCTGCAAGCGGTTATAACATTTTCTGGAGAAGAGGTTGAGTTTGCAGGGTCAGAAAACTCCACCAGTATCGGAAAAACCGTAACTCTGGATTCTGGTACGTTCACGGAGATTTCAGAGGGTCCCGTATTTGTAGAGCCCCTGCCAGAGCCATGGGGACAAATTGGCGGAGCTCCATTTCGGTGGGATTACGATTTCGGTGCGCTTGCGGCTGTCTGGGAGGGCTTCTCCGATCTCAACACGGCAGAAAACCTCAAACCAGAGTTCCGCTGTTCGACAGGCAACTGCACTTGGCCTTCGTATGCGTCGATAGCCACTTGCAGCTCCTGCAAAGACGTATCGAGTCACATCACCACGTCCAGCGGCATTGCGGATGTCACTGACGGCACGCTCATCACCGTTTATCATGACAATCATTCGAACATGCAGATAGTAAATCTGACATTCGACTATACTCGGCATGAGTTGAAGAGTCAGAATTTGTCAATATCGAATTTCAACGGGCTCGCTACGAAAAAGCACACCAACGCGCAGTCACCGACTGGGAAAAAACAGCGCGTACTTGACTGCGAGAGCAATAAACAATCCTGGGCGAACTATCGCGTTCCAGGATTCCAAGACTCTGATCACAGCCATCTCCATGCTTAAAGCAAGCCAAAATTACCGCAACAGGGAACAAAATTGGGAGGACAGTACCGTCACCGCGGAGGAGTGCGCCTTATATTTCTGTACTAACGTGTACCGATCCGCCATCGAGCAGGGCAGGCTGAACGAAACAATCTTGGGCTCATATACGTTCCGAGACATGGACTCTTACGCCATCGTCAACCAACCTGACGAAAAGTCGAAAGTCTACGATAAGTATGTTAACTACACTCTGCTATCCCCCTTTCCACGTTCCGACCTCTACCTCGTGTTACCTAAAGAGGAGTTCTCTTCCAAAACTGGAATTAGCGTGACCAACGACTTACGGTTCCGTATCACGTTCAAAACTACGAGCCTCCTGCGCTGGATCTCAGGCGCGTTCTCCCGAACTGATTTAGAATGGAGCAAACAACTGAACTTCCCGGTAATACAGCGGGTGAAACGGAACAACCGTTCGTCATCAACAGATTAGGTGCTTCTACCAACCTTACAAAAACATTTGAAACCGTGGCGGCCAGTCTGACAAAATGGATGCGCAACCGCTCGTTGCAGACAGAACCTTTCGTCGGGGCGAGAAAAGAGTGGGTTGTTCGGATCCGGGTCAACTGGTCCTTTCTGATCCTGCCCATTGGATCGCTCCTGGGAGGCTGCATCTTTTGTCTCATGTCCATCTTCGAGACTCGGGGACTCGGGCTACCGGCGTGGCGGGGAAGTTCTCTGGCAACTCTGGCCCATGGTCTCGACGTGGAGGCGAGAGCGCTGTTGAGAGAAGCGCGTGATGGGGAACAGATCGCAACCCAGGCGAGAGGTCTGGACGTGAGATTTGGGGACTCGGATGGGGGTCCAGATCTGGTTCATGTTACGAAGGAAGCGTCCAGAATTCAACATGAAGTTTGAAGGGTCATACATACGTACAACGGCCTTTCATGCTTGTTAGAGACCGCCAGTGCAGTTTGGATGCAGGAGTTGGGGTTAGCTTAGAAATGGTAGTTCGCCAGACCTGAACTCTGGTTTTTTTTTCTTTTTAATTCGTTAGCCATGATTGACGGCTCCATGGCCTGGCTGAATATGTTCTAGGTGCTCTGATAGTTCATATGTGGGACGATTCGTCCTCTTCCTGGGAGTAGACCAAGCCAACATAATTCAGATATCGTAGCAGAACATGAAGGTCGCCAGAAACAATCCACCCACCCCAGTCAATGGGTGTGGTAGAGTGCATGCAGAAAGCCTTGGTGGTGTCGCAAAGTCTGGAGAAGTCGATCGCGATTCTCATGGCCTAGCTCTGCATCTCAGGGGGACTCTTCTCAGAATCTAGGGCGATGGCGCACTAACACCTCCCAAGTGGACTGAGCTCAAGGACCCTGAAAAGTCCTAAAAATGGAAACAAGTCGATGATATTCAATCATCTCTCCCAAATCCAATCACGACGGACCACAAAACAGCCCAGGGCAAAACGTGGTGGAATGTCGTCGGTGGCGTGCAGGTTGCAACTCCAGGAGCGGAGGACCCAAATCCGGGTTCTCGCCCGTTGGGCCCCACAGCGATCGGCCTGCAGATCTCGGCCAGGGCCTGGCCAAGTCCTGCTCACAGCACGGAGCCGCGGAGCCAACCAGTGCAACCCGACCCCATACATGATTTCATTGAGCGTTCTGGGAGGTGAGCCTCAATCCTGCTTGTGTGCCAAGATTTTTGTTGATGGTCGTCAGATGCTGATAAAATGAGTGTGGCCTCCTTGAGCCCCTTGGGCTCTCCTTTATGATGGAAAGGCTCTCCACCCCGTGTTTGGGAAGAAGACCACCGCCATGTTCCATCATCTCTCGCTTTCTTGAACATCTTTTTTGTACCATATTTTATCCACTTACACTCGCTCAACATACACTCGCTACAAGCAACGAAGATGACGTCGAGAGATAGCATCGTATGGCTCCCAAAAGAGCTGTACAGTTCCGTCGAGAGATTCGCCGACCCAGAACATTTCATCTGGTGCCCCATGCCCTTCGACGACTCATTACCACTGGAACAAACGTCGTTTATCCATATGAAGGAGGAGGAAGAAGAGATTGACATCCGTGAGCCGGTAGTGGAACCCGTATCGAAGAACTATGATCGTAATCGAGATTCCGGCATCGATCTCAGCATGGACTATGAGGTTTCCCCGCCCCCGAGCGTGCATATACCAGACGAACCGACAGATCCATCAAGCTCAGAAAGCGAATCCGATAAAGATGTTCCTTCAAGGGAGCCCGCACAGGATGCGAGCCGAGGGAAGCGAAGGCAACGAAGACGACCGCCGATGAGGCACGATTCCCCCAAGCCAGAAGAGCCCAAGGGACCAACGGTTAGGGAGAGTCGAAGCTTTGCGGTGCATTTGGGATTAAATCTCAATGTTGAGGTGTCCCTGAAAGCAAGGGTGTACGGCGGATTGGAGCTAAGCATGCTGGTAAGTGGTTGACTGGCTTTGTCAACTGTAAGAAGGATTGCCGCTGATACCCTGCAAGTAACGAGTTATGAAAACGATAGATTCGACGAGACCACGAACGAAGAAAAGGAGAAAATGTAACAATAAGATGAGCCGGAAGAATCAAATGCTATGCTTCATTTCCCTCTAGACCTAATTCGTTGGCCAAACCATGAAGACCACGAAGTTTTCCGCTTGGAAAAAGGAAGAAACATCGTTGGAAGCTCTGGAAATGGTTTGGAGTGCATGGGAAAAGGGAGATCGGCAAGTGATGCCATCCCGAGAGGCATCTGCAACCGCCGCGATGAAGCTGCCAGACGGGACTCAGTCTGCGAGTTGAAAAAGACGAAAAGACCAACAAGCAACTCATAGACGTGCTGAGTTGAAGTCTGTGAATATCTTTTGATGAACCAACGAAGATCGTTCGGGGAAATTTGCAATGGAATCGAGAACATGGCATCGTGGCCGCTGGCTGGCTTGCCTGCAGGCTGCCCCTGCAGCCACAGACCGAGGAAACAATGATAGACAAATACAAGTCATCATGTCGCAGACGCAGGGTCGAGTCAACCGTTCCGTGGAACGTTATTGTACAACACGCAGATCACAGCGGCGTGGTGAAAAGAAACGTGCTGTCGCAGCCAAGAATGGGTGGTTGTTCCAATCAAGATTTGCACCTCGCTGCGATGTTCCCAGCAGAACCTAAAGACCCCCCAGGAACACTACCGGGGCACACAGACCGCCCGGCGAGTTCCCTCCTTCCTCATCCTGTTTGGGCCTAGACCGCTGCCACATCTCAGCTGTGGTGGGGTCTCGACGGGCTCCAACAGGCCTAGTCCCTGAGACGCCAGCGGCAGGCCTACAGCGGGCTCACAGGCGTGCATCCCGCTAGGCCCGTTCCTCTCGTTTATCAAGACGCCCGAAGGGCCTGGTGCGCATGGCTAAACCACCTCAGGCGCGCCATCGCGGCGCAGTGGTCGGGTGCATAATCTCCTTTTGGCGTCTCTGCTTTGCTGGCCGGCCGCTGTGTCCGACGCAAAGAAAAATTATTATTACTCCAATGGGCCGGCCGGCGGCTTTGCTAAGGTAGCTGAGGCGAGCTGCGACCTCAGCTTCTTCTCACCTCCCGTCTAGCCTCAGCTTGTTCCCTCCCTCTCTTCTCCTGAAGCTGCCCGACTTCTGCCAACGATATGCTCCCGTTATGAGAACGCGCCGTGCTTGCCGTGAGATTCCAGCCTGATCCCTTAAATCGTCCGCCGTCAGCAACATTGCGACTCCCGATTACGCCAGCGAGGCTTCCGTACCCAATCTCACGATCTTTATCTTCGCGATTGGGCGACACTTCGAGCTGCGATCCCGAGTCTTGAACGCCGACTTACCCGCCAGTCATTGCATCTCAAACTTGTGTCTCTCGTCGACAGACTTGCTTCCGAACTCAAAATGGCTCGCAACATGCTTATCCAGCTCATCGCCTCCTTCATCCTCCTCGCCCTGCTCTCCCCGCTGGCATCCGCGCAGTCCCTATCAATCTACCAGGACTCCGACAAGTACAAGTACCAGGGCTGCTTCAACGAGACCGTCGACCTGGCGGACACGGCCAAGGTGCGCGCCCTCGCCGATGGCGCGAGCAAGACATACCCCGTCGACGGCAACATGACAGTACCGATATGTCTCAGCTTCTGCAACAGCGGAACCGACACCCAGTACAAATACGCCGGTGTTGAGTATTCTCGGTGAGTCTGCGACACCCGTTCCCCAAATAAGGAGTCATCCCAGGCCTTCGAGCGCGCATTGCTGACCTGTGAATGTGTCGCAGCGAATGCTGGTGCTCCCAGAGGCTCTCCAGTCTGGCGACGAAGCTCGATGATACGGCGTGCAATACCCCTTGCGACGGAAACCGTGACGTCGCTTGTGGAGGCGCGTTGAAGTTGAGTGTCTACATGATGCAGAGCGACAGCGCTCGGGTTGCGGCGACGGCCTGGGGCTTGGTGCTTGCTGGCACACTGGCGGTTATGTCTATTTAAGAGTTTGACTGGATTTTGCTAAGCGCGTCTGATTTTTGGAAAAACTTCTTAGGAGATACCCCTAAGTTTGGACGGCAATGGTCTTTAATCTTTCTCAAGCAGCCGTGAATAGAATAACGATGACACTTGAACGATAAAATCTTTACAGTTTGTGCCTCCCAAACGCCACCCAATGGTATCCTGGCATCAATCGTGAATCATACAACTTCATAGCTTGAGGGGCCCCAAGCCCCTCCGCTCTACGGCCTTTTGGACCGCCGCCTTGTTATCCAAGACCGTCCTCCTCCAAGCCCGCTTCCCTCGCCCTTCCCTGCCGTCCTCCTCCACCAACCACTCGAGCCACTGAACCAATTTCGATGCCTTGTGCATGTCGCGCTCCTCAGCCACGACCTTGGCCAGATACTTCTCAAACATGACGACATCCTCCTGGTGTGGACCCTCCGCCCGAGTCCCGTCGTGCCAGGCCTCGATCATGTCCTTGATCTCCTGCACCGACTTCACCGCAGATCCCATGAAATTGACCTTTGGCGGCGGTGCAGGGAATTGAAGCTTGGTCTGTCCGCCGGGTAAGAAGTCGCTGGCCTCGGCTGGGAGGTGCTTCCGGGGCGCGTTGAAGTTGAGACCGGATTTCTGGGCGAGGCGTTTTCTCCGGTGGTCTTCGATGACTTCCCGGCGAACGTCTTCCGGCAACTCGGCCAGAAACTCCGGGTCCAGTTCCTCTGGCTCATCGTTCTGCGCTGCGGGGGCAGCCCCCTTGCTCGGCAGGAAACTTGTTTGCAGACGGTTTGCTGCGGCATCCTGTTGTCTTTCCCTTGCATTATTGAACAGGTTTCTCCCTCTCTTTGTTGGGGTGATGGCTTTCTTTGGCTGGATTATCCTGTCTTTGCGCGGTGATTGTGGTAACCGGGTTTGCGCGCTCTTCCGTCCGTACTGTGCGAGAACCTCCGCCTTCATATCCTCTGGCAGGGCATTGAACACCTCTGGGTCAACCTGAGATGGGATATCGTTTGGTATCGCAGGGCTCTGACTCCTTGACTTGGCTTTCGGCGATGCTGGTCTAGCTGCAGGCGGTGGCTTCTGGCCCCTCTGCAGCTTGGATCGGATATCGCTAGGCAGCTCAGCCAGCACAGCTGGGTCGACTTGCGATGGCAGGATGAACTGGGTACCCATGATGTTCAGTGGTGTGTTTGCTTTCTCATCCCTCTCACCAGCTCGCGCCAGTGCCAGTGCTGGATGCACTTTGGGTTTCCTTGGTGTCAAAGGATCGTCTGCAATAGGATCTTGTGCAACACTCCCCCGCGCCTGGGCTGTCTTCGGCTTTGAGGGGCTCTTTGAATCCTCAATGGGATCAACAGCACCCTTTTTAGACGAGTTGGCGCTATTGAAGGTTGGAAATGCAAGCCTGCGTTGACTGCTCTCAGGACCAGTTGGACCAGTCTTGATAGGTTCGAGTTTCGTCAACTGCACACCGAGACCTCGAAGGTCACCAGGACTGAACCTGTAAGATCGAAGGACCGAAACGGCTTCTTTCGCAATTGTTTCCGCGTTGTGGGTGGCGACACCAAACATCACACTCTTGCTGAAGCTGTCACATTTGCCGTGTCCCAAATGCTTTGCCGGGTCCAAGGGGGCATCTTGGGCCCGGCGCATGATCTTCATGGTGAACTGCTTTCCCTTGACCTGCTCGTTGAGCAGTCGACGCTCAAGCTCCTTGCAAAGATTCAGGACGAATTCTTCAGCTTCCTGCTGATTGATGAAGCGGATGCCCCAGTTGACCTCCGCTGAAACGGATTTTCTGGGGGGATGTTCTCCAACTTCAGCTCGGTCGATGCCACGGGCATACTCCCACAGCCTTTCGCCGGTCTTGGGTCCCAAAGAGGAAGACAGACGCTCCTTTGACACGTTTCGGATGTCTTTGACGTACTTGACTCCGATCTCCTCGAGTTTGCCGCCAAGACTGTATGCAACACCGGGAAGGTCCTTCGCTTCGATCTCTCCGATAATCTCGAGCATTTCCTCAGGCTTCATTAGGAATTGCCCGGCGGGTTTTGCTCGGCGCAGGGCGACCTTTGCTTGTAGGATATTTCCTCCAATGCCGACCGAGACAGCACATCCAGTAGATGCTTTGATCTTGTTGCGCAGATCGAGAGCAATTTGCTCCGCCTTGTCTTGCTCCCTCCAGATACTACCCTCGTCCACACCGGCACCTTCTGAACCAACGCTGGAGAGGACGATGGACGTGATATCAACAAGTGCTTCGTCAATACTGACGCTTTGAACGACTCCGCCAATGTCGAGAATGGCTTCGTAGAAGTGACGGCTGGCTTCTTCATAGGCAGGGAAATCATATGGCAGAACCTTGATGTCTGGACACAAATCCAGAGCCCGCTTCATCCACATGCCATTCTTTACACCGAACTTACGCGCCACGTAGTTGCAACTTGCAATTTCTGAGGCAGATCCACTGCTATGAGCGACCACGGTCGGCTTGTCGACGTACTCCGGGTTGCGCTTCAAGGAAACGGCGCAGAAGAAGCTGTCAAAGTCGACGTGCATGATGTACCGTCGAGATCCGGCCTTCCTCTTTATGGTTGAGGTGCCCTTTTCCTTGGCAAGCTTCTGCATCTTTGATTTCAATTCGGCCTTCCAGGTCGAAAGATGATGGAGCCGGCTCTCGGAGTAGAACTGCTTCAAAAAGTCCGGGTTCGCCGTTGAAGACTTCCACATTTTCGGGTCTGAGAGAAGCCAGGCATTATGTTCTTCGGAAGTCATGTTCTCAGGCATTTTGGAATTTCGTTTCATCTCCTCCTCGATCAGCGCAGGTGTGATCGTGTCTCTCCCATCGTCGATCTTGGGAGCTTCGGGGCTGGGCTGCTTAATCTTGGGTTCCCCAACAGCTTTGGGCTGCTCGTTAAGTTTCTGGTCCCTAGCAACATGCGGCTGCTTGGTATTGTGCTTCTCGGGTTTTGACAGCTCGGACTTGGGTGCTGGGCCCTCGGGAAGAATATCGACCATCAATTCGTCGATTTCCATGTCATCAAACTCTTCCACTTCTTCCTTCAGCTTAACCTTCTGAGCCGAGGGGAAAGGGATGGTTCCAGGGCTGTCAGAACTGCGAGCATGCTTGCGGGCAAGCGGCGATTCGGCGCGCTCAACAAATCGACTCAGTGAGGGGGTGGCAGGACTGGCAGCAGATGCTTTGAATTGACTTGTGTAGAAGCTGTTGTCCGTCTGCTCCCTGTATCCCTTCCTGGACTGAGGTGTTGCCTGACTGAGCTTGTTGGATTCATCAAACTTCAGAACTTTCTGACGAGGACCGTCGTTGTCCACTCGGTAATCGGACCAAGGCAGAAGTCGCCCGGCTCGAATAGAATCAGTGACCCAGGCGGGCTTCACCAGTCGGTATCTGCTGTAGTCCACAGACTTTTTGGGCGGCACAGAGGATGCGATGATGTGAGTGGCCATGGTCTTCGCGTCCAAGTACTGCAGGAAGCCTGCGCCATGCTGAACAAGCTCTCGATGAAGGCTACAAAATCACGGTCAGCCGCCGGCAGTCGCGTCTCATCCTTGGGACTTACATGTGAAGGGGAGGCTGCGTATAGCCCGTAACATGCGCAACGACACCCTTGAAGATTTGAGGTTTATCGCTTGAAGAGGCTCTCATGTCGGCATCCAGATTCTGTAGCTTGATCTTCTTTCTTCTGAAGTAATCGCCAAAGCCGCCAAAGGCGCTTGGCTCATACTCCTCGCCTCCTTCGTCGGTAAATTCATGACTTTCGATTCTTTTCCTCACTTGAGAGGAGTTTTTCTCGAGACGGCTCCCCATCTTGTTCGGTGGTCACGGTGCTTTCGTATAGATGGCGGATGTCTGGGATCACGGCCGATGACCCAAATGCTAGCGTTGCGATGAATCCCTCACACGAAATCCTGTCCAAATTATCGAGCGCATGATATCAAACATCTTCATCGAAGAGTAAGGATAGCTAGCGCCCGTGTGATACGGGGATCGAGACTGGGGCGCACAAGTGAGTTGGCGATGAGATGCTCTTGACGGAGCACCGGCGGCGTAGATGCCTGCGACGCGGATGACCGCGTAAAGTGGAATGGGGCCTTCACGCGTGTAAGTGCACGGCCCCTGTCTGTCAAGTTGCATGACTAATCTGTACCCGCCCAAAGTACGGGAACCTTTTTTTCGGCGTTAAGCACTTTGACTTACAAGAGCTCGTTGTTTCGCTTGTTTGCGACAACCTGCCGGACCCAACAACCGTCGAGGAACCGCGACCATGAACAACGAACAGTTTCGGAAGCTGCTAGGCGCGAACTCAACCAAGTCATCATCACCCAGTAATGGAGCCACTCCAGGCATCGCCACGCCATCTGGCGCTGGTGCTCTGGGATCGCGACAACGGTCAAGCATCCCAATGACGCCGTAAGCTTCCTTGACATGCATCACTTCAAGTATCTGACTAACTCGCGTGTTGCAGCCGGTCTGTTGGTGGCATGAACCCTAGAAACGAGTTTGCGCGACAACTTGCTGCTAGAAATCAAGCAGCTCAGCCCCAGAAGAAGTTCCGATCGTCAGCGCCCAAAGGATCCCGACTCGCCGAAGGCTACGTGGACCGATCGAAAGAGCGGTACGATGAAGAGGAAGACGATCGTGCGAAAAGGATAAAGGCGTTGGAGGAGTCACTCAAGAACGAGGAGATTGGCAAGGAGACGTTTGAGAAGCTCCGCAACGAGATTGCAGGAGGCGACATCTCCAGCACGCATCTGGTAAAGGGGTTGGACTTCAAGCTCCTGGCGAGGATACGAAGAGGTGAAGACGTTTGGAACGACGAAAAAGACAAAGAAGAGAAGGAGGAGGCGCCCCCCGAAGAGGACATTGATGAAGCATTCGACGAATTGGAGGAGTCAGAGGTGCAAGCTATCGAAAAGGAAACGGTCAAGAAGAAGGGCCAGATGGCATCTATAGCGCTTGCACCTGGGAAAAAGAGAACACGAGACCAGATTTTGGCGGAGATGAAGGCTGCAAGAGCGGCTGCAAAGGCAGCGCAAGACAATCTGGGCGACAAATTCAGGAAGATTGGAGCGAAGCAAAAGCCCGGAACTCGCATTGAGCGAGACAGCAAGGGCCGCGAGGTTCTTATCATCGTCGACGAAGACGGTCACGAGAAGAGAAAGGTCCGAAAAGTACAACCAGGGGTAGAAGAAGAGCAGAGGAAGGAGTTCATTCCGGATAAGGACGCGAAGCCGCTTGGCATGGAGGTTCCTGAATTCTACAAGAAGCAGCAGCAGCAGGAAGCCGAGGAAGATGACAACGATGACATTTTCGCCGACGCGGGAGACGACTACGATCCGCTTGCTGGCATGGACAGCGATTCGGGTGAGGACGACGAAGGCGAGGTAAAGGACAAGGAGGCGAAGGAGGACGCCAAGGCAGAACCCAAATCCGACTCGACATCAATGGCACCACCTCCCAAGCCAGCCGCCCCGCGCAATTACTTCAAGGACTCCAAGACGGAGCTTATTTCATCACAATCCATCAAGGCACCCTCTATGGAAGACCCTGCAATCATGGCAGCGTTCAAGAGGGCCGCACAGCTCAGAGCAGCAAACAAGGAAGAGAATAATGATGAGGATGAAGACGACGAAGAGGCCAAGGCCCGCGCGGCACGTCGCAGGAAGATGCTGGAGTCGGTCGACCGTGATGCCGAAGATCTGGACATGGGCTTTGGCACCAGCAGATTTGAGGATGAGGCCGACTTTGACGACCAACCAATTAAGTTGTCTCAATGGGGCAACGACGATGACGACGAGGGTGGACACGGTGGCAAGACGAAGAGAAAGAGAGGTCCCAAGAAGAGAAAGGGCGACGGTAACAACGCAGCAGATGTGTTGAGGGTCATGGAACAGCGGAAGGCGGCGGAGAAGTCCTGAATAGCGGAGGCAGCATAGTGAGTAAAGCCGTAACTTCAAGTAAGTGATGGCTACACTTGCAAGGCGACCAACAGTATCATCGTCATAGTCACGCCCTCTTGATTGTCTCGTCTTGGCCTCTCAACGCCGCCTGGACGACATACATATCGCATGCCTTATCACTGCCTCAGGCGTGCTGCATAGAGGCAACATGGACCTAACCTAGCTTCAGAGGGAAAAATGACGTTGGAGATATCAGAGTTCGATGACTCAGCAGCAGATGACCTGCTGCGAGACCCGGCAAACACGGAAGTGTTTTCGGTGGTGGTGCTGGGTCTGCTGGACCTTCCGAAACGGGCGCATGTCGAGTGCTCGGAGGACACCGCCTCATTATCAACAGCCGCGCACCTCCGCTTGAAGCTTCGTCTCGCAGTGTTTCTCTGAGGTAATCGCCCGTGGGGTCCACCGCCCCAAGATCTCGGCACTCCGTGTGTCTGTAGGGCGTAGGCACCAGTGAAGGTGACAGGAGAGACCGTTCATAGGGTTTCGTCTAATCAGAATCAAAATAAAACACCGCAGACATGATTATCATGTGATGGGATTGGCCCAATCTTTTTTTCTCCCCGTTTGGGCACCCGCCCAGGTGCCCATCCACCCATCCTCCGCCTGTCTCCGTCTGTTTTCTTAGGCCAACGGCTCCCCCGCCCCCGTATCGAAAGCCCCAGAGGAGGGGCCCCCGTGCCCGTTTGGTTGGTGTTATCCACTGTGAGTGGGAACGCTTCCAACGAAGCGCACGGCGACCAGTCCGTGGCTGTTTACCTGCCGCGGCGGCCAACCCTCGCATACCTGGCTGTCCGCCGCCCTCATCTCTGTCCGACATCCTCAGCGATTCCGTGGAATTCCATATCCCTCAATTTTGGATAATACAGTTTTTTGAGCTACCATGGTTGACCTCAAATTGACGGAACCCACAGTCCCAGTCTGGCTGGACTGCGACCCGGGCCACGATGTGAGTTGCCGCCGTCATCTTGTTGTGTGGTGTGAGGGGGCCATGATGAACCTGCATGCCTCATGAGTCTCTTACTCACACGCCGCATGCAAAACAAAAGTCATGCACGACACTGCACTTAGCCACTATCGGCCTGTACGGAAACCAAACTCACGCTGACCGAACCTCACCAGGACACATTCGCCATCCTCCTCGCCGCCTACCACCCCACAATCAAGCTACTGGGCCTTTCAACCGTCTTCGGCAACGCCCCCCTAGAGTAAGCCATACACACGATGAACCCCCTCGTACGCATGAATACTTCATACTAACAACATCCCAGAAAGACAACCGCCAACGCTTCGTCCATCCTCACGGCGATCGGCAAGCACAATGACATCCCCGTCTACGTCGGCGCCGCCAAGCCCATGGCCCGGCCGCCCATGCAAGCCGCCACCGACATACACGGCGAATCCGGCCTCGACGGCACCGACCTCCTCCCGCAGCCCCTGAAGGCTGCCGACCGCACCACCCCGGCCATCGACGCCATGGCCGCCGCCCTCTCCGCCCAGGCGCCCGGCACCGCCTGGCTCGTTGCCACAGGCTCCCTGACCAACGTCGCGCAGCTCTTCGCAAAGTACCCGGACCTCGTCGCCCACATCAGGGGGCTAAGCATCATGGGCGGCGCCATCGGCGACGGCTTCACGGACATCGTCATGGGCAAGGTCGACGGCGTCGCGCGCGTCGGCAACTGGACGCCCTGGGCCGAGTTCAACATCATCATCGACCCGGAGGCCGCCGCCGCTGTGTTCCACAACAAGGCCCTCGCGGCCAAGACGACCCTCGTGCCCCTCGACCTGTCGCACCAGGTCCTCGCCACGGAGGAGGTGAGGGAGCTGCTGCTGTACGGGAAGGACGCCGCCGGCGAGAAGACGGGTAAGGGCAAGACCACGCTGCGGCAGATGCTGGTCGAGCTTCTTATGTTCTTTGCCAAGACGTATAGGTATGTGTGATGATATGCTTGTGTGTGCGTGTGTATGAAAAACTGACTGGCGGTACAGCGACGTCTTCGGCATCACCGCCGGCCCGCCCCTCCACGACCCCCTTGCCGTGGCCGCCGTCCTCACGGGCACCAAGCACGAGATCCCCTTCTACGACTTCGACACCAAGAAGGGCAACTGCGTCAAGTACCACGAGCGCTTCGACCTGACCGTCATCACGGAGGGATCTCTTGAGGATGCGAAGGAGGGCAAGGCGCAGCTGGGCAGGACGGTCGCGAAGCTGCTGGAGCCGGGCAGCGAGGGCGTCAGGATACCCCGCGGTCTCGACATTCCCATGTTCTGGAAGGTCATTGAGGAGTGTACGGAGCGGGCGGATCGGGTCAATGCCGGTGAGGTGACGGGGTTGAAGGAGAATGGTCCTCTGGAGAACTAAAAAGTTGTCTGCTGGTGCGAGGTCTGGGTTGCATACGCCGTGTCAAGCCGCGATTGTCTAGCGAGTCTGCGTTCAGTATTGATAGACCAGCAAGTTTCAGCGCTTTGCCAAGACCTCTCACTCACGGTGCGACGAGAAGATTGTGAGGGTAAAAAACAACTCCGGCTCCCGCTGAGCATCAATCTCAGCAGCGCAAGTTGCTTCACGCCCAAGTTTTCCTACTCCGTTAACATGAACCCAACTGGATATGTATTAGGTCTAGATATGACTCTATTTTGAAAACTTCGTGGTTTCCGTTACTCCTCTGCTCAAACAGAGCCGCCGCTTTTCAACGAAGCCCAATCCTGTGTTCTATAATGGGGTATCATATGCCCTTCTATATTCCATTTCCCCAAGTCAAAATCGCTTCTCATCAGAGTTCTCTAATCTCATCAACACTCTCAGGACCCTCTCGTAAGTCCACACCGTAACCGCACTTCCTGGAGCGGCCTTGATAAGACTGACCGTCAAACCGCGGTACAGTCCCCGTATGCCTTCACTCGCAAAGATCATTCGCATGGCACGCACCGCCCCGGGATACTCGGGAATGTTCTTGTGCACGTATCGCGATCGCGTGGGGCCTTGCACCTGGATACGTTTCCGCACCAGATCAAGGGGGAAAACGGCTGTCTTGGACATGACGCTGGCCATAACACCAGCCGTGGCGTCGCCACCGCCCCATGGTAGATGCAAGTCACCTAGCGGCAAGCGCAGACCTTCATACAATGCAAAGAATATGCCCATGTACGGTACGATCTGCGCCACACCGGGCCCGAGCCCTCGGAAGAAGCCGCGGGGTCCTTCGTCTCGGTAGATGTCGGTGACGGCGTGTCGAAGGCCAGTATACACCCGTTCGTTCCCCTGCGCGGCAAAGCGAGTCCGCAGTAGGTCGAGCGGATATGTGGCCGTCGTAGCGGCAGCTCCGGCGGTAGCTCCGGCGATGAAGGACTGGGCGGCGTTGGGGAGTCGGTTATCGGAGATACTCTGGAGCAATTGGGCCGTCGTGCGGTAGGTCGTAAACTGGACTGCCGAGTAGCAGACGTACATCAGTTCTGCTGGTACGTTGCCCTTCCACAGGCCTGTGACTCCCTCATTCGCGATGATCAGCTTCATGGTATTCAGAGTGCCCTTGTACACGGGCCCGCCCCTGGCGGTCTGGATCGACAGAGGGTCGGAGAGCGAGTGTGACTGCAGCTGGAGGCGGATCTTGACGACATCAAGGGGAGCGATTACAAAGCTTTCCCATTCAAGTCAGCGTTGGGTCACAAGTTTTTGACTTCCCATCTGGCAGGTGATGGATGGCATACCGAGCAAACAGACCGGCGGTGGCGCCGGCCGTTACAACCTGCAGGCGGGAGCCCTGGGCGGACAGTGTGTAAGCATCGTGACGTTTCGACAGCACATGCAGACATGACGGCAGCGAAATCGGAGAGGCCGTTCGTGGGGGCAGTGTCGCCTTACCTCATCTTTGAGGCGTTCGCCGCTGGGCGACATGCATCCGGCTGTGTCCTCGTGGGGACCTGCGTAGAAGGCGTGTGAAGGGAGGACGAGACTGGCAGGGCAGCTCGTAGTGGTCGTCGTCGGAGATGCGCGACTTGATTTCGGGACCGTAGGACGAGGTTTATCAGGGTCAGATGAGTCGCGTGTCTCTGGGAGTTCGTCCAAGCGGCGCGGTCCGAGATCTCAACGACGGGGCGTCTTCCCGCAGTTCTATCGGCGTGGCACTGCTCGGCAAGTCGAAACAACCAGATGGCGGCTCCAGCGAGTGAGGCTGAGGGGTCTCAATTGAGTAGAAACTTGTTTGAGGATCGTCCCGGTGATGGCTAGAAACCGAATGTCGAGGGTCTGTCCGCTGTTCGTTTCGATGTTGGTTCTTTTTGGCTAATCTCAATTCCGTTGGACGTCTGTTCGTCGCTCGCGTGGGAAATTTTCAGGTTACCTAAGATGGACATCTTGGGTGAGATACCTAGCTCCCGTCCACCCACGCCCAGGACCCCCCAAGCATTGTGACGCAATGCTGATGGTAGCGCGCTGTCAGGGAGATTCACCACTGCATCTTGGGAGAGATAGCGCGCTGGAACCCCACTGCGGGCGTCACTGTAGCAGGGGCACCCGCCTTCTCCATGCAAATTTAGTGGGCATAGCCACGCAGGGTCTGGTCCCTTTCACCCGTGCGGGCCAGGCGAAGGAGATCAAAGACGTAGAGAGAGAGAGCGGATGCAAGATGCAAATGCAAGTCTTATTTGGACTGATGGTCGACGAGAGCGGGTTGCCATCTCACGGGACTCGTTGCGAGACGTGCAAGAATTGGGAGGAATTTTTTGATCTCATCAAAACCACGAGGCTGCGTGCTTGTCCATGTTCTCGTGACTGCTTGCGTCTTGTGACCACTGGCAGCTCTGACGACACTGGTTGGCAACCTACCCATCTGGATTAGCATCTGAAAGAGATGAGAGGGGAACGCCTCAGTCAGGAGGAGTTGCCGAGAAGAAACGACCTTATCAGGACTCGGAAGGAAAGACGATGTCGGTAGGTAGACAATCACCAAGACATGTTCGAATGTTTGGAAAAAGTATCGTAATGTGAATCTACCATGGAAGCGTCCTGACAAATGTCTTTGTCTCATCAATGCCCGGCAACTGGCTGTTTCGAGGGGCACTCGAGTAGTGTAGGCAGCAAGGTACCTTGAATTCGCAGCGAAAGACTCGGTGTACGGCAACGAGGGACGGCAACAGATGGGCATGGAGGGTACTCTCGAGGTCCAGCATGGCCACAATGTACTTCCCTGTCGTCGGGGTAAGAAACCAGCGAAGTCGAGACGAATGGAAGACGACCTAAAAAAGGGCAGGTCGAGGCAAGTGGGCAGCTTCACCCGGATTCTGGGGGCTCCAGTAACACGTGCCAAAGTTGGCTCGTCAGTGTCTCTGCTCTCGAGCGGCCTGTTCCTAAGCAAGATGCGGCAAGGTCATTGGCTCATCGCTAGTGGTTCCCTCCGTCCGAGACGACTCCCCTAGGCGGAGTCGCAATTGCCTTTGAGGTGCCTCCGCATTGGCTGGAACCGCCTGTCTTGGCGTCCCGGCCGCCCCTCGCCCCCCTCAGTGTGGGGAGCAGCCCCCCGACCGAACGCTGAACTCGATGCGCGACCAGCGGGAAAACCCAGTCACCCAGACCAGCCCTGGATGGGGCAGGAGCCACACGGAGCCTACGACACGACACTAGACACTACACTGCAACTGGACACTGCACCTCAAGCTCGCCCATAGCACCGCCGACTGCCGTTCCGCCTGCGTAACAGCCCCGTCGACTCGACCGAGTTAGGCTTTCTGCCCGCCTTCCTCTCCTCTTTTCCATTTTCTTTATCATAGATGCGACTTCCCCTTGTGTCGTCACGATCCTATCTCTTTGCTCTCTCAATACTTACTTTACTACTCACCCAACTTCGATACGCCAAGGCAGAGATTTCAGAGTCAGGCTGACCAGCAAGACATCCATCTACCCCCAGCAGTGGCTGCATGTGATATCGTTACCTACCTTACCTTACCGTACACCTGGCCATCCGCACTACTACTACTACAACTACTACTACTACCGCCGTCTCTGTGACTTGGCCACCGCCCCTTGCCTCCCATATAATACTCCACGTATCCCCCGCGAGGAGTGTTGGCGAGGAATCCCAAACTACCAATCTTTACCTCCAACATCACAACCACAATGGCGACGACAACATCACCGCCTATGCCCAACATCGGCGGCCTGCTGGCTCCCATCTTGCCCGCCTTGCCTCCTGCCTCTATCTCCACACAGCCGGCCATCGGCGTCTTGCCGCTGCTTAGCCCAATCCTGAGGCAAAGAGTTCAGCTCCTCTCAGAGTCTAGCACTGAACCCTGGATTCGCCTGCTTGCCTACGACACAGACAAGGCATCAAGACTGAGCGAGATTGTCCAGAGCGGTAGACTAGAACCCCATCCTGTATCAGGCGAGGTCGAGGTGGACTGGGAGTACGATGCGAAGACGCGATACAGGCGACTCGACTTGGAGACGTTGCAGGCGCTCGTTGTACTCGAGGAGCTCGAACTGTCGTTTCGTCTCATCTACTGCGTCGGCGACAAGGACGGCGGCGGTGACGGTTGGAGAGTCGGCGAGGTTAGCGTCGTCGACAAGAATGCTCCGTTCGGCGACTTTGGTGGCTACTCGACCATCGCGGAGGCTGAGAAGGCCCATGCAGACGACAAGGCATCGAAGACGAGCAGCTCCAAAACCCCGGCTGCAAGCTTTGACGCTGCCGAGGCCGACGAGGATGAGGATGACGGCTACTGGGACCGATATGACGCGACGCCTGCTCGTACGCCTGCCAACCGAACGCCAGCAGTCAAGCGCTCGCCTGCACCACACGCATCGCAAGCGTCGCAGCTCGGTGCGTTCCGTACAGACTCGGCAGAGGATGCCTACTATGCGCAATACGATTCTGTGCAGCCGGCGATGGATGCTCACGATCCCCATGAGGAGGTCGAGGGCTTCGATGTCGCACCGCCTTTGGGTCTGGGTACCGTTGTCAGCCAAGATATCTCGGAGGCAGGACTCACCGAAACCAACGGCTCTTGGACGATGGCTGAGCCGCCGCGTTCGCCCTCCATCCACAGCCAAGACGAGGACCGGGCGGCCGTACTTCTCCACCCCCGCCCGGCCTCAAGCGCCAGCAGCAACGGAAGCCGCATGGTCGAGAAGCTCGAGGAGACCGCCGAGAAGCAAGGCGCGAATGAGTTTGGCGTAAAGCAGCACGTGTCAAGAAGCCTTCGCAGCCTCTTCCTGCTGGCACGCTCGTCTGGCATTGACAGGGAGGAGTTTGAGCGGCTCGTGAAGACCGAGCTGGATGTCCTCGGCATGATTGAGGATGAGGAGGAGTGATTTTGAGGCTGACGGCCTTTTGTATATAAGGAGTTCTTGTGCTTGGTGGTGTTCCGTGGGGATATCCGTTGGGTCAGGATGATCATTTGGCATAGGTCGGCTGCATGTGTATCGGCGTTAAGTCTTGGCCATATATCAACAATTCAAAGCGAAAGCTATTCAGATTAATCATTGGAAGAAAGTGAAGAGTGGTGTCAAAAGCGAAGAGACAGATATGTTCAAGGTCTTGAACATCTGAGAGCTCAACAATTCGAAGCAGCTAGGAACGGAGATCTAGTCTCAGTGCTAAGCCAATACCTACTCGACATGTGCAGTGTGCTTCTTAATCTCGAGAGGGCGACCGAGTCGAGGGAACGAAATGTAGAGCGAATTAAATCAGGAGGCAGCGAATTTTAATGAGGGTGCTTTGGCAACGGCAAATATTGATGTTCTACTCGAAATGATCATGTCGAAGGAGGGATTGTCAGGTAGCCCGCTATCGCGCCAGTCCCAACTGTTGTGAACTCTGTACGAGCCTCGGCACCCTTCATCGGTCCAGCAAGAGGGGTAAAATGAGGCGACGCATGCCGGGGCCGTCCGATCTCGACTGGAATAAGCGCGTCCAATTTTGGGCAAACATGGAATGGCAGAACCTCCCGCATGATCACACTAGTAAGGTTGAGATTAGCCGCCCACGCGATCGTCTCCGCGTCAAGATCACGGTGCTCCAGGGTCAGGGTTGTGCGATGCGTCCTTACGGTTTTAAGCGCCCTTCAAAGAGATGGGCGGCTAAGTAGGCGGCCAGGGTCAAGAGTCGTACGTGCCGCCGCCGTTGGTGTTGCTATTCCCATCTCCTGTTTTCGATGGCATTCATGTTGGTGATCGACAGATGAGAGTGTTCCGGTGGCATGTTGCATAACGGCCTGAGCTTGAATCTGCAGACTGCCGGTCTGCTGATGATCGTGGTTCGGGTTGCTCAAAACGGAAGTCATTCTTTAGGATGTAGGAATCGACCCAGAGCTTGGGTCGCATTCCCGGGGGCCGAATTCAATATGGTCACCAACATGAGATGCAAAGATGTTGATGTTGGACGTGGAACGTAGCTTGTAAGTCCTGATGAAGCCATCACCAACAAGCAGCCCCTCTTTCCCCATTGGCCGAACTACCCCCCTAAAGTGGGCAAAATGTACCGCGCACCGTTCACGCCTCAATCGTAAGGCCACCAAGCGCCAATTGCAGCGGCACGCACCACCACGAGCCGCCCAAAAAAAGTTCACCACCAAAAAGCGACTTGCACCAGACTTGGGAGAGACGTCGTGACGGGTCGAAACCAACGCGGCGGAACATCACCACCCACCACACACACAGCCATGTTCCGCTCAACATTAAGGATACCGCGCATGAGCGTGGCCGCGCGAGTGGTGCGCCAGCAGCGCTCAGTGCACTACGTGCCCCAGCTGAGGCACGACTTCAACGAGGGCGTCCCGGGGCTGCTCTCCGCCGACGGCTACGACATGGCTTGGACGCAGTACATGACGCTGATGATCGACAAGCTCAATGCTCTGACAGCAGGTTCGTCTTGTTCCTCCTCGCCTCGTTCGCCATGTACCAGCCTGCGATATACCTACCACTGCCCCGGAGCTCCCAACGGGGAATGACATGCCACACGCCAATTGGACCCTGGAGAAAGACTGAGGGCTAACGTTCACCCTCCCAGGAACCGACCTTGAGCCCCGCGACCCGAAGCAGATCATCCTCGCCACGGCCCGCGACCCCGACCAGGCCCCGATCTTCAACCACGCCTCCATGGCGCACAACACGCACTTCTTCTTCAAGCACCTCACCCCGGACCCGAAACCGATGCCACAGCCGCTGGCCGATTCGCTCCTCCGCTCCTTCTCTTCGATCGAGACCCTCCGCCGCGAGATGATCCTCACGGCCTCCGCCATGTTCGGCCCGGGCTTCGTCTGGCTCGTCAAGAACTCCCAGGACGAGTTCAAGGTCCTCACCACCTACCTCGCCGGCAGCCCGTACCCGGGCGCCCACTGGCGCGGCCAGAACGTCGACATGAACACCGTCGGCAACACCGGCACCGCCAGGCCCTACTTCGACAACGTCGTCAAGGCCCAGACGTCCGGCTCGAAGCCCCCCGGCGCCCTCGAGGCCCACCCCGTCCTGTGCCTGAGCACGTGGGAGCACACGTGGCTGCGAGACTACGGCCTCGGCGTCGGCGGCATCGGCGGCAAGAAGGCGTTTGCTGAGGCGTGGTGGGAGGTTATCGACTGGCAGGCCGTGCATGAGGCGGCCCATCTCACTAGCCGCCCTGCCATGAGGGCATGAAGTCGATGAAGGCGTTTTGTTGCATGGGAGAGGGTGAACCACGGCAGTCAGGAATGAAGCTGAGATCCTGTGATACGGATCTCCCGCCTGGATATGCGCTGTGGCGGCGGTGGTGGTGATGTAGGAATTACAACAAAAAAGGAATTGTATGAATAGACATCCGCATATACAGATGAAGCCAAAATGTACTATGCTGTACTACTAAATATCTCAACCCGCTGCAACCACGCTCTTTGGCTTGATGCAGTCTCAGGTGGTTTAGTTGACGTTGATGCTGCGTCTGGGGGAAATTTCGACCGCAGAATTGCTGGCCCTTTCATGTACTGCTCGACCCAGATTGTACGGCGGTCATCATCACTCACAGAAGGAGCCCTGCTCTGACTCCCTACCGGCCGAGCTTTTCCAAATTCATTGCACCTGTGACACAATCCCAATGACGGATGACTTCAATCTTGACCCTGACGGAGCTACCGACGTACATCATGATGGGCGTCGCAGAAACTACAGCCCACGGAAACCAAAGATATCAGCGGCGTACCACTCCTTAAAATGTCGTTCGCGTAATGGTTTTCCCGGCTATGTCGAGTCTGGAACTCTGCTACCCTAAAGCGCGACGCTCAGCAGCATTGGCACATCATCAAAACCTCAGGTGATGTGAAGAGACATAACATGCCGTAGATATGAGGAACGTTACATGATTTGGTAAAAGAGGGAGTGTGGTATGAATTTACCGACATCAGGATACAAATTTCTCCAACCCTCACTTCACGTGTAAACACCAGGCTACAAGCATAATTTCCCTCCTACTTCTAGTAAAGCCCACATGAAAGACACTGCAGATCTGCAAAGTGGTATGAATTTACAGACTCAAGAGTATAGACGCTTAGGCAGTCTATCGATTACCGAGATGCTGCCAAAAGCTCGTTAAGTATAGAAATACTCTTGATGGATACGCGACTTCAGCCACAGCCTTTCTTTTATTGGCAACTCGTTGACTTTAGCCAATTATTTAAGCTCTTGGAATGATCCATTCTTGAGTGATACCATTGAGAACAAAAAATCGACCTCGTCACTTGTGGGTATAGCATTTACCCCAACTACCTTGAGATTACTGGCAACAACTTGTTCTCTTCAAAAACAAGAAAAGAAATGAGAAACTTTACGGCCTAACTTATACCAGTCTCCGTTTACATTTGTTGTCTTCGTGTTTCTCTAATACTTATTTTCAGGTTGATTGCTAAGTGCAAAGGAGGCAGGACTGCCTCAAACGATGTAGCTTCAACATTATGTCTCCAACATAGACCCCGAAGTTCTAAGCTGGGAAGGTTGGTCAAAGGCGACATGTAATCATTCGATTTATCCCTACAACGTACCACTCGGCACGTGATCTTTTAGTCACTTCGCAACATGAATCCACTTCACAAGTTGAGACCAAAAAGTCATGCATAACCAGACCCAGGCCTCATACGAAGCCCCTCACGGATCTCTTTCTCATTTTCGAGCTACAGAAGCTAGCTAGGTATCATAGGTGCCATCCCTAAACTTATATAAAATCAAGGAGCGTCTTTTCGTTTCGTCGGAGAGTGTTGAGGGGCGTGTTTGTGTGTGGTGATGTTTGTTGTATGCAAAGGTCATGTGGTAGTATGAGGTCAAGGTTGGTAGAAAAGAGGAAAAAGATTAAGCCAGTAACCAAATCCCCGTTCCTATCCTTTCCCTCCCCCCCGTATTTTTGGTTTCGTCAAAAATTCATCATCAACCCGGCGTCAGGTAAAGGGGGGAGGAGAATCTGAGCAAGGATATAACAAATGCCGCTATCCAGAACTATGCAACGCAATGAAAAAGAGAGAAACAAGCAAACAAAAAAGCAGACGCGTAAACAAGAAGGTATCCTTTTTGAGCCACTGCAGACTTGGGTCCTGAGGCAGGGTGCGTGCTTGCTTTCTTTGAAGTGAAATAAGAAATGCAAACGCGGGTCATTATCCATCATCATTTTGTTTTGGGTGTTTTTGGTTTATTTTTGTTTTGTGTATGACTTTCGCCTCCCAGGAGATTGAAAGATCGCGGAAAGGAAATTAGTCGTGCGAGAGAGGAGGAAGATTTAGATCATGTTGCCGTTGACGCTGACCTCGAAACCATCACCCTTCTGTCTCATGGCCTTGGCAAGCATCAACTCGCGCATCCAGTCGATGCGCTCGTCACGGCTCTTGACGGCGAAGTGGTGAGTCTTACCAGTGCCGTTGGCACCCTCGGCAGGGACAGACGAGGTCGAGTTGGAGTGGTGGTGGGTGAACCCGTTCAGGGCGCTCTCGCGCTTACGCAGCTTGGCGGCGTTCTTGTCTTGGGGGATAAGCTGGAAGCTGAAGGCAGCGACGGGGTCGCTCTTCTCGCGCGAGTGAGAGGAGAAGTGTACTGCGCGGAAGGCGGCGGAGAGCTTGCTCTGCGAAGCCAGGCTGGAGCACGCAATGGCGTAGTCGTCAATGTCGACGTACTCAAGAGTGCGGTCGACGGTGCGCTCGTCCTTGTGAACGGCCAAACGGGTACCCTTGAGGGTGCAGAAGGTATCGTTCCATTCGTGACGAAGCATCTTTGTCTTGCGCTTCTTCATGGGACCCTGGAAGGTGACACCGTCACGTTGAGCCTCCTCGACGGCTTGCTTGACAGGAATGGCGCCCGCAAGGTGAGAGATGGGCGGGATGGCTTGCTCAAAGGGGTGGGTACGCTCAACGGGCGACCAGGGGTAGTTGACGCGGGGAGGAGCTTGAAGAGGCTGAGTGCGGGTGGATGAACGGGGAGAACGAGGAGAAGAGTGCCTGGGAGAAGTACGAGCGACAGGAGTAGCATTGTTCTCGTCGAGGGCAGGTAGGACAGGGAACGAGGGACGGCGGGCAGAGGCGCGCGACTGCGTGCGGACGAGGGGCTGCTGCTTCTGCGTGCCTGCGCGGTAGTTCATCTCAGGGGGAACGGACTGGGAGATGTCGCGAGCGACACGGTCCATAGGGATGGCAGTGACGGGGACGTCCATCTCGGAGAAGGGCGTACCAAAACGGTAAGGGTTGACGGGGCTCTGCAAGTCTGGCGACATGGCTTCAGCTCGGTCCATGACATACGGGACAAAGCTTTGTTGCTGCTGCTGAGGAGACATCACTCTGTCGATTGGCTGAGTGACGGGCGGCACCGTGGATGCCCTGAGGTTGCTGGGACGGACAGGAGCCTGCTTGCCCGGGATGGACAGCTTCGGCAGCTTGCGAAGACCATCAGGCTGAGGCTTCATAGCAGGAGCGCCCATCTCAAAGGGAGGAGTAGGAGGGACGCTGTTGCTCTGGCGTCTCTGGAAATCAAGGAACTGACGGACGTTATCCTGAGGATCCCTTGAGGTGACGTTTCGCAGAGTGGCCTCCTGCAGGTACTGCAACGGTGTGGCGTTGCCGGGACCCAGGACGTCAGAAGATGCGACGACTGACGGGCCCGAGTCTGAGATGGGTCGAAGAATCTCCTTGGGAGTCAAAGCTCTGGCGGTCTCTGGGTTGCCGGGGTTGCCAGTGATGACCACCGTCTCCTTCTCCATATCGACGAAGGGATGCTCTTTTCTGAACGCCGCGATGAGACGTTGCTGTTTTTTGAAACGGGAGCAGTCCTCTCCTTTCGGGCAGTGATGAGGCTTGGGAACCACTTGCTCGATGCCGACAATCGACACAGACTCCATGGGGGTGATGATGTCGTCGTGGGACGCCTTCTTTTGCCTCCTCCTGCTGCTCTTTCTTGGCTTGAGGCTGCACTCGTCTGTCTGACGCTCTGCCGTCCTGATCTCGCGGGCCTCCTTCTTGACTTCGCGACTCGGTTCATCTTGAATGGGCGTCGGAGCGCGAGGAGAGCTCGGCCTGCTGTCGCGCAGAAGCTGGATTTGGTTCCACACTCTTGTCCTCATGCCAAATGACGGGATGTCCAACTCCTTAAGATCCTCAAACTTTAAAGTGATGAGGATGGGTCCGTTGATGTCGTTTTCCACGAAACGGCCAGCGACTGAGAGCTCAATGCCAGCATTAAGCATCGACTGCGCCACCATCTCAGGGGTCCACGAGACAAGCTCTCTCGACTGAAACTCTTCATAGGTAAATTGAAAAGGACCATTTTGTTGTCTTGGTACCGGCGGTGGCGGCAGCTTCGTGTATTTGAAGTCGTCAAATGGTCGTGCTGTCTTTGGAGTGACAGGAGACAGAGTCAAGATGGCCTCGTCGAAATAGCTCTCCGCAGAAGAGCGAAACAGATGCGGTCCCGACGGTCCCTCGATCGGCTTGTTTAGTGACTGGATATCGGGGTACGCCACCCGACCCTGGCTTGACCTCGGTGTTGGGATTTCATCGTAAGACGAAAGAGTAGTAATACTGGGTTGACCACTCGACTGCGCGCAAATTAGCAACTGCAAAGTAATGGTTGCCGTGCGCGGGAACTTACCGAGTTGACACTTATACGCGGAGAGTTGTCTTCAAGTTCGCTGAGCACTTCATCGTCCCATTCCATATCCATGAACTCGGTTGCTACTGAACTTGGCCTTTGAGGCTCGCTCTTCAGGCCAAAGAATGTGTCGCGCATGGGAACCTTCTCGCGCATCTCGCGATGCAGGTGACGGTCACCCCTGGCGTATTCGTGTACATATTCCTGCGACAGGAGAGTCAGCATCATTGATACCAGAAGCCAAAGCCTGCAGCGAAAGTTCGTACCATTTTGTTGTTTATATGTGTGTAAGTGAGATCGCAAATGCGGAAAGTGGGGTGACAATGAGGCTTGAGCTGGCTGTAACCGGCTTGCGGCTTACAGCGCAGTGCAGCCTCTCTGGGGGCTTGTTTTGCTTTTCCGGCCGAGAAGGCGGGTAAAACAGCGCCGTTGCCGGCAGCTCTTTTGGTCTATGGGGAGGGGGAGAGATATTCTTGATGATGAAGCCTGTAGATAGTCGAGACGCACGCTTGGGACGACTCGAGTTTGGGAATCAAGATAGGAAAGCCAAATGAAGCCAGCAGCAGACAAAAAGGAAAGGAAACCAAAACCAAAGCAAAGCTGGATATGCTCGGATGGTATGCCACGGGTCGCAAAAGAGAAGAAGGAGGGGATGCGGTACACGACGGGCGCCTACCGCGAGTTATGTATGTCTAGTGCGTCCATGAACAGGGGCCTGGTAGAGTTGGGCGGTAAATAGTTACCGGGGTTGGCAGAGGAGAGGGGAGGAAGAGGAGGAGAGAGACCCATGGTGGTTGAGGTCGGATCACACAGCCAGCAGCACCTTGCTACTGTAGCGCAACGCAACGCAACGCACGCACACACAGCAATCCCCTAGGGAGGTAAGGTAGGTAGGTATTGACCCCCCTTGCCCATATGCAAGCTGGTTCTGGTGTGATTCGACGGGCAGCACTCGCAGCCGGCGGCGATAGCGGCAGTGTCGACAGGCCAGGCACTCACCTGGGTGTCTGTCAGGTTGAAAAAGAATATAATAATAGCGCCCAGTGGCCCCAGTGGTTGCGTGGATCGGGTGGTCGAGCTGGCGACGGGCCCAGCCATGGACCCCATGGACCCCATGGCATGGCATGGCCTGGCATGGCGTACGAATACTTAGACGAGGATAGACGAGGGAGCAACGAAAGGGGGGCCCTTTTCGGGGCTGGGCGAACGAGACCGTCACCGGCGGGATATCTTGGGGTGCGTATCCGTACTGCGCGGCCGTTGAGAGGTGAGAGGTGGTGAGGAGAAGAGGGAATTTGGCCAGGACCTGGTTCCCCGGCCAAAAGGGGGGTGTGAAGATGTGTGTGTGCCGGACGACATCCATGTGGACAACGGCGCACAACCGAGCAGCAAGCACTTGCACCTGCAGTTGCAGTGAAGCCGGAAGAAGTAGGAGCAGCAGGAGAAAGAAGCCATGCCATGCTTCCAGACGCACTCTCAGCACACACACGGCGCAGGCACGACGCAGCACAGCAGCCAGACCCAGACCCGACTGGGCAGGAACAGCAGGAAGAGCCGG
This sequence comes from Colletotrichum chrysophilum, assembly GCF_026319265.1. NCBI lineage: Eukaryota > Fungi > Ascomycota > Sordariomycetes > Glomerellales > Glomerellaceae > Colletotrichum > Colletotrichum chrysophilum. Next base: position 486,988 of record NW_026517291.1, on the reverse strand, counting down.
CCGGCATGAGAGAAGGGGTGATGGTTGAAGAGAGAGAGGCAGGTAGAGATGCAGAGGACTGACTTTGTGGAACGAGTACAGATACTGCAGTCTGCGGTAGAGGAGAGGAGTAGAGCAGAGCAATGGAAAGAGTTGATGCGGATGGAGCTCAGAGGAGAAGACCAGGATGGAGGGTCGGGATGGGCGCGAAGCTACCCCCGTCCCTCGCTGCTGATTGGGCGGATGCGGGAAAACTCCCGTGCATAGCGCAGCCGACGGACATGAATGCGAAGCTGCGAGGCGGCGCTGGAGCTTCCCATTGGCCTAAATTCACATTGTGCTACTTTATTTAAGGAAGCGCTAACACGCCATTGGCTGAAAATAAGACAGAACACCACCTAACCAGTGACCCCCGTCCTGCCACCACGGGCTCTAAGCGCCCGCGTCCTGTCGAGAACCTCCAAGCGTCTGCCGCCGCCAGCCAGTCGCCGTCGCCTGACATCTGCCTTTAAGTGGGGGCCGGCCACAGCTGTGAGTGCACTGTTCATAGCTACACATCACTTCACAGTCAAGCACAAGGTCCGTATGCCGCATCCACCACTTGCCACGCTAAGCTCGGCTCGCTCACTCACCTCACACCCTGGACCGGACCTTTTCTCTCGTCACTCACTCACTCATTCAATCGCTTCTTCCTCTTCTCACCTTGAAGCGACACACCCACCCCCGATGCCACGCTTTTGCTCCTCCTTGTCGTCCCCTCGTCCTTGCCCGCAATCTTCCTCCTGTACGCCCTCGACTCGCTGCTTTCTCTCTCTCTCGCCTTCACTCTCGGCTTCCCCACTCTGGACATCGAGTCAAAATCTACAGGCCCTGTCCATCACCTCTGCAATGTCACCCTTCGACCAGGGCCCACGGGCAGGATGAGCTTCCCCGGCACACACACTCTTGATGACCTCGCAGCAACTCCGTAGCGGAAGAACCAGCGCGCAGCAAGCAGCAAGCAACAGCTGCTTACCCGCCGTCCCGCTCGCCGCCATCCATCACCTAGTCCCTCTGCAGGGCTCCCTTTTCAGTCTCTAGGGAACCACCACCGCCGCCGCGGCGCCCTACACCACACCATCCTCATCAACTAGCCAGCCAGTCTGTCACTGTCACTATCGCTCCCGTCATCACCATCCTTCATCTTATCAAGTCCTCCTTCCCCAGACCGACCTGGCGCACAGGCTTTGCATCTTGACACCTCAATGGGAATGGCATGCCATGGACATGTGGACCGGACCAGAACTTCGCGTCCATCCCGTGCCATCCCGCCATGCCAATGCCGTCAACGGCGCTGTCGCAAAGATGGCGCCGGACCCCTTTGGCTGGGGAAATCAGAATCTACACAATGACCTGCATCGCTTCTTGCAGCACTCGCGCCGTTTCCTTCCTTTCTTGCTGCCTTTCCGGAGGCGGAAGCAGCCAGAGACAACCGGCCACTCGCTTGCTGACCGTCCACCGGCGGAAGGCTAAAAAAGAAAGCCCTCAACCCCGGCTTCTGAGTTCTATCCAACGTTGCACCCCCGGCGGCTCGCTACAGCCACCGCCGCAACCTCCGATCTCGACGAGTCTCGAATGCTCGTGGCCAGAGGCTAGATACCCCACCATCATAAACCGATTGCCCCTCACCAATCCATTGCAGCCACTTGCTTTGCTCGTCGGGCCTCCATCGGAGAAATCCATCAAACTGAGACTCCTTTTCCGGCCGGGGGCGACGAGGCCAATGGCCTCTCAAGACGGCCTCTCTTCACGGGACGTTCAAGATGAGGCGAACTTTTGCTCGCACGTCTTCATAGGCGAGCCTTTGTTCGCGTAGGTACGAATAGTGCGATGGGACTATCCCGCATCACAATGGGTCCTGTCAAAAGCTTTCAACTCAGGCCGTTAGCCCTTCGCGATCCTCCTCCTCCACATGGCGTGTAACCGTCGGCGCTGCCCGTTGATCACGACTAGCCTCGCCCGCCTCGCCTTGCCCTCAGCTCGCTCGCAAATCAAACGTCCCTGTACTTGCTGCCCAATGGGCCCCCGCCGATAACGACAACGTGACCAGATGAGCTTCTTTCAAGGCACATGACCTGCACGACTGGCTCACCGTCCGTTGCTGGGGAAATTTGACCGCAGCGAGAACGACTCTCTCACAAGATTATAGACTGCCCTTGTCGCCTTTTACCCACGTATGACTTCATATCCCATGGGATTTGCAGATGGCGGTCAAAATGTGACGAGAAGGCATGGTTGATGCAGGAGCTGCATTTGACTCTTGCAGTCCGTATGCGTGCTCCCGATGCAAGCCCGCACAGCTTGATGCGGTGGAACGAATCTTCTTGGCCTTGTTTGCTGGATAGGATATCAGGTAAGCCATCTTGGAAGGGAGAGAAGGGGTGGCTGACGGAGACGACTGAGTGGTTGAGCGATTTGGGAGTCTCAAGATGGTGGTACGACAAGAGTTCGGAGAGTCCAAGTTTTACCCCGCAGAGTCAGTTGAGACAAATCTGCGTCGTCGACTATTGGAGAGAGCAGAGGCTCGCTTCTGGCACACACACACACACACCCACACACCCACACACCGCGTGTGTAAGTGGATAGATTGGGGATGTGGTGACATGCTAATGGTGATATCTGATAGCCATGCCGTATCGAACTGCGCAGGATTTAGCTCTCACTCATTCGACATGATCTCTACAGGATCTGGTATCGCGAAATCTGTTGTTGAACCAGTATGATTTCTCGTCCGGCCTGGGCAAAGCGATGGTGTTCTGGTCAACCCAGTCGCGGAGAGCGGGAGCATTGTTTCGCTGGATTCCGCTGCAGCCACATAGTATCCGGTTGTTACCCTCCCCAACCCCTTGGGTTGCGATCCTTGAGTTGCGCGACATACATCGCATTCTCGTGTGTCGTTGTCGGTGAAGCAAACCCGCACACTCCACATGTAAGGGAGCGAGAAAAGCGCTGCATGTCTTCTTTGGACCACACCACAGCGAGTTTTTTTTCCCTCCCTCTCCCGCTGACTCATTGACGGCTAAGGATGCTGTGAACATCGAACCCCGTTCTTGCGTTAGCAGTGTGACGCTCTGCAGGGAAGCAGGAAGCACGCGCCCGCTAATGCGTCCCCGTCTTCGATATCCATTCCAGGCGGTGTTCGATGCAGTCTCCGAGACAATAGAAACGCCGTGGCAAGACCCGACGGGCGGGACGATTGAGAATGTGAATCATTTGCGGTCGACGGTCTCGTCGTTCTTCACCGACTCTTCACGTTGCCTGGCATCTTCGGGGATGACCTCATCCGATGAATTCCGCTCGCCAGGGAGACGTGTCCGACCATGGTACAATGTCTCAAGCAGAGCCAGCTCGCGATGTCTCACTGAGTTCAACGGCATCCAACGAAGTGATGTCCGACCGGAGTCCGGGTGTTGAATGGAAGCACCTGACAACGGAAGGCGGAACAACCTAGCTGGGGTCGACAATTGTAGTGAGATGGTGATTTGGTGAAATGCGAATGCCTCATGGAAACCCCGGCAATGGAGAATTGGTTGTCGATTAATGACCTCCGCGGCCAAGTCTACCCGACGGGTATTCAAAATCATGTGCACGAATGGCTGAATCCCCAAAGCAATTGGGCCAGGGTTTCCGAGTTCAATTTCTGATCCTGGAGGAGGATCATCGAGCATGGCTAACCCTAAGGAGAGCACAGTGCACAGTGCACACCCCTCAGCCCACAATGGGGCCAGGGGGTCGATTCTGGCTTGGGAAAGGTCTTCCTCGGGGCGAATTGGCGCATCTTTGAGCGCTCATATTTTGTGGTATGTGTGTGTGTGTGTGTGTGTGTGTGTGTGTGTTCGTGAGAGGACGAGGTTGTCCAGACATGTCTCCAGTGCGCAACTTGTGCCCTCCAATGAACCTCCTAGAACACGTTCTCACGCGCTCTCACATGATGGCGGGCTAATGCGAGTTTCGCACCATCTTCTGTGGATGGGCGACTCTCCAACTGAAGTAAGCACAGCCAGTGGATCGCGGCGATGCGGAAAGCTCTTGATGGTGTTGAGCTTCTCAGTCCTTGTTTGCAGGTCCAAAGTTGCCTCGTTGTGGCCGTTCGCGAGACCCTGGAAATTTCCTTTGTCAGATCGCATGGCGATGCGGCGCATACGAATAGATGGCCTGAGCGAGACGGATGCAGGTCATTGTGATTTCGGTCCGTCGACGGGCAGTCCACTAGTGCCATGTGAATCGTCGAAAATGGGCGCCCGTTTTTCGCAATCGACAGGGCAAGCTTATGCTGAGAGCCTGAGATGCCAGGCTGATCTGCTTTATGCTTGGCAATCTGCCACGAGTCGTATTGCAGTCGATATCACAACGGGGACGAGGGGTGCCTTGTCCGTTGATGAACGCATTCAAGGGCTCTTTTTGTCATTGACATTCGCGTCCAGGTCTGGATGCAACCTCGAATTCGAGATTGATCATTCATCAATAAGCACTGAATGTTGGTGACGAGCCGTCGAATCCCAGCAGTATTTGTGTTGTCTCGGCTATTGGAAATGCATTTTGTAGGGCTGCAAGTCATCCTGAGAATCCCTTACATGCGACGTTGAATTTCATGCAAACTCCGTCATCGTTGCGATGGGGTCGGCATCCAACTGACTTTCTGCGACCGTCATCCTCGCTGACCCTGGTGAACCGTTCGGTTCGAGCAGTGCAGGATTTGTGTAAGGTATCCGTGCCGCAAAAGGGATTTGAGTGAATTGGGCAGAAGTCGGGGGTTGAACCTGGGAGGTTAGATCCACCGATTCAGCGGGAAGGCGGGAGGACATGGATTTGGTACAGTGTTCCCGTACGGTATGGAGCTTGGAGCTTGGAGCTGAGGGGGTTGGCTGGGGTCTCCTCGCCTCGTGAGATTTGGAGCTTCACCCACAATTGCCTGTCTTGCGGGCTGAATGTCAACGACGTCGCAATGCACCTGCGACGGCTTGCTGGCCCTACAGAGGGTTACGGACGTAGGGTAAACCGTGGTAGCATTCCATTCTCGTCAAAGGCAAACGATGCGGCCCATCCTCATCCAGGCTGCGCTAGAATCTGCGAGCCCTACAAGGGTCTGTGGTGATGTGCCGTGCGTGGTGGCTGGGGTCTAGAAGCAAGCGGATGTCGCGCCGTTCGCGAGCTGTTGGCGGAAAGGCGGGAAGACTGGGATGCCCAGGCGACGGCCATGTTCTCCGCAAAAAACAACAAGCGGCCGCCTCCCTGCAATCTGATATCGGGAACCCTCAAGGTTCAGCAACGCTATTCACATCGGATCACATCACACTAGCCACAACAGGCGAGTGGTGATGAACAATGGGCACACTTCGACGCCTCAATCCCCGTCCGCGGATTATATTGAGCTTCCGATGGTTGCGTCGTGCTTTCGACGACGACAAAACCGACGAGGCCGACGACATACATTGTTGACGAGGCGATGCCATGTGTGATACTGCAGAATACGAAATTGCGGCGTGGCAGCGGCGTGTTTTCTCGTGGTGCCCAACTGAAAACAGCGTACTCGACGCCCAATTTTGGATGCAATGTTTTTGTTTTTGGCGACAGCGGGAGACGATTGAACGGCTCAATCCCACCCTCTGGCAAAGGAAATGAAATGAGTGATCATGGACACGGCCAGGGACGAGGGCACAGATGTCGGTCGATCCATGAAAATAGGCCGTGTGGTCGCAAAAGATGCAATGATGTGTTGTATGTGCCGCAGCAGCTGAAAGCAAAAGCATCAAAGTCGGACGAGGCAGCGTAGCAGAGCATAGATGTCGACCAGGTGCCGGCAGGAACTGAACCTAAGGCTGAGAGGCACAGCGATAGCGATAGGATTTAGCTGGCGTACATCCGGGAAAACGTGCGTTATCCGCGGCACGCAGCCTGACGAACGGCAGGCAATAGTGCGGCGCAGGCGGGCGGGATGGGTATTGAATCGTGTATGTACATCGGCTCGGTGGACGGCGAGGAGGAGATTGGCGATGATGGCAGGCCGAGGAGCGTGTTTGTCATTGTCTGCGGGCGGTTGGGCGGGCTGGAGCGCGAAAAAGCAACATGACCCCGGCTGAGAGTTTGCTCGAGGGTGCATTGGAGAGGCACAGTAGCCGTGCGGATGATGTGGAGGTTGGCTTGGGGGCTGTTGGTCGCAACCGCCAAGAGACAACCGTTATTGACGGCATCCTGCCCAAGGTGAGATGCTCGCGGGGCCGGGAGAACAGGAGCCAGAAGCTCCGAGATGGAAGTCGAGCTAATTCCAAAATTAGCCCAACTATCGATGTGAGGAGGATCATGAGATGCGGGCTAAACTGACCGCCAAGCGGGTTAAATCACGCAGAAGGGTGGTAAAATAAAAATAGGTTGCTGTTAGTCGTCATGCGTGAATCTGCGGGTGATGACAAACATCTACAGCGGCTAGACGGTGTGACGTGAAAGTCGATGGCATCTAGATGCCCAAATTAGCCCCGGATGTGAGTCCGGAAGAGGGTTAATTTGATCACTCACCAAAAGCTGGGCGGCTAATTAGGCCGCCAGAAATAGGTCCATCACGTAAGCTTTGCTGCCAACTGGTGCATGCGAACCGTCAGATGAACGGCGAGGAGGAAGGGATGGTATGGTGACGACCTAGGGTGTTCCGTGTCCGTCCGCCGTTCATGGATGGTGGTGAGAGATGGAAAGATGCTGTGCTGTGAGGTGCCCGCTGGCAGCTGCCCATTGTCGGCGGGAGATCATCGGCGGACCTTGCCCGACGAGTCTTGCGTGCAGACAGCAAACCTGCCTTGTTGAGAGAGAGGAGAAGAGTATTAGGAGGATGTGATTGGCCGAAATACTCACTCTCAGAGCAGGTACGGGCAGATTGGGCTGTTGAACATCTGAGGGACGTGCCCGTGGCTGCAGCGCTCTTCCCTCTGTGAGGGCGGACAATGTGGGGCGGGCATGCAAACCCCGCGAGCAGAGCCCCTGTCAGTCGCTGCGCTCCCGCCTTCAAGTGGCCACAGCTCCTCTCCGCCTGTGGAGCTAGCGAGGGACCCTCGGTCAATAATCATGCACGATTCTTGTGGCTGCAGGACCCAGCAGCCAATCCGGGGCCGTTGCGGCCCTCTGGCAAGAGCTTAAATCCCTGCTGCATCACAGGCGCTAAGAAACGGTTGGTCCCGAAGCCCTGCACGAGACTTCAACTCGTCACACCTCTCGTCGAATCAACGTGGCAGACGGTCTTTTTGACAAAGAGCCCTCGACTGGCGAACAACGACGCTAGAGACGTACGAGACGACTGCGAAGCACGCAACCACTCGTTGGAAAAGAAAGCAGAGAAAACTGGGGAGAGGCAAGCATCTGCCCCTGTCATCGTCGCCGTTGTTGTAACCCAGGCTCTGAAAATCCTTCCGCCTTCGACGGGCCCTCGGATCGCACAGCTTGCACGCCATTGCCATTGTCCTCGTTCTGACGGACGACGGGACGCTTGCCTCCACGATGAGAGAGGTATTTTCTCTCTTTCTCCATTCCCACCAACCCTGAACGCTCACCATGCACGACAGAAGGTCCTGGTTCCACCGTCTTGAGCAACTCCGGCAGCCACATTCAACCGACGGCGACTGGCCGGGTGCACCAGCCAATCCGGCACTTGACCGCTATTCTGGTCATTCTGATTTGTGGATTCTCTTTGCGACAACTCTGCATCGTCAGTCCTGTTCAGCAAGCCCTCGACGACGACGACGACGACTGAGGTCTGGCTCTGACCTCGCTAAGAGCTCTGCTGAAGATCTAGGACTGGAACAAAGGCAAAGGACAAAGGGCTGACGAGGAAATCGCGGCCGCAACATACTGCCAAGATTGAAGATCTTGCCCAGAACCTTTGCAGGCTAATTGCCAAATTTGAAGATGCTGAGTGGGGGCCTAACGGGCAAGTCAGGTCCCGCACATCGTTATCCATCATGCAAGCGTGGAGCGAGGCTTCTCATGGGATGATCGGATGAATCCACCTCGTCTGCCAGAGACAGGGCTATCGCAGGAACAAGGTTGGTAGGGGCGGCGAAGTTGGGCCTCTTTCCCTTGTACTTTTCATCGCCTTCTCGCCGACGCTGAAAACTCCGGCCTTTCAAAATTGAGTTGAGCTCCACATGCTTTGAAGGCTCTGTTGGTGGTTGGCGAGCTCCATGCAAGTGCGTACTACCTCAAGACGGAGCTTGTTCGCAGAAGAGGGCTCGACGGTGCAGTAGACGGACCTTGTCTGCAAGGATGAGCCCAGCCAGCCATTGTGCCGTCTCTCCATATGTCGGCCCCCGAATTTCTCGCCCGCATCGTGTCATGACAGGCCAAGTTTGCGGCCAAGAGGGTCACACATCGATGGCATCGGAATGCAGAAATCGGGAACACGGGGAGACAACGGGCAAGACACGCCAGCCCTGTGTTCTTGCAGCTCCGGCAGCGCAGGACCATGCCGCGGAATGAGCTTGCATCTGTCCGGGCCACAACACTTGGGCATCGCCAGTAACACACTCATGCTGATATTGGAGATCAGCACCAGGGACGGCGAGCGGACAGCACCCGGGCGAGGTAGTGGACGCGGTATCGACGGCGGACAGCCGGGAGGCAGATGGCCAGATGAGTGCTTGCAAAGTTGGCAAGTCGGGTTGAGCAAACAGCAAACCCCCCATGTATGGTTCTGCATGTCTCTGCATCGCGTGTGGACCGTGTGGTTGAAGGCATACCGGGGCCCAGATGGGAGACCGTCTACCATACAGAGGTCAGCTTTGGCAAGCCACCGTATGCAGGCGTCGACCGTCTTGCCCGTTTAGTCGCTCGACAGTTACCTTGACCCATGTCGGGCCTTTGGAAGCTCCTCTCCCCCCTCTTCTCTGATGTCTCTCCATTCCTATTCCTATTCTATTCTCGGGTGGGGTCCAAGTCCAACGATGGCCCCCCCAACCCCGAGTGCGACCATGTTTGGCGGCCCATTCTCATTGGCACCTGTAAGCGCAGGCCCAAGTCTTACGCACTCGAGTGAGTGCGGCCGGCCGGCCTGCCTTGTGTCTATGTTGGCCCGGCTGCACGAAGGCACACACAAGAGCACATTAGGGGAGGGCTCGATGGAGGTGTGTCCAAATTTAGAACAAGACTACTGGCAGGCTACGTAGCCAACAGCAGGTGGTGCCTCTGAGATGCGGTCACAGACGAGTTGGCCAACGAAGAAGAAGATGGCCATGATGAAGGCGGCCACAATATAAGACTTTGGGCCATCCATCACCAGCGGCTATCTTTTGGCTTCTCTTCTTGTTGTGTTGTAGAAGTCAGGAAGAAGGAAAGTGATCCAAGTGTTGTCCGAGGTTTTTCTCTCTCTTTTTTCATATCGTGTTTTTATCTCCCTCCACCCTCCGAACCCCAACCACTCGAGTTCATCGATAATATCCAGTTGAAAGGCAAGCCGGCCTTGCTTGAAAACCAGTCATTCATTCGACACAAAACGCCGCATATACTGCACCCATCAAAATCACACACGCATTTGCAATTATTGCAAACCCCGCCGCAGACGAGACTGATTTCAGTTGACGAAGCGAACAAGATCGACAAGGAAGCAAAGGAATAATTTAATAATCTGATACGACTGAGAATTGGGTTTGGACGACAACAACGAGCAGCCAGCCAGCCATTCGACAAACAACCCGGTCTCCCATCTCAAATTGCGTTGACAGCGGAACCAGCGAACAGACATTTCTCTGATCCGACCATCACACACACACACACATCACATCGTCTGCGATTGCCCTACCGAGCTGCCCTACCCTGCCAGGCCCTGGACTCGAATCGACCCGACTCGACTCCTCATCTCTCGCTGTCTTCATTTTCCGAAAGGACGTCCCGCTTTTCCTGCGTGGGTGCCAAGGAGAATACCTCAGAGAACCGGCCGCTCACTCGTCAAATTCTCTCGACCGCACGGCAAATCAGAAGAGCGGCATCCAAGGCACGCACCTGATTGCTCTCATACCCTGGTTGCACCCCTGGCCGCCTTTCCCCGGTCCAGAGCACAGTGCCATTCCGCACAGTCATCGTACAGTGCAACAGTTCCTGCCACGCCCCCCTCCTCGCTGCACCCTTGTCCCTGATCACCCCGGTCTAGGACGGTCCACTGCACATCACTCACCTCACACCCCCCCTCCGACCCTCGTCCGCTCCCCTCCCCTCCCACGCACCACCCCAGCCCAGCCTACAGCTTAGACGAAGCTGCTTGGCTTGCCATTCAACGCAGGTACCTCCATCGCGAGCCACAAGAAGGGTACAAATGTCAACACTACCCCCCAACCACAGTCGTAGCGACTTCATGAGATCAACAGCTGCAGTCAACATGGCCGTCGCATCTTCTGCGAAGGCCAAGTCGGCCTGCAAATCCAGCAATGCCAACAATGCCAACCCCAAGGCAAAGACACAGATGCACCGCCGTTCCAGGACAGGTACGTTTTTGTCTCTTGTATCGTCCTTTCCCATCTTTGCCGTTACCGCACAGCTCGAGCTCTCTCTCACTCTCAACCTTGCTCTCTCGGCTTACACCCGAGTTTGCCACTTACACCTGCTCCGAGCCGCAACGCAACAACCGCCAATTTTCACCCATTGAAGCTTCAAGACTAATTTGTTTCTCCCATAGGATGCTACACCTGCAGATTACGCCGCAAGAAGTGCGACGAGGGCTCGCCAATGTGCTCCGCTTGCAAACACCTTGGTTTGACATGCGAATACAAGCGCCCAATGTGGTGGAGCAACAACGACGCCCGCCGTAAGCACAAGGACGACATCAAGATGATCATCAAGCGCAAGAAGCTTTCGGAAAAGGCGTCGCACACCATCCAGACTTCCGTCGGCTCTCCTCCCGGCCTGTCGCACTCCTTGCCTACCTCTGCCACCTTCTCAGACCCTCTTGACCGCACCCGCTCCGCCTCCATCGACTCGCACTTTTCCACGGCTTTCAACTTCAACAGCCCGCCCACTGCCGAGTATGCTGCCTACAACCCCCAGATGCACCCTGACTTTATGTTCGGCGCCTTCCCTTCGCCGTACGAGATCGATGTCAAGACGGAACGCCAAGTTTACATGAACGATGTGCCCACTCTGAGAGAGTCGCATGTTTCAACCTTCAGCACCTACCAGACTCCCCCGCCCGCCGGCACCATCTTGCCTTCCTCGGTTCCTCTTGAGGGCGAGTGGACTGAGCAGGTCTACTCCGAGCGCAAGGAGTCCCTGAGCGAGGAGGCTCTCAACGTCAACTTCTTCGACTTCTCCCATGGCCCCGCCATGTCCAACCGCCAAGTCGCAGTCGAGCTTGACGAGAACGACCAGCGCTTGCTGGACCACTTCATTCAATTCGTTCTGCCCACCGTCTTCCCAATCCTCGAGTCCAACCAGCACGGCTCCGTAGGCTCTGACCTGATCCTCCCCGCTCTGCAGAGCAACAAGGGTTACCTGCACTGCTGCCTCAGCATCGCCGCCCAGCACTACAAGGCAACCATGAACGTCCCCGGCGAGGAGATTGACCAGGACATCATGAGACACCGCTATGCCACAATTTCCTCCTTGTGCGATGCTCTCAACAAGGATGAGAACCACCAAGAGATTCTCGAGGCCGCCTTGGGTCTCATCTTCTTCCAGTGTGTTGTCGGTCGCTATGACGACTCCCTGCCCGACATCCCGTGGCACCAGCACTTCCAGGCGGCCATCAGCCTCGTCCAGAAGCTTGATCTTCCCCGCGTGGTGTCAGATCCCAACGAGCCCGTCGCTCAGACTCCCTTCAACATGACCCTGACCTCTTGGATTGACATCCTTGGCGCCACGATGCAAGGACAGGCACCTACCTTCGCCCACACCTACCGCGAGAAGCACTTGTCAACCATGCCCAGCCTGGGCCTCCGCGAGCTCATGGGCTGCGAGGACCGTGTCATGTACCTCATCTCTGAGATTGCCTGCCTCGAGAATCTCAAGGGCAGCGGCATGGACGACATCACTCTCTGCCAACATGTCCACGCCCTCGGTGAGCAGATCAACTTGACCGAGATGGGCGAGCCTAGCCCCAAGATGCCTTACAACACCAACGGTAGCCTCTCTCCCAAGCAGCTCTCCAAGAACATCACGGCTGCCTTCCGCATCGCTGCGCGCATCTACCTCTGCAGCTTGGTCCCTGGCTTCAACCCGGCCCAGCCCTCTTGCGTTGGCCTTGTTGAGAAGCTCGCCAACGTCCTCCAGCTTATTCCCTCTGGACCTGGAGGCTTCGACCGCAGTCTCGTCTGGGTCTACCTCATTGGTGGTTCCGTCAGCTTGCCTGACAGCTCCTTCCGCACCCTCTTCGATGACCGCGTCTCTCAGCTTGGCGACGTGTCCGACTACGGCTCTTTTGGTCGTCTCGCCTCGCTTCTCAACGAAGTCTGGACGCAGACTGGCAGCATCAAGTGCAGCGGTAGCCCCGCTGCCAGCCCCGGCTCCTCGCATGGGTCGGAGACGGTACCATACATCCACTGGCGGGATGTCATGCAGATGAAGGGCTGGGACTTTTTGCTGATGTAAACGGCCTGGCTGGTCCCGGGCTGTGCACATCAGTAGAGAGGCCTTACCCTCTCCGCGTGGTATGCGTATCGCCTCCGCAAAGGTGATGCGGGCAATCGCCAACTTCCCTTCGCGTGAACCGGGGCTGCTGCGAGCCAGTCTTGCTCTGCTGGACATTCAACCATTTTTCTTTTATTTGCATTTCATCGTTTTGATACCACATTTTTCTGATTTACACCAACCTGATCCCAGGTTGCTTCGGGGTTACTAGAAGGACACCGCCGCAAGGCGAACGGAGCGGACATGAACTACGAGAGAGCAAAGACACTTGGATCACACTTTTTCTTCTTTTTGGACAACTTTATCTCTGAGAGGGTTCACACACGGGGCAGCTAGGCCTGGCTGCCAGGATGACCGATGACGATGGATGACAGACAGGACGGGTAACAGCTGGGATGAGGCCCTGACATGCGCTTGGAGATACGAAATGCGATGAACGCTACATTTTCCCTTTCCATCAGACCGGACAATCTTTTAGGGTTCCGCCTGATCTCATCTTCGTTTTTTCCCCTCTCAACATTATACCTCAGCATGAGCCAAGGAATCGGGGCGCCTTCATTCGGAGTTTTAGGGTTTTTGGGACATTCGGGGAACAAGCATTTCGGTGCATCTGGACTGGATCGGATGGAAACGAAAGAAGGGCTCTGGGAGCTGTGATGGGCTAGCTTCCCTGTTGACTTCTTACACACGGGGTGGGCTCGATCGACCGCATTCACTCTATAGAGTCATCGGGGCGAATCGAGCAGGGATTGGGATTCATGTAATACCAAATATACCCAACAATTTCAAAAGTGATTACCTCTAGCGTTTTCTCTCGGTATGATTCGTGTCTTTGCACAGGCCTGTGAATGATTCGCAAGCACTCGACAGCAGCAAATTCACTGGTGTCCATCGTTCGAGTGTCTGGGCCAGTCTGCGTCAAGGGGGGGGAGGGGTGTCGGACTACGACGGCACTGCTGATTGGCGTGGCGGATCAACCACCACCTTCCCTTTGGAAGCACTTGGACCGAAGCTTACCTACGACTTACAGAGATGGAGGGGGTGGGGATGGTCAGCACCATGGGACGATTCCAAGCCAAACCAAAAAGAAAGTCTTCGTCTTAGGTGAGAGGTTTATTTGGGGACGTGGATTCGGTCTGTCTATTTGACGGGAATATCGGGAACACATCCCATCACGGGTTGAGGAGGGACACTGGCATTGTGTGCGCGCCCATGCAGGCGTCCGTCCGATGGAAGGCGACTGGCTCCGACTTGTTTGGCACGAGTAAGCACGAAAAAAGGTTTGCAGAATTGTAACTTCGTATTTCCCCAAGGTCTTTCTTCACCTCTTGAGACAGCTGTGAATCGTCATTGGTCATTCTTTCCTACCGCGAGGAGAATATCTAGATCGACTGAGACATTTGAACGATGCGTGAGCACTTTACGCGCCCGCGCTCCAGTCTCCCTTGGAAACCCTTCCTTTCCACCCCAGCCCCACCCGCCACTTTCACAGACGACGAGACGGTGCAGTCCTCGTGCTTGCGATGCCGGAGGTGGGGTTGTGTGTGAGGTAGTACGTATGTAGCAATCACTCACCTAGGTCAGTGTCGGTTCCGGCCGGTAGGTAGCGGTGAGGGATGGCAGGGGCCTCGGTGAGATATTGTCCGGGGTCTTGCCCGTCGTCGTTGTCCACCTGACGTTGTTCATTGTTCCGTGGTGTTTCTTAGCCGACGCCGACGGTTTGCACGGATTAGGAAACCCGTCCAGGGTGTAAGTGGCAGGGTTTATGGAGAGAGGCCGAGGCGTTTTTCTCTCACTCACGTTTCGCGACGCAGAGAGAGTGAAAAAGAGATCCCATGCTGCCCGCCATCGACGTCAGGGCTCTCGGGTCAATGACAATTTGTGATGGGTGATAGGACGGTAGTTGACGGGGATGGGAATGGGAATGGGGAAAACGGGAGGTGTTTTGCGCCTCTCGTGCGGTCTGGAGGTTCCATAGAGCAGGTCACATGGTTCAATTCTTTCTTAGTCTCTTGGGGTGTGTGTAGATTGGGGGAAAAGGCATCACAGTATTGGAATAACTGTGAGGAAGATACACCGAGAGTGTGTCTTGTTCTTGATCTTCACCTGCAAATTCCAATGCCTGAATTTACAATACACCCCTCTGTTGGTATTTTCTGTGTGGGCATATCTGAACAGACGAGAGACAGGGCAGGGGTGTGTGGTCTAGCATTTTGGGTTCGTTGTCTTGGATGACGGAAGAACGAGGGACGGGAGAGCCCACTTCCAACCCCACGGTTCAAGAAAAGGCAGGGGACGTGGATGATGGATGATGGCAGGGCGGGAAGGAAAACGAAAAGCGACCCAGGGAGTCGAGAAAAAAACACGTTCACCGCCGTTTTCGAGTCACAGCGCGCGGGAGTGTGAATCATCGTGAATTGGCAAAGATGGAGTCTTGGGCTGGCAATTCGTCTCCGTTGCCGGGCATCCTCCGTCGTTCGGCCTCTTTGGGGCTGGGAAAATGGTTTGATAGGCAGTGGAAAGGGTTTAGGGGACGAGCGAAAAGGCAGGAAAACAGGGAAAACGGCAGAGGAGGCCCAGGGCCAGGGGGTAGGGTAGGTAGGTCACGCCTTTCATGGGTACCCACGTGATGGGCCGAACTGCGGCTGCTATTTGTCTTTTGCCATACTGGCGGTATGGTATGGTTCTTCTCCCTTTGCCGAGTTTATGACTATCAAAGTTGCACCCATTCCTCGAGATTTGAGAGGTTGTCTCTGGGGTGGGAGGGAAGGAAGGGGGCCCTGCAGATGCAGGAGGACATGAGGAGAGACCACTGGATCGGGCGTGCGATTCTCTGTTTCTGGCGGGGGGAGGATTTTGTTTTGTCAGTTGGGCATTTTTGACGAATGCCGTCTTGATGCGTGGGAGGGGCGTGGTTGAAGATTTTCGGGGCCTGTTGGTTCGGAGGGCCGCAACAGGCGCGACACTGGAGGGGGATGATGGAGGGGAGGGGGGAGAAAACGTTAGCAAGGCGGATTTTTGACGTAGATCACGGAGGGGTTCACATTTTGGAGATGGGGACCCTGGGAACTGTCCGACTTACACCGACGGCGATTGCGACGATGGGACGTGGTCGTCGTTGGGTTGTTCTTGCCTCGGGCGCATTTGCACGGCACTGACTTGCAGACGAACATCGGCCACAACACACGCCTCCCCCCTTGACAAGCTGAAGGACACCAGACGGGTTGATGATGCTGGCCCTGCAGCGGACGGGCAAGGCCTACCGCGTATTGGGGAGGCCGTTGGGTCGTGGCCGTTGTCAATGGTCCGGTTTCTTCCTTTGGGGAGAGTCTGCGGCTTGTCAGTGGCAGCGAGGTCCTGCCGGCTGCCGATCGGGCGCCCCAAGGTGAGGTTTTCGCGAGACGGTGGACGGGTCTTGTGACCGCCGCCGAGAGGGAGCCCGGAAGAGAGCGGAGCTGGAGCTGGAGCTGGAGCTGTTGTCAAGCCGGGGGCCAAATGCCACATACCAGGAGGCGAGTGGCTGGAATGGAGGCGTACGTCACATGTGGCTTGGACGCATGAGGTGGCGGCGGCCTATTGGGCTTTGGCTCCGGCAAGGGCATCTTCGCTTCGAAAACCTGATGAATAACCTTGTTTCCCTGGCCAGGTTGCCTCAACTAATACCGACTTATTCCTGGTGTCGTTGTCTTTGCAGAAGAACGGTGGGAATAGTGGCCAACTAACAGTTCCCAAAAGAAGACAAGCCGGAAAAAAGCAAAAGACAATGGCAGAGGGACGGACGCTAAGAAAGGGAACAACAACAGGTAGCGTGGGGCACTTGCACTGCACAATGGAGTCGCCCCAGGGCATCAGATGCAGGGGCCGCCCTGTGGTCGATGCCGTCGGCGAATCACAGGCGCGCGTTTGCGGTGCGCGGCTACACTCTGGCACTGCGCAGCGACCCCTTCGCCTTTTCGTTCGTCGGCGGCTTCTCGCTGCACTGCAGTCTCAACCTCTCACAACATGGCCTTCACCACAAGAAATTGCTCGAACCCGCCGCTGCTCAAGGGGACCGGGGGTCCACATGCGACGACTCTCCGGCGCTTCGTCGAGAGCCTCTCGTTTTCAACGGCCCGGCGACTACCCAGACCTGCACTGCCTCAAGGCCAGACTCTGAGCCGCCCAATCTTGGGGGTCGTAAGGTAGGAAGCGCTGCAACGCTGGGGACCAGAGATATTGCAAACCAAACCATACGGCTCGCGCAACACCATCGCTCCACCCCATTTACCCCAGCTCCGGACGAGGAATAGCAGCAATGCCCTGCGATCCAGTCGCGCTTGCGTAGGAGTTTTGCAGGCAAAACCCTTCCAAGTCGCCGCGATGCCGCCCGCTGGCCGCTTGGTTGGCCACCGTCCAGCCGGGTCCCCAAGCAGCATAGGTCGATCGGGTGGCTACCGTCCTATGCATAGGACCCCAAGCTCGATCGTTTCGCAGCCGCGCAGCAGGCGAGGAAGGAAAAAAGTCTGCTAGACTGTTTCTTGCGTATGGGTGCCGTGGGAGTCCTCCTGCCGAGTGGCAGAGCTGAACTGGAGGCTGTAGAGGGCCCCTTGCCGCCTTGCCGCGATATGTGCAGGACGAAAAAAGATTGGGTTTGGACGGCCTGTCTAAACGTCGGGTGGAAACAGAATCGTCATCTTCCAGCCCATCTTTCGAACGATTCTTCCTTTCCTCTTCCTACCCGACATCTGATTCCATTCATTTCTTTCTCTGAGGTCATCATTGCCTGTTTCCTTGGGCCGTGTCCTCGCTTCTTTTGTGCGGCCTCTTTGCCTACTCGATGAACAACTAAGTAGTCGTTTCCTTGTTCTCACAAATCACTCCACGAATAGTGACAACTTCATTGTCT
Organism: Colletotrichum chrysophilum; assembly: GCF_026319265.1. Lineage (NCBI taxonomy): Eukaryota > Fungi > Ascomycota > Sordariomycetes > Glomerellales > Glomerellaceae > Colletotrichum > Colletotrichum chrysophilum. Next base: position 469,491 of record NW_026517291.1, on the reverse strand, counting down.
ACTTGTCTTCGACCTACCACGAAACGTCTCCGAGCCTCGACCTACTTCTACACCTTTGTGCCTCTGTTCGAGGACCGCCGACGGTTCTGGTCTTCTCTTTTGTCCTCTCTACTTGTTGACACATACCACCAACTGCCTCTGACTTACACACGCGGTTGACTCCGAAGAGCAAGAACTGTGTTCCACGCAAACTTGTCAACCTTTCGCACGACGCGCTCTGCTAAAAGAATTTGGCCGATTACACGGCATACACTCGACATCATCCCCCAGCTATGGCGAGGTTACGAAAATGCACACGAGCCACGCTGCTCTCGATCCTCGTCGCTTCGGCTCACGCAGCCTCTCTCCCCTCCATCTTCCAACGACAGTCGACATGTGCAGCCGAAGGCTTCTCGCCCTGCAGCGGCAGCGGCTTGCCCTCGTCCTTCTGCTGCAAGTCGGGCTCGACATGTATCGCCCTGGCCGGCAACACCACCGTCCTCTGTTGTCCCGAGGGAAGCAACTGCGACCGCATCACGCCCATCAACTGCGCCGTCTCGTTGCAGGACCCCGACGCTCATCCTGACGCCGTGATCAAGACCACGGCTCTCAAGAGCAAGCTCCCGACGTGCGGCACGCAATGCTGTCCGTTCGGCTACACCTGCAACGGCGCGAACCAGTGCGTGAAGGACGCGAACCAGACCCAGAAACCGACCACGGTGCCGGCTTCCGAGCTTCCCACGACCACGCCGGGTGCCACATCCAGCGTGCCCATCAGGAGCGTCACCGTGATCCCAACAACCATCGCGACCTCCTCCCCCGAATCCACCGCAGCGTCTGCCTCCGCAACCTCGACCGCCACCGCGCCGGCCCAACAAGACGGCAACGGCGACAGCAAAGACGAGAACAACAACGGGAGCACGTTCCCGACAGCCATCGTCATCGGCGTCCTCTGCGGCGTCCTGGCGGGCGTGGGTCTCGGCGTCGCCCTCCTCCTCTTCCTTGCCCGTCGCCGCCGCCGCAACACAACCATCCGATCCGAAAAGAAGCGCAGCGGCGGCCCCCGTCCTTCGACGTCCACCTCCTCCTTCGGCAACATCATCTCGGACCCCATCCCCATCTCAGACGCGGCCAACCGCACCGACTTCATCCTCAAGACACCCTCCACCGTCCACTCGCACAACTCCCGCACCGGCTGGAGCGTCTACAACCACTCCCGCAACTCCTCCTCCACCGCCACGACGCTCGCCGCGCACCAGCAGCCCCCGATCGGCCTGGCCAGGAGCGACTCCGTGAAGCCGCGCACCCCGCCGGATCGCACACCGGAGCGCGCCGGGATCCCCGTCCCGCCGATCCGCGGCATGCGTCCGAACTCGGGGCGGCGCCCGCCCGGCGCGCAGAACCCCCTGCTCCCGCGCGAGCCGAGCAGCGAGAGCATCAACGTCTTCGCGGACCCGCGCACCGTCCTGCGACCCGGGCACAAGAGGCTGACGTCCTTCACGGAGATGATGGAGGAGGCCGAGCTGGGCGACGTGCGGCGCGGCAAGCCCTATGTGCCGCAGACCCCGAGGCAAGTCTGATGGACGACGTCGGGCGTGATGTGGGTTGACAAGTTCTCATGAATCGTTTTATCACTTTTTGTAATTCCTGTTTCTTCTGCCCCTTATCTACGGTGCAAAGACTTTCGTTTCTATACTATTCTTGAGGGGGATGATAACGGTGCATGCTGGCATGGGGATTTGGAGAAAAGATCGCATAGACGTTCGCTTTTTCTTGCTTTTTAGTCTGTTCTTCATCTGGTTTAGATTACAGCCCTCTCTCCTCTGGGCGACGGCGTTCCTGTCGATGGGCTTGGGGTACATTTGGCGTTTGTTTGGAAAGGATTTATTATACCCCACGGTCGCTTTTTTATAATAGTTGTTGGTCACCTACTAGGTGCTGGACCCAAAGTAAATTGAGAGTATACACATACAAAGTTCAACACTATAAATGTCTCCCCGCCTCGAACGAAACTATTGCGTACTTGCCGTGAAACGGCTGCTTGGTGAACGAGGCAGGTGCGAAAATACGATAGAACTCTGAGAATTTATATATTTAGATTGTGAAAATCTGTACTGAGAAGTGGTATACGCTAAGAAATGGTATCGTAGACCGACTCATGCTGGTCATCATTGAATACCGTCTGTGACTAGAGCACGGCTGTCCCGTGGAGTCTAGCAGGTAGGAAGGAAATCTAAAACCCTCCAAATCATCACCATGCTGCTTTTTCTTCCCCGCTAGGTGCCCAAAAATATCAACCAGATTTCCGTCTCTTGACCTGTCCAACTCCAGTGCTGAAATATCAATCGTAAGAGTCAATGCATCCAAGCCAGACACGAGAGCAGATTCGCTGCCCCCAGTGGAGAGCTAGACTCCGACCAAGTCCTCACATAACGACGCACTTCTTCTCTTTCTCTGGTTTACCGTGGTGTTCACTTCGGCTCACGCCCGAGACATCGGTCCACGCAGCAGTGCTGGCAACCTCGGGGTCAATCTTCTTTTTCTTCTTCTTTTTGGAGCCGTTCCATCCTCGCCTCTTTGCGTCCTTGATGTTTTTGGCTGCACTCCGTTCGGCACGGCTGGGTTTACGGCTCACAGGCGAATGTGACTGTCGACCAGCTGAAGCTGTCGACGGCGCCTGGAGCCAGGCCGGCATCAGACTTCTACTTCCGGAGGCCTCAGCGGGCCCCGGCCCAGCAGGGTTAGTCGAGTTGACGCTGTATATAGTCTCGAGCCGCTCCACCGTCGGCCTTAGGGGGCCGATTTGCGCCGGACGAGCATGACGAGGAATAGGTGCCAACAAGGGCATCTCCCCTCGGCGATTGGACTGTTGGCGTGTGGGTAAGTCGTAGGCACCCACAACGCCCCCAGGAGTACTGATGATGAGTGGTTGATCCTCAACGGGCGAATTGTTACCATTGTTCGGTATCGGGGGTTGCTCTGCGCTTAACGGAGGCCCAGGCTGGGGAACGGACGCTCTACGTGAACCAGGCCTACGACTGCCGACAGGAACGCGCTGTACAGAACTGAAGTTACCAGAAAACCGCCGAGGGGGAGTTTGCTGATCATGTTGCTGTAAGCTAGCCAGCTGGTCGGCTCTGGGTGGAGGCGGCAATGCGGAAGCCATAATCATGTCCACACTAGCATTGATCGCGGGAGCCGAATACGGATGGCTGGCTAACGGATCAGCCTCAGGGCCAAGTTGGGGCCCAGTGGCAGGCTGAGCAGATCTTGGCCATGTTTGTGCGTTCGACAGACGCCTCACTAGGGTTGTATGAGTATCGTCGATTGGCTGGGACATGAGTGGCCCGGCGATGATGCCAAGGCCTGCGGATGGTATCTCCAAACCCAAAGAGGGAGGAGACTGGGTTTGATGAATGACTGGTGAAGCCAAAGAATCCTGTGGGGACACCAAGTCGGAATTAACCCTTCTGCTCATCGGCGAAATGACTGAAACTTCGCTAACGATGCGTTCGCGTTCATCCGTGGGCTCAGTTTGACTCAGTCTCCTCGCCGCGACCCGAGGAGAATCAGGTGGTGAAACGTCGTAGATGTCGTCCTCATCGTCCACACGAGAGACAGGAATAGACAATGGTCGATCTGAGTCCGCTGTGCGAGGTCGGCTCATGTGCGTGGTGTCACTAGCGACCCGCAGATGCTGGCTCGTATTAGCAGGACTGACGCTGCCTGGTTCCTGGTAACTAAGAGGACGAGGAGATGTCTGAGCGAGAGTTGGACGACTGGGCAAGGGCCAGGCTGATCCGATCGTGGGCGCGGCTGTCTGTGTCCTAGATGGCTGGGTGGGAACATGTACACCGTTGGGTGTAATGGCAGCGTTTCGCAAGAAAGACGGCAAGTCGCCTGGGTCTTCCTTTTGGTATGGTGGCGGCGGAGGAACCCAGTTGTCAGCATCGCTCTCATGAGGATGCTCACGTCGGCCATCAGCACGTCTATATTCAACCGGCCCAGCAACGGGAGGCGCGGGGTTGCGACGTCGGTTCATTGCAGCCGCAGTTGCGGCGCGGCGGAGCGTGTTTGTAGATCGAGGCCCATCATGAGCGTAAGGGGCTTCAACGGCCTCTTCTTCCTCAATCATGGAAGCTGTTTCACCTCCTTCGTCTCGGGTAGTAGCAGATGCTGGCTGCTCGACATTGATGCGGGGCACGGCACCCACACGCCTGGGAACCAGCGGGTCGTCGTCATCGTCCTCGTCCTCACCAGTTTCAGGTTCTTCTCTCGGCTGTGGCAGAGGAGGAATTGAGGGCATAGGGTTGCCTCGGATCGCAGCACTGGTAGCGGCACGAATCAAATGACCGCGATCACCCCGTCTCTGTGCTACAGTCCTACGGCGAACAATAGCAACCTCGGTGTCGATGTCTCTCTGTTCCTCCTCTAGGACTTCAGGCTCTCTTGTGCCAACTTCGATCTCAATCTCCGTCCTAACGCCGTCCTCAATACCGTAGTCAAAATCAAGCAGAGTGACCCTGCCGCCATCGATAAAGTCGATATCGTCTTCGTCCACGATGGATTTGGTAGGGGAGATGCCGCGAGCCGCGACGACTAGACGTTCCTGGGAGGATGTTTCGCCAAAGCCAGAAACCCATTTCACAGTGCTCACGCCCTCAAGCTCGGCAATCTTGGCTCCCCAGACAAAGGTGTTCCGCAGCTTATCGCAAAGCATCTGCCATTGCGGCACTCTCGGGTTCTCTTGCGCTCGCGCAGAGGATGAACGGGACGGAGGACCGCTGTTGCGTCGTCCTTGACCCGTAGAAGATGATGAATCGGACCCAGAAGAGAACTCGGGCACAGCGTCAAGATCTTCTGGTACACCGTACAGCCAGATATCCTTGCCTTGGAAGCCGGCGCTGACCAGGTCGCCGTGATATGTAGCTGCTGGGAGCGTGCACGGCGTGAGTTTCGCTTGAGACGCCGGGTGAGGCTTTGGACCAGTGAAATATGTCGTTCCGTTGCGCAAGTCGTCGATGCGTACAGCCCTGAAAGTCTCAAAGCTACGATCATAAGTAAAGGTCCAGGCTGCCTCCTCCTGGCATGAATCTTGAAGAAGCACGGCATGACTACAATCTCGACTCGTATTGGGGAAGAGAATTGAAGTTGTCCAAAGAGCGCTGATGTTATCATCTGCCATTTGGGATCCGGGGTCGTAGTAGGGAGCGGTCAGGATGACGGTGTTGGGAGGCGATGAGTGGACAGTAGTTCCAAGGATCTGTGTTCCGTCAAAGGAGAAAGAAAGGGAATCGACACCATCGCACTTGACGGCTCTCCTGTCCGTAGGCAATGCGCCTGGATTGACCATCGAAACCTCAATGCCGCCTTCATAAGCTGCAGCCAAAACGGAACCACATGGCGACAAGGCGATCGTGCGTGGGGCATGGTCTAAGATCAGGGACTGTGTGCGGCGGGGAGGTGACGGCTCAAGATCGTAAAGATCGACCTGCATTTCCGAGGACAAGACCGCCAACATAGAGCCATCGTCCTTTATGCAGGTTGAAACTGGTCGGCGCAAGATCTTGAATTCCCTCTTGACGTCTATTTCTTTCCCTCTCATATCAAGCACATAGATTCGAGAAGAGTTGTACGCCAGAACATGGTGACCGCGGGGCGACGGACTGAATTGCATCCCTTCGCCGCCCGGGCATGACGAGGAGCTAATGGAATTGGATATCAGGCGGATAACGGTCTCGCGGGGTCGCAGGTAGGCTTCAAAGAGATTGCGCTTGACTTCTCTGGCAAACAATCGCCTTAGTCGGGGAAGGTCTTCATCCTTGACGTCAGCTTCGCGCAAAGGAGGATGGCTCGCGGAGTAGGATTCGCATTTCGAGAGGTGGAGAGCGTAGAGCTGCGCTTGCTGAGAGACTTGACGCCATTTCGAGTTGAGAAGGACGAGTGAGGCAAACGAGTCGGGGTCGGTAAGCTGAAGAATCCTAGAGCAGGGTGGGTTAGGAAATGCTGCAGCCTAGAGCTGGGGGACAGAAGGCATACTGCTGGATGATTTCGTCGGGCAATCGATCAAAGGCGGGATCTTGGGAGAGAATGGGGGGTTTCTCAATGGACGGCCGCGGCGCCCCTTCCCCACGGATATCAGTGCCGGAGGCCATAGTCAAAGAGCCTCAAAGTTGTTGTCGCAAGTGAGCTAAGAGCGCGAGGGGCGGGTGGGATATGTCATGATGAAATCGTCTGGAGTTGTAGGGCCGGCGTTGAGACGAAGAGAAGGGCAACCGCAGTCTTCTGCAGCAGATGAATGCAGACGGAGAAGAAAAAAAAGGCAAAGCAAGGCCAAAGCAGAACTAGAAGCGAATCAGGCCAGCGAGGGCTGAAAGTGAAAGTATGGCGGGAAGAAGAGTGTGGGATCACACACAGATGCATCAGCGTGGCTCGCTCGTTCGCGGCTGCACCTGCGCGAACGCAAGCAAGGTGTGGCGAAGCGACGCTAATGGCTACCTGAAGGGCCATGTCGGGATCTTAAGTCTCTGCCTGCTGGTCCCCAGCAAAAACATCGTCACTTCTTAGCGGAAGGTACCCATTCCCCCCTGGGCTGGCCAATGGCGTAGCTCTGCGCCGGCCCAGATCTTCCGAGCCGCCGGGGGGAAACAAACCAAACGGACAGGGGACCCCTTTCCCTGCCAGCACCTCATTGTGGTCAGCGCCCCAAGTATCGACTGTTAGCACACGTCTCCAGGCGTCCTGCTGTCTACTGGTCAGTCTCTGGCCGTGCTAGTCTCTTTTCAACTGTCTTCACATTCTCACCGGCCTAGCCTAGCAGTCTAGCGGCAGAGGGGAACATGAAATTCACACGATAGCACCACCAACACCACCAACATGCATATCATCACACCCACAACTGCATGTTCCTAACCGCCTGTTTATCAACACAAGTTGAGAATTCCCGTTTGGCAGGCTGTTGGATGGCTGGAATGCCGCCTTTGGTCACCAACAAACATGTTTTCCGTCTGTCATTGGAGAGCGCTGACTGCCTTCACATGAAAGCCTTCGGTCATCGCCAAACGTGTTTCTCCCGCTCTCCGATCTTGGCACTCGAATGGAAATGTTTACTTTTTACGGATACCGCGATTGTATGTACCCTCACCCCAACCGAAGGCCAGGGGTGCTGGGTGTCTACCTCAGACATGAGATCAAACAGTGGCTGTTGGCTTCCCGTCGAACTGCGCTGTGCTGCGTTTCTCTGCGAGATACCGCCTTGACGCGGCGGAGAGGGATTGAAACATGCAGACCCTGAGCAACACCACTGCGATATGCAGGGAGAGAGCCTAACTGAATCAAGTTGAGACCCCAATAATAGGGAAATGTCTTTTCTGCCTACTGGTCGAATCACACAAGCGTGGCATGTTGCAACCAGTCCTCCCTCCAGTCTGCGAGCCACCATGATTCACACCCACTACCTTACCTACCTACAAGTATGTGCGCCTCCACGCCGCCAACCGCCCAGCACCAACAGGAGTCGACGGCCATTATCAGTCATGTCAAGTCGCCCCTCCTCCACACACGGAGGCCAGCGGTTCGCCGTCGAGACTCGGGATATCCGCATGCGGCTGCGTCCAACAGCTCTTCATGGTGTTCTGGCCTTGCACCACCCTCCCCCAAAGAGCCAACAAGAGCGAGACGCCAAACACAACATTCGGGCGAGGTCATGCTGCTATTTTTGGCCGCTGCAATGAATCAGAGTGGGTGCTTCGTGCGGGCCAAGCCGCCACTTGAAGATGCTCCTCGCACAGCGGCGGCAGTAAGACAGGCAGGCGGACAGTGAGAAGTTGTAAGACGGCAACAACCCGTCTTTGTCCAGGGCGGGCGGATTGATTGCTGACTTGACGGCGGCATCACGGGACTTCAGCTTCAGCGTTGGTTGGCATCAAGCCATCTGTCTCGCTTATCTAAGCCACGAATTCTCGGGACCGAGATGAGGTCCTTGCTCGCTGATGGGAAAGCCTGGAGGTCTGAAGCAGGCTGCGCTAACGAATGGACGCGTCTAATCGTATCATCGGTCTCATCGGCTCTATTTCTGTTCGCTTCAAGTGTCCGTCCCCATGTTTGCTGGAGACTTCCCCAGTATTTCTGCTTCATCTATGCCACGGTCCCCGGAGAGATTTCCAGTTTTTTCCCCCTCCAGGCCCAGCGGAATGCAACAGAGAAAAAGGCAGTGAACCCCGATGGAGGAAGCGATAAGAGCCGGCCATAACGATAGCGATCAACACGAACCTTGGCAGAGGAAAGACAGAGATACAGCAAGGATGGAAGCTCGTCCAGTGTTGCTCAGTTGCCATGTTCAGCATCAGCAACAGACTCAACCTCATCTATCAGATGAAGCGCCAAGCCGGCAGCACCCTGCGCGCCGGGGAAGGAACCGTCTGTCTGCTGCGAAGCGTGCCGGGGACTCTCTGTTGCCAGTGCAGCAGATTGCATTGCGGCAAACTCTGTTCAGTCGAGGTTCCCAGTTGAGCAAACCTTTCTCTTCCCACCTTCTCCGACGAACACCTACCTTACAATGACAACGCTTTTTGGTAAGGTAGTGTAGGTACAGCGGACGGCCTGGCTGATCCGGGCTTGGAGAGATGAAGATGGGCCTTGCAGGTCCCTCGTCGGTGAACTGCTGCCGTCCCGTTGCCGAATAGAGCCAAAACCCGGCGTCTTTAGAGCATCCTGTTGGCTGTCGCTCCAGTGTTTCCAGTGGGTCCCGTTCGGATGTGCCAGGTTCTGGAAGCCAGATCACCCCCTGTAGACCGACATGTCCCCTGGCGACGTCACTGCAGCTTCAACTTGGCAGTGCAATGACACAGGCGGCCGTGCCCCCATCACTTCTGCAGAGCGTGGCTTCCCAGGTCTAGGTTCGGTTTCCGCAGAGTGCGTGTGCCAGTGTCGCAGAATGCCTGTACCTTACAGCGTATCGATCGACTCGTCGACAGGTGAGGAACTACCTTATGCAGTAAGCAGGTAGATACCCCAGTGAACCCGCGTTCCCACTTCCCGTTCGCAGCAGGCCAAAGTACCGTTCCTGTCAACAGAGCCATTTCTTGGGGACTGCCAAGGTTCAACCCTCCACCTTGTTCTCAGAGATATCATCGCCAAATTCCATACGTCTTGGCCCCTATTTTCTTGGTTCTGCCGGGACGGGGAAAATCCAGCAAAATCACCAACCGCCCTACATCAACGACTGAACGAGGCTCGTGTACATCCATCTCATCGGGGCCTCATCTTCGGCGTCCTACCCGCGCCATCTCACCCGCTGCAGCAAGTCTGTGAGACTGGCACGGATCCCTCCTCGGAAACGACATGCCGCCGCCGCTAGCTTAGACTCTCCCTCGCAAAGCTCGCTCTCTCTTACTCGTCCAGTCACCCCGCGCTGCGCTTCGCTCGGCTTCCTCAAACCCCTCATGAGCTGGTTTGCTAAGTGCTTCGGCTCCTCTCACGTGGGATACCAGCTCTTGGACCATATGACCTGGAAACATGTTCGCCCAAATTTCAACCCGGCCTTCGAGGGGAAGGGCTTCCTCAACTGGAGGAAACACTCTGTCCCGCTCGCCATCGCCAGCATGATATTAGCTGCCCTCACTGTCGTTCTCTACTTCAACATCCGTGAATACATCGGCGCGCGGGATCAGGTTCGATTTCCTTTTTTTCAAAGAATCCTCTCCGCGCATGTGTGGAAGCTAACACTGCTTGACAGCTCAACCTGCCCAGGGTCGCGGTTGATCTCGGCTACGCCAATTATTCAGGAAATGTGCTGCCAAGCGGGGTGAATCAGTTCCTGGGGATGCGCTATGCTGCGCCCCCAATAGGAAACTTGAGATGGCGAGCACCACAAGATCCAGAAAAGAAAGAGGGCACAACAGATGCTATTGAAGTGAGAATGTCCGTCTGTTTGGTGGGTGCTGTGGCTGACCGCATCTCACTTAGTTTGGTTCGATTTGTCTCGCAACAGACGCGTCTTACCCCACGGCAGGACAAGATGAAGACTGCTTGTTTGTCAATGTTTGGTCGCCCAACAACACAACACCAGACTCGAAACTGCCCGTATGGTTGTTCATCCAAGGTGGAGGTATGGTGACCCTTGAAGGCTGTCCTTGCGCTGTTGATGCCAGAGAGTGCCCTGTCTCACTCTGTCCTCATGCATGGACCAGGTGTCGAAGGTCACTAACACCATCCAGGCTACACCTCCAATGCTAATCCAAACTGGAACGGCTCTCAAGTGGTTGAAACTTCGGGCAAGAACATCGTTTTCGTCGGCTTTAATTACAGAGTTGGTTTGTGGGGGTTTCTGGCGAGTGAGCGGGTACGAAAAGACGGCGATCTCAACGCTGGACGTAAGCTTGCATAAGACATTACTGTGGAAACCAAAGCTGACGAACTTTAGTCCTCGACCAGCGACTGATGATGAAATGGGTCAAGACTCATATTTCAAAGGTGAATACCAGTTTCATCTTGATATCACCACTTTTCTGGCTTACTCTTGTAGTTCGGTGGTGACCCGGATCACGTCGTCATTCATGGAGTCTCTGCAGGCGCCGGCTCAGTCGCCCTTCATCTCACAGCACACGGCGGAAAGGATGAGAAGATGTTTGTAGGAGCCATGGCCGAATCCGTATTTTTCCCCGCCCAGCCACGCGTAAACGAGCTCGAATATCAATTTAACAAGACGACGGAGAACTTGGGCTGCAAAGACGAAAAGGATCAAATGGGTTGCTTACGTGGCAAGGACATCAAGGCGATACAGGAAGCCAACGCAGGATCGCCATTCCCTGGACGACAACTGAACCCGCATTTCTACTGGACCCCCTGCATAGACGGAGATCTCATTCAAGACTACCCATACGCCATGTACGACAAGGGGAAGTTCATCAAAGTCCCTGTGCTTTTCGGGACTGGATCGAATGGTGAGTGTTGCGTATGGAAGAGGCACAAATTCTCATGCTCACCAATATTTAGAGGGATCTGTCTTCGCAGCAAACGTCGAGACTCAAGATCAGTTCGTAAACTTCATGATAGATAACTACCCGAAACTCGGTCAGAACCAAACCGACACTATGCTCGAGAAGTATCCCATCCTGCCCGCCCTGCCAAACCATAACGCCTGGTTTCCCTCAGCGAGCCAAGCATACGGCGAGACGACGTTCATCTGCCCGGCCAACAACATCCTAAACGCCTATGCTGCCTCGAATCTGTCGAGCGCGAGTTGGTCCTACCGCTTCAACGTACAGGACGAGACGAACACCGCCTCCGGACTCGGCGTCCCGCACGTCTTCGAGGCCCCGGCCATCTTCGGCATCGACGCCTGCCCGACGCCCGACAGCTTCCGCACGTACAACAAGCCCGTCGTGCCCATCATGATGAACTACTGGATCTCGTTCATCCGCAACCTGGATCCGAATGTGCACAAGCTGGCGGACACGCCGGAATGGAAGACGTGGGGAGGCAAGAACAACCAGTCGCGACTCGTCTTCGAGATCAACAACAACCGCATGGAGAACGTCGACGACGGCCAGAAGGATCGATGCGACTTTTGGAAGGGTGCTGCGGAGGTCATGGAGCAATAGACACACGGCACGGATTAGAGGCATAATGACCTGAAGGTAATGAGGCGTTTACATACGGGCTACGGTGCACACGAGAGAGGATCGGCATTTTTCTTTTTCTTTTTGGATTGATACCAGCATTGAATCATGGCCTTAATGTGTGCTTAGACTACAAGAGGCATAATTCCAGCCCCTTTACATGTCCAGATTTGCAGTGAACTGCCCACAGCTGTTGGCTGATGTACTTCAGCACATCTATTGCACGAAACTGTTCTGGGGTCTCTTGGATCACCGATCATGACAGCCATGGTGGGGTGAACATTAGCCAACCCACACAACCCGGGCACAGATTGCCAAGGGCTGTGCCGCAAACGCCCAACAACAATTCGTCAGGCGGACACCTATGTTGCCTTTTTGTTGGCCATGCCTCAAGTTTGTGGCAGTGTTTTGCCTTCATGTGATTGAACATGTTCGTCATCCCCGGCAACAACTATCACGACGACATTTAAGAATTGTAACTTAACGTCTCCAAGACCACAATACACCCAGCTTCCGAATCCCGCAGAACACATAAATCGGCCCTTGCAAGAACTCTCCTATAATGCTCCCAATCGATTCTAAGCGCAAGTCTCTGGATGGCGCCACACTCTGTAGCACCAACGACTCAGCGAAAGGCGAGGCGACCAAAGACTGCCAAACGGACGAACGTAAGCGGAATCCCAGGCGTGAAGATAACGGTACGTCAGCTAGAGCATGACTGCATTACATCTAGTAGACACTGACAGGCGATGAAGACTCTTCGTTAACAGGAGACGTTGCGGATCTTCGCCGAGGCCTGCTCGTGCACGAGGAGCCGGAACGTCGCCGGAGAAGGCTGCGTGAGCGGGAAAAAGATGACAAGGCGGAGGGAGGAATCTTGGCTCTTGTGAGTATTCCGTCAAGTAACATACCCAGTTCCATGACTGACATCGGCGTGTAGTTGTTTTGCTTTGCTGGGGCAATGTACTTACCTTGAACGCCGGACCTGGAAACTTGTTCATCCTCAACCTTGCGGGTGGCCTCTGTCACATAATCTCTCAGGAAAATTAGGCATGGCAGTATCTTTAGCAACCTAGAATGTGCACATCAGATGGTTGCATGTAGCAAGACAAACCACAAACCTGAGAATCGTATCGAAAATAGGACGCTTCGCAATAGAATTACATTAATAGAGCATATACAACGCAGAGTGTTCCTGCGTAACCCATATTTTGAGTCAAATCTACATCTCAAACCGACAACTCCTGACGATGTCTCGAATCACCCAGCATCTCGAGAGGCGTAATCTCCATCTCACCAGCAAGATCCTTCGACTCTTGCGCCTCCCCCGGCGGCAGCCCGGGTGTCGGCAGAACCATCGTGCTCGGAAACACAAACGTCCTCCCAACACCATCCGCCGACCCCCCTGCTGGGCCGCCCCTGGAATCCAACCCACGGCCCCTCCTCCTCTTGCTCGACCGCTTCCACAGAAACGCGAGTCCCGCCACAATCGCCGCCGCCAGCGGCAGCCCGACTCCGAGGCCCACCCCGAGCCCGACAGTCGGCGACGCCCCGCCTCCCCCACCATCACTCCCGATCCCGCCGCCAATCCCGCCCGCGCTACCCGTAGCGGAACTCCCCTCGGCCGTTTGGGCGGATACCAGCACTATCGAAGTGAACAGCGCCGTCGGGGTCGACGATGCCGCGGCCGTTGTGGTGTCTGGGGTGGTGTTCGCGCAGGTGTACTCGAGCTTCAGGTCCTTGCCGTCCGTACAGGAGTTCTGCACAGAGAGCGTCATATTGGCTTGTTGGTCCGCAGGGCAGTCCTTCATGCAGCACTCAAAGTCGCTCAGCAGAGAGGAGCCCGCGCAGGCGCATTTCGTCTTGCACGAGTCGGTCATGTACACCAGGAACTGCGAGAAACAATGAACCTGCAGCACGGAAAAAGAATTCTGTCAGCTTAACCATCCCCATCTTGAAAACACGGAAAAATAAACAGTGGTTGACATACATAGCATGGCGTGGCAGCCGAAGAAGCAGACGGCGAAGCAGAGGTCGCCGTACTCTGCGATAACCCCTGCCCCGCCAGGGCCGAGACCAGCAAGATCGGGAGGAGCATCATGGGGACGGGATCATGAGAATAGGAGAAACACAAGAAAACAGACGCGACGACGAGCAAAACATTGCCGAGCCAGGGATCCTTGGGGTGTTTATACAATCGAGATGAGAAGGATCGCGCCTTTAGTTTGAAGCTAGCCCAAGCGGCTGAAAGGAGGTGAGAGCGACAAGCTTTGACGGTGGGCTTTCACGATGCACCGGTCGACGCCACCATCCCGGCCCCAAAGAACCCCGAGCGCCTCTTGTCTGTATGAACGTCTATTCATCTATGGTAATCATACGCAATGGCATTGTCACTGCTGCTGCTGCGGATTATTCCCTGCGTGATACTTCCGCGGTGGAAAACCAGTGGTTCTCTCCTTTGTCCCTCAGCGGCTTCGCAGAGAGGCGCAGCTCTAGATGATATATACTCGTCTTCTTCTATCGTTCGGAACTTGCCCCATTCGGCAAGTCGCCTCGAATTGAAGCAACGGCAATTTATGTACCGGCAACAGGTTGTCCCAATCCTATGCTCGGAAACAGGACAGGCGCTATCGTTGTATAGTGGAGTTGCTGAAAGCAAAAGAACAAATCTATGGTGAACAGTATCGCATCTTGCAGCGATACTACTTCTTAATTGTACAATCCAGCGGGGAAAAGGACGATCTCAAGCATGGTCGTCTTTGATACCCCAACTACCGACGAGCGCCATGGCCTTGTCGTCACCTTTAGCAAGGCGATCATCCTGTAGCGTATCCGCGAGACACTGCCACGGGTCGCGGCTCCCACCCCACTTGAGGAGCTTCTCCTTGAGCCTCTCGCCGTTGGCGCGGTCCAGCGCCTTGCCGTCCGCGCCGGCTTTGAACACGACCCTCCAAACTCGCTCAGCAAGCACGCGGTCAAAGACGTAGCTGTAGTAGGTGCTGCCATAGCCGTGAAGATGGCCGAAGAAGCCTTGCCAGCAGGTGCCGGGAGGATCAGGGCCGCCCTGGGCATATTGCCTCTGCAGATCATGGTAGACCTTTGTTGAGTTGAAGGAGCCTTCGGTGACTTCCGGGGCGTGATAGGACTGGTCGAGAAGAGACAGAAGAATCTGGTTCTCGGTGTCGATGCCCTCGAAACGCTTGGCCAGGCGGATCCGTTCCGCGACCATTTTGTAAGGCAAAGGTTCATCCGTCTTCCAATGACGCGCGAACAAGCCAAGGACTGATGGGTCGGCGGCAAAATGCTCCATCAGTGTGGAAGGGAGCTCGGCAAAATCGGTGGCACATCTCGTGCCGGCAACGTTCTGAAGCTTCGTGCGGGCAAGGATCGAGTGGATGGCATGGCCCATCTCATGGAACAGGGTCTCGACTTGATAGTACGACAGTAGCGCTGGTGCAGAGCTGTTTGCATCGTGCTTGGGGAAGTCGCAGACCAAGGCGATCGTTGGCAACTGCATCAAGACGCCGTTCTCCTGTAAGCTCTCCATGCCATCGTTGGCAGCTTGCTCGGGTCTTTCAAACTTGGGCAAGTCAGACGAGTTGTGGTGCAGGTCTTCCGCTGCCTCCTGGACCTCGTAAGGAGCAATTGCACGAGAGCATCGCACCGTAAAGTGAGCAGGGTTAGGCGACTTGTCCTCTCGGAAGAATAAGTCGCAGTACAGAACTGCGATCAAGTCGCCAGTATCAGTAACAACGTCCAAACGTCGCACATCTTCGTGCCAGGTCTCGCCTGGCTGCGACTCCCTAGGTTTGAACGAAATGCCGTAAAGACGAGTGAATAGCCTTGACATGCCCTGCATGACGGTGCCGATCGAGAAGAAGGAGGGAAGGTGGTCAGGGTGACGAACGGGAAGTCTCATTTCAGCCCTCACGCCATCCATTAGGAAATCCTTGTCCCAGGGATGGATCTGAGTAGACGTGCTGTCAAGGCGGGTCTGCTTCAACTTCAAAAGGTCTGCCATTTCCGCCTGCACCATGGGCGTGTTGTACTTTTGCAGCGCGTGGAGAAACTGCAACACTGCACTGGGGGACTTGGCCATCATCCTGTCTTTCAAGGCAAGATGGGCGTAGCTGGAAAAGCCGGCCAGATTCGCCAGCTCACCTCGCAGCTTCAGCATAGTCTCCAGCAGGTTCACGGTTTGCTTCGAAGCAGTGCGCATCGCTGTGAAAACCTCCTTCCGGGTGTTCTCGTCCTTGACGCTTCGGAGTGCGGCCTGAGCTTCAGGCCCGGTGGTGGGGAGGCGCAACTTGCCCCTCATCGTAAGTGCTCGAGCGATGCTGGGATACAACCCATAGAAATTGGACGATGGCAGCACAACTTCCCTCTTTGCAGGGGCCATGTTCGAGACGAAGGCAGATCCAACCTCACTAATCTGCTGAGAGAGGTCGACGAATCGGTCACGTTCTTGCTGGGGGAGGTCGACGGCCGACTTCGTAAAGTCCAACTTCAATATCTCTGCCACCGTTCTCTCCTCCTCCGACCAAGCCGCAACAACGTCGGGTTTTGCCATCGCCTTCACAAGCTGGTCGCTCAACCCAGTCATGGTGTTGAGTTGGTTCATGTACTGGTATACCATGGACCAGGCCCCTGCAGCTGCTTGCTGGAACCTCGGGTCAGGGTGCGTCATTCTGACAAAATCTGAGAGATCGAGGACTCTGCAGAGCAGGTCACTCAACCGATCCAAGTCCTTGACAATGTCCTGATACTCGGAAGCAGTCGACGCATGGAGGACTCGATGGACAATCTTTTGCGCCTTGTCCAAGCTTCGGCGAGCAAATACGTAGAATCCATTTGGGCTCGTGAGGTATCGGTTCTTGAATAGGCCGACGCTTGGGCCAGCAGCCTTGAATGCTTTTGCTACACGGGAGGGAGAGTCGAAGAGTTCCCGCAGGATCGCATCGTCAGCGTTTCTACCCGGGGGTGCGTGGTCGGCGGGCAGACTCGAGGGGGCGGCGCCGGAGGCGGCGGCCATCCACCGGCGCTGTTGGCCGCGGGAAGCTTGTCGAACACATTGAGTGCAGACCCAGAGGCCGCGGTTTGGGGGTTTGAACATTATGAGAAGCCCTTCGACGTAAAGACCATAACTGCTGGTCGGGGCAAAAGATCTAGTTGTAAGGATACAAGGAAATGGGGAGTTGGGTGAGTTCGGATCTGTATCCGGAATTGTAGAATATGTTTGGGTGAAGTAGAATTGCCGGCAATGCGATTAGTTGCGCATGCGGGTGCATGGACCGAATTTTTGTGCAAGGTTGTGCAGGTGCTCAGATAGGTGCTTCCAGGTTTGGGCGAGGTGCATTATCGAATTCCCGAGCTCCGGAAATAGCCGCAGCGTGGGCCTGGAGACTTTCCTGTACATCATACTTCCAAATATTCTCGCGAGACCAACATCCAATTCCCTCAATCGACCAATTGAGTGGACCATGGCTGCTAGAGTGTTGCTACAACGGGTAAGTCGTGGTATCCTGTTGCTTCATGGTTTACTCGACAGCTGACATGGAAGCAAAAGCGCGCCGCGCCGTTGGCAGCGACCGTCGTGATGGGATTCGCCCTGGCTCCCCGGACTGTACATGCTGAAGCTCCCGAGACCGCCCAGGTATGTCCGCAGTCGGACTCCTAGTCAATACGCACACAATGCTAAAATGTACGCAGTCTAAGAAGCCGATTTACGACGAGCCGGCGCCTCTCCCGACTAGCGGAACCCTCCCTCCCCCTCCCCCGACGGAACAGCTCCCTCCGGCCGAGGAGCCTACCAAGCCCCGAGGACCTACGCCTACCGAACGTCTGGCCGTCCAGATCGGCAAGGCCCGCTTGGGTCTGTACCAGTACGCCGTCGGCGCTGAGGATGCCGTCAACCGCACGATGGACCGCGCCTTCAACCTCGAGCAATCCTTCACCAGCACCATCGCATCCTTGGCACCTCCCCGCGAGAGCGGCGAGAAGCTGATGCCCGGCGCCATCTACGTCCTCGTCGCTGCCATGGCCGGCAGCATCATCACCCGCAACCGCAGTGTCATTCTCCGCGCCACCGCGCCCTTGGCCCTTGGTATCACCGCCGGCTGGACTGTTCTGCCCATTACCATGGGCAATGTTTCCAACCTTGCCTGGAAGTACGAGCAGCGCTTCCCTGTCATCGCCCAGGGACATCTCCAGATTCGCCAGAGCATCGAGGACAGCTTGAGGGCGGCAAAGATTCACAGCCAGATTGGTGTACGATATGTCGATGAGAAGGTCACGGATGCTCGTGAGACTGTTGAGGACTGGGTGAAGAAGGGCAAATAAAAGAAGGGTTGGGACTGTATCATAGAAGCAGAAGCGGCCAGAGCCGCTGCTGACGGTTCCTTTGTAATTCCACAAAATTTATCATCATGAAGAAATGTGCTTGAGTCACTCGGCTTCTTGACATTTCTGACTATTCGGAGCTCGTACATAAAAAGATCTAGTCTTCCCCATTATCTGTGGCCGGCCTGCCAAAGGGGTATTCGTGATATTTGTGTCGCTATGCTTTGTTGTTACCCCCCTAAACGCCTTCGATGCAAACCACCTCGCGATTAAACGTCAAAATCACCATCTCATGTCTGCAAAGGGACAGCCGCTTTTTTCGACTCAGCAGCGGCAGTGACCCCTCGCTCAGACATCTTTCGGGATGTCTGGCTGTCCCGGCTCGCCTTCATGTTACCACCAGCTGCCATAGCACTGGGGTTGGCTTTCTTTTCAGCTTTTTCTGGTTTGCCTGAGCCCTCTGGATCGATGCCCTTGTCCCAGTCTGTTTGTCGAGCAAGATCCATGAGATCGTCGAGACCAAGCGCTCGGCATATTTGGGTGTAGGTCTTGCACTGGTTCATCTTCTGGTACATGCCACTCTTTCCGGGAACGATCTGGCACAGCAAATACTTGGTGTTGCCGAATTTGTTGGCAACCTCCAAGGCATACTTGACGTACGTTGCAGCGACCTCTTCCCACGATGCTACGCCTCCGTCGACGCCCGCACGGAAGCAGCTCGAGTTCGCCTCTGCAGACGTGGCGATCATGGCGCCGTCGACGCCGTACTCCTTAATGAGGTCCACGGCATGGTCGCGGCCCTCAACGTCGCCATTCATGATACAGGCAACACCGAACTCATGGCAGATTTCAGCGACCATGCGGAGATCGTTGCGGATTGCGCGTTCTCTGGGGCGCATGGGAGTCGTTCGGCAGTGAATCGTCAGGCCGGTAATGCCAGTGGCGCATAGTCTCCGTACCAGAGCTTCTGTCTCCTCGGGGGTGGACAGCAGACGGATCTTGACGCTGATGCCAATTTCAAACTCGGGCATGATGTTCGTGACAAGAGCTTCCAGAATGGCGCAAAGCTTGTCCGGAGTCTTCAGCAAGGCCGCGCCCATGCCGCCGCTGATGCTGAAGGGCTTGGGGCAGCCGGCGTTGACATCGATACCGGCCACATCCGCCGCAACGAGCCTTGACGCTTGAACTGCAAGCTCAGGGTCGGCCGTTCCGATTTGAAATATCAGCTTGCCGGCCTCTTTTTCAGGGAGGGTGCTGAACATCAAAGCTTCGGGATTCGTTTTAGGAGGGTTCTTCTGGCCAAAGGAGGGGACCTTGGTCCAGTCGATCGTATTCGTGACGGGATTTACTCGGCGCGTGGTGCCGATCATGGCTTTATCGACAGTCTCGGGTCCTATGGACTTGTCAGTTGAGTCATTGTGTTTGCGTGTTTGCGACTTACCCCAGACCAGGTCGGCACCGTAGTGCAGGGCTAGGAGGCGAGAGGGGAGTTCGCCAGAGCGGACCATGGGCGCAAGGACAATCTTGCCCCTGTAGTCGACCCCGCGGCGGGGGATAGGAACTCTCTTGATCTCGGATGCCATCGTTTTGAGGATACTGCGAACCGACATGTCAGGGACAGATATTATGCCACATAGTCTGCGACTGGAGAAGATGTGAGTCTTGCGCGCGAGGATCTTCTATGCGGCGATGCCTTGACGGGTTAGCAACGGAGAAAAGTGACAGGCTGTGCCTTATCGATAAGCGTCTATCGAAATAGACCCACTTAATCTTTCTTCAACATCGAGCTCACGACATTGGAAGGTCTCATTCAATCCGACCCTTTGCCCAAGACTCTGCATTGCTTAATTTTATTGGCGTTTTCTATGATTCTCTTGTCTAATATACTATTCCTCTTACAGGTAAATTTGGCCAGACCCGAATCAGTAGTGTTAGATTATATGCAATGATATTAATAGTCTACGGCAGTCTTTTTTATGTACACCTCCTTCTAGAACGTAGCAGCTACTTTACTTCGCCTCTCTGTGATGCACGGCGCAAATTAGGACAGACTTTGCTGGTGATAATGACAAGTGCAAAACAATAACAAACATAACGAAGATATGGAGATTGCCAGCGAACGACCGCTTCTACTATTCCTGTTACATCCTCAACCACCAGCAACTGTCACGTCAATATAAGCGGAGTATTGACATGCAGGAGACGCAGACGGTCTTGAAGAAACAGCTTTGAATGGGCTTGATGAGCTTGGGTTTGTCCGGGCCAAATCGTTGGGGAGGACCTCAAGGTGTCAAAGCTCTCACATGTGAAGCTGGAATGTCGGTCAGTAGCTGACTCCATGCCGCAATTCGACTCGGCATGTTTGCTGGCTTCTCGTGTGCAAACCAAGATGTACAGCTTTGCCACCTCACAGGAACGGCTCAATTGGCTTCATATCCTTGCTGTACTCGATATAGCCATGACACTTCATGGATACTGCGTTGTACATTCACTGTCCAAGATGCGGTGGAGGGGTAATTGAGGGGCAGTTTACAGGGATCAGACAATAGCGCCTGAGGCTGGTAAAGATTTTTCGGCAAGGTTGCTGTCGCGACAGAGGCCTCAGACACAGAGAGGCAGACCCAGAACGCAGACCAAGAGGTTCTCCCGGTTTCTTCCCTTGCCTTGCTTGCCCCGTTGTATCAACAGCAGACTTGCAGCCCCGATTGCCGCGTGTACGGCGCAGTGCTTCTAAATCCGAAGGTGAGAGCTCCAGCGCCCCTCCCACCGCAGAACCACCGAGCTACCGAGCTTAACAAGACCTGAGAGTCCGGCTTCGTCTTCCATTCGCCTTAGCGTCTGGCGCACCTCATCTCTCCCGTCGAACCTCGGATGCAGACACCGCTCACAGACCGACTTAGCAGTTATCCCCTCTGAAGACGTGTGCTGTAACAGAGCTTAAACCCCCTAATCCCCATCTACCACACCCTTCCCTTCTTCCGTCTTTCCATTCACCCACTGTATACATGCCGCTCTTACGAGGCATTAAGCTGCAGCCAACGCTCACCAAGACACGTCTCTTCTCAGCGAAGGCACCCTCCGGCTCAGGCTCAGGCTCGCTCCCAGGCGTCGTACCGTCCGCCCGACCCAGCGCCCGTTCCACCCTCTCACCTCTGTCCCCGATTCAGGCCCCGTCCCGGGCCAATCACTCAGCAACCCTGGCGGCACGCACCAAGCTAACAGCCGGGTCTGCTACCCCTCCCCCTCCATCCCTCCTTGCATCATCCGCCAACCGCAGCACCCCTCCTCCTCCATCACAATCTGCTGCAGCCGATATTAAATCCAAAATTCCCTCCCGGCGCACCGCTCAGATTGCCCGCCACTTCTCTACCATCTCCAAAGACTCTGACCCGAGCCTGCACAAGCAAGACACCACCATGGCTTCTCAGTACTCCGTCCGCAAGGTCGGTGCTCCCAACACCCTCGAGCACCGCGTCTACGTCGAGAAGGATGGCGTCCCCGTCTCCCCTTTCCACGACATTCCTCTGTACGCCAACGCCGAGCAGACCATCCTGAACATGGTCGTCGAGATCCCCCGCTGGACCAACGCCAAGCTTGAGGTATGATTGACCTTCAACCCCTCAATGAATCTCATGTACGCAGCTGCCTTTGTTGGCATTTGCAAACATTGTTGATTCCAAACCGGGGGAGAAAAACACACAATGGGCATGTGGCGCTGACCGACACTTCGAACACAGATCTCCAAGGAGGAGCTCCTCAACCCCATCAAGCAGGACATCAAGAAGGGCAAGCTTCGCTACGTCCGCAACTGCTTCCCCCACAAGGGTTACCTGTGGAACTACGGTGCCTTCCCCCAGGTACGATAGCTCGCCGTCTCAAGAATCGCTGCACACAACATTGTCTAACCCATCCCCAGACCTGGGAGGACCCCAACGCTGTCCACCCCGAGACCAAGGCCAAGGGTGACAACGACCCGCTCGATGTCTGCGAGATCGGTGAGCTTGTTGGCTACACCGGCCAGGTCAAGCAGGTCAAGGTCCTCGGTGTCATGGCCCTTCTCGACGAGGAGGAGACCGACTGGAAGGTCATCGTTATTGACGTCAACGACCCCCTGGCTCCCAAGTTGAACGACGTCGAGGACGTCGAGCGCCACCTGCCCGGCCTTCTCCGTGCCACCAACGAGTGGTTCCGCATCTACAAGATCCCTGACGGAAAGCCCGAGAACCAGTTCGCCTTCACTGGCGAGTGCAAGAACAAGAGGTTGGTCTCGATCATGAATTGCTTTTTTGGACAATTGCTAACATATCACGTAGCTACGCCATGGACGTCGTCCGTGAGTGCGGTGAGGCTTGGGAGAGACTCATCACCGGCAAGACCGCTGCCGGCTCCGTCTCTACGTAAGTCCATCATGCGACAGCTAGACAAAACCCTTTGAAAGAGCACATCGACTAACCATTGCCTACAGCGCCAACGTCACCGTCCAGCACTCCCCCGCCCGCACCGCCCCCGAGCAGCTGCCCCCTCTGCCCCAGCACCAGGAGCTCCCCGCCGAGAAGATCGACGCGTCCATCGACAAGTGGTTCTTCATCAGCGGTGCCTCCGCATAAACGTGCTCAGTGCCGGCCTGAGCAGGTACGAGCGGACGCCTCCTTTCCCATGGAAGTATTGTCGCTTTGCTAGTAAATGCAATTGAAAACAACGTCGAAGACCGATCGTGAGGAGGCGTCAACTTAGAAATACCAAAAAGTAAAAATTCCACACATGATATCAGATCCAATGCGCGTGAGATCAAGATGAGCTGGGAAATGAGCTCCGTGGGCGGCCCTGTTGCATGCCAATGGCTATGTATCAAGCCCCTCTCTGTGCTTTGCGAACATGCTACACCTTTTAAGCCACCGTATATACTTCAATCGACATTTCCCTGGGGATATCGTTCATGCCCATCCCGTAAACGCCGTACCGTACATGCAAATGCCATAATAATACACATTTTGTCTATCCCACTCCTTAGTCCGTCAAATCGGCGGCCTTCTGCAGACCACGAGAGTGTCGGTCGACCTCCTCGATGAGGTTCTTAACTCCCAAGCGTTCGCAATCGAGGTTCATGACCTTGCCGTCCTCTGCAAATTTCCAATTAGCTTCTGATCATTCCTTGCTTTGCATCGCAGCCCCTAGAGCCGCAGCGAGCGGATGCAGGGCGGGACTAAACGTACTGAACTTGACGCTCAGAGTCGGGGCCTCCGTCGAGCCCTTGGGCAGGAGCTGGGTGTTGATCACCATGCCCGTGGACCGGGCGGTGGGCGGGATGAAGGACAGGAAGAGGCGTGCGGATTTTGCTGCCGGAGAGAAAGGGTTGAACTTCGTGGTGATCTCGGTCATGAATTTGGTGATCATCTTGGGCAACGGTGTTGGGCGGTGACGCCAATTGGTTCCTATGTCCTGTTGCTCGTTCTCGGAGGGGTCTCAAGGCGGGGGAGCTTTTTTTCTGAGGGACCTGCGGTCGGAATCGTGAAGCTGTCACCAAAATTTCCGCGTGGCTCGGGGCCGGGAGCTTGGACGGCGGTTGTGGCTTGTGCTCGGGTGGTTTTACTGCATATTACTGTATCGGGGCCAGGGGCATAGTTGGTGTGGCGATCCCACTTAGGTACGACATTTCGTCACTGAAAGGCCAGCTTTACTCCCTAGGAAGCCAAAACCACCACATTCGCCGCACGCCTTCTAATTATTCGCTTCCTCGAAACTCCGCAAACAAACGAAGCCGAATTACAGAGACGACATGTCATTCGAGGGTCTGCAGGAACGCCTGACGGCCCTGCAAGAGACCACGGGGCAGCTCAAGGAGCTCATCAACAGGCTCCAGAATCTCAAGTTCCAGCCTGGCTCGGTGCCGCTCGGCGCGGACGAGGACAGCGATGTCAGCGCAGAGCTGAGCTCCGAGATCAGTCAGATCTTGAGGGAGGAAGAGGAGGAGCTTGAGCTTTTGGGCGAGGAGGTCGAGGACCTTAGGGACGGGCGACCGGGAAGCGAGGCGGAACACACCAAGACGCGGCTTAAAGATGGACTCGACCGCTTAAGGCAGGAGCTGAAGACGTAAGGAATTCCCTCGTTCACAGACATCTTGCCTGGGATTTTCACGGCATTTATACTGACTTCTTGCGAATGTAGTTCTCGAGTCACTTTCCGCAAGGCACAGCTCACAGCGAAGCGCAACCTCACACAGGCGCAACGCCTCGAGCGCGAGCTCCTCCTACAGTCCTATTCACAACCCGTGTCCGAAGCGTCCTCCCCGTCCCTCGGCGCGCAAAAGGCACCGCTGCCCGACATCGTTCGGCACCGGCAGGTGCGCCAGGCCAAAGACGACTGGAACACGAGCTCCCTGACGGAGGACGACAAGCAGACGGTAGGGGCGAGCAACGATGTCACGAATGCGCTGCGGCAGACGCACGAACGAATCGCTGCGGAGCTGGCGAGGAGCGAGTTTGCGCACCAAGCGTTGGAGGAGTCTTCGCAGGCCTTGAAGCAGCTCAACGAGTCGTACGGCTCTCTCGACACGATGCTGGCGAGCTCGAAGGATCTTCTGGGCACATTGTTGCGGTCGCAAAAGAGTGATACATGGTACCTGCAGACGGCTCTCTACATGCTGATGGCTACAGGGGCGTGGCTGTTGTTCAGGAGGTTGCTGTACGGGCCGATGTGGTGGTTGGTCTGGTTGCCCTTGCGGCTGATGTTCAATGTTAGCATCGGCAGCAGCAGGGCGGTTGTCAAGTACGCCAATTCCGGGGGCGCATCAGAGTCCGTGGTTGTTGGGGGCGAAGGAAAGATTGACGTCGAGGGTCTCCCTGACGAGTCTTTGCCCACATTGGACGTGCGTGAGCCTCAACGATCGGCGGCGGTTGGTGGGGATCCCGAATCACTGCTTGAGAAGGTGGGTAAGATTGTGGAGGAGATGCCTGCGGAGATCGGCGAAGAGGCGACGACAGAAGGTGACGATGGTGTTGTTGACGAGAAGCCTGATGCTGAGGTCGTGGTTGACCCGGTGCCCGACAATGATCTAAAGCAAGGGGCGCAAGAGGAGGTTAGACAGAGAGATGAGCTGTAAAGTCAGACAGGTGTGCAAGGCTAGCATTGCATCGTTTAGGCGCGAAATGCCCGACGGTCTCGTTAGAAGAAGAAATACCATCACATGGTCAAATATCCGATTCACGCCTTGGTGTTTCCAGCTCTCGGCTCATGGATGGGCTGGGGGTGGCGCACATCGTGTCTCTGAATCGTCAGATGCCCCGTTGATTATTCTTTGTTCCTGACACCGGTCTTCCGTTGAAACTAGGCGTTCCTGGGTTGATATTCAATCCGGTCTCCCTACCAGTATTACATCAGACGGCGGATTTGCGACTCGTCGCATGTCCTGTCCTGCCGAGCTTATTTTGACATCTAACAAACGTCGTTGAAATGCCCTCTTCCTAGTACGCAGTCGAGAACTCCTGGGCAACTGGCCAATAAGATGGCGTGGAGTCAGTGCAGGGGTCGCCGCTTTTCGCATTGAAAGTCCATTAACGTTCGGATGGAAGAAGAACGGCATGACGTGGTGAAATTTCCGGGCCATGGGCTGGTCGGGCAGGGCGGCAGCATTGGTCTATGCAGCCGGTGCCATTCCGTTTATTCCCATTACCAAAAGAATTGTGTAGCAGCAGCCCGGGGTGGTACCGACTTCGTTTGGGTCGACGTTCCCACAACAGAACGGATTCCTTTTTTCGTTCCAAATCGTTCTTCGATGACACCGGGAGAAGGACGTGAGTTGGACTGGCGCATCGCCACGCACGGAGGCCTGACGGCGCCTCCTCTCAGGCGGGTGTGGTGGCTCGTACGGGCCTACCGGCACGGCATTGGTGTCTTGGGAGGTGGTACTATATCCGGAGGATGTAGATCGCAGATCCAGGACCGAGTGGTGTGGTTGATGGGCATCTCGTATTCATGCACTTCGTACGCAAATCCTATGAGGCGAAGTGAACACACTCATTGGACTGGGCATCGCATTTTCCCATTCGCCGCTGCTGACGACGGGCATGTGAGCGGTGGTGAGAATGCTGTGTGTGTGTGCCAAACGGCGCTGCGCATCCCCTCCATGCCAGCCCGCTGGTCCTGTGCAAGTCGTTGCCGTGTCGGAGTCGGCGCTGGCTCACGGGTGACGGCATATGACGATGATCGGCTGTCGGTCGGGAGTAAAGTGCGCAAATGAAACTGGCCGATATTAGTTCGTTTGGACGGATGTCCATGCCGTCCCTGCTGGAAGCCGTCACTCATTGTCGTTCGAAACGAATCTAGGTCGCAAGGGGCCTTGGGGGGAGTATTCCCAGTGGACTGATGGAGAAGAGGTCACCGATGCCGCTTCAAGAATGGAGGATCGCTATTCCCTTCGACTCATTGTCGTGTGTCGAGCCTAGGTGCCTGGGAGGAGAAAGTACGACAGCTTGGCGGCAGATGGGATTCGCTAAGACTCCCTCGCATTTAGTGCTCATTTTGGACTCCTCAGAACAGACCGTTGGCACACGGCTGCATTGATTCCTCCTGGACGTTCCGAAATTTGGCCTAGACAGGCATTGTACCAGTGTCTGTTGCTTCTAGCAGAAAAACGAAGGCCGTCGAGAAAATCGAGTCTGCAGGCCAGGCACCAAGCTACTGCAGCGGTGGCATAGAGTGTGGCGCTCTAGCATCCAGCCGCCAGCGCTTTGTTCCGTCGACGGGTCGACTGAGGTGCGCTGTCGAGTTGGGGCCCTGAAACAGGTGCAGGTCACTTGGGCCAATGATACGGTACCATTTTCCCAGGAACCTTGCATTTCCTCGAGACGCGCTTCTTTCGTGTCACGGTCAACGAGTGCTCTTTTTTTTTTTTTTTTTTCCCCTCTCCTTCCCTTGTAGCCAGCCATTGCTTGGCTGTCAACCCAACTTCGTCCGAAGTCTGCACGAGTCGAGGTCAATCGACTACCACACCACGCTGGGCTGGTACTTCCGCGAAAGGTCAGCCATCCCAAGCCCCTCCGAGGAAAACAGCGTGCAAACAAACAACAAATGGTGGATGGAGCCGTGGCAAGGTTCGATAGAGGCCTCGACAACATCGAGAGTGGAATACGAACAGACCACCAGACCAACGGCCCTCCACACTGATGTAATAATGGGTACCCGGCAAGTCCTTCCAATGGAGAACGGAGCAGGCGACGGGCGAATCAACATGGCAAGACGAGGGGGTGCACGACAGTCGCCAAAGGGAAAAGCCCAGCGCAATTTTAAAATTGGGCAAGTTGGTCCTGAGCAGATCCACTTGCGCAGGCATCCTTACGAGTCACAGGGAACCTTCTCCCAATCTCTCCCGGTCTCTGTCTCCCTCGCAGGGGCCCAGCGCGACCTTTCCAATGGCTTCTCAATGGCTCTTACCTTACCTCCGTTAAGGTGACGGGAGGTACCTTTACTCTAATCTTACGTGAAGTAGTACCTGGCAACCTTCTTCAATTTAACGTCAGGCACGGCGTGTGCCTTAACCTCCTTGGGACAATCCATCGACCGGCCAGGGGCGGCGGCCTGCAGGTCTCGAGGCCCCAATCTTTCCCCGGACGCGGCGCGATCCAATTCGATCGTCAGTCAACCTTGCTATGGCTCCCCTTTCTCGCTTGTGTTTGGCTTTTGCGTCTCTGCCCACAGCAACAGGGACTGGGCAACCGGCTTGAAGGGCGGCTCACAAGTCACTCTCGCTTTCTCGTTGCTTTACCGAGGACAAAGTCTTTTCCCGCACAGTCTTGGGCTTGCTTGGCTGTTGCCCTCGGTGCTGTCGTTGGGTATCCGTATCCTTAGAGTCTCTGAGCTCACACCCAAGACCCCGTCTAGCCACTCCTCCAGACACCGCCCTTGCGTGCAGGCACAAGTGTGCATACCCGGGCCCAAGGACACGAACAAGACATCAGCTGAAGAGATGGGGTGGGTGTGATGAGAAGCCACGAGAAGACGGGGGGGCGGCAACGCTCCAGTTCGAGGCTAATCATAGCATGGCACCTGGGGCGGACCTTGGCTTCCCAGGTTGTCAACACCCCCAAGCAGGAAAAGGCCCTGGTCCAATGTCGACTTCCCGTCTGGAGAGATGGGTATGGGTTTTTTTTCTCCCTCCCCCTAGTGTAGGAGGAGAGACCACCCGCAGGGCACACGCTATTATAAACCCACCTCCAGTCCATCCACATGATTCCCGTCTCCCTTCCCTCCCTCCCTCTTCAGCCTCTGCTCTACGTTCGTTGCTTTACGCCTGCTACAATCACTCTCGTTGTGTGACCCAATACCGACTATCGATATTCTTAATACACCCGTGTAATACATCACACAAACATCAGCCAAAATGCGCTTCACCTCCATCCTCGTTGCCGGCGTCTTCGCCGTTGTCGCCAGCGCCCAGTCCTCGGCCTCTGCCACTTCCAGCGCCGCCGTTGCTGAGACTTCCGCTCAGGCTGCCATCACCAAGTGCTTGGCTGCCTGCCCTGCCACCGACGTTAACTGCCAGGCCAAGTGCATTGCTGTAAGTCTGACACACGAAGTTTGGGGTGCCTCCCTGGCGGAGGCGCAATGAAGCCAAGCTTTCTCAGGGATTGTATCACAGATCGCTAACATGTGCTGCTCATACAGGTCCCCAGCCCCAACGCTGACCAGATCAACAAGACCACCGAGTGCGTTGCCGCTTGCGACCAGGGTGACGGATCTGCCGCTGCCACCGAGAAGTTCGCGAAGTGCCGTGACGGCTGCATCTCCGAGTACTACTTCACCAGCGGCGGCACCCCCAACCCCACTGGCTCTTCCGGCTCTGGCTCCGGCTCCGGCAACTCTGCCTCCGCTGCCACTGCTACCGGCTCCGAGACTGCTGCCGCCACCGGCTCTGCTACCCGCGCTTCTGGCTCTGCCTCTGGAACTGCTACTGGCACCGGCTCTGCTGCCAGCGGAACCTCTACCGGAAACGCTGCCCCCGCTCTCGTTGGCTCCGCAGCCTTCGGTGTCATCGGTATCGTCGCCGCTGCCCTTCTGTAAATGGAATAGGCATTCTTCGTTTCTTGCATTTGAGGTTGGAAAAATACGAATGAGCTGGATGATCAGGAGGTGATGATGGAAAGATACCACTTGGGAGATGTACACTGTATATGCGGTCAATAATGAGTAGGCAGACTATATGGAACAATCGTAATGTGCCAGTGGACGAGAAATCGTCTGCTGCAAATCATCAACTATTCCAATCCCTTGACAACCAGGTTGTGATTCGTCTAGATGTGCACCCGATATGTTTGTGTTACTTGCCAATCAATATCCTCCCTCGCGCGAGCGTGTTAGCTGTCGACCCTGCAATACCCCGCAATCGATACCGAGAAGGGTCCTTGTGGCATGGGCATAGGTAAAGTGGAAACTCGAATTCTTTTGGTTTATTGATATCATGCTACGTCTATTTCCTAGTAGGTACTGTGACTGGAATGTCGCTGAGCCAGGGGACGCCGAGCTGTTTCATCTCAACGGCCAACTGGAACAGATAATCCAAGCTAAATCAGGCTGTGTTAGCCATATGACGATCCATTGAGACACGGGAAGAGGCAAGATGGGGGAAAACGCTGCGCGTCAACATCATCAGGCAACTGATTTGACTCACCTCTCGCACTGGGTCTTGGCCTTGTGGACGTTGTCGCCCCAGACGTAGACGCCATGCCTGCGGACGAGCACGGCGTAGGTGTCGGGGTACTTGTCCATGGCCTCCTCGAGGAACTCGGTCAGGTCCTCCTCGTGGGCCGTGTTCTCGATGACGGGGATGCGGAGCGTGTCGTGGTAGCCGAGGTTGCCCTGCTTCTGGAAGCCCTTGCCGAAGCCCTTGATCTGCTCAATGTTGTTGATCTCGAAGAGCTTGTCGTTGCCCGGGCCGCGGCCCTCGAGGATGAGCGTGACGAGGACGGCCCAGTGGGAGTGGGTGTGGATGCAGCAGCCGGCGCCGCGGCGGGTGAAGGCGGCGAGGAAGAGCGGGGTGCACTGCGAGGGCTTGTAGGAGGGCGGGGAGCGGAGGTAGACACGGTTCTTGAGCGAGGCTTCCTGGGCCGCGAGGGAGAGGACGTAGATGTCCTGGGCCTTCATGAGTTCCTTCTGGACGCCCGAGGGGGCGATGTAGACGAGGTCGCTGGAGGGTGTAAGTGTGCGATCATGTTTGTGGGCGGTGTTTGTATAGAGTGTGTAGTATGGTTCTTTGAAGGGAAACAATACGACAAACAGATTCATACATGAACACTAGCAGCACAATGGCTCTGTATGAGCGGTTTGTTGTATTCACGAGGGGGAAGGGGGACAATTTGGGGGGAGATTCTTTACCCATCACGAATAGAGGCACCACCACCAGTGCCCGTCACCCAGCCGAGATGCCAGAATTTTGCGCAGAGAGAAGGGATGAGGTTGGCAGGGTGCTCCGGGTTTTCGGAGGTAACAAGCTGGTCGGGGTTTTCGATCTCACCGGCGGAAGCCATGATGGGCTGTGGAGTGAGATGAGATGAGGGATGGTTGGGTGATAATGAGTCGCGGGGTAAAGGCGCAGGGACAGACTCTTCGGCCACGAGCGCGATGATTTTCAGAAATTTTGAGGCGATGCACTCAAAGTGTAGTAGTCGTATGCCTCCTTTTTCAAAAGATTCTTGTTGTCCAAAAGGTAGATTGAAGAAATTCGTCACAATCAGGTATTGTAAGTCGCTCAGATCACGGAAATTTTCTACCAGCCACACACTCGCTCGATGAGGCTCAATTGGCCAGTGACAACTTCCTTCTTCCCCACATGGCATAGCACGCAAGGCACAGAACACACACTGCGGCGAGGTCCCTTCGCTGGCAGGGTGGGATGCGAGAACGAGTCCGCGGCTATCGATTGGCTGGCTGCGTTGGTTTAGGTATCGAACGGGGTCTCTGTGCTCGCCTCTCTCCACTGGACGCACTGGACGACGGCGGCTTACTAAGACACTCGATTGGATCAAGATAGAGATTCGGGTTGGCGGATATGCGGATAGACAGTCGACCGCACTAAAGGCTAATGTGACAGACCGGTGAAGAATCGGCGGCTAGCCCCGTCAGATGAGGCTGAATTGGCGCAGGGCAGTCGATGCGAAAGGACACCTAACCACTTTCCGACTACGGGCGACAGAGCTACGGATATGTGAGATGCGCCATGTCAGTGCTGCTATTTACGGGTGGGTACATACCGGGTGCCCCATCGTGAGGTGAGATTGACGGTAATAATTGCGATTGAAGGAATGACTCTGGGTGATATTAAATCGCCCATTTCCGCAGCCCGCCTACCTACCCAAAACAGCATCATGCCCTGCCCAGCCGTTGGGACGCTCAAACTTTCCCGAGATATCGCATTGCGGGCTGGTGTCAGGCGTGGGCCGAGGCATATCTGAGCCCCCGTCCCTTATGCTGGCGTAATTCAGAGTTCCTCCAGTTAGACATCAACTTCATGCGTCCATTGGGCCCAGACAGCTCGGGACCACCCGCAATGCTGGTGGCTGGTAAGGCGCACCATCTCAAACCAGGCGGGCATGGCAGGCTGTTCGAGTAGAGCAGACCAACGACTCTGGCCAAGTGACATGCGAACTGCTCAAATAGAACATGAGAAATTAGGACCATACTCCATGTTGCCAGCTAGCGAAGGAGCATCCAAAGCTCGGTCTTCAGTTCCAGAGCAGACCGGGATGAGGCTATGAGCAGTGGTGGTTTGGAAGCTCATCGAAGCACCTTGAATCTCCCCTCCTTCCATTCACTGCTAGCAGGTGTGGATCCCACCCCTGGGCCTCTGGACCGTGTCCCCGCACTTTGCCCAGCCAGTCAGCCACAGGCCAGAGCCCACTGTAAAAGGTACCAGAGCACTCTGCAAGGCATTGTATTGGTGTGCTGGTGCGGTGAGCAGCCTGGATTGCAGGTGAACACTGAAGGGCTACCCCGACGACCCCTGGAGTTGTAAGGTGAGGCGCTGCACGGCAAGTGCTGGTCCCCTAGCACCCTCCAGGCCCAGCAGGGTAGGTTCCCCAATTTTATTTCTTTGTGTGAGGTGTTCCCCGGTGCAGAGCAGTGCGATGCTTTACCCCGAGAGGTGATAGCTCTCTCCAGCTGGCCTTTTCTGGGTGCAGCTGCTTGCCGACACCTTACCCAAAAAAAAGGACACGTTGAGCACAACCCGTCCACGCCTGCACCACCCGCCTGCACCTGCACCTGCCTCTGCTGGCTCCTGCCTCACAGACAGATAATAAATCCGTCTCCCTTCGCTCGCCCCATTCCTTCTTCCGAAACTTATTTTCCTCTCCTTGGGAAATTCCTCACCAGATCAATTCTCCTCCGTACACCTGCGCGCTGGGAGCAACCGACTTTGTCATTCAATTGACAGTTCTTCCTACCCGTGCCTGCCTAAGCTACCAAGCTTGAGGTCTCTCATCTTTCCCATACCTTCTTCCACCTGGTCCAACGGTCTCTTCCATCATGAAGATTACAGCTGTCGCGGCCGCGGCTCTACTGGCTGGCAGTGCCTACGCCGATGATGCCCAGAAGGTTCTGAGCGACGACAAGGCCTCTACTGCCTCTGAGTCCGCTACCTCGGTCACTCCTCAGATCCCTACCTTCACCGTAAGCTGCTCCTCTCCATCCCTCTCACACTCTCCAGAACAGCACCTTTGTTGCGATCGCCCCTCACCGCCGCCGTGTGCCAGCATCTGGCCTGAAGGCACGAGCTCAATGCACGTGGCAGCGGTCCGGATGCCTGGGGAAGCTTCTCCGCACCTGACTCTTCATGCTTTCCAACCTCGCAAGTAGCAAACTGCTGACAATTGGTTTTCTGCAGCCTACCACCCTCAAGGCCCCCTTCCTTGAGCAGTTCACCGACGACTGGGAGCAGAGATGGTCTCCTTCCCACGCCAAGAAGGACAGCAAGGACGAGGAGGAATGGGCCTACGTTGGCGAGTGGGCTGTTGAGGAGCCCAAGGTCTACAAGGGCATGGAGGGCGACAAGGGTCTTGTTGTCAAGAACCCCGCTGCTCACCACGCCATCTCCGCCAAGTTCCCCAAGAAGATTGACAACAAGGGCAAGACTCTCGTTGTCCAGTACGAGGTCAAGCTTCAGAGTAAGTCTCATTCATGCCCCAACACTCGACAGCTCAATTTTGCGCGGTGCTGACCGAATTCCTCCTCCAGATGGCCTCGAGTGCGGTGGTGCTTACCTCAAGCTCCTCCGCGAGAACAAGGCTCTTCACTCCGAGGAGTTCTCCAACGCCACTCCCTATGTGATCATGTTTGGTCCTGATAAGTGCGGCCACACTAACAAGGTCCACTTCATCTTCAACCACAAGAACCCCAAGACTGGCGAGTACGAGGAGAAGCACCTCAACTCTCCCCCCACCGCTCGCATTGTCAAGACCACCGAGCTCTACACCCTTATTGTTCACCCCAATAACACCTACATCATCCAGCAGAACGGCGACCAGGTCAAGACTGGCTCCCTTCTCGAGGACTTCACCCCCGCTGTCAACCCTCCCAAGGAGATTGACGACGCCAAGGACACCAAGCCTGAGGACTGGGTTGACGAGGCCCGCATCGCTGACCCCGAGGCCAAGAAGCCCGAGGACTGGGATGAGGATGCCCCCTACGAGATTGTCGACGAGGAGGCCACCAAGCCCGAGGACTGGCTCGAGGAGGAGCCTCTCACCATTCCCGACCCTGAGGCCCAGAAGCCCGAGGACTGGGATGACGAGGAGGACGGTGACTGGATCGCCCCTACTGTCCCCAACCCCAAGTGCTCCGAGGCCTCTGGCTGCGGTCCCTGGAAGAAGCCCATGAAGAAGAACCCCGACTACAAGGGCAAGTGGACTGCCCCCTACATCGACAACCCTGCCTACAAGGGCGTCTGGGCTCCCCGCAAGATCAAGAACCCCGACTACTACGAGGACAAGACCCCTGCCAACTTCGAGCCCATGGGAGCTGTAAGTTTCATCTCAATCTGCTGGTTTTGAAATGACCATCACCTGCTAACACTTGCTGAACAGATTGGCTTCGAGATCTGGACCATGCAGAGCGACATCCTCTTCGACAACATCTACATTGGTCACTCCGTCGAGGATGCCGCCAAGCTTGCCGAGGAGTCCTTCAAGGAGAAGCACCCCATTGAGCAGCTCGCTGAGCTTTCTGACAAGCCCAAGGAGGCCGAGAAGCCCAAGTCCCCCAACGACCTGAAGTTCCTCGACGACCCCGTCCACTTCATCAAGGAGAAGCTTGACCTCTTCATCACCATCGCCCAGAAGGATCCCATCCAGGCCATCAAGTTCGTTCCTGAGGTTGCCGGTGGCATCGGTGCCCTTCTCGTTACCCTCATTGCCATCATTGTCGGTCTTGCCAGCTCTGGTGGCGCTCCCCCTGCCGCTAAGAAGGCCGCCGCCGACGCCAAGGACAAGGCGAAGGAGGTCAAGGACAAAGCCACCAAGGCCGTCGCTTCTGGCGCCGACACCGCCAAGGAGGCCACCAAGCGCAACACCAGAAGCTCCTCGTAAATGAACGTGGCTGAAGGTGGAAATGTGAATTAGCTCGCTTTCTCTTTCATACTCTCGGTGAAAAAAATGGGCCGTGGCATTTGTCTGAAGCAGAGCAACAGGGTCCTACTATCAGGAACGAAGAGGTATACGGATGCTGCTTTTTTTCAGTTAACCTCTCTCACTATATGTCTGTTTTGGTCATGAGAGGGACAGGCAGAGAAGCATGGCGTAGGTGTATTATAGCAACCTTAGCAAACCAAAAAAGGATTGACCAATGCTTTTGGATGTCATGCGCGTGGGAGAGAAAGGAGTGCAGTTGAATCTGGAATGTGTCCGCGAGTGATACGGATAAGGTAATCTGAATCCCGCGGGGAGATGGTGGCAGCCGGGATCTGTCGAGTTGTGTCGGGTCTGTATCAAGGTAGAGGCCCACCCGCCTGTTCTCCGCTTAAGAACGGGACAGTTGAATCCCATCGCGCCGTTTACGCTGGATACGCTACGCCTATGATTTTCCCCGCCGCTGGCTTGCGTGCACCTGACGCTCGGCCACTCGGTTTATGGCGGCATTTAGGCCGGCTTCGGCAGGAAAAGGAGGGAAGGGCAACCGTGGGAGCTTGGGGAACTGGGCAGGGATCCGAAGCAGCGTTATCATTACCCCACCCCAACCTTTCCCCACACTCTTGGAGCTCGCCGCGTTCCCTTGGACTTTATAAGGGACTACGATGTCGCTCGACTCCGGCCTCCGTCGACGTGGCTGATAATTGGTTCTGTCTAGTGCGCATTGCAGTAGGGACGAACTGACCGACAATTGTTGCACCATCTGTTTCTAGTCTGCCAGTTGTGTCCTCAAGCAGAGCTCCCCCTTCTTAACCTCTCTCTCCCTTTCCCCTCCCCCGCCTTCTTCTCTTCACAATGCGTCGAGCCATTTCTCGAGGCATCACTACCAGTGCCCGCCGTTCCTCTGGACTCTCTCTCGCCCGCTCTTCCATTCTCTCCTCACCAGCAATGGCTTCCAAGTCTGTTCCCGCCGTTGCGGCGAGGAGGATACACGCCACGGCGCAGCACCTCAACGCTGCCCTCGCCTCGACAGCCGAGTCGTACCCCAACACCCACGAGAAGATCGCGAAGCCCGAAGATACCCCCTACTTCATTGACAACCAGTTTGTGACGTCCAAGGCCACCGACTTCATCGACCTGCATGACCCCGCTACCAACAACCTCGTCACCCGCGTCCCGCAGATGACCACCGAGGAGCTCCAGGGCGCCGTTGCGTCTGCCGAGGCGGCGTTTCCCAAGTGGCGCGCCATGAGCGTTCTCGCCCGCCAGCAGATCATGTTCAAGTTTGTTGCGCTCATCCGTGAGAACTGGGACCGTCTCGCGGCGAGCATCACCCTCGAGCAGGGCAAGACCTTTGCCGACGCCAGGGGTGACGTTCTTCGTGGCCTGCAGGTCGCCGAGGCTGCCTGCGGTGCCCCGGAGCTCCTCAAGGGTGAGGTCTTGGAGGTTGCCAAGGACATGGAGACGAGAAGCTACCGCGAGCCATTGGGTGTCGTGGCTGCCATTTGCCCCTTTAGTGAGTTGCCTCTTGTGTAAGTGATGAGTGAAAGTGAAGCTAACTGTCCAGACTTCCCCGCCATGATTCCGCTTTGGTGCATCCCCATCGCCACCGTTACCGGCAACACCCTGATCCTCAAGCCTTCCGAGCGCGACCCCGGTGCGGCCATGATCCTCGCCGAGCTTTGCCAGAAGGCAGGTTTCCCCGAGGGCGTTGTCAACGTCGTCCACGGTGCCCACAAGACGGTGGACTTCATCCTCGAGGACCCCACTATTAAGGCTGTCAGCTTCGTCGGTGGTAACAAGGCCGGCGAGTACATCTTCAACAAGGGTTCCGCCCATGGCAAGCGTGTCCAGGCCAACCTGGGTGCCAAGAACCACGCCGCCGTCCTCCCCGACTGCAACAAGAACCAGTTCCTCAACGCCGTCGTCGGCGCTGCCTTTGGTGCCGCCGGCCAACGCTGCATGGCCCTCAGCACCCTCGTTATGGTTGGCGAGACCAAGGAGTGGCTTCCCGAGCTGGCCGAGATGGCCAAGAAGCTCAGCGTCAACGGTGGCTTCGAGGAGGGTGCCGATCTCGGCCCTGTCATCTCCCCCCAGAGCAAGCAGCGCATTGAGGGCCTGATCCAGAGCGCCGAGGATGAGGGTGCCACTATCCTGCTTGACGGCCGTGGCTTCAAGCCCGCAAAGTACCCCAACGGCAACTGGGTTGCTCCTACTATTATCTCCAACGTCACTCCTAACATGAAGTGCTACACCGAGGAGATCTTCGGACCCGTCTTGGTCTGCCTCAACGTCGAGACCCTCGACGATGCCATTGCTCTGATCAACAAGAACGAGTACGGCAACGGCACCGCCATCTTCACCCGCTCCGGTGCTACTGGCGAGACCTTCCGCCGCAACATCGAGGCTGGCCAGATTGGTATCAACGTGCCTATCCCCGTCCCTCTGCCCATGTTCTCTTTCACCGGTAACAAGAAGTCTATCGCCGGCGGCGGTGCCAACACCTTCTACGGAAAGCCCGGCATCAACTTCTACACTCAGCAGAAGACCGTCACCGCTCTGTGGTCCAGCGCCGACGCTGTGTCGCAGAAGGCCGACGTCTCCATGCCCACCCAATCGTAATCATGTTTTGGAGGGGTATCCGATGCCCGGTCCGGTTCCGATAACTTCCCGGTCGGCGGGGCCGGTCCCGCTTTTTGCGGGATGCTATCCGCAGCCGGGTGTCGAGCCGTCAATGGAGCGATAACGGTGTTTTTGGTTTCGAATTACACGGGCTAATGAAACTTATCTCAAGGGTTTTGATAAGTAACCGGCTGGACTGAAAAAGGAATGTCAGGTTGATCAAAAGAATGAGGCATTTAAAGCAGTTCACGCATGATAAATGAGGTTGAGAGTTATTGTATTTTCATAGTTGCCAAAATGAAGCATTTCGACATGAATATCTCTTGTTCTTACTTGTGAGGGTTGTAATAATTTGAACTATTGATGAGAGCTTGGTCGGTTGCGAGGATCGTCCAACAGCCAGTCTAGTTGGCCTGCGGCGCCTTAGTAATATGGATCCATATTTTTGGTCGTCTCATACGTGCATCTCAACTTCATGCAAGCTTCCAGAGCACCTGCTGCGACAACGTATCTTGACCTCTACTAGTCACCAAATTGACAATTTCAATGTCATATTGACCATCACCTGCATCGAATGGGCTGTAATTTCATTTCATAGCTTTGTAGTGTCCATTCAAGCTTCAGACTGTCTTCGTTCAAGACCCACCAATGGTCGCTCGTCTACGGCCCAATTGAAGAAAGGAGGAGGAGCTGTGGGAGCAGGCCACGATGTTTCAATTGACAGATCTTCCCGATACCCTCTTCCTCGACATAATCACCCACCTGAAGCCTCGCGAGATAGTCGTCCACCGCCGCGTCTCCCGTGCGTCCCACGCGGCTCTCACAAGACCAGACCTGTCCCAGGCGCTCCTCCACGTCTTCTTCCCCAGATCCTTAGAATGCCGCACTCTGAGATGCCAAATCTCGTCAGCAAACGAAAGCCAACCAGCCTTGGTGCCAAATGCGGAGCTGGCAACAGAACCAGATTCAGACTGGCCGTCCATCTTTGCCTCCGTGGCCCGCCGCTACTACAGCCTCACATCCGGCACGTACCACACTCTCACCACGATCCCGGTTCTCAAGGATGCGAAATGCTTTTACCCCTTCAACCCCTGGAATCGCACCCTCCGCCGCGATGAAATGACATTTCCCCTCCAGCTCCCAGACCGGAGGTGGACATGCTCCGATGGCATCATCATCTACCCCGCCCCCTCTTCTCCGCCCGTCTTCGAAGCCCTAGATCTCTCATCAAACAGCGAGACCACCATCCCCTTTGACTGGTCCTCCAAAATCGTCCGTCGCGTCCGACTCTCGCATCACATCTTGGTCATAGAGTGGGCAGAAGAGGACGGCTCCCACCCCTTGAACGACTCAGAAACAGCCCATCGCCACTTCGCGTCCGCCTTCACCGTGACCACCACCTCCTCGCCCCTCCACCCCTCGGCGTCGTCCCCACCCATCGTCGAGTTCCGCTCGGAGTGGAAGATCCACTACCTCGGCCTCCCCCTCTCCCCCTCCGAACGCCTCTTCTCGACGCACAACGCAACACACTACGCCCTCTACGCCCACCAGCCAACCCGCTCCCCCTGGGGCGAAGACACCCCCCTCGAGCGCCTCGTCGTGTGGTCTCTCAACGCCCCCTCAGCGTACAGACCCTCCCTCGACCCGTCCTCGACACACAAACCCACCACCGACGCCGGCCCGGAAATCGTCCTGCGCCTGACGAACGGCGACCTGGACCGCTGGGGCATCCGGCAACGCGACACCCCGCGCCTGATGCGCCTCGTCCTCGACACGACCCACGAAGCCCGCGGCGGCAACGTCGTGCTGCAGGAGGAGGACCACCAGTGGGCCGCGGGGCCGCAGTCCTCCGAGACCCCGCCGGCGCGCCACTTTCTCCGGAGCACGGGCGTCCCGCTCACGGCTCTTGGCCCGGCGTGGGTCGACGAGTGCGGCGCCGAGGGCGACGCGGAAAGGTCCTTCTGCCCCGCCTCCTCCTCCTCCAGCAGCAGCCCTGGACGAGCCACCGCCGCCCCCTGCTGGCGCCACGAGGAGTTCCCATACCTCACGGTTGCCGAGGTCGTCGACGAGGCGGCGGGGGTGCGGGTCTGCGGCAGGCGGTGCTTCGCAATGGAGACGGTCAGCGCGAGTGTGGATGGGTCCTTCTCTGCTGGTGGTGATGGTGGGACCACGACGGCCGAGGCAGAGGAGGACGGTGGAGACGCAGGCCGGGCAGAGGTGCAGTTCCCGGATGACATGTGGAGGGCCGTCATGTCGGGGGCGGCGCTGGCGGGCGATGAGAGGTGGGTTGTCGGCGAGGACGGTGCGGGGGACGTGAGCGTGGTACGATTCTGATAGGGCTGGGGTGGAAGGTCGTCTGATGCAAGGGAGCTGGCCTCAAAGCTAGCCGTTGCTTCGCCGTGCAGGGACATTGCCTTGCCATGAGCTTGCGGCAGGCAGCGAGCGGCACCGGCTTCTTCGGGCAAGGCCAGAGGAGTTCCCTCGGCATACTGCTGGACGGATCGGGAGCTGTTACTGTGGGTTTATGGGGAAAAGGGAGATGACAGCTCACCAGGGATCCCAAGCCATGGTGCCATGTTCTCACGATGATGGCCCCAGTCTGCGCGTGGCATCGTGGAGCTGAAAGGATGTGTGATCTGCAATGAAGATTCCGTCTATTGACATGTGTCTCTCTGCCTGGCTATGGTGGTCCATCCCAGAAAAAAGAAGAAAAAAAAAAGAGAATCGGCTGCCACAAAAATAAACCCAGAATGCCGTAAAGAGATACCAAGAGAAACCAAGCACGCTTTGCAGCAAAGTTGCTTACTGTTCCATCTCTACCCCCTTAGCTCCTGAAAATGCCGAGATAACAATCGCACCGCCGCCGCACTCCCCAACACCTGCTGGACAAGTTGGAAGGAGAGAGAAAGTGTGATGAGTTCATGCCTGCGTTGCTTTTTTCTTGATAATGCGTGATGCCCTGTTTCCAAGCACCTTGATTATGTGTCGTGATGTGAGATGTGTAGTATGATACAGAAACGCTTCAAAATAGTCGCCCCTGAGAACAGACTAGATATTAATGATTGGACATGTCTAGACTGCCATGGGGGTTGCTGTCGGGGTGGGGGAGGCGCCGCCGCTGGGCAGCTGAAGGAAGCCGTCGTAGTAAGTATCAAGCCAGCGGGCAGCCTCCTCGCCGGCGTCATCCATGCTCGAGTCCCACCTGCCGACGGATCCAACATAGCCGTCGGGTCGTACGTTGACGATGGCAACCTCGCCAGGGCCGAGGCTGCCGAGCCACTTGTTGGTGCAGAGCTGGCCGCGCGTGTCCTGTTCTGGGATGTCGTCCAGGTAGAACGTCCAGCGGCTGTCCTGCAGCAGGGCTGGCAGGTCTGAGATCTCCACATCGGCCTTCGGCATGGTGGCTGGGGGTTTGTCAGCGCAGGTACAACGAATGGATCCACGTGCAATTCAACTTACTAAGCAGTGCAAATGTGAAGAGATGGCTAACGGCTGTGTATCGCTCGGGTCGATAGTAAATATCCTCGGGAGATGGCAGCCTGGGCTGCGCGGCATATGACGCACTCGCAGACGCAGAGAGCTTGCTGATGAAGGAGTTGGCAGAGGCGATTGACTGGCAGAATGTCTCGAGGAAAGGGCTGGAAGCCTGAATATCCCACATCAAGAGATAGATGCGGAACTGGCCGAGCATTGGAATGTCGAGCTGGATATCAACGGGGTTGGAGTCGATGTAGCGGGTGACCTTGGCGGGAGGGAGCAAGCAACCGGGTCTGGCGTCTCCCATAACGAGGCCCTGTGGATCCGATCTGTTCAGAAGACTCTCCGCATACTCGGCACCGATACCAGAGATGAAACGGACGTTCGTCTTGAAGTTCTCCGCCAGTGCAACAGCGTCACCGCCGGCAATCTGGTTGGCATGCTCGTAGTCGAAGTTGACGAGGTCCACAGCGATCTTTCTTCGCTCCTCCTCGTAACTCTCGAGAAGAGCTTGCTTCGCAAGTCCGCGAATGGACAGGTTAAGCTTCCATGCCAAGTTCCAGGAGTCGTGCATCGAGGTGTTCATGCCCTGAGCAGACTTCGGGGAGTGCGTGTGACTGGCATCGCCGGCAAGGAAGGCCCTCAGGTGGGAGTCGCAGAACCGGCTGGCCACTCTCTGACCAATCTGGTAGCGACCAAACCACTCAATGTACTTCCAGTCAACCTCGAACGGAGCCATAATCTTCTTTGCGCGAGCCATGACGAACTCCTGACCAAGCTCTCGCTTGTCGGCCTTGGGGTTCGCCTTGAGCTCAATGTAGAAGCGGGTCATGTTCCTCTCTCTAGGAATAATCAGAATCGAGCCGTACTCCTGGGAGTAGACTAATGTCTTGGACCAGATATCAGGAAAGTCGGTAATCAGCTCGCCGTCAAGAACACCCCAGATGGCGGGCTGCGACAAACCAATGGCCCGCGCATCCGGGATGCTCTTACGAACCTTTGAGTGGGCACCGTCACCTGGATTTCGTTAGCTGCTTGCATCGGAAGAACAGAGTACTCTGCCAGACGTACATCCGATTAGGTACTGCGTCAAAATGGTCCGCCTGTCTTGGGTGACGTTCGTGCGACAATTGACCTGGA
This sequence comes from Colletotrichum chrysophilum, assembly GCF_026319265.1. Taxonomy (NCBI): domain Eukaryota; kingdom Fungi; phylum Ascomycota; class Sordariomycetes; order Glomerellales; family Glomerellaceae; genus Colletotrichum; species Colletotrichum chrysophilum. Next base: position 427,703 of record NW_026517291.1, on the reverse strand, counting down.
GGGGCCCGGCCTTGTTTTCCGGTACGCTGTAGGACTCGAACGCCGTGTTCCTCCGTACCTCAACTCCGCGCTTCTTCAGGTCATCTATGAAGATGCCCTCAACCATGCCCTGGTGGACCAAAAGAATGTAGGGGTCCAGCACGTCAATTATGGGAGGGTAGTGAATCTCGCGGCCCAGTCTGTGGAGAGGCTCATCGGCCGTGCTTCGCCAGAAGGAAATGTCGTAAACTCGGACGCCTCGTTGCAACAAAGGATCGGCCAGGCGCATCTGGCGGAAGGTCTCGATGGTCTTGGGCTGGAGTCCATCTGCTCTACGTGGGTGTTAGCGAACCGACACAGTCGGATGTGGTTGATGTGCGCTCTACCTTCCAACAGGCGTCTGATCGGCTCTGTCGTCAATGACCTCAACCTTGATACCCATACGGCCTAGGTTGGCCGCCAGCATGAGACCGGCAGGTCCAGCGCCGACAACGCATACCTGGGACTCTATAGGAGGCTCAGGCAAGCTTCGAAGGAGAGTGAGGGTATCTACGGTGGCGTCCAGAGCGTTAAGACGCCCGGCGGCGGTGCCGGCGTGCTGGTCGTCCATTGAACCGTCGGAATTGAGTATACCGGGTGCCATAGTTCGTACAGTGATATCACAGTCTCTTAGACAGGCGGGGTTGGCCTTTCGGGGACAGCAGGCAGGTAGTTGTGTGGAGGGCCCGAGGTAATTGGAGGGCTAACTATGCAAGGTCAAGGCAATGCAATGAGGCTTCGTAGTAGTCGGGTTGTCTAGACAAAGCCGCGCTCGCACGGCAGAAGTTGGCTTGTTGTTGGACGTGGAGGTGGACGTAAACGTGGGGTTCTCGTGTGCTATGCGCAGTTGAAGTAGGATACACCACACTGGCGCACACACACGCACACACGGCACACACTAAAGCGGGCGTGGAGCTCGAGCTCGAGGCGAGGGCGGAAACAGAGGTACGGCTCCAGCCGTTGAGCGGTGCAGTGGTGTTCTCGTCCGAGGATGTGTGTGTGTGCGACAGGAAAAATGTTGGGTCCGGAGGTGGTATTCGAGATATAATAGTACTGGGTAGGGTCGCTGGGTATGCAGCCAGACCAGGGCAGATCAGAAACCAGGACCAGAACAGTGGGTGCAGCAGAAGCAGCAGCAAACCACGAGCGAGCAGACCAGAAACAAGACCTTAGACCTGACCAGGGCTTGCAGACCAGACGAGACACGGGACAGACGGTGTGAAGGGTGTCAGTGAGAGAAGAGGAAAAGAAAAAAAAAATAATGAGGGCGATTGCTCGGGGGAGGAAAAAAAAAAAAGAGGGGAGGGGCGCGCCAGGAACCGGACAAGCTTGCGACGGCGAGGGTGAGTGTTGATAGCTGGGCAGTAGCTGGCGGAGGTAAGTGGTTCGACAGAATTGGAGATTGCTTCGCGGATGCTTCAAACGATTTTGGAAAATGGCATGACATGAGCTTTGGAGCGCTGCGGATGGAGTGAGAATGGGCTGATTTCGCGGATTATCTAAGTGTGGCAGGCATGCTTGTCCCCAGTATGAACGCCTTCCCATTGGACGAGCCCCTCCGAGCGGACGCCAGGGTCCAGCCGACAAGCCGCTAATCCTGTTTGGGAGTGCTCCAGAACGTGGCAGGTGCGTTCGACTTGATGCTTGCCCGCTGCGAGGTCTGAGGTCTGAGGTCTGAGGTCTGCACCTACCTTAGCCTCTTACCTACCTAGGTACCTGTCTACCAGTTAGAAGCATGGAATCAAGGTACGTACACGGCGGGGTGGAAGGCCGCACCGTTGATGAGGCCACTTTTAGCCTCGTTTTTGAACAACACCCGGCCTTAATTGGATGCTTCTTGTTACCATTTTGCCCTCTTGACGCCCCGGTCCAATTCTTTTGATTTCTTTACAAGACTTACAAGTACTGAGTTACAACTCCAACGTCAACAACACCCTGCAAGTGTATCTCGCGAGACGTCCTGTGCAGCTTCCAAGCTAAGTGGGCTGCGATTAGGTTCCTTCAGTGAGAGGGGGAAGAAGCACCACAATGGATCAGAATGGATCCTTTCGTTCCCTTCCTTTCCTTTCTCAGATGTTAGCTCGAGCAGCTCACACGAACGACAAACATGCCATGCGACCTTGCTGCATATTGCCAACACCATCACGGCATCTGACAGACTGCAAAACCCTCAAACGGCCGCCCTATCCCACCTTTCCTTAGTACACACTATACCTACCTTGTCCTGTCTGACCCCGTCATGTTCCATCATACCCTTAGCCATCCACTCTTCCTATCCCCCCCCGGGGCTAGGTCCGGCGAAGACGGAGAGGTTGGAAACGTGGAAACCCCCGATGCCGCACGCTCATCAACAAGCTCGGATGTTTGTTCCTGGTCTCCTCTGCAATAGCTACCGCATGCGGCTTTCCACAGAAGCAGCAGAAAAAAGACAATGGAACCCTCAAGACAATAACTATGCAGTACCTAGGGTAGGCAACCCACTGCATCATCCATCGTATGTACTGCGTATCCGCAGACGCTCATCTATTACTACGTACGGAACCTTCCATCCCAACGTCGCAGCACAGCATTTGACATGTCACTGTCAATATCCCTGGCGGGGCACTTTTCGTTTCTTTTTTCAACTTCTGACACCGGCTTTCCGCAACTTCCAGAGCCCCTTCCACGTCCCAACCTTCCACACCTCCCAATCCCTCCGCAACCCCCTTCCCACCTCTTCCTTGCCTGATGCATGCGCAGGACTTCTGAAGTCAAGAGCCCGACAGTCCAATCCCATCACATCATCATCACCACAGAAGTCTGCATATGTCTTCCTTCGCATGAGGTCGGTGGCACAGCAGTACAATAGCATGGTAAATCGCACGACATATGCCTACCCCTGATCCTATAGTGTGCTGCTCTTAGACTGCCGTCCTCAGTGCCTCATCCTCCTGGCGGACTCAACCTCTCCTAGTCGTTCGAAACCCTCACCTCTCTCTTGGCTTGTTGCTCTTCATGCGTGCGCCGTATGCAGTGAACGCAACACCACGGGGGATGCTCTCCAGATTTCCGATCTGACCCCACCCCAACGCCACGAACAGCAGACCCCCCGAGGATACCGCCAACCTGGTCGTCCCCGGGCTTGTTTCTGGAGCGTCTTAGTCACCAGCCACTCGTTCTTCTTTTTATCCCTCAACAGGCCAAGACACTACTACCACCATGCCGACCGCCTTTTTCTGACAAGATTGGCTGCTTGCTGCCCATGTTTTCTTTCTTGATCGACGTGGGTCCCCGCCCCAGAAGCCTGCCTCTGCAACCCGGAGCCGACCGTCGATTGCTTCGTCCCTGGTTACAGATTGAGCACCTGCTTCTTCCAAGGCAGAGAGGGGTTCAAACGCCACATGGCTCGCCTATCGATGCAGCTATCCCAACGCCCCGGCTCGATTGACACAATGGCATGGTTGTCTGCAATTCCCCGAGTGCAATAGAATGGCGTTTGCTTGGAGCACGGCAACTTTTGCCGTCCTCATGATGTAGGAGCTCAGGGGTAACGACCAAGATCATCGGACCTCAAGAGGGGCCTCGAAACGTGACTGCGTCCATTATTGGTGGTTGAAGACCGTTGAAGAAGTGTGAAGACGTGTGCTACCCCGGGTTCACAGGCAGCTTCCGCCCGTCATGCGAAAATGTGTCGTGCGAGGTTGAGGCAAACCATGTCGTTCGATACTGATTTTACCTTCAGCCACTCCAAAAGCTATCATTTTGTACCGCATGGTTAAAGTAGGAGACTCCGCACCGTATAGGTCTGCTGAGGACCTCGCCGGTGTAAGGACCATGCTCTGTGGTTTACAAGTCCTGGGTTCTTTTGAGATATACGATGAGAGGTGGGATTCCACACTAAACCAAGAGCAACGCGTTAAGCAGCTTTCAATAAGTCAGTCAGAGAAAGTAATCATGGATTCGTCAAGAGCTTCATGGTGTTATTTGCTGCCTTGAGCACCATCTCTACAGCATCGTCATCTTTCTCATGACCTTGGACATGCCTGCGTCTTCAGAAACTCAACCTTGACCTCTTCCTCACCACCAAGCACAAGATCGAAGCTCGTACTCCATCCGCTTGTCGCAAGCCCCGTCGTCCCCTCGAAAATGACATATTCCCCTCTCTCCTCACCCGTCGCCAACAAGTCGATAGTATCAACCTCCAACCCTCGCACAATGACACCCTGCCTCCTCACAAGGCGCGCGAGGTCCATCGTCACGGGGTCCGAAGCGCGCTCCTTGCGCACCGCCGCCGTGACGGTGAAGGCTCGCTCGTTGTTGACGCTCGTCCGGTTCACGCACGACTCGGACTCTTGGTACAGGAGCGCGTCGTCCAGCGGGTACCCGCTGCCGTCGTTTCTGTATATGGTTGTGGCATTGGTGGAGGGCGTGGTAAGATGGATGACAAACTTGCTGATGCCACGACTTGCGTCGACGGCCGTCGAGAACTGGTACCAGGCGAAGGTCTCTCCGTGAAGGCCGGTGCTTACGCCGCCCTCGTCGAGGGTCGTGGCTACCACGACGTCGCCGTCGCCGTTGCGGTCAGCATAAGTCAGGTGGACGGCCAGATCCGCGGTATCCCGCCCAGTTCCCTCCGTCGTCTGAACCCTGACCCAGCCACTGAGCGCGATACTCCCGTTCCCGCTCAGTGTCATACTGACATACGGCTTGATGTCAACCGCGTCGATGGGGTCAGTCAAGGTCACACTCGCGGGCACAGTATCAATCATCTTCGTGAACACGTCCGCGCACGCCGTCTTGAATCCATCCCCCGTGCGCCCCATTTCCGTGATCGTCTTGTTGCCATCGCTGCCAAAAATCCTCCTGTCCGAGTTAAGCGTCGCGTTCGCGTTCACGACGAGCGGGTTCGTCGTCGTCCCGTCGACATACTCCGTCGCCACGTTGCCGTCAAACACGTCAGAGGTGCTGTCGAAATGCACCACCGTGTCAGGCGTCGGCTCGAGGCCGACAATGTCGGGGTTGTTCCGGCTGTGCACCCCGCCGAGCGTGTGTCCGCACGCCACCAGAGAGATCATCTCCCCCTGGCCGAACCCGGCGCCGGCGAACCGCGCCATCGTCGTATTCAGCGGCGTGTGCGGCTCCGGCACGCCCGCGGGCCCGGCCTCCTGCGCGTCGACCCTGCCCGCGCGGAACGGCATCCGCGCGCCGCCGCAGCCGGCGTTGGCGACGACCACGCTCATCGCCAGGAGGTCCGCGGCGGAGGCCCGCGCGGAGTAGAGGTTCGCGAAGAAGCTGAAGGTGTTGTTGAAGGCCGCGCCGCCGTTCTCGGCGCGGTGGACCTCGAACCAGATGGAGCCGTCGAGGCCGCCCTCGCCCGCGGCGGCGTTCGTCGTGGCGACGTCGTGGAACGCGGTCCGGATCCACTCCGCGGCGAACTGGCGGCCGGCGATGTTGCCTCCGAAGGAGCAGGGAGTTACGCCTGTGAAGAATGTTAGACGCGGCTTTCGGGGCTCTCTCTCTCTGAGCTTGGAGTGGTCTTACCATCGACGAAGCCTCGACTGCGGTAGCCCGTCTGCAAGGAGAGAATGTCCTCGATCTCGTCGTACTGGGAAGGCCACACGTATGCAGCTTCCGCCGAGCGCATCAACGCCACGGCGCCGGCGATGACGACTTTGGCCTTCATCGCTTCGAACTCAAGGAGAGCACTCTCCAAACGAAAGTCAGATCAGAGCGAGCGGGCGGTGGAGGGGTGAGTTTCTCGTGCTGCCAAGCAGTCGCGCGAACGGCAGCAGCCGTGCTTTTAATATCCAACATCGTATTGGATCCCTCTTTTATTTTTTTCTCCTTCTCTTTTGGCGCATCGTCCAACGACGGACTGCTTTATTGACTCCATAGCCCATAGCGGCGGAGCGGATATTTTTTTGCCAAATATGCAGAGGAAAGGGAAAAGCCCCAGGCCGCCAAGCTTTCAAGATGGATGTGCTGCATCGGGTCCCTGGCCCAATGGAGCATCTCTGCCCGGCTGCGTCGTGGATCGCGGAACGGGCAGACGATGCGGTTGCGACTTTCTTCCCGCTTCCCGCATCCCCTCTCCTGCAGGGACTCAGGGACAAGGCATGGATGACCTCGTTATGTCGGACGATTCCGTTCGGCGTTGGTCCCGAAGAATCGAGGTCGGATCAAGATCAATGTTTTTTATTGAGCTAAAAATGATGACAATAGTTGGCAGACCCGCGCGGAATACCCGGTGGGTGATTATCAGATGCGAAAAAGTTATCTGATGGAGCAGGGGTCTAAATTAACGGCGGGGTTGTGGAGAGCCGCGAGTCGAGGGCTGAAGACAACGACGGATTGGGTGTGGTTCGGTGGAATAAGTTGGTCAATATCGTTCATCCCATGTCTCGTCGTTCTTGGACCGCCTATGCGCTGTCCCGGCGTTCTCTTATCCATGAGGAAACGCTGGATGTTCTTACAGTATGCTGGTGTTGTTTGGGACGATTAGAAGATAGCAGGCAGGTAAGGCAAATTGATGTAAGAAATGTTTATTAATCTCTAATTAAATCAATGATGAAGGGTTGGGGTTACAGTACCCAGCCTCTTGCCCCCGAACGCCCGCTCAATCCATGATGCTTGTTACAAAAGAAACATTGTTAATTATTAGTGGGAGTCCCAGCCAACAACCGTTCATATCATTAAGCTCATGCCGTCTTGTCAATCAACTTCTTCTCAAGCCAAGCTGCGAACGCAACTGCATTCGAGTCCACATATCGCTGAAAGAAGTCGGCCACCACAATGACACCGGGCAGGAAGAAGCAACTCGCCCAGAATACGCTCCAGAAGTACTGCCAAGACGTGGCGACTCCGGTGATGGACGTCATGAACTGCCAAGTGTGCCATCCATACATCCACAACATCGAGTTGTGGACCAGATACAACATGAATGAGATGCGACCGAGGTACTGTATCAACGGTCTGTTGAACATGCGCTGCAGGGAAGGGACCCTATCGATGGTGAAGATGAGAAGGATGGCACCAAGTGGAATCCAAAGGGAATCTCCGCTCTTGTATTGCTTGGGGGTGATGGCAGTCAGAGCCCTGTAGCCCGGGGTTGCGGCAGCATCGTTGACCAAGTGCGGGTACGAGAGCAGCCACAGCGAGAAGATGAATGCGGCGATGCCAACGACTTTCTTGAACTTTGGCAGGGAGGGCGAGGATGAGAGACTGTCGCGGCGGGATTGTATAGAGCTCCTGAAGTTGGAAAAGGTCGGCGAGCCGGCGATCATGGACTGGAAGCGAGCGAAACTGTCCCGTCGCAAGCTATTTGTCCATCTGGGGAGGGCGTTCCAACCGCCTTCACCTTCGTGAAATTCACCCGACGCCGGTTGGAAGTGGAAGTGAAGATCCGCAAGGAGAAGTCCGGCGAAGAACAGGAAGAACTCCCACATATTGAACCAAAGGGTGTAGCAGCTGACGAAAACATGGAAGAAGAGCCGGACGCCGGGGCGTAGTCTGGAGAAGGCGACGTGAGCGAGGAAGATGACCATTGAGCAGTCAAACTCGATGGGTATAGTCCAGAGAGCGGCGTCGTACGGAAAGTTGTTTCCCCTCCGAGTGTTTCGCGACACAGGGTTGGCGAATCCAACAATCTTAATGAACCAATGCTCTAGCTGACCATACAAAGTCCCGGCCACAGGCGGCCTCAACCTCGGGAAGATGAGTGTCTTCGGCCTCGCTCCATGCTGAAACCAACCCGCGTATGTCATGAGGGCAATGACGAGCGTTGTGACCGCAGGAGAGGCGAAGATTCTGATGTATCGGCGGAAGGCAGAGGAGGCCGCGGCGATGGCGAAGTCGGCCCTTCGGTTCTGAGATAGAAGTTTCATGGGCTTGTAGCTGAGGGCAAAGCCAGAGATGACGAAGAAAACGCACACGGCCCAATATCCAGACACGGCCAAGCGTATGATGGGTAGTTGGATGAACATGGGCTTATCATCGGATAGGTACCCCTTGTGCAGTTCGATGGGGTAAACGACGAGTGACCAATGGTGGCAGACGACCACGAATGACGCTATGCCTCGAAGGCCATCTGTAGATGTTGTTAGCGATGCTTTTCGAGATGAGTCCGATTAGGTAATTACCGAGCCATGCCGTCGGATGAAGCTGTTTTGGTGGTTTGGCTGGATCTGTAGGGTGCAGGAAGCTCGGGACGAAGCACCAAAGCAAGGCCTTTGGATAGCGAATCCAAAATGGCAGTGGCCGAGAAGGGACCGTAGGAAGTCGAAGACTGTCTCCTACGACAGGATTGTCATCTCTCAAGGGGATTTCCTCCTCGACCTCCACTCCCTGCTGGTCTTTCTCGTCAAATTGGTCGGCAGTCATCTCGTCGGGGGCCACTGAGACGTATGGCGTCCGAGCCTGGGCCTCTACCATGTTGCTGTCTTCATATCCAGTCATGGTCGTTGATTGAACTGGGGACCACCTATGTTCCTGTTGAGGCAACCAAAAGTCTCGGCCGGAGAAGTACTTGGGGTCTTTGGAAGATGTCTGAAGGCCGGTCCGAGAGTCATCTTATACAGCTCGTTGGAAAATGACATAAGTGAGATGCTTCTGTCGCATCCAGTCTCCATCCGATGAACCCGCAATGGGTAATGCAAGCCATCGAAGAAAAGCAAGCTCCTCCATTGGCTCATCTGCCACGGAAACTCCGCTGCCGCCTGCATCCGAGTGCAACAGCCAAGCGTATGAATCTAGACTCTTGACGATGGAGATAGATCGGCCTCCATGAGATCTATTCCGTCAGTTAAGCTGAGTGGCGCCGCACGCGGCTGGCAGTGACAGTCTCCCGTTGCACCCTAGTTCGTCATTGCTGCGTTACTACGCACAAGCTAGATGCATCGTTGTAGCTCTCATCTATGATGCACATCGTCGGCTCGAGCTGGTCGAGATCCGAGACGGCCAGGCCTCACAAATTGAGGACGTTTGCGGGTCACGAAGCATTCGCCGCTTTGGCAGCATGATGTCGCCCATTCAGAGAGCTCGTCTGCTCAAACCTGCCGCATTCGACGAGATGTCTCACTCCGCTAGATCTTAACGGTTGACAGTGGCGGCGATAATTGGAGGCTTCGGTTGTGTAACCGTAGTCACTGCTTAAATCGAGATGCTTTGGGCTTAAAACAGAGCCGCAATGGGTCCGGATCGTCGTTATGGCCGCAACTAACACCGATCTCAGCGACTTTCTCCAGAAACGGCAAGATGCAAATGACGCTTCAATTACGCCCGTGATCTTGCCTACCGACCTGCCCACTTCCACGACGCAGCTGAGATGAGTTTTCCAAGGATTGCTCTCCTCTGAGGAGGGTCTTGAAATCGGTGTGACACGCACCAGCAGAGTTGGGAAGAGGATGGCGGCATACACTTTGGAAGACGCCAAGAGAATGATTCCTCTCCATCCGCAACCGGATGCATCTACACCCTCGCATTTCTGTTGTGGCGTGAATGGATTCGAAAGTGGTCCATCCGACTTGGTTTGATGTCGCTGTATCTGGAAGGTCTGAGTGAGGCGTCGTAAAGTCCAGAATTCGCAATAAAGTGTGCAAGGCTTCTTTCTGTCTCACAACCATCCATCAAGCACGCGAATGGCTGTTGACGATCCATCACTATTCTCAACACAATGACTGGCCTGGAGGATCTTCACCCATTCATGAAATTTGTGACAACGTTCGTAGCGCCTCTTATCAAAGCGACTTATTACTACAGAGAGGCCCGATTGCATGAATTTTGGGATATGATGCCGTCAAAACCTGTAGCTTTCACGCGATGTCGGGCGGCGATAAGATAGCGCAGCGGCTTATCTCCGCATACCTACTTATCTTTAAACTTGACACGGTTTGTCATAGGCAACTTGGCCGAGCGGTCTAAGGCGCCAGACTCAAGCGATCAGCTTGATCCTCACAGAGGGTTAGCATTCTGGTCTCGAAAGAGGCGTGAGTTCGAATCTCACAGTTGTCATTTTTGCCGTTTGATCAGGTATCTATGGTATCTTTTTAGTGATTTCTTTCTAATCTCTACTAGCTACGAGGTGTATCGTCTGTCACCCCCGCACTGAGTTTTAGTCTTAAAGAACATGCGGCTATGACTTAAGATAAGGAGGAGGAGAGTAACTAGCTAGCAGCACTCACGGGCAAGCAAACCAAACGAGACTCAACTGAAGGTTCTGCAGCTGAGTATCCCTCAACGAATGATTCTTGGCGACTCTTTCCGGTATCAACGAGCAGTTGTGAGGCTCCTCCTATGTGGGTGGCCCTGTTAAACTCAGCGACGACAGCCTAAACTTGTGCAAATGCTATAGATCCCGCGCTCGCTACCCTTCCAGGTGCGATCGATCCGCTCCCCCACGAAGGTCAAGACGGAAAGTCGTCAAATGTCTCAGATCACCAATCGTGGTGAACACAGCGGGGTCTCACTTGAATACGGCTGTGCGTGTGGCTTTGTCGGGCCGTCCGGTAGTAACTCAATTACCTCACGGAGATATCAGATGTCTCACGCACGGTATCTTGGTGTAGTTGCCCGAACTCTTTTCCGGTGCGAAGTGATTATCGCCTGAGAAACCTCCTTCCCGAGCTGAGTTTCTCGCGAGCTCTCATGGTTCATATTGCTGTCTTTTTCGGTTGGTAAAGACCACGCAGTAGGTGCATTGACAGTCCCTTACTGTGTGTCCCTCGTCAAAGCATAAAGCCTCCAACCCCAATCGTACAATATGGCAACATACTCAACGATTCGTAAAGCGAATGGATACCTTACACTATCAGATCGTACAGAAAAGGAGGGTGAGGGTTGCTAGGTCCAGACCACATGGAAGTAAACCTCCGGCTGAGAAGGGTGAGAGTGCCCCTGGCGATCTGATTGCCTCTTTAAATATAAGCATTCAGGATTCAAGCAGCCACTGCTGAATTTACGGATGCGGTGAATGCAAAGGAGAGTCAAGCCTAGTCCAAGCTGGAAGTGCCCCTGGTCTGTTGAAGGGAAGGAGCGGGAATCGAGACATTAAAGCCTGCTTCAGAGGTCACCAACGTTACGGAGCTTGGGCAGTTCCTCTTCAAGGGCCTAGGGTTTCCCTAATCTCTTCAAGAAGGCTCAGACTTTCTTAGCCGGTTCTTAGCTGGCAAGTCACTCTGGATACTGGCTTTCCAGGAGGTCGTAGAAAACGTTCTCTGTTGGTATCCGGAAGGGTCATTTGACGATTTGCATCAGCATCGAGGGCTCTGACACTATCTCAAGGTCTGTTTGTGGTTCCTCATAAATTGATACAGTAGCACAGCACATCTCATTTTTGATCTCATTCTCTGCGCCGTTCTCTGCGCCGTTCTCTGCACTCGATGTCCCTGTGGCATTCTCTCAAATCTCGGCAGCTTCAAACTTGACAAGATTCCACCGCACTATTCTAGGAATTGCCCCTAGCTAACGCCAGCAATGCGCACTCACTCGTTTCGATTCACGGTCCTTTTTCCCCGGATATTGATGCCAACGCATGCGACCCGTTGAGGCACTCGTCCCCGGCCCGGCAGTGGGTTCCTGAGCCCTCGAGCCCGCTCCGGAGAGCATCCACATCCACAAATGCGGACACCAACCCGGTCGGTTAGCTCAGTTGGTTAGAGCGTGGTACTAATATGTTATCTGACATGTTCAGTAATGCCAAGGTCGGGAGTTCAAGCCTCCCACTGATCATCCTCTTTTGCCTTGTGAGCTTAATAGTACACCTATTTTTGCCCTTCTGCAGGTTGCATTCAAAATGAGGGAACGTTCCTTTACCAAGACGACATTTTACTTGACTGAATAAGATCACTAGGTAGTGAGTCATAGTAAGATATTGACTTACCTATGCAATATATATGACAGGGCGTAGAAGTCTAGAATGTCAGTGCTGTTACTTGTCTCGTTCTTTGGTGCCCATCTCTCTCATAGCGATAGCAAGCAATCAACCTTCCCGGCCTCAAGCTATTTATTGATCGAACGTTGAGGCCCTAAAGAGAGAAGCATCTTGCTTGGGTCTTGCATTTAGCAGATCATAATGACCTGAAGCGCCCAAATGGAACTCATGTCAAGTCATTCGTGTTGCCGTCACTGGTATTGATAGAAAAGTCTCCAAGTTAGTTGACAATCTGAACCTCGAACGCACGTAAGACCAAACGTGTTACTCAGCACCACATACTCAACCAGTCCCGGTCTTTTTGTAAATCGAATCAACAGACGTGATGGCAGAGAAAGTAAATATGAGCCCGACTAGCATGCAATACAGATCTGCCGATTAAGTCAATGATAATTATGAGGTAGCGTGCTATACGCAAAAAGCATCGAAACCCCAGCTATTAACATACAGACTGAAAGAAGGAAACTGTTGCGTGTGCCTCTCCATGATTGACCAAGCTAAGACCGCACTCGTCATTGAAGATGAAGTCATGTTGTGTTTTACACTCGCAATTCCGCGTGGTGCCATGGTGCCGGGCACTATTTTACGTGAGGTGTAAATTGAAACTTGTATTCGACACATAAGTATGAAAGCCAGCTGGCAAATAGACTGAACCAACCCGGCGGTAGATTGACCTCGAATATGAACGTCCAAGGAGCACACGTTATTGTCTCGATGGCGATCTCTTCACTGTGATCCCATGATAGACGATATGCGCCGCGTGAGAATTCATCAGTACAGCTTCCGGCTGCTTTCAGGATGAGATCTATTTCTCATGACCAATCAACAAAGCTGATTCTGTTGATGCATCTCCGCATGTGAGTATCTACCAGTTGCATATCGCCTTGGTTATTACTAGTGCTTAGAATGGCATTCTGCTGCCCCAGCCTCACGGAGAAACTTGGAAAAGGGAACCACACATATCGAGGAGGCGATGGCAAGTGTCATGGAGTCCCGATCAAATAAATCGAGCACTGGTCACATGACTGTGACGACTGAGAATTAAGACACGGCCTGATATCCAAACCGGCACACTGACGTCGTCCACGATGAACAGCAACATCTTTTCTCATACGAGACTTACAGCAATGCGAGCACGTTGGATGCGTGTATAATCCCGATTTTGTCTAGGAACGCCAAACTCCACTCAATGACTCCAAATGACGCATTGAGCTTGTAAGTTGGCTTCAAACGAAGCCATCATGATGCGGATTCCTCTCATAGCTTACTTGTCATTGCTCAACATCGTTACGTCATAGGTACCATCACAACACCCCTCAAGAAGCCTCACAGGCAAGAGGTCATTCTATGAGCCCGGCCCTGTAAACGGCCGTCGTTGCAAAGCACTAAAACAACAGTCGTCATTCCAAATGCGAACATACCATAGCACCACCATCACACAACCCCATCCCTGACGATCGCCAGCTACTTCCTCACCAACGGCTTGATACCAACCCAAACCTGCGACCAACACCACAAGCCGCCTGAAACCACGCGGCGCCCCTGCGGGCAGCATATCACACATTAGCAAACCGACCTCAGGTCGCCGACCTGAGCCCAACGGCCTCTCCCCCCCGGCGCCACAATGCAGCCAAAGTCAGGAAGCGGGACCCCAGGACGCAACCCTCTCGCGATGGTCCCGCCCCGAAAGCCTCCTGCGGGATCTGGGGCGGAAGACCGGCGCGGTCCCGAACTTGGACAGCCAACTCCGCGAGGCTTAGGGGGCAAGAGGCCAAAAAAAAAAAAGCAAAGTTTGCTTCTCGGCAGGAGTTTCAATACTGCAAGTCATCCACCAAACGTCCCTCTAAAACAAGCCACGCCGATTTAGAGCGGACGTGTTCCTGGAGGGAAAGCTCCCCGGACGATCCAATCCGAACCTCCGGCCGCCAACGCCGCTCCGGTAGTCAAACTCACTAAAGCACACACGCTCTGAGTAGGGCTCTCTCACACATCTGCGCCAAACTGGCGCGCGCCCGTCAGCAGCAACCAACTGGACAGCGCCGTTCTCCGGGGAAGCGCAATCGCGCATCCCCCAAGGCGTCTTGCCGCTGATTCCAGCCGCGGCATTACTAATTCCAGACTCAGCCGGAACACGAGCCCGCTCGCGCCCACAGGAGAGCCCAGCCCACACGCGAGCGGAGACGGAGGAGGGGAGGGGAGGCGGGATGTTATCGTCGTCGTAGTTGGTCGGAGCAAACACCCTCACTTGAGAGGCCTGGTGGCGTGGCATCGGGGCACGTGCTCTGGGCTGACAAGAAGCTTGCGATGGACTGACAGCAAGCGTTCAAGTTCAACAACTTGCTAGTCTGGCGAACAGACTCACTGTGGGCGATCCGCCGTCTGGACCCTCAAAGTTGCCCCCATCCCCTCGAGGATCCCCTGGCTTGTCAACGTCGTGACAGTGCCATCCGGCATGGTGACACGGACGCTTCGTCGAGTCAAGCAGGGCCACGACGGCTTTGACTTGCGCGGATCGGATCCCCGAGCGCGCTGCCATCTGCCAAACCCCTCTTTCTTGATTGACTCTAAAGAGGTCAAAGCAACTGCGAGACATTCTTAGCGAGAAAAGAAACGACAGACACACACATAACTGGGGGGTATTGGAAAAAAACACCAAAAAAGTCGGTGTCATGGACGAACCGTCTCGCTAGAAAGAGCGGTCGCGAGAGTGCATGGGACGCCGTGCCGGGCGGAAGAGGTGTGTGTGTGTGTGTGTGACCTGTCGGCGACCGAGGCCCGGAGAAGCAATGGGTTGCTGCACCCTGAGGATATCGGTCGGACTCGCTGCGATGCCTTCGCGGTCGACTCATCATGCGGAACTTCTTTCCCGCACCCGGTTCTCCAATCCGCATTTCATGCGTGGATCAAGTGATCAAAGTCGAGGTAGCAGTCAGACTGGCCAGATGCCACCCATGGGGCAATGGCTAACTGGGCCGGCAGAAAGGAAGACCGCTGTTTTGCAAAGGAAATGATCGACGAGAGCAGTCGGTGAACGCGTCGGCAGTCGAATTTTGATATTCAGAGGCTAGAACCTCTTCAAGGATAGGTTTGGCAGACAAATTTTCTTTTCTTCCCCGGGGTCAGTAGCGTGTAACACAAGGCTAATCCGCATGAACAAGCCCCCATCGCTGTTGACAGAGCCCCATCTGGATCTTCAATTAGACGCTGAAGATCACAATTTCGACCTGGGAATATGCCATCAGAGGCAGCCGCTAGCAGCCCAATCAACCCCGAACTCAAGTTAGGCGTTGCAGAGACATCGTCAACGTGGTTAGGTTCAGGGTCCCTTTGGGGGCCTCTTCTGAAGATTGATTATCGGGCAATTAAGTCATCGGCGAGGTCATCGTCACTGGATCCGACGGGGATCCGGTGGATGTGGTTGATCTTCGCGCGGCAGCAACCATCTGCTGCTAGGCCAGTAGCCTTGAATGGCACGGGCAGTAGTACCCTCCTCGCCGCGAAACTTTCACTACCTTAGGTGTACTGCGTAAGAGGTATTCGTACCTTGCAAGTTGCAAGCCATCTCCCAAGCCCCCACCCTCATCGGTCCCTGATTATCACGAGTTTGTGGCGACGACGCGATGTTGTTGACTCGTCGCGGTGGACATCAGATCAGATACCGAGGGCTGCTTGCGTTGCGTTATTCGTTACGCCCATGTTTGCCAGGCGGTCGACCGACACCAGCAAATGCAACGCAGACGCAGCCCACAGTTCCGTCCAAGCCCGCCCTAAGCCCCGGTTCGAGACACCGATGAACCCCGGGTGCCGGAGAGGCAGCCGGTTTGCTGAAAAGCAACTGAAGCCCACAACCAGTCCGCGGTGGACTCGACCTGTCACTTGTCGTTCTCAGCGAATCTCTAACTAGAGATACAGCGGCGCGAGCCCACTCGCCCACTCACCTAGACAGACATTGAGACACGCCGTTTTCCGACCGTCAATGGTAACCATCGCCGGCGAGGTTGGACCCCAATGCGCCTGCTAGTGCGCACATGTTTGTAACTGCAACCTGCAAGTGAGCCAGCTTTCCCACAGCAGTGTCGCTCGAATGCATACCAAACTACCACACCACTGCACTGCAGGTCTGAGAAATGTGACCGATGCACCCCTTCGTCTTCTATCACTCGGCATGGCGTGGTCCAGGTCTTCCAAGTTTGCTTTTCAGCTCAGTCCATCGTATCGCTCCGGCGTCTTTGGATGTAGCAATTGAAACGAAAATCTTTTCTGACGCGGGCTGACAGTGTCGCTCATTTCTAATTGGTGTCCTCGGCCTGCGGTTTTCCAATGTGCCGTGCGGTGGCAGTAAGTTTCCGTAGTGGTTGCCCGCCGTTGTTCATTCAGGTAGATAAAGCTCGTATTGTTGTCGGACGTCTTCCTGAATCCTGCATCAACTGGCCGTGAGCTGCGCAAAGTAGAGACGTCTCTCTGTCGGTACGAGGTTTTGATCTATTGACCGTGGAGCCACTAACTCATCAGTCGCGCAACCGGCACACGCTAGCTCTGCTGGAAAGGTTTCCCGTCTTCTCGACGCCTCGATACACCGGCTTCTTGTCCGTTTACAGGAAGAACATGGTCGTATGAGTCGGTCACCTCCAGCTGTCCGTCAGTCGGTTCGATGACAAAGACTGAGGTGGGATTTTTGGAACACCCAATTTCCCGTTCCCCACGCCAATCACTTCTAGAAGGTTGACGAACGCCGGTAGTTAGAGACATGGAAATGACATTATCTCCCATCCGTGGACCCCGTGGCAGTGGAAGTGATCCTGCCACAGATATTGGGCCTATCGCGCTTGGCAATGAACTACTCGCAAACCAGTGGCGGGACGAACGGGAGGCCGTTCAGGACCCCGGCCTCCTCGACACCCACGTTGCTATCTGTGTCATCGTCAATGGGTCGTGCCGATGGCGAGCTCCGGCTCGTGAGATTCGTGAGCACTCTAATAGGGCGACAAGGCAGCCTCGCAACTCCACCGAGCCGAGTTACGATATGGTAACACTGCGACCGGGTCGAAGAAGGCGATTGAGTCTGCCGAGATTGGGACGCGGTTTGGTCGTGGTTCGATCGACAATAGTTGTTTTCATGAATAACGTGACCAATGTTTCTGCTGGCCGCGATGTTCCCGAGGATCACGTACTCGAAACAACTTCGAACGGCTGTCGTCGAAGAACCTCGGCGTGACTTCCGTATCCTGATGTTATAGGTCTGTCCGTTAACATCGACCGCAGCTCTCACGTCCCGAGCAGTCTGAGACATCGTTCAAGGTGACGAAGCCATTCTTTCTAGAATAATGGAAGGACGCAACAACGAGCGCCCCATACTCTGGGGTTGCTGCTTCATCATTCATGCCGCCCCCTCCATCTGCTTCACGTTTCCCAATGTTTCCAAAAGTCCGCACGAAGCGATGCGTCATGATAACGACGGTGGCCTAAAAAGGCAACTCGATCATCCTCGAGACTATGCGGGATGCGTTATGATGGAGCCCAGATGTCGGAGCATGCAGGCCCTGAAACCTTCTCGAAGGTCTTGGTGCCTTTGGAGGCCCACGAACTAAGGACCGCGGGAATGCCCATTGGTCGCTGCGGAGCCGACCCCTGCTTGACCGGTCTGACGGGGTCCCCCCTGGCTATAAGATGGATGCCCCCACTGGGAAGCCTCAGAATGACAGCTCCCAAAGATTAACCGAATCCTCAGAAGCGTGTGGGCTCTTGAGAACAGAGCAAAGCATTGGGTGACCCGGCGAGCTATTGCTGTCTGTAACGCCACGTGCCCACAGAAAGAGAGAACATTGTGTGTTTTGGTATCTCTCGCTCGGGCTGCCCAGCCTCGTGATCTCCAACGTCGTGTTCGATGAGCATTTCGGCAAGTCATACCCTGTCACTGCTGCACGAGTATAGAC
Organism: Colletotrichum chrysophilum; assembly: GCF_026319265.1. Taxonomy (NCBI): domain Eukaryota; kingdom Fungi; phylum Ascomycota; class Sordariomycetes; order Glomerellales; family Glomerellaceae; genus Colletotrichum; species Colletotrichum chrysophilum. Next base: position 409,847 of record NW_026517291.1, on the reverse strand, counting down.
AGGTGGGCAGCCAATGTGAAATAGTAGCAGAATGCCTGGCTCGGATCGCGCTACAACGAGACGTTGGCGACGGTTGGTGTTTGCTTTTTACCGTTGCGTTGACCAGGCCTCAAGTCCCAGACGTGAGCCAGTTCATTCCGGAGGATTTTCCACGCCAAGCGAAGCCCCTTGCAACACGTTGTCCGCAACCGGACCGTTAACCCCAGCAGTTAACAACAGTTGGATAATGGTTGGCGATGGCGGGAAATCTGTCCATCGGGCTCTTGGATGGTCGGGGTTGTTCGGGACAGGCTAAATAACGGCCCCAGGCTCCAGAGCATCTCGGGCCTGTTGGAGGTCCCTTTGGTGATCTTCTGGATTCCTGCCTGGTTGCGGCGAAGACCCTTGTGGCCGAGCAATACAAAGATGGTGTGGTTGATTTACTTAAATTTCAGGCAGGCTTTGCCAGATTTGCCCAAAATCCGGGGCAGCAAGGTCGGAATAAGAGCCGTTTTTGGGCCCGGTCGCCGTTGGCTGTCTCGGTGGCATTGGCTTGGGCCGGGACCCCACGGCTACCTACCCGGGCCGTTCAGAGTACCATGTTCATTTACCAGGCTCCCAGGTCGTTGGAGTTGACTCGGAGAAGGGGACTTCCCAGACGTTCCAGAGGGAAAAGAAGGACCCGCGGGTACAATTGGGAACTTCATGAGCATCAAACGACGGATCGCCGGGGACTCCCTGATAGAACAGTGAGCAGATCTGCTGAGTTGTCGTCCTTGATGGTTGATATTGCGCCATCCAAGGCATTTTAATGGCTCTCTGTGGATTTCTCTAAGGAAGCCGCTTGCGGAGATTTCCAACGGGCGATTGACGATGGTTGGACAGGTTCGCTGGCGATCTGCCATGGACCGTGAGCTCATGAGGTGGGTTGAGGCGTCTTGCACGGTCAAGACAATGTTTGCTCCCACTCGCAACCACAATTTGTTGTCGAAGCATCTCCTTCCAGACCGCCTTCAGTCGCCGTTCAATAAGTCTGGGGTGGCTGTCGGAAAACTTTGCACATGGGTGCTGGCATCCACCCAAGAGTCGGGGATGTTGGATGAAGCCGCTGTTTTGGGCTTAAGGTGTTCCGGTGTATTGGATCGTGTCACTGTTTGCTCTTGTCTGATCCATTTCCCAGGAACGGCCCAACCACTCCAACGGTGGCGAGAGGATTCGTGAGCCAGGCACTTGGCTCTTGCCCGTGGAATCCGCTGAGATAACACCCGGTCGGCCAGCCTGGGGCCCTGGCAGCTTGACATGTCCGGGCTACGACTCTGGCCTGGTCCAGAAAAGGTCAACAAGCATGCGGTCAGATCCCGGCCCTGACAACTTCAGTTGAACTCAAGTCCACAAAGGTTGCTAGCGGGCAATCGTTCTCCATGCCATCCCATGTCGGCTGCATGAGCTGACTTCTTATTCGACTGGAATTCCCACAATCCGCACGCCGCTTTTCTTGTAGGGCTCTAGGTGAATCCCAAGCGTTGCGATGCCGGTTCCGCGAAGTCTAGGTGGCAGTTTGGACCCCACTACAATCCCTGGTTCGACCGAGAATACCATGCCGTGGTATTCGTACTGGTTGCAACGAATTGCGGGCCAATTGCGGGCCTTCGATACTGATCTTTTTGATGGCTGATAACACTTTGGCAAAGTCCTCTCCCCCGCCTGCCTGCTGGGAATAGCCATCCCACACGAAAGATGCACGGCGTGGGTTGTCAAGCAGTGCCGTACCGCAGCACCCCAGTAGCTCGGGCCCGCCAGTTCACACTGCTGACGACGTCAATCGGCATGTACCCCGAAGCTAAGGATACAGAGCTGAGGTACAGACTGTGACACCAGCTGGAAAGAGAGAGCAAGGCGATCAGACGTATGAGACAGGACGGGCGTCGTTGCGAAGAGACAAGCTATTGCAATATGTCTGATGTCGGGAAAATATGCATAAGTGCGTGTAATCCGTTGAGAGTTGGGACGAAAGAAAGGCAGTTGACGAAAGAAACGATAAAACATTTGGAAATTGTGGGATTTCCGCCGTACCTGCATACGGTGGTGCAACTGTTCGTCTGTTCCTGCATATGTACGAGGGTACATTGGGCCAACTGCAGCGTCGAGGAACGGTGACGGAACGTACAGTATGCAAGGCACGCCGTGTCGTGGAGATGCTCAGAGCAGTAGGTAAGGTACTTTCTGGCCAGAGGTACATGGCGCCATCCTTCGCCGTGTTCCAGCGGCCAGCCCCAGGTGGACAAGCAGAGACACCAGTCGGATGGAAGGCCTGGGGTGGATGCGTGACCGCATTAATGGAGGCAAATTGTTGATTGGACCACCGCCCGGGGGTTCCAGAGGTGAGGAGGCTGGGATCCCATGCAGAACCTCGCCGGAACCTTCCCAGCTCCAGGGACCAGTGGTTGAACGTCGGCGGACGATCAGCGTGGTCGAGACGGATCATGATAAGCTGCCCCATTGGGAACCTTCAGCCGTTGGTACATGCGAGTTATGCAACGTAGTGCTGAGCACAGCCCGCATTTCACACCGAGTTGCACCGGAAGATGTGCTGAGAGCGTATAGTGTCCCCGCTGTGAGAGGAGCCTGGGCCACACCCATGGACACAGAGAGGGACGAGCCATGCGATAGTGACGAGATGATAAGGCCAGAGTCAAGTCGAGTCGGTTGTCAATGGTGCAAGCCGCGGGATCGAGCCGGTTTGTGCTCGCTTTGTGCTGCGGCGGCGCAGTTGTTTGACCCATTGTGCGTGCGTCCTCCGTCCATCGGCTAGTCGCAGCTGGATGGAGCAAACACTGGAACTAATGCACAATCGATGCCAGAGGCACTCTGATGTAATTTTATGCAGAGAGCTAACGTCTCATCTAGAGGAATTAGTTGGCGGAAGGCCGTCCGATATGGCCTGGGGCGGCTTAAAGCTGAGAACCATGAGCGATGATGAAAGAATTTGTCGCCAACTCGATTAAGCCCACATTGGTAGGGCGCTGCCGGAAGTCAATGGTGCAATTACAGGCTGGACCTGTGGTTAGGGCCTAGCCCGACAATTGGCGATGTTGGGTTGAGAGCGTTGATAGCGTGGGCGGGCTTTACGCGACGGACGTGGCAGCGTGTTCAGTGCCTAGTGTGGTTGTCGCGACTGAACCTGTCGTTCTTCCTGCAGGCCAATAGGAAGCAGTCCGTAACTTCAGCCCGAGGGACGTGGCGATTTGAGTTCTTTGCTCAGTCTCAGGGCGTTGGGGCCTTCAACTGGACTTGTTTCCTAGCTCCATCTTCTGATCCTGAATAGGCAAGAGGGGAAGAGTATGCAGACGTTAGCCGTCCAAACATGCGGGATGGGCGGCGATGAACAAAGAAACCGACGCGGGTACCTGAAAACCGCACGTGAAGCAGCGGATGAGCAGAAACGTTGTCAAAGAAAGGCAGTTGATAGCCCACCGTTGCAGGTGATGCTGCGTTTCAGCTATTGCCCAAAGCCTGGAGCGGCGCAACGCCCGAACGGGCGATCGCTACTTGAGCAGTCATGTTGAGCTGGGGTAGGAGGAGGAAGCTAACCAACGCGGGAAGTTGTTTGCTTCTGCAGTTGATTGTTGGAACTGCGTTGGTGCATTGTTCTGTTGGTTGGCGGTTGGCGTTGGAGTTGGCATCGACATGGGCGTTCGTTGGCGGCGGCGGAGTGGCCATCCATGGGATGATGCTAAGAGTTTGCACTGGCAGCGAGTTGGTCCATCTGCCCGGGATTCAGAACCAGCGCCCATGTTCCTTGAAATGCATAAGGTTCGGAGTAGAGTAGTAGGTTACGTAGGCCCGGGCACTGTTGACGACTTGCTGGCTCAAAGTTAAGAAACTGGCAGGTCCCTTGAGCAACGAGGGATTTGCCGTGGGCTGCCTCTGACATGACCGATAGCGAAGGGTATCTTATGGGATCTGTGATGTGTGATCTGGACGAGACGGTCGTGGGGTTGACGTGTGCCCCGTGTGCGGGCAAGCGCAGGGAGCGCCCTTCTCGGATTTGGCTCTCTCAAGGCTAGGCCGTGGGCAATGGAGAGTGAAGCAGCGATCAGGGATGTCTTTGAGTCGATTCCCAGGCGTTGGTGCGGCGCAGAGCTCGGTCGGGATGGCTGAGTCTGAGTGTCGAGGCGCTGTCCTTGCGAACATCATCTTCATCGCGTCGTGTCGTTAGCACGATCAGATATAGCGTCCCGACAGACGGGCGACGTCTGTAGTGTGGTGTAGCCTGTCCTCTGTGTCTGTGCCTGTGTCGTCGCGGTTGCGCCAAGGGCTGCATCTGGTATGGGCAAGGCATGGCGACCGTGTGGCCAGGATCTGGGTGGTGTGGACGATGATGCGGAGGATTTCTCTTCTTGGAGGAGGAGGAGACGCTGTCCGACCGTCCATCCGACCATTGGCGATGGTGTGGTGGTGTGGTAGTTTACTGCGTACGGCGGTACCTTGTGCCATAAGACCTTAAGGTGATGTGGGTGAGGTGTGGTGAGGATAAGGCGGGGTGATGCCAGGGACGCTGGAGTGGAAGGAGGGCGAATGAGGGGTAATGGAGCACGCATCACGCAGCACGCAGTGCATGTTGCATGTTGCATGTGGTGGCTCGCTGTGCTGCGTTCCTTGCATTGCGTTTCCTGTAAGGTACGGCGCCGGCAGTGATTGGTTTCTTTTGTTCCCATTTCCGCGAGATATTTTTCTCATTTTTCGCGAGATGCCTGGGAGGGGAAGTAAGTTGGGAAGGACAGGAAGCCACACATGCAATCAGTGCCCGTGCAAGCCGTGGTTGGGCCACCCGGGACGTGGGCAGGTGCCTTATTCAGAAACAAGTGCGTACGTAAGGCGGACACCATGCGTTGATGCGATGCATGTTCGTTCGATCATGGCGGGTATCCATCCGATTTTGGAAGTCTCTGCCTTCCTCCAGCACGGGTTTTTTTTTTTTTTTTTTTTTTGGCTGACTGATGATGCATCACCGCCCACTTTGGCAGAAGGAAGGAACGATGCAGACGGGACGGGTTGACGGGCAAGACGGGGACTCGGGAACACTGGACCTAGGTCGCCTTGAGTTCCAAGAGACCCAACTTTGGGCATTTCAACGCCGCAGGTTTTGCTTTTTCCCGCTACCTGCTTTAGCCACTGCGACGGGCAGCCAACGACATGCAACGGCAACGCCAACCCTGTCTTCCGTTGCCTCTATGCTTTGAGAGGTGACTTGGGAGACACATCCTATTGGCTGTGGCTTTCTTTTCTCAGCATGCAGCTGTGAGTCTGTTCCATACTTACTGTGCAGGCTGGCAACTCCCAAGTATCCGTATTCGAGCCAAGCTGAAGCTAAGTAAGTGCCTGTGAAGCAAGCAAGCAAGCCAATGCAATGCAGAACAGAGCATAGCAAAGCAAAGCAAGCCTTGCCTGCCCGTTTCTGCAAACTACGCACTCAGCATGTAAAGTTCAGGTGTTTAGCCTCTACGTAGGTGTTGGTTCTTCTTCCGGATCAACCGACGCCCTCCTCACCTCGATCCATGGATCGATACATTAAGTGACCTCATCTGTTCCTAGATGCTGCATGCACCCGTCCCGTATACCATCGGACGACGCGCCTTGTGCCTGTGCCTGTGCCTGTGCTTGTGCCTGACGGCGTTCGCGTTCCTGTTGGGCCTGTCCCGTAGTGTCTGTAGTGTTCCTCCTCATCCTCCCGTTCCTGACGGCATGCACGGGAAGCATCTGCACCTGCACTGCCTCGACTAAAATGCCTGCTGCATGGGCCTCCTCGCGACGCGGTGGCAATAGACTCTTTTTTTTTCAATTTAACGTAACTCGGACCTGAAAAAAAGATCGGATGTCACTTTTGCCCGCACCTTCCTCCCACAGCCCGTGCCCGTCACGTCTACACTACCAAAGAAGGTGGAAGTCTCTCTCTCTCCCACCAAGTCAAGTCTCCTAGTCCCGGTCAACCTGGTCCCCGTCCCCATCGCCAACCGGCAGACTTTCAGCCTTCAATGGCCTGCTTCACCATCATTTCGGGACCTGCCCTGTTCCCGCCATGATCATCAGCCGCGGGCCGCGGGCCACTCGCGAGGCTTGATTAGCTCCAGCCGTCACTGCGAAAGACCGCATGCTTTTCCGGACACTCTCAATGGGCCAAATGTCAGGGTTGATGCTTGGCTGTCAACATGCTCTGGGACCAACCGAACGTCCATTCCAGATTCAACCTTTCAACTGCCAGATCCATCTAAACTAGACAAGCAGACTCGACTCGGGTTGGCGGGGTCCAAGTCGTGGCCGTGGTCGGGTGACGCAGTCAGCATCCATGATCCAACGACGCCCCTCGCGCCGACGACTCAGTACCCTACACCCGTCACCATCAGAGAATGGGGGATAGAGTCCAAACGAGAAACACGCCCGTTGGATTCGTCCGTCAACCAACCCAAACAGAACATATTGTGTGTCCATGTGTGATATGGAGCCCCACGGCCCAGGCGCGCGCCCGGAAAGCAAGAAGCGAGAAACAGACCGAGAGAGCCGTGTTAGCGGCGGCTGCGTCATGGCTGGCCAACGCGATGCCATGAGAGCCACAGGCACGAGTCCAAAGCGCGACGCGGGGTTGCTCAATGGCACGGCGCACCCCTCGCGATGGTGCAAGTGACCATCAGGACGCCAAGTGCAGAGTAGCCTCCGTCGATGGACGCCCAGCGGTGCCATAGGCGATGGCACCTCATGGCAAACGTCGTGATGGCCCTAAAGTGCGCATGGATGAGGGGCCGCAGATGGACAGATGGAGGCGCCCAACACGGCACTGGAGGGGTTGCTGGTGTGCTGTTGGGTTTGTGTGTGCTTCCGCCTACTCTCAATGGCCCGACATAACCCCCATCACACATCCTTTGTGCGTTTCGAGTGCCTGCACAACCGCCAACCAACCAACCGCACCAGCAGTCGCCCAGTCGAGCGTACCGTCTCCATTCTCCATCACAATTCAGGCGCGAGGCCTCTGTTGGGTTTGGCTCGAGGGGATTGGTGATGGCGCATCACATTGGATCCGGATCCCACGTCGATATGCATCAACATTATTCGAGCACGCTCACATGTTCGCCGCTTCCAAGGAATTAGTTGTGCCCTGGCATTAGACTGGAGCCAACTGGGCAGCACTCGACCACTGGACCGCCGGCTTGTGGTCCCTCGCATGCCTCTGGCTTCCCACTCGAGGAATTCACAAGGGCACGCACATTCGTACATAACGGTTCGGAAAATGCCATTGGAAGAAAAAGGCAGCGCGAGGTAACGGCGCATAAACGGGGTAGGTGGGTGTGCGGCCTCCGCCTGGACCATTTTCACAATTTATCCAATACTCGGACGAATTAACCATCGACTGCTGCGGCTTTTTATTCTTAGTACAGAAATCCGGGTCTTAACAGCAAACTCTTGATTGATTATTGTGCCTGACGACATCGGATGGACGAGCCACACGGCCTCTCCAGAGCTGAGGCTGCCCAAGCCCACAGTTTCCTCGTCTTGATGACATCTGACAAGCTTCGTCGTCGTTCGTCTCTGCTGGGGATCGGACGTTGCGATGATGCGCGCTGCGGCTCTGGCAGCATGAATCCGACCCGCCGGCCACCCTGGCCGTCATTGTCAATGCTGCTCGGGCAGTCCAGCATCTGCCGCGATGGGCTGCTCCGCGTTTCGACCTCCGGGAGGCAGCTTTTTTGGGGTTGAGGAGGGAGGGTTTTGTTGCTCGCCTGTCTGGAGCATCAAACACGCACAGCTCAGCTCAGCTCCAACTCAGCCGCTCCGAAGCATGAAGATGCGTTACGAATGCACCCACGCAGTCCACGACCTCGAAACCTGGCTGGGGGGCCACAGAGCCACCGTGACCACGGAGACGAGCGGCAGATGGCGGCAAGCTGGCGACGAGAACAAGGCACACCCTTCTCGTTGCCGCTGATACTGCGCGTTGCTATCACCATTTGCCGCTGCTGCGACTACGAATTACAGCTAGCTGCCACCTTACCTAGACTCGAGTGAGATCAGCACCCAGCAGAACCAGCGGCGCCAGCGCCATCCAGGCACCTCCTTCGTTGGTTTGGTGCCTTGCATCCGCGCCTCCGTCCTTAGGTAGTCGTCTCGCTGTTGGTGTGCCGGCCACAGCAAGCGATACGACTGGTGTGCAGCATGAGCGTGTCTGCATGTGTGACGGTTCGATAAAGAACGGTACCAGCGAATGGCCGTGCCTGAGCCGGCGGTCGGACACGCGCCAGCCTGCACCGAACGGCGAGTACGAGCCCAAGAAGCCATTTGTGCAAGTTGTGTGGACGTCGGCTGCTCCATCGACGCGCACTAATCCTCCTGTGCCTTGATTTGCCTGTCCTATCAACGAGCACACAGCCCCCGGGTTTATGCAGCGCGCTCTCTCTGAGTTACCTCGATGCACTCAATGATCAGCAATGACTGTCGGGCCTGTCTCATCTCGTATGGCACATCGTATGGATACTTTGGTGGTGGCCCGTGAATAACTTTCCACATCTGTGCCGGTTCCTGTCCATCCTCATCCTCACAGGCAGAGAGTTGAGATTGTACCCGAGCCGAACCGGTACTTGAGGCTTGTACCTGCCTATCTACCGTTTTTATTCGCAATGCGATAGTTGTGTATAGCGCTGCTGCTTCTGTCTCCATGCCCAGGGCCTGGAGCAAGTACACAGCGCCCGCTGACGGCCGCCGTCAAAGCCATTTGCTTATGTCGGCTTCGTTGCTGTAGCTGTCTACCAGCAACAGGCCGTTAGTCAGGGCATCGTCTTTACAGCTGCGGAAGAGATGGATGGAGCTGGCCGAGGGACGGAATCCGCGATACGGGACTAGGGATCGTGCTGCAGAAATGATGGCTTTTCATCTAAAACGCAGTGGCCTACCGGTGTCAAAAGCGGCGCGCTCCTGCAAGGTGTCGCAGCCGTCTTGCTCGGGCTCTAGTCAGTTAGATGGACAGCAGTCTCTATCCCGCACAAGGCGGTACGGGAATCCTTCCAGACCGGGTCATTGGCGGCGGCGGCGTGGAAGGGCCTCCTGCCCGGGGGGCCAGCAGCATGGAAAAGTTGATGAGCAGCCAGCAAGAGGGACGTGTGGTGATTGATGGTGGACGACGACGTTAGGCACAGAGTGCAGACGGATCAATAGTACCTTGGCATGCACAGGGACCAGCAAGCTGTCAGGTACCCTTCAGACTGCGGTACTTCCGGGAGAGTCTGCTGGCTGCTGGGAGGTGCCCAAAAGTTGCCCGTCCAGAATTAGAATTGTCCTGGTGGCTGCGCCATCCTCCTCGTCCCAGCACACCCACACAGCTCTCACACACTCACATTGCGTTCTACTATGTACAGGATGTAGGTACCTTCGTACGCGCACACACCACTTACTACATACCTCATATCTTACCAGCCGGTAGTGCCACAGATCCAAAGCCCACCCGTCTGATGTTTCCGCTTGCTCTCTCTGTCTGGGCCAGACAAGCAAGAGACTGACGAACCTGAACCTGAACCTGAGAAGAAAAAGATCAGAAAAAAAGAGCGGAGACCGGCACAGAGAGAGAGAGAGAGAGAGAGAGAGAGAGAGAGAGAGAGAGACTTGGAGAAAGTTGTGTGCTGCGTGCTGAAGGGTCCACCCTTTGCGCCGTCTCTTCTGCTGGTGTTTTCCTGTTCCTGGCCCGCCGCCGCTACTGTCCATCCATCCATCACCAGCGTCACCATCGTCCCGTCCACTCAACTCACTAACCAGCCGGCAAGTACAGATAGTACCCAGAGAATGTGGCAGTCAACAGTCACCAGTCCAGTCGAGCCGGTGGTGAGGTGTGTGTGGGTGGCACATCGCCCCCTTACCCCTGTTCTCCCCTCCATGCCCACCCGCTAGGTACGGAAGCCACATCCAGAGACCGGGAGGGGTACGTATCTAGACGAGGGCCTCAGTACGTACCTGAGTATCTCAATCCACCCTAGTCGGCTGTCTACGTACCCTGTATCCACAGATACGTACCCCTCCTGGTCGAACTTGTGGGTGAGACATGCCTGCGTGGAGGAGAGGGGAGACGACGAGGGACGTGGACGAGACGAGGGTCCGTCGACAGTGGGCACAAGGATATGGACATGGTACGCTAGGGTCTGGTCTGGTCTGGTCTACCTCTCGGGTCTGGTAACTCGGTGTCCCTACCATCAGCCTATCGACGACTTTTATCTTGGGCCAGTCGGTTGATCTTGGACTCTTTTCTACTTATCCCCCTTCACCACCCACGCTCATTTCCTCTTGCTATTCCATGATCGACACTCCCGTCGTCTACGGTACGCTGTGAACTTTTCTTCTTATGACCTCTCGGTTCTTCCTTCTTTTGTGACTCGATATTTGGGAAATACTTCGACCTGCTCGAACCATCCCGTCCTTCCTTTAAGACAAACCAGTATCCAACAACCGTCCTCGAGCCCGTAATACCTCCTCAAGCCAGTCACTCTATCACGACTCTCAAACGCCAACCCGGTCACTTCGAGACGACAAGATAGACACATACTCAGGACGAGTTCCATGTACATCTAAGACAACCACCATCACTCATCGAGTCAACACAACCCCCAGACCGGTCATTGTTCATCAAAGACCCGTCGTCCTATCCTTCAGATACAGGAAAAACCGAACCACCATCCGTCATTAGGCCAACTGCCCCCAACGATACAGTTCGCAAGAACTCGATTGTACAACAACCAACGCGACAACAACATCAACCCAATACGATTAATCAATAAAGACGGATCGAATCCCGCCGACTAACATCACAGCCCAACACACGACAAGCCTGTCTGGTGCGTTTCTGGAGAAGCAACTTCGACCTTGGTAGCGCGGGGACTGATTAGAGCGATTAGACGCATCACAATGGACGCCCACATGATGACGGCCCAGGCTTTGGGACAAGCTCCCTTCCTCTACTACAGACCCGACCAGCAGAAGCCCGATGCTTCAAGGCACCGCGGTCACTTCTCGCAGCAGCCCAACCTCCACCAGCAGATGGCCATGTACCCCATGGTTCCGACTCTTCCCTCAACTCCCATCTACTCCAGACCGACCTCTTCCTGCTCACAGCCCATGGGTCCCACGCTGTACAGCAACGGCCCTGCGACCATGACTCCCGTCGCCTCTCCCCAGCCCATGAGCAACAAGCCGGCAATCATGCTGGAGACTGAGATTTGCGAGACGGAACACATCTACTACCCCTCCACGCCGCCTCTGTCCACCTCAGGCAGCGCCATCAGCAGCCCCAACAACACCTGCGAGCTTCTTCAGACCCCGATGAACCCCATGTTCTCCGGCCTCGATGGCCTCGACGGCCTCGAGAGCTTCAAGGAGACCCTGGAGGTGCCCGAGAACCTCGCGGTTGACTGGTCCAGCTGCGGATCCCCCCCGATGACGCCTGGTAAGTAATACTCCAGCCTGGTTGTGAGTGGGCGGTGTTCGCCTCACTGTGGTGCTGCAATCAATTTTCAGCCGTCATCTCTCTCACCCATGGCGCTCCGGTCCCAGCGGCCTGGGTGTTGGCGGTGGGAGAGGCGGCCAAGCTGCTCGTGGTTGGAGCAGTTGCAGCGGGGCACCCACCATGCAACTCAAAAAAGGTGACCGTTATTTTTTGGGGGGAGTGGAGGCTAACCTCATTCGGCAGTGTACCTGCAAAACCAGGTCCCTTCGCTTAGCACCAACACTAGCGACCTCCTTTCCACAGCATCTTGCCCTTCGCTCTCTCCCTCACCTTCACCGTATGCCAGGTCCGTCGCGTCTGAACAGGACCTTGACTTCTGCGACCCCCGCAACCTGACTGTCGCTGTTGCGCCCAACACCTCCAACCCGACCTTGGCCCCCGAGTACGCAGCCTTCACTGTCAGTGACGACTTCAGGGGGGACGCTCCTGCCAAGACCCCTACCTCAGCTCCTTCCAACTTTGACTTCAACCCTGCCATTCCTCACGGCCTTCCCGCCTTCGAGGACCTGTCTGATCTGGAGTCCGAGGACGACTTTGTCAACGGCCTGGTCAACCTTGGTGACGCTACCTCCACCACTCGCCCTCGCGCCTGCACCGGCTCAAGTGTCGTCTCCCTCGGTCACGCCAGCTTCATCGGCGCTGAGGAGGACTTCACCTTCGACGGCCTTGAGGCTTCTGCTGCTTGCTTCCCCAGCCCTTCTGCTTCCTGCTCCGACGACGACTGTCACCAGGAAAAGCGCCGCAGGGTCTCCATCAAGGAGTCCACTCCCGTCATGACTTCCGCCGCCGGTTCTTCCCAGGCCGCCAGCAGCGAGAAGCAGCAGAGCAACACCCCTGCCTCTGACGCCAACAGTTCTTCCGACTCCGAGACCCCCTCTGCTCCTCTCCCCGCCCCGGTCAACCGCCGCGGCCGCAAGCAGTCTCTCACCGAGGATCCCTCGAAGACCTTCGTCTGTGAGCTCTGCAACCGTCGCTTCCGTCGCCAGGAGCACCTCAAGCGCCACTACCGCTCGCTCCACACCCAGGAGAAGCCCTTTGAGTGCAACGAGTGCGGCAAGAAGTTCTCTCGCAGCGACAACCTGTCCCAGCACGCCCGCACCCACGGCAGCGGCGCCATTGTCATGGAGCTCGACGAGGCCGGTGTCCACTCATTCGACCACGGCATGATGGGCCACCCAGAAGACTACCAGCACCTCGGCAAGGTCCTGTTCCAGGTTGCTGCCGAGATTCCCGGCAGTGCCAGCGAATTGTCATCTGAAGAGGACAACGGCAAGAAGAAGAGGAAGCGCTCCGACTGAGTCTTCTCAGTCCGAGGTTGATTTTTTTTGGCATTCAAGCGCGTTTTCACGATCGACGGCGACCAATAATCGCTTCGATTACGCCCGATACGACTATGATGACAACTTCTTCTTTCCAGACCTACCCCGCTAGCGTTTACGCGGATCGGTCACTAGGGTCAAACGGGGGACCTTCCCACGCCAAGGGGGGCCTATCATAAACCACCAGCAGATAGACCACCGACGGGGGAAGTACCAAATGCAAAACAGCGCAAGCGAGGGTTCGGGCATTTTGTCAACACTTTGCCTTCTGTGTATCAATATTTCCGACGCCCGAAACCTGCTGAGCCTCGCCCGAGGTCTCGGGACAGATCAAGCGTCGAAGGGATGTGTTGTTTCAAAAGGCTGCATGATGATCACCAAAAAGTTCAAGAACGCAAGGGCAGATTTCGGAATTCAGGACAAACGGCGTGTACGGCGGATACTTTTGTTTCACAAACAGACACAGCAAAGCAGCATGATTGTTTTTCAGTTTTGACTTTTTTGAGAGAGATATGCTACGGCAAAAGGCAAGGAAAGGGAGGAGGAAGGAAAGGCAGAAAGAAGAAGACAGTGTGGTTGAGAGAGACACGACCAAGAATCATCATCCTTTTTGGCAGCGGCCCAAGCGTACTTTTCTTTACGCTCGTTGTAATCTCTCCAGCATGTTCGGAGGCTGGGTCAGCCGTCCATCGCTTTGGAACAAGGGAACTTTCTTCTGGTGAGCGGCGCCGAAGCTCGCGGTGCCTCCGGGGCCGTTTCGGGCCGTCGTCGCCTTCATGTGTTTACTTTTTTCACTACTACAACATTCAAGGTCCGAGTTTGCTCTCGTTCTTCGGTTTCTTCTTTTCAAGCTTCTTTTCTTGTTTGGTCACGGATCAAGGAGGGTGTGAGTGCAGGTCACGAAATCATCGGAAAGTTCGCGCTCGCCATGGGAAACAGACACAAACAGGATGGGAAGACCCGATCCTGTTTAGCAGGATCAGGTACACCCGCTTGTAAACATGTATACAAACACATTTCTGAACAAAAAAAGACACTTTTTCGCGCTGCCAGAAACACAAACTCCACACTGAAAATCTCGATTCGTGACTGCCTGACTGCCTCCATCCCTCCAGATGACTGAGTGAGATCCCAAATCCAGACTGGCACATGTTTCTCTCTGCTTGCCTGCCCTTCCATGACTCGGTGAATAATGTTCTAGCTCATCGATCGATGAGCCTGGACTTGAGGCACATTCAGGCATGGGTTGTGTGTTGTGAAAGTGCCCGAGTGAGACAGCGCTACCGAAAGACGCAGATTTCGTCATGGGGGCAGGAGGGTGTGGTGTGTGGTTTTTTCGTATCGGATGTTTTGAAGCATAACGTTTCTTATTCGTCTTGCTTCTTCCGATTGATTCACCATTGGGGGCGGCAGCGGCGCGCGCGCGCGCGTTGGCTGACAGAGCGAGGCTTAGCTGACACGCACATATTTTGTCTGGTGTTTTTTGTTTTTTTTGCAACGGCGCCCGGCATTCAAGGTGACGTTTGTCTTGGGGGCATGTCTTCCTCACAATGCCACTGTGGGAAGGCTAGCCAAGTCATCTGCGATCCGATGGCTGGCTGGCTGGCCTTGTCTCTTGTCCGTGTCTCTGTCTTTCCCTGCCCTCAACGAACGATTGGGACAGGCACCAAAAGCGAGGCAATGGAGTGGGCGCACCCCTCTCGTTCCGCGGCTTCTCCCTCTTGGGCGGCGCCCCTCCCATAACCCATGGGACCGCGTTCGCGGACTGAGGTCCGGCTGTAACGGTAATCCTGCGATTCTCTGCCTCTGCCGGACAGGGACCCAGGACAGAGAGACCACTTTTCAGTAAACGAGGCAAGGCCACATGCATGCGCTGTGTCTTGACAAGGTGGAAGAAAAATGCTCTTTCTTTCTCCAGAAAATTTCCAACGGTTCGGCATGTCCGTACATCCCCGGCATGGGTCTTTTTGCCCTATCTTTCTTTTTCTGTTGGCTGGCCTTTTTTTTTTTTTTTCATGTACAAGAGGGACGGGACGCGTGTAGGCGAATTTGATATCCACAAGCACCAGGGCGAGAGCGAGGCATGATATGATGATGCGCCGTCACTCAAATCATGCAGCGCCAGACATCGATCGGATCGAGGAGAAAATTAGAAACGCAGCCTCTTATTTTTAGGGAAATCTCCTACTGCAATGCAGTGTAAGAACAAATGCGACGATGACTGGAAAGTATGTCTGGCATGTCAGCAAGAGAAAAAGAATGTGAGAGACCACCAAACACGTGTGCCTTTTTTTTTTCCCCCTACCTCCGTAATACGAGATGTTACGGTAATAACGAGGTGGGGGATTGGCTGGTCAAGTCAGGCAAGGCGAACCAAAGCACAGCCTGTATGATACCATGCCTTTGCAGCAGCAGAGATTTTCAGATGCGGCGCATGCCCGCGAGTTCATTCGTCAACGTTCACTTGAGCCAATATTAACAGCAGTTTTAAGAAGGTGGTGGTGTTGCTTTGGGGGCGATGCGGGATGCAATAAACAGCATACCTACTAGGTAGCTGGCCAGCCATTCACTTTCCACAGACTTACAGCATGTACTTCTTCAAGACGGTGTTACCTTGACCACATATCCAGGTTGCTGACACCGAGGTCCGATACGGTTTGCCTCAATGCTACGTACGGCCCGTGTTGGATGGCAAGGTCTTGTTCCGCCTGGGGTAGACTATTGGATTGCACAGGCCGACTGACGGCAAGAAGTGACACCCAGACCGCGAGTCCTCGCAAATGAGCCGATTAATTAAAAAAGATACAAGTGAGGAAATCTACGCCATGTGAGTGTGAGTGGTTCACCGCTCATCCTCTCGATCATGGCCCAAGCTTTTTGGGGGTTTATCTCATGTCCAGCGTCAGTTGTCTCTGTGCGTGCAGCAGTAGTAAATGAGATGAAGAAGAGATGAGATGAGTGTGTGTTGGAGTATCCGCACGCAATGCACGCACGGCACGAGCACGAGCACACACCACATACGCAGGTACAGCATGTTCGACAACCTTGAAGTCTCGTGGGCCGTGGTCGCCACGGGCCAGACGGAGAGAGGCCGTTGGGGCCGGTTGACCGCGCTTCTTTGCAGTGAAGCCAGGCCAGGCCACGAGGTTGCGAAGGTTCGGCGCGGTGAAGAAGATGGAGGTCGCAATGGTCAGTGGTGTCTCGGACCTTGGACAAGACGGTGGGCCAGCACGGTTCACTGCGCTGGGGCCGGATGGACATTGATCTGGATCCCGAATGGCGATAGACATGTCCAACAAGATGTGGGTTGTGTGAGTATCCGTAAGGTAAGGTAGTGTAAGGTATCCGTCGTGCGGTCGGTTCGGTTCTTCCCTTGACAGCGACGACGATGATGCTCGCCTAGAGCGGTCTGCCTGAGGATGAAGATGAAGATGAAGAACAAGCGCCACTCAGAAATGTTTGACACCCGTGCTCACCATGTCGGATCTCCAGTTCCAGGTTCTTCTTCAAGACTTGGAGACTGGAGTTGACCGGGCCAGGCTGGACGTCCCTACACCGCAAAGTCAACAAACAACAAAAACAGCAAGACAGGCGAGTCTGTCGCCGGTGTCTGGCACAATCAGCCCATGAAGCATGAAGCGAACTCCAGCAGGAGCTCCAGCGCAATTTTGGCGCGGCCCGCTCAGACGAAGTCTCCAAAGAGTCCCGTCGTCCCAGGCGGTAGCGGTGCGGCCCCGAAGGCCCTCCCCCCGCTAATCTACAGGCCCGTCGCCCGCCCGCCCTCTTAGGCTCAGAAGCTTCAGTACCTCCAGGGTCACCTAAAACACCTCAGGTAAGGTATGGACCTGCTGGACGGTGGACACTGAGGTGCGTATCCGTACTGGGATCCCTAATAATGCCGTGGAGTCCTTCCCGGGTTCATGGGGAGGGGAGGGGTCTCGCTGGGTCTTTTTTCTCCAGCGGGCAGGCCATTCTCAGTTCTGCCCGGCACGTTGTAGCAAATGGGATCCCGCGATGGTCCCCCGGTTCCAGGTTCCAGAGCAAGACGGGCCTGCGAGGCTACGACGTCGCTACGAAGACACACTGCACTAGCCCAGGGCCAATTTCGACCTTGGACGGATGGGCATGAAGTCAAGCATGGAAGCAAGCCATCATCATACCCATAAGACCAACCCATGAGGCCAGGACCCTCTTCGCCATCTCCAGTCTCCCGGGGCCTCGTCGTCGTCGTCGTCTTCTTCTTGTTCCTCTTGTTCAGCGGCGCCTTCAGGGACCCTAGACACCGAGGGGTCGCCGTCCCACCAGCTAGACACAAATCAAAAGGCACTGGACCAGTCGGAATCTCGATGAGGGCCCAAGGCTAGCCTTTCGAAACTTCCACCGTCTCCATACCTTCCATTGCATCTCCAATTGCCGTTCCTGCAGCTGACCTTGCAATTCCAATAGAACATTTCGCGCGTCTTCGACATACCCTGCAATAGAAGCTCACGAAGGCGAGGTGGGAAATGGGCCCAGCCAGCCTTTTCCATCGCGAACAACATGCAAAGTACCGATTGAACGGCGGTACAATTGAATACACTGAGGTGCCTATTCGTTAGGGACCCAGTTGTGTAAATTGTCCGAGCGGAGCGGCGCGCTCGCTCCAGTCATGATTTCAATTTTCCCCCCCCTCTGTTCGCCCTCCTCTCGCTTCTGTTCGGCGAGCCGCGACGACCTCCAGCAGAACCGGGTTTCTTACTCACTCCGTTCCCTCGTACCACCGTTTCGCGCTCAACTCACTAGGTAATCAACCATTGACTACCCCCGGCCTCATCCATCCACGGCTCTCAAGACCCCGACGGACGGAGCTCCGAGTCATTCAAGGGTCCCTTGGACGGCAGCTCCTGGACCACGAACCAGTCTGTTCCCCATCCTGCTGCTCTTCCGTCGCGACCCGCCATCAGATTGCAACCGCAGTCCATGCTGACCGTTCCGTTGTAGCCTTTCACAAAGTCTCACGGACCCAGGGCACGCATAATCTCTCGAGGAGGAGGGAGAGGCTTTGCATAGTGCTGTAGGTACGAGCGTCAAGGCGTCAGCATTTGTGCGCGGTCAGACTTGTCAAAGTCCGAGAGCACTATCCGACCACCTCGGGCTGCCGCCATGTCATCTGAACAACTGAATGTCATCGCCCTGGTCTCGGGTGGCAAGGACAGCTTCTTCTCTGCCCTGCACTGCCAGAGGAACGGCCATCGGCTCGTGGCTCTTGCTAACCTGTTCCCCGCCGCCCCCGTCAGCGCCGGTTCCGACGCCGCCGCGCGCTCGGCCCAGGGTGATACCCTCATCTTCAAGCCTCGTGGTGATGATGATGGTGATGGTCACGTAAAGGATGCCGCCGGGCAACACCAGCCGGAGGAGCACCAGCAAGAGGACGCTCGGGAAGGAGCTGCCGGCCAAGACGCCGACCTCAACAGTTTCATGTACCAGACCGTCGGACACCAGGTCATACCCCTTTACGCCGACGCCACGGGACTGCCACTCTACCGCCAGCCTATCCGTGGCGGCGCCAAGTACGAGGGCAGAGACTATGATTCATCCCACGCCGCAGGTGGCGATGCCGTGACGGCCGTCGACTCGGATGAGACGGAGAGCATGGTGCCCCTCCTCCGCACGATCATGGCAGCTCACCCGGAAGCCAACGCCCTCTGCGCGGGCGCCATCCTATCGACGTACCAGAGGACTCGCGTGGAGTCCGTCGCCCTGCGTCTGGGCCTCACGCCGCTGGCATATCTCTGGAAGTATCCGACCCTCCCGTCTCCGCTGCCCGGTACCGTCGAGGACGCCCAGCTGCTGCACGACATGGCGGCCGCCGGCCTCGACGCGAGAATCATCAAGGTCGCGAGCGCGGGGCTTGATGAGGAGTTCCTCTGGGAGAGGGTGAGTTCCCTCGCGGGCGCGGCGCGGATCAAGCGCGCGCTGCGCAAGTTTGGCGCCGCCGAGGGCTCCGTGCTGGGAGAGGGCGGCGAGTTCGAAACGATTGTGCTCGACGGGCCCCCGGGCTTGTTCCGCAAGGCCATCGAGGTGCCCGAGGCCGGCAGGAGGGTCGTCAAGGAGGGTGGCGGAACGTCTTGGTTGAGCTTCTCGGGGGCGAGTGTCCGTGAGAAGGCTGCTCCTGAGATGACGGGAGAAAGCTGCTCCCCGGTCCGGGTGCCTGATGTTCTGGACGCCAAGTTTCAGGCTCTGCTGGAGTCTCTACCTCGAGATTCACCACCTGTGGTGCCGCCGTCTGAGAGCGAATTCGAGGGCAGCAATGGCAAATTTTCAGCGTCTATTGCACCTACGACTGATATTCACTGGACTGTCGTACCGCAGGAGCCCCGGGGCACGAGATTCACAGTCGAGGAAGAAACGGAGGATATTGTTCGACAGGTTCGGGGCCTCCTAGATGGACATACTCCGCCGCTGCCCACCACCGCCATTACTCATACCGTCATCGTTCTAAGGCAGATGTCGGATTTCCCTGCCATAAACAAGATTTATGGCAGCCTGTTCCAGCACCCGAATCCCCCGTCCCGCGTCACAATCTCTTGTGGAAGCCTCCCCAAAGGCCATTCCATCAATATTCATTTCGCTGTCAAGCCTGATTTGGAGCAGCGGGATCGGAACGGCCTTCACGTTCAAGGCAGGTCATACTGGGCGCCCGCGAATATCGGCCCCTACAGCCAGGCTATCGATGTGCCCCTGAGCAAGGTCGAGACGGCGGCGAGCGGCGTCAGGCAAGTGACTATCGCAGGCCAGATCCCGCTCGTCCCAGCCAGCATGATTCTCCCCACGGAGACAACAGGCAACCTGGAGATGCAGATCGTACTTTCTCTGCAACATCTCTGGCGCATAGCCACTGAGATGAAGGTGCAGCTGTGGACGAGTGCTGTAGCATACTTCCCCAATACCCCCAAAGAGGCAGACGCGCGGCGTCAGGCACATCTGGCTGCCGCAGCTTGGTCGGGAGCGCACGCTCCTGGCGGCGACGAGGACGAGGATGACGAGGGCGGCCCAGATCTTTGGGACCGCAAGTACAACCCCCAATACATGTCGCTTGGAGGCGAGGATCCTGCCAAAGAGCAGAAACTTCCCGACTGGTCCGTCGTCAAGAACGAGACGGACGATGAAGACGAAGCAGCGAAGCCGGTGCCCTCGTTTTTCGCGGTCGAAGTCGAGGAGCTGCCTCGCGCGGCTGGTGTAGAGTGGCACGCGCATCTCGGCCTCTCACGCCTCCCGTCCTCGTCGGTGGAATACCAGACCTTTAACGTCAAGGCGTCACAGCGCGTTCCTTTCTATCACCGTATCTGTCATGTGGTAGTCGCCGGAACGCTCGTTCACACCACCATCTCCTGGCTTCCTACCAAGGATTCCTGGACGAAAAGTCCGATGCATCCTGCAGATGTGGATGAGTGGATGAGGCGGGCTTATCTGGAGGCTATTGGTAGCGACGAATCTGCTTCGAGATCCGGCCACATGTATCTGATGTACATCAACATGGGCAAGACAGCCTTTCCTCTCATGCGCGCAGGTTATGGGCCGAAGGGCATGGAGGCTGCGTATGTATTCGCGCGGTCGATTCGGAGTGGGGATGGAGATGAAGTAAATGCTGTTGGGCTTTTCAAGTAAGCCCACACTCAATGAGAATGAATGATGAAGGACTAGTGTCTGTGAGTGACCAATATCTCGGGGCAATCGGGGATGAGGTCAGTCTCTTCAGCTCCATGAGTCTGGTTGACCGGCTTGAGTAGGTGGCATATGTCACGGCCAAAGCAGCGTCCGCTCCGGAAGTCGGTGACTGTGTCCCTTTACATGCTGACTTGCTCCTCCACCCATGACTACCGCCAATGGCATGACTACTTATTCGAGGCTTTCTGGCAAGGTGTTGCACGGTAGATACTGCCTGTTGGAACATACTTCACGACCCCCAGTTGGAGATGAACTGCCGGGGGCAAACAACTATCAACGACAATACATCGTCGATGAATCATGGAGCGTGCGGGCAAGTTCCACAATTGGCATTCGCTGCTTAGATCTTCCCTCGAGCTGCCGTTCGCTCATGACATTGCCTTCCGGCTGTCATAGGTTCTGTCGTTGACTTTGACTTTACCGGAGAACGCGGACTTCCCGAAAGATGTAGACCGACTTAGCCAGACGCTTCGTTGCCAAGCCCCTCGATTCTTGGACGAGTCTTTACTTGCCCTTCTCCAGAATAGTGCCTCCTACCCATCTTCGAAGATTGGCCAAAATCAAGTTGCAAGACGCTGCGTGCAGGCAGTCCAAGGCCTCAAAGTTTCGACGGAACAAGACGCATTTGTTCCGTAGGTAACAACAAGGCCTTACGTCGTCTCATCTCCAAGCCTGTCTGCTCTTCATTGTTCCTTTCCTCGGTCCACTCTTTCCACGGACTTACACCGCCCACAAACTGGGAGTAGAGACTTGCCAGTCAGCAAAAGAAGAGCCCCAACGTAGATACGGGATCAATACGCTCGCGGTTATTCTCATCCAGCTTTTGGATGATCGTAAGAGCAACTAGCTGAATGTGTGTGTATATGCGTGTCCTATGTGGGCATTGGGGGCCCCAGATGAAGCATCCTGAAACTATCTTTACTCTTGAGGCCATAAGTAGAGCATGTTCCTGCTTCAGCTGAGACCGCCAGAACGCTCTATTGAAGTGAGTTAAGACAAGTATGAACATGAGCGGACTACTACTTAGAGACAAGCTAGTTCGTCATAGAGACTGAATCTTGGTTAGAAATGCTACTACCATATTGCAACTCTCACAGTAATTGCCAAGGTGCTCCTTAGAACACTACCCTGTTATTTCGCTGCAGACTCTGGGCTTGCATTACAGAGTCACATAGAAGAGGCACTATTATTCTTAGGACCCTTGATAGTGTTGTTGGAGATGATTCAGTCGTGGTGCGGGTTTGATGATTCCGATTGGTGATGGCATTGGTCCCCGTGGTGTGTGGCGGGGTAGATCACGGAGCCCGCCCCCAGATCTCACTGTTCCAAGGTTGAGATGGTCGGCGACCAACCAGGAGCGCCAGGCCCGTTACAGTGACAATCCAGCCAGAAGATGGTGGGAGGGTCGGACGCTATGTCATGGGGTCCCCCCTTCTTAAAAAGCCCACGTGAATGGAAAGCCCGTCCCATTGTGAGACCACCAACCTGAGAGAGAACAGCTCTTGCCAGTTTCCCCAAACTTTCCTCTCTGCTAAGATTGCCCGTTCTTGCCGCCAAAGACGCCGGTAAAATCCTCAAGGTAGGTCCAGTTCCCCCACGTTTCCTCCCGGCTGCCGGCTTCAAGACGCAGCCGCCCGACTCCCGTGCCGCAATGGAACTTGGACTCCAGCATAGTGCATCAGGAAAACCGCCCTAACGCACCTCCAGCAGCCGCGACCTACTGCCCGTTGCCGATTGCAGAGATCCCACCTCGAGACCCCCAAAAATTTCCAAGAAACCTTAGCTTCTCTTTTGTTTTTATTTTTTATATATAGGCGACTTTTTCCCTTTGGCCTCTGATCACGTCACACGACCCCTGTTCTCGCGTGAGGCACCATCGTCCAGACCATCTTCGATCTGGGTCTGGGACATGCAGAAGTCGCCCTTGTCTCGGTCGTGATGGCGCCCGCCGGCGATGATGCACCACAACCTTCGGCCGCCGCGCCTCCTCTCCCACCACCACCTCCTCCTCTTTCATCTGATCCCCAGCAAGACCAGGTGCAGGTGCAATCCCCGTCATCCACTACACCGCCGCCACCGCGAGGCTTAAGTAGGCGCGTGTCCTACGATGAGCGCTCGCCAACGTCGCCGCGCTCCCTCTCCCGGAGGCAAAGCACCAACGAGCGCATCAACGAAATACTAGAGGTATGTCTCCTCTCGCTTCGCCTCTGCATCTAGCCATCTCGGCCGAAAACCTTCAACTGTGGGACCTCTCGTCCACCACCCTGCCGCTGCTTGGCACCGACCATTCCAGCCGCTCAATTCTTTGAAGTCCCCGTTTTCATACAGAACCCTCCCGGACCCTTCAATCCTGTCCCCAGTTTCTTTCCCGTTCCCGCCCGGTTCTTCTCCAGCTTCCCACTCCCACTCCCGCTCCCGCCCCCGTCACCCCATCCGTGTGTGCCCTTGCTGACAACGCGCCCACCCCGGCGCCGAACAGAACGCAAGAGGCCGCGCAGAAGCAATGGGCGGCGCACTCTCCGCCTCCAGGTCCGCCCCCGCCAGCCCTCCGCGCCATTACTCCCGGGATGACGGCACCCACGATGAGACCGTCGGCATCATCTCCCGCGGCCCGGACCGCAACTACCAGAGCATGAATGCCGCGCCCCCGGCGCCAACAGCCACAGCTACGGCGCCCGAGCTGCGGCCCCGCAAGTCCATTCGCACCACACACAACCACCTACCCTCGCAGACGGAAGAGGACGAGGAGGACTACGATGCTGTGGTCGCGCGAGAGGAACGGGCGAGGGCGGCGCAGGTGAAGGAGCCGTGGTACACCATCTTCCTGTCCAGCTTCCAGAGCATTGAGCTTGAAAACAAGGGAAGCGTGGCCCGAGACCATTTGGCGTTAGGTACGTGCTTCTTCTTTCCAAGCTTGCAGCAAAGACGATAGCTTACCAGAGTCCTGCAGAGCGAACCTTTCTCGCCTGGCTCCGTACCTCCCTCGCGTTCGCCTCCATCGGCATTGCTGTCACGCAACTCTTCCGCCTCAACTCATCCATTTCCAACCCTGACTCCAGCAGCCACACTTTGCGCCAGCTCGGCAAGCCGCTAGGCGCGACCTTCCTCGGCATCAGCATTCTGATCCTCTTCCTCGGATACCAGCGCTACTTTCGCGCCCAGCAATGGGTCATGAAGGGCAAGTTCCCCGCGAGCCGAGGCACCATCATCATCGTGTCCATGGTGGCATTCGCCCTCATGGCGGTGAGCTTGGTGGTTGTCATAGTAGTCGGCCCCACCGGCAACGAAAAGTAGATATCGACGAACCTTCAGTTGGTGCTATTTCGATATCATGTTTGCATGCACATACTTCATCGGGAGGGGGGCTGGCTTGCATTGTACCGGGATTTGGTATCAGGCGTTTGGACTTGCATCTATCATCATTATCTGTACCATATACGTAGGAACGAGCTTCTAATGAACACCAAATCTGTGCATAAACGCAAAAAAAGCATAGAGAGCATATACCAAGAGCAGCTGTCACTTTCTCCAACTTGAACCACTTTCCCACTGCAGCCTATCAGATGACGTCAAAACGGACCTGGACCTCACATGTGGGCCTACAGCTCACAACCTTTCAACTACATCCCACCTCACTTACACACACACACACACACACACACACACACACACACACGCTTGCTTTAGCCTCAAATACGTTTTGCGTGCTTCCCCCACTTCTGTAACCCTCACAGGCAAATTTACAGTCAGAGGCAGACAAAACCACGCAAGCACGCAGCCATGGCGCCGAAAGCAGAACCCCTCTCGGTGCAATCCTTCGCAGCAACCCAGCTCTCCCTCCTCTCCGCGGAGCTCGCCGCCGAGATCGCAGAGTCCTCCGCCCTCGTCTCCCTGCACTCGCCCACGGCCCTCCAGCGCGCCGGCCTCGCCCTCTCCAACCTCGTCGTCGGCGCGCGCCGGACCGGCCTCGGCGGCCGCACCGTGCTCGAGCTCAACCCGGACCCGGCCGTGTCCTCCTCCGCGGAGGGCAAGCTGCCCGAACACGGCCTCCGCCCGGGCGACATCGTGCTGCTGTCCGAACAGCCCGCCGGCAACGCCAAGAAGAGGGAGGTGAAGGAGCTTGAGAGCAAGGGCGCAAGGGGCGTCGTCACGAGAGTGAGGCATGAAAGCGTCGGCATCGCGGTGGACGAGGGGAAGGGCGAGGAGAGGGAGTTTAACGGGCGCGTCTGGGTCGTCAAGGTCGCCGACGATGTCACGTATCGGAGGTGAGCCTGGCATTCCCGACACACCACCAGGGGGGGAGCGGCATTCACATGAGATGTCACTCTGCACGGGGAAGGGGCCGTCCCAGTCGGGGAGTGAGAGCATCAGGCTGACGAGACACAGAATGAACCTTACCATGGAGAAGCTCGAGAAGATGACAGAGGCCGAGTACAGCTCATTCATGCGCGTGCTCTTCGGCCTCTCGAGCCCAAGCCCTGTGCCTTCAGATCTCGCGTCCGATTCGGAGCTTTCCAAGATCCAATGGATCGATCCCTCGCTCAACGACTCGCAAAAGGACGCAATCCGCTTCGCGCTCGCGTCAAGAGAAGTCGCACTCATTCACGGACCTCCAGGAGTGAGTCTCCTCCGCCCCCCTCACCTGAAGGCACAAACTGACACTGGACAGACTGGAAAAACCCACACACTGATCGAGCTCATCCTCCAGATGCTCAAGCTCGACCTCCGCATCCTCGTGTGTGGTCCCTCAAACATCTCCGTCGACAATATCGTCGAGCGCCTGTCACCTCACAAGATCCCCATCCTCCGCCTCGGTCACCCGGCCCGTCTCCTCCCCAGCGTCGTCGCCCACTCCCTCGACGTGCTCACCCAGACCTCCGAAGCCGGTGCCATCGTTAAGGACGTCCGCGCCGAGATGGACGCCAAGCAGGCCTCCATCAAGAAGACGCGCAACGGCCGCGAGCGACGCCAAATCTACGGCG
The DNA here is from genome assembly GCF_026319265.1 of Colletotrichum chrysophilum. Classification (NCBI taxonomy): domain Eukaryota; kingdom Fungi; phylum Ascomycota; class Sordariomycetes; order Glomerellales; family Glomerellaceae; genus Colletotrichum; species Colletotrichum chrysophilum. The sequence continues at coordinate 384,327 of NW_026517291.1, read as the reverse complement.
ACCTCAAGGAGCTTCGGAAGGAGTTCCGCGAGCGCGAGCGCCGCTGCGTGAGCAACCTCGTGCGCGAGAGCAAGGTCGTCCTTGCGACACTGCACGGAGCGGGCGGCCACCAGCTCCGCGACCAGCAGTTCGACGTTGTCATCATCGACGAGGCCAGCCAGGCGCTCGAAGCGCAGTGCTGGGTGCCACTGCTGTCCGCGAAGAAGGCGGTCTGCGCGGGCGATCACTTGCAGCTCCCGCCGACGATCAAGTCGCTCAACTCCAAAGTGAAGAAGGTTCTGGTCGAGGGAGCAGGAGAGAAGCAAATCAAGGGAATGACGTTGGAAACGACTCTGTTTGACAGGTTGCTCGCCCTGCATGGGTCATCCATCAAGCGGATGCTCACCACACAATACCGCATGCATGAGAAGATTATGAGGTTTCCATCAGACGAGCTATACGATGGAAGATTGATCGCTGCAGAAGCAGTCAAAGAGCGTCTCCTGAAAGACTTGCCTTACGAAGTCCAGGATACCGAAGACATCAACGAGCCACTCATCTTCATCGACACACAGGGAGGCGACTACCCGGAAAAGAGCGAGGACGACGACAAGGATGCCGTCAAGAAGGCCAAATTCAGCCTCCACGGTGAAAGCAAGAGCAACGAAATGGAAGCGGCTTTGGTGCGGCAGCACGCCCAAAGCTTGGTTGATGCTGGCGTGAAGCCCGAGGACATTGCTGTCGTGACCCCGTATAACGCTCAGGTAAGTTCTGGACTGGATTCCCTGGGTCGTTCGAAGTCGTGGACACGAGCTGCAAGGGGGTGAAAGCATGGGACGCAGCCGCAGCATGAAGCTGACATCGGATGAACCGAACAGCTCGCCATTCTCGCGCCCCTGAAGGAGCAGTTCCCGGGCATCGAGCTGGGCAGTGTAGATGGCTTTCAGGGCCGCGAAAAGGAGGCCGTCATTGTCAGCCTTGTACGGAGCAACTCCGAGGGAGAAGTAGGGTTCCTGGGCGAGAAGCGCCGACTGAACGGTAAGCTCAGGAGGTCACCAAGCTCGCCGTCTGGGAACATCCCAGCTGGGCTATTAAGGGCGCATGATTGTTAATGCGGTTTAGTGGCGATGACGCGACCCAAACGCTCGCTGACGGTGATCGGTGATTCGGAGACAGTCAAGAGGTGAGTGCGTTTGAGACTTGTTCTCCTTTCTTTTCCATTTGTCTCTCGGTCGGAGGATTTCTGGGTGTTGGCGTGTCGGGCTGCGGGCGAACCGCTGCTGCACAGATGTTATCCTGAGACACTGCTGAGCCGCACCAAACGCCCGAAATCTCGGGCCTGTTTCTTCTTTTCTTTTGCTAACCCGCTGCATCAATACAAACAGAGGTAGCGCATTCCTCAAGAGATGGATGGATTTCCTCGAAGAGAATGCAGATCTGCGTTATCCCGACTTGTCAACCCTCCAGGGGTCTTGAGATGCCATATTTGGGATGGTGGGAGGCCGCGGGTTAATGATGGTGGTGGCTGGTGAGAACGCATGGCCCACCTCTATGCAGGCCGCCTTCAATGTCAACCTTTATGCGACGAAAGAATATCATTCGCGGCAAGAGACCAGACGATCTAGAATACTGACGAACCGGCTTCCTCGGTATCGTGGACCGTCTGGAAGGGCCGTGAACGAGCTGGGATGGCTTCTTATGCGCGGCGACGCCCTGGAACCCCGTCTCCAACGGCTTCCCAAAAGGGAACAGGCGGCATTGTGTGTGCATTTGGCGTGGCGTATCGTAGAATTTACAGCACACCCGCGGCCAACCAATGCTCTTCCATGACCAACTGGGGATTACGGGGTAGGGAGTGTCCGTTGACGCAAGTTGATAGGCGCCAGGGCCCAGGTTTCTTGGGTCGACCGATTGGAAAAAAAGACCAGAGGGAAGTGTGGACGGACCGCAGATGTCAGCCGTCACTGATCAGACGAAGAAGCAACCCTTGTCTCTATGTTTCAGGTTACCTTTGTCGTCTGTGCAATCCTTGTCCTGCGTGGCCAGACCCGCCAAATTCTCCTACCGAGGACAGGGGCCTGCGGTGTTGCTCGACTTGAACGCGTTTTTTTGGCCGCTCTCCGTCCAGTTTGTGCGTAGGATTTTGCGGTGTTGTTGGGGCTGTGGAAGGTACATTTCCCAAAACTCTCGAGTATGCGGCGGACTTAGTGTCAGCCGCAGCCATTGAGTTTTCAGCAAGGAGCCAATCTTTCTCACGCCAAGGCGTGAGATGCCATCTTTTGCCTCTTGTTGGGCTCCTGTCGACGTCTTGGATATGATGCAGGATCCGCTGCAGAAGCGAAACAGTGGACAATCATCCCCTCTCCACGTACCTTTTGTTTGTTGATGTTGTGCACCAAGTTCGTGCGTCTTTCGTGTTTGTTACTGGCAGTTTGTTAGTGACAGCATGCATCGCAGAAGACCCAACAGTCGCTCCATCATGCACTACAACGTGGTTGAGGCTAGAAGATGTCTCCCGGATCTATGGTTTCCGAATGATCGCGCGTGCCGCACCCGGAGGTGGCCCCTCTTGGTGGCATATCGGGACTATTTGTCCGCCAGCTGGCTTTCGAAATTGAAGGCTATTGTGACGCAAATCTTACCACAAACGTGGTGTCTAGTCGGGCGGACCGAGACGACTTGTGTGAAGCACAATGATATCGTCCTCCGTTCTACACTAGTACCCGGCTGAACGGTTCGTCCCCGTCATTATGGGACAACTCCATTTCCGGGGTCCTGAACCCTCAATGAGACATATGCCCCGGCAGCCTGAAGAGCACTGACAAACACCTTACGGTGGCAGTCGGGGAACGACAAGGTGTTGCTCGAAGTTGCCGGCGGCGCCGCATCTTATGTTCGATCAATATGGCGTCGCCGAGCCTTCAGGTGATGGGAGATCATAAGTCGGGTGCCTCGCTATATGATGCTCCGCCGGGGACCCCACTCAGCGAGCCGATCAAACTGTGGCCGGACGCGCGACGAGAATTCGTGTTGGGTCGGGGTTGTATTGGGTGCCGCGGGGACAAAGTGTGAGCGTGTGCGTGACTCTCCGCCTGCAGCCACAATTACCGCATCATGTTGTCCGCGATGGCACGGCACGGCGGCTTTTGAGCGGTAAAGTCGTGCCATTCGTGCATACTAGGCCTGGGGTTGGCTGGCTGGCATGCCAATGTAGTCAACCATAGATAGACCGTCCCCTCTTAGGCATTTGGTCTCCAAGAAAAAGCTGTGGCAGGGCATCGTAGTCAAAAAAACCGCTCATTGGAGTAACTCTGCCATGTGGCATTCTAACAACCACTGCCAGAGCCTGGAAGTCACTCGCGAGTCATTGAGGGACAGGTTGATTGAGCGAATGGTTGTCGATACGGGGATCTGGCGTCTTGGTTGTCCGGGTCGCGAAGCGGTCGACATATGGCCTCCAGATCTGGCCTAAGGAGCCGGGATATTTGAATAGGCAGACAACATCAGACAATAGGGGCGGCGCTCGTTGGACGTGGGCCTCTGGGCCATGTGGTGTTTTAGCCTCTTGGGTCTGCGATGTGGGGTCGACCTGCGCGCTAGTGGGCGCCTTCTTCGCGAAGCTGCACGTCGGAGGGATGGAGTGCGGTGGTAGAGGCTGGTCGTCGTATGCAGTAGTTCTCAAGAACCAAACATGACAAGTGATGGGCGGTATCCTATCGGGGAGGCGGGTTGGTGAAGGGTCTGCTCTACGTCTGCTTTGCAGGCTATAGTAGTGGCTGGACGGCAGCTGTTGTGTTCCAAGAATAAACGCAGGCAGGTAAGTGCATGAGGACGTGGCATGTGGTTGTAGCGATCCCAGGAGAGGAAGGCTCCGTTGCAGTCTGCGGCTGGAGGCTGCAATGCGATTCGACGGTGACATGAGCGATCACATCTCTTGCGTTACTCTCGAGGAGCTAGTCCTAGCGCCATCATCAAGACAACGGGTGGTTGGAGAATCGTCCGTCAGATCAAGCCATCGGTGTCAGTCTCGATAGCGGCGGCAGCGAAGCAGAGTGGCAGGCCAAATGTCGGCCACAAACGAGATAGTGCCAACGGCCACACACACCAGAGAGGTTAGTGCCGATGGCTAGAGAATCCTTGAATTCCAGCGCTCCGTTTGCCGGACTCCTCGCTAGCTTCCCATTGGGGTGAGGAAGGCGTTTGTCGACCCTGGCGCCGGGCGGCGTGTCACGATATTGGGTGACTAGTTGACGGAGGGCAACTTGGATGGTGGCATATGGGACGCCATGTCGGATGAAGATTCCAGCACCGTTGGTGCATTCTTCGACGAGGTCAGTCGCAGGTAGGACATGATTGTCAAGGTGGTGTTGGCGCCATCAGCCCTCGGGGAAGGGTGGCTTTGACCCCGACTTGACATGATGAGCGACTAGGGGGGAAAGCCTGATACTGAGACTGGTGAAGGCTGACTGGTGGTGGTTGCTGACTTTGGGCGATTCAAGTCGGGGTTAGAGCCGGGATTTGGTAGCGACGACGCCAGGCGCTGGGTTGGCGGGCGTGGTTGAAATCGAATCTATCCGCGCAGAGTGGTAATAACAGTGCGATGGTAGCATCGAGAGCCCACACTCCGCAAAATCGCGCTCAAAAGGCGTCTGTTCCTACTAGGCAAGGTGAGGTTGGGTCGAGGTGTGATGCAGAACATTGTGAAGTCAACACTGGACACACACTGGACGACAACGACACGGACCATTAGCGGGACGAGAGGCGGGAGCACCTTCCCTCGACAGGCCCCATGGGAAAGGAAAGAAAAAGGAAGGAAAGAAGACTGAAACACAGCCCCAAAAGCGGCATGGCTCAAAAATCGGACCAGCAGACCGGATTGGATTGGATCCGGGAGGACCGGGGGAGCACAGGTGGATTCCAGCTGGGCAGTTGGAAACGGTCACTGGACTGGACAGCTCAGAAGGAGGGAAAAAAGGACAGAGAAAGCTTCACAAATGGGGAGGAGGCAGTCGCGTCACCCCACTCGAGCTCCTTCTCATCGTACAGCTGTCACTGCAGGCTGCAGGTGAAGGTGAGTGAGTCGTGCAGTGGACTGGCGACGGGACAGCAGGTGGAGTTTGCTGAGCCGGTGAAAGGCGAGGCCCGTGGATCACATTGACTTATTTTAGGCGGGCTTGCACGTTTTGCCTTGAGGCTCTGACACGAACAGGTGTGAAGTATTTGGAGTTTTGGGGTTTAGGAGTTTGGGACAGAGTTACGCAGTATTAGTACGAATACTACCTCTTCGGTGGAATATCAATTATACTTTTTTGACTTTGCAAAGGCAAAGATCTAACAGCATCGGCCCCCAACTCGAGACATCCATCCTCGCACTTTGCTACCTATTGAAAGGTACCTTAGAGTAGGTCGATGAATGTCGCCTTTGGTTCCCTTGATCGACGCACCTGGCCTGGGCAGGGACGGGCTCAGGCACACGATGGTATCAACTTCATATGGGTGCATGTTTTCTGGGTGTTGCTCGCCCACATTCCTGGCATCCCTCGCGTCGCTCATACGTCTTCCCCCCTCCGACGGCGAGGAGGGAGCGCCCGAGAGTGAGACTCAGACACTGAGGTGCGCAATCATCGGATAACGGGCATGCGCGCACGTTCCGGCTAATGTCAATTCATTCTTGACATTGGATTTCGTCACTTGCGTCCGTCCAGTGTTTCCTTGCTGCGCGTTTCCCCTGCGTGGTCTGGGTGCCGGTGGTGGTGTTCAAGAACTGGCTTGCCTCGGACGGGCAAAGACACCGAGTTCGGTCGGTGGAGGTGTGGTGTCGACAGTGCGGTGTGTGCCTGTCCTGTCGTGGCCTGCCCTGTCCTGCCCGCCTGCCCGCCTGCCCTGGCTCTTTCCCCAACGCCTCTTTGACCAGGGGCTGACAGCTCCACGCCCCAAGCACTGACCTCAAACAAGGACCATCCCCGACGCAGGAGCCAAGCAGGGGACTTGCCATTTGCCAGTCACCACCCACCAGTGGAAAATGAGAATGGAACAGCAAGATTTGACTCTTGTCTGGCTGCCGTCTTGTTCTGACCTGTGTCCTTTCCATTGTCATTCATCATTGACGAGACGAGACGACTCGACTCGACTCAACTGACTTTCCGTCCGACCTGCTAGTGCAGGCAGGCAGGCAGGTACTTCTACTACTTATGGCAAGACCACACATGGTCCACCCTGGCTTCTCGTCTCGTCTCGTCTCGTCCCGTCCTTTCGTCTTCTCCTCCAGGCTCCATGTCCTCCCTCCTCTTTGCCTCTCTCGGAGAACATTACTGTATCCTAGACACGTTAGATGCACCATTGGCGCCGTTCCAATGGTCCGTATCCTCCTCCTACCTTAGCCGTGCATGCATGCTTGTTTCATCCCGCTAGTAAATCTGCATTCTGCGGTCTATTACACTGGACTACACTACGGATACTCTCTCAGTCTCTGCCCCCATTCACCCGTATCTGAGGTCCGACAGCCGTGCCGGCCGCTGCCTCCTCCATAGTCACTCTTTCTTTCTCTCCGTCTGCTATCGTGTGTCGCAACGCAACGGGAATGCCCCGTCAGTAGTTCCTTGCAGCTTCTTCTGCACCCCCTGTCGAGATGCCGTCCTGTACCTCGTGAACCACCTTGCTCTTGAATGGAGGTATCCATACGGAGACCGTAGCTACCACCTGCTACCCGGCCGATTCTGTACGGATATGGATACCTTGCACGCATCTCTCGCGCAGACCCGATACCGTCGCTTTCCTTACATGCCACTGCTTTCCCTTTTCTCCCGCCCTTTCTTCTCCTGCTCCTCTCTTGTTTCTTTTTCCCACCCGGTGCCGCGCCGTCTGCCGTTGGAGAGAGACATACATACCTACAGATAATACTCCTCCTCCCGACCGCAGCCCCTCCACTCCCCTCCCCCAGCAGCAGCAACAACCAACCATAACATTCGTTCACTTCTTTCCACAACGTACCGTACCGTCCCCTGCCTGCCAGGTACCCTACTTTACCTTACCTTACATCAACCCGACTGCACCGCGTCCTTTGCATCTGCATCGCGCCCACCACGCTCCTTGGCCAATAACTCAGCCTCTCATACTGTATAATTCAACCCTCTCCCGCCATCCCACCACATCCTATCCCTCCTCGCCCTATCCCCTTCTTCCCACTCCTCGAACCTCGACCCTACCTTGCCTTAGCGGCACGCTACCGCCCGTTCTAATCAACGTGCTCCTCCGGCCGCCTCGTCAGCCTGTCGCAGAGCTGCCCGGGTGCTCCTTTGATACATGACGCATGTGCTGCTAGGGTCCCCCCTTCTTAGTGGCATAACTTCTTCCCCAATCCCCCATCTCCTCGTGGGTTCTTCTCCTTTATTCGCCTCCTTCATCGTGCTTTGATTGTTCAGCCCGACCGATCTCCGTCTACCTCTTGCGCCGCTGCGCCGGTTGAGGGCCTTTGCCACTGGACCTCTCTAATCCCCGACGAGCCCAGACGACGGGCGGCATTGCTGGACATATGCACCATGAATCAGGTTACAGCATAGATCACCACTTGGCCTAGACTCCGGGCGTCCGATCAAGATTTCCAGACTCACCTGCTGTCTGCCTACCTGCTTGCCTGGATATTGGATATCCCAGACGAACTGTCACGGCTCGGCACCGGACATCACCCGTCTGCTGGCTCAGCTCTTGGACCTCACATCAGCATTGTCTCTGCCCCTCCTCGTCATTTCCCGACAAGCCTCACTCTCATGGCTTACACTGGACCACAATCATATACACCGTCCCTCCTCCGTCGTCCTCTTTTACACTCGTTCTAGCCCCCAGCTGCAAGAGCCGCAAAAAAAAACCCAAGAAAACCAAAATCACACCTAGGTCACCTCCAACTCAGCCATGGGCCTTTTCAAGTCGGCCAACTCCCCTGCACCTAGCGCCACGAGCCGTTCCATGACGGGCCAGTCCATTCGTGGCAAAATATCAGGCCCAATCCCCATCCCGAATCCCATCGACGACGAATTTCCCATGCGCAACCCGGGCACCGGCATTGCTACGCCGGTAACTGAAGGCAACATGAGAGAGCAGATGATGAATCCTCCCCCGGCCGAGCCCGTGGTTGGATCAATTGTTGCGACTCCCCAGCCCGAGGTCTCACAGCCGCCGAGGACCGAGTCCGTTGTTGTCCCTCCGGGAACCGGCTCAACTTCTGGCTCGTCTCCAACCGCCGCATCCCACGCCAACTCCCACTCCAATTCTCCTCAGTCGCAAAGAAGAACGAATGTGTCCAGCAATCTGAGATACTCTACGGTCAGTGCTGCGTCCGAACAGACCGGTGCGAGCAAGGAAAGACCTCAGCGCAAAAAGTCAACTTTGCGCGGCGCATTGGGGAAGCTTTTTGGTCGCAAAAAGAAGGGCAGCCAGGGCTCGTACGACTCGCAGCGCATGTCGACCTACAACCCCACGAACCAAAACCAAAACCAACACAAGAGCGTGAGTTTCGGTAGCGGCCGCTCCCGTGCCATCGCACCTTTCTTGATTTCAGCAGAACAGAAGCTAATTCGAGCTACTAGGACCCTTCCGCTTTAACCCGAACCAAGGAGTCCGAACCCAAGCGATCGGCGTCCTTGCCGATCACCGAGTACGACAGAGCGTTAAGGTCTCACTCTATCGGTCCCCAGGATATCACGGCTATTGAGAGCGCGCGAAATTCGATCACAGTCGACCCATCGCAGTTGCAAACAAGCCGTAAACGTGCGGCTACGTCTACAATAAGCCAAATTTACTCCGCTCCGTTTAGGCGTGATGGCGAGCTGGCAGGTCTGTCGCCTCGTCCAGCGAGCACCCACGTTCGTGGAAGCCGACTATTCCACTCCGACGACGAGGACCCTGAGGAAATCGGCCGCGCAATTACGAGCGACGTTGGCCACAAGCGACGATCCAGAAGTCTGAGCGGAATCAACAACCCCGAAGCAAGGGCTCACGTTCGCAGACGCAGCGATGAGATCCAGTATTGGAGACAGAGTTACGATCCGGCCTTCTACACGTCACCAGCGACGACCAATCCTCCTGATGACGAGAACCAATTTGCAGGACTTGCACCAATGGACATGCCCGAATCCCCAGTTTCCCCTATAGAGCAAGCACAAACCCCCATGCGCACTCCCCCTCAACCGTTCTCTTTCGGCAACTTGACTCACATGAACGTCATGGCGGGCATGAAGATCACACAAGCAGCCAGTATTGAGACTCGGATCGAGACTTTGGAGAGCAGGATGCAGCGTATGGAAGACGTTGTCACTCAACTGTGCAACTCGGTTCCTGGGTTCCAGGTCCAGATGACCCAGCCAGGTCGACCTGCGCCGCCTGTGCCTCCCTCGCAATCGAGCACTGCTGTGAATCCCACGCTTCAGCAGGTCGCGCGCCAAAGTGCTCCGAGCTCGAGGTACAGCAACTCGGCACAATCAAACACCTCTTTTGGCGAAGCTCCTACGTACGTCGGTTCTCTGCACGTTCACACCGGCATGAACCGGCCAACCTCCAATGCGACTATTCGCGGCGTAACCAGTTTGCCTGCTATGCCTCGCGCTGAGGCCGGCCGGCCCACCGACACCTTTACGGCGGATCATTACACGATGCTCCTCGCGCTTCTCGAGACCGAAAGGTCTTCTAGACAGGCCCTTGAATCTCAGGTGAAGAAGCTCACGAGGCGCATCAACATGATTTCGGGACCGACCGGCAGTGGCCGCATGTCTCTGCAGATGGAGCCCCCGCCGACGGCCAAGTCATTCGGCAGCGTATCGGCTTTCGATCATGACTCATCTGACGACGAAGATGCCGCCGCAAGGAACCGCCGTTTCTTGGCTGAAGATTCGGGCGTTGGCACTGGTGTCGGAGACGATGACTCGTACTCGGAGGTCTTTGCCACCCCGAAGGAGGAGCAGTCGCACGGCTACGGCGCCTTCGGGGAGGATTTGCTCGACGAGGATGATGATCCTGCGCGTAAGAAGGCAGCCAGGACGTTGTCCCTCAGCCAGATGACGCTGGGCAAGAAGGCGTCGAGAACGGGAGTACGAAGTTGACGCAGTCGGCCGCTTTCTAGTGCGTTGTTTTTTTGAGATTTCTCATTATACCCCGGGATATTCCCCCCACTCATGAGACGACGACGGTGGTTCTTTTCTCGGCAGTTGTTGAGTTGAAGTCTCGCTCGTCTTAGCGATTCGGCATTGATACCTCATCGGAATTTCTGACTAATTCAGCATTATGGTAGCAGAGTCTTTTGTTGCATTAATCTGTTCTCTTCTAGTTTACTCTTGTATATGACTACCCATTTCCGTTCTGGACGAAGCAGTTGGAACAGTCTTGATGGGATACATCCCTATGACGCGGATTTCTTTTTCTTTGGGTTTCATTTTGTTTCTGAGAGTCTGGCCGTGTTGGCGGGGGTGAAGACTTGCAGAGCTCGTCAGCAGGTAGTGTCGCGCGCATCGTCATTTCCAAGTGTTCAAGGGCCAGCGTAAGCCTGGGAAGTTTCACGTCGCGAGAGGTGGAGGTGCCAATTTGCGGTCGCGTACCGCTGTTCGTGGTGCCAGGTGGGATCGAAGATAGCTAATAGCTTGAGTGTCGCACTCTGAAGCCGTTTCAGGGTGTGCGCGTGTACAATATCAAAAACATGTTCACACAAGTATGAAGTCTTTGAGATGAGGATCATGTCGATCGTCTAGAGTTGCACTGTCACTCGTACGATGGTCCCGCCTGGGTTATTGCAAATCCATCGTGGAAGCCACATGGCTGGCGTCCGCTTTGTCCTCAGAGAGGTTGTGCACCCGAGCCTGCCGTGGCAACGAAACGAACAGCGGGCCGAAAGAACAAGGCTAAGGGACAAGGTCGCCCAGTGCCAATCTCCGGGTTGTCATCTCGGGAAGAGGAAGAGGAACTGGACCAGAATGTTTCGAGAACAATTCTCGGTTCCAGCCACCCATATCGCCGCTAGCATGCCGTTGGGAATGGGGAACGGGGAAATCTGGCAAGGGCTTGGCCTGGGCCGTCAAGCAATTGTTTCCAGGTCCGCTCTGCCCCGCAGCAGTGATTTGGCAATTGCTTTCCGAATGGTCCGAAAAATGTCATATTCCGGAGTCAGCCTGTGCAAGTAGTGGCTAGTTATTTACCTAGGCATTGCGCGCATAGCATAAAGCTGGAATACCTGGAAGTCCGAAGGGGTAATCGCCGGCCGTACGCGGCGCCCGCGACCGAGTCATCCCCGTATCCATCCCCCGCCTCCGAAAGATTGCGGCGCCGTCTGCTCGGGTGGACCTACGTAAGCAGAAAACAAGCCGACCACTAAGGACGCCCAGAGATAGGCAGCTAATCTGCCACGCACAACCTCTACGCTTAGCTTCCCGCGCGACATAACCCAAAGATACGCACATACCAAGCCAGACCAGCCTCCCGTCCCGCGCGTGCTCCTCGTGGTGAAAAGCATATTTCGCATCCATCACTTTTTTCCTTCCCTCCCTCTTTAACCCTTCGCCGCCACCAAAACCCCTCCTCGTTTGCGCCGTGACATCAACGTCCCCAATTTTGCGGTCGGACGTCATTGCCCTCCTCCCCACCCCGTAGAGGATACGTCGCTCGCAATCTTTGGTCGCGTCACTGAATCCCCTCAAACTCGGAAATCCTCAACGAACCGTCGCAGCAATGTCCGGCTGGGTAGATTGGTCAAAGACCACGCGGTCCTCCGACTACCGCGGGTCAACCTCCTTCGCAACCTTCATGATCATTGGGCGTATGTTGCAACCCCCCCCCCCCCCAACTCCCCCTTCACCGTCTTCGCGGCGCAATGATGCTAACCCCACGCGCGCAACAGCAACCTGCTTCTTCCTCGGGATCCTCTTCGCCTCGTTCCCCTACGACTTCCCCCTCCTCTGGACCTCCGCCCCCGTCCCCGAGTCCTTCTACGCCCACCTCGAGACGCACCTCAAGTTCATGCACCAGTCCCCGCCCCTCATCGGCCGCCTCCTCAACATCATCGTCTTCACCGGCTTCCTCGGCTTCTTCATCAAGCTCTTCCGCCCCTCCGAGGCAAACGTCCTCTTCGACGGCGCCTCCCTCGTCCTCTACCTCATCGGCGTCGGCGTCTACATCACAAACATCGTAAAGGGCCTGCGCTCCGTCAGCGCCGGCATCTGGGACGACCCCAACTGGGCCGCCAACAACAACGGCGGCGACGACAACGAGGTCATCCTCGGCAAGGAGGACAGCCTCAAGGTCCTGGCCGCGAGCAACACCATCCTCGCGCTCGTCCTCGTCGGCGTCCTCGTGCTGCAGGCCGGGCAGTGGTACGCCGAGCGCAAGGACCGCGAGGACTTTGTCAAGCTCGAGGAGGAGGAGAACAAGAAGGGCGCGTCGTCCAAGAAGAAGCAGTGAGGTATCGATTGCTGTGACGCACTTGTCTCAGTAGCAAGTGGGAGGCAGGCGACTTGCATTGGAATGAGAGCAGTTGGCTTCCTCCTTCATGCGGAGTTTGGGTGGGACATTATATGTCATGAACTTTAGATGTCATGAGTGCGATGTATGCACGCGATCATCGCTTCAGCGAGTCGCTCAGTTACTGTCAAAAGGCACCAAGTGTTGAATATACCATGTCTAACGTCTTTTTTTGTATTCTGGGTCTGTCTACCCATGGGTCAACAAGGTGCTAAAAACAACTTATGAAATCTTTTCATATGACGACTATGCCCCTTTTCTTTTCTTCTCATCTCCTCTTTACTTCATCATGCAACATACGCTTACTCAAGCTTGAGCTGCTCAAACTGCTTAATCGTACCCTCGAAACCCCTCGCCTCAGACTCGAGGTCGACAACCTTCTGCCTGTCGGCCTTCTGGACGGCCTCCGCGACCTTCTCCTGGTAGGCGGGATCCTCAACCAGCTTGCGCTGCTTCTCGATGTTGGTGCGGGCCTTGTCGAGCTTCTTCTTGGCCTTCTCGATCTCGGCGTCGAGGTCGACGCGGCCCTTGACGTGGAGGTAGACCGAGGCGGAAGAAGCGACGGGGAAGGCGACGCAGCCGGCGGGTCGGGCAGCATCGGGGGCGACGATGTCGATGCCGGTGACGCCCTTGCCGCTGAGGGACTTGATGGAGGCAACCTGCTCCTCGATGGTGGAGGCAGAGGTGGCGTCGTGGGCCTGGATAATGACTGCGATTCGTTAGTGACTGACATACACATAGTATGTGAGAAAACCTACTTCTAGCCTCCTCCTTCTGGGCGTACTCGCTCATGAGCGATCTCGCGGCGCGAGAGCAACCCAGGACAAGCTCGTAAGCGGCCTCGGACTTGGGGTCATCGAGCTTGGCGTTGTAGACGGGGTAGCTGGCCAACATGATGGACCTGGTCTTGTCCTCGGGACGGCGGGGCAGGCGCTGCCACAGTTCTTCCGTGATGAAGGGAGTGAAGGGGTGGATCATGGTCAGCGCACCCTCAATAGCAGTGTAGAGGGTCTGGACAGCGCTGGCCTTCTCCTCCTCGGTACCATCCTGGATAATGGCCTTGCTGTTCTCGATGTAGACGTCGCACAGGTGGCTGAGGATGTACTGGTAAACGATGCCCGTGGCGTGCTGGAACTCGCGCTCGCCCAAAGCGGTGTTGATGTCCTTGGCGGCGGTGTTGAGCTTGTGAAGAATCCACTTCTCAGCAAGCGTCTTACCGGCGGCGGGCTCCTTGAGAGGGACGAAGTCCTCGGGCAGCTTGCCGAGGACGTACTTGGACGCCTGCCAGATCTTGTTGCAGAACTTTCTCCAGCCGTGCATGACCTTGACGTCAAAGTTGACATCGCCGCTTGTCGAGGTAAGCGCAGCCATGGTGAAGCGGAGGGCGTCGGCACCGTTGCGAGGCAGACCCTCGGGGAAAGCCGTCTTCTGGTACTTCTCGGCCTTCTGGACCTCGCTGGGGTGCAGGTTACCGGTGCGGAGCTTGGCGTGGAGGTCCGGCAGAGAGATACCGGAAATAGCATCCAAGGGGTCGATGACGTTGCCCAGGGACTTGCTCATCTTGCGACCCTCAGAGTCACGGACGAGACTGTGGCAGTACACCTCGGTGAAGGGAACCTGGCCAGTAAGCTTGATGCCAAGCATGACCATACGCGCGATCCAGAAGAACAGAATATCCCAACCAGTCTCAAGGACGGAAGTAGGGTACAGCTCAGCCAGATCGTTAGTCTTGTTGGGCCAGCCCAGGGTAGAGAAGGGCCAGAGGCCAGAGGAGAACCAGGTGTCCAGGACATCTTCATCCTGCTCCAGGGTGAACTTCTTGCCGGGGAGGGCAGCCTTGGCCTTGGCCTCAGCCTCCTCGCGAGTCTTTCCAGCGAACCATTGCTTGCTGTCCAACGAGTCGGACTGTTCACCCTCAACCTTGGCCAGGTAGACGGGGCAGCGGTGTCCCCACCAGAGCTGACGGGAGATACACCAGTCGTTGATGTTGGCCATCCAAGCGTAGAAGCTGCGCTCAGAAGACTCGGGGCGAATCTTAATCCTGCCATCCTTGACAGCAGCAACAGCGTCATCAGCCATGCTGCGCATGCTCATGTACCACTGAGGCTTCAGCAAAGGCTCAATGACATCCTTGGAGCGCTCACAGAGGGGAATGGTCATGGCGTTGTCCTTCTTGTCAACGTAGAGGCCGAGGCTCTTGAGCTCATCCTGGATGGCGTAACGGACGTCGAATCTCTTTTGGCCCTGGTACTTGCCACCGTTCTCGTTGATGTTCCCATCGTCGGTGAGAATATTGATGAACTCGAGGCCGTGCTTCTGACCAAGGTTGAAATCGTTGGGGTCGTGGGCGGGAGTCAGCTTGACGGCTCCAGTACCGAAATCCCTGTCGACGTAAGTGTCGGCGACAATGGGCAGGAAGCGGCCCTTAATGATAGGGTGCTTGGCCCTCTTTCCAACCAGGTGCGTGTATCTGGGGTCCTCGGGGTGGACGGCGATACCAGAGTCACCCAGCATCGTCTCGATACGGGTGGTGGCGACCTCGAGGAACTCATCAGAGCCCTCAATGGGGTACTTGAAGTGGATAATGACACCAAACTCGATCTTCTTCTCATAGCCGGGGACGTCGAGCAGTGTCCTGCCTGTCAGCTCCTTGTTGTTGACCTCGAGGTTTGACAGAGCAGTGGTCAAGCGGGAAGACCAGTTGACAAGTCTGTTGGCACGGTAGATGGTACCCTCCTCGAAGAGTCTGACGAAAGTCTCAGCGACAGCGGCGGACAGGTTCGCGTCCATGGTGAAAGCCTCACGGCTCCAATCGAAGCTTCCTCCCATCTTTCGGAGAGCAGCGTTGATCTTGTCGTGGTATTCGCCCTTCCAGGTCCAGACCTTGTCGACAAAGTCCTCACGGCCCAGGTCATGACGGGTCTTTCCTTCTCTCCTCCAGAGCATGTTCTCGACAACGCTTTGCGTCGAAATACCGGCGTGATCGCAACCGGGCAGCCAAAGCGTCGTCTTGCCCAACATGCGGTTCCATCGAATCATGATATCCTGGAGCGAGTCACCAAGCGCGTGACCAAGATGCAGAGCCCCAGTGACGTTCGGCGGGGGGTGGGCAACGACGAACTTGCCCGCGGGCTTGCACTTGCCATCGGCCGTGAACTCGGGCTCTGTCGCGGTGTCAGCTCAGAATTCCTCATCTGCCCATTTGCGTCTTACTGAAGAAGCCCTCCTTCTCCCACCATTCATACCAGGCGCTCTCGACAGCCTCGGGGTGATAGGCCTTGAAGTGAGGATCTTCAAGAGACTTGAGGCGCTTCTTCTCTCCCTTCGGGGTATCTTCAACATATTCAGGGATTGCCTCGTCCTCCTTCTTCTCGGCCTTGGCCTTCTTTTCGGCCTTCTTTGAGGGAGCAGCAGTTGCGGCCTTCGCGGCCTGGGCAGCTTGCTTCTGCGCAAACTTGGCAGCCTTCTCGGCCTTCGCGCGCTCCTTCTTCAGCTCCTTCTCGGTCTTCACCTTCGGCTCCGCGCCGGCGGCGGCGCCGGCGTCCTGGCCAGCAGCATGGGTATCGGCGGTCGCGGCGACCTGAGCCTTCGTTTCGTTCGAGGCAGGGGGAGGAACCTCCTCCTTGAGGCCCTCAGTGGCACCGACTAGAAGACACAATAACACACAATCAGCTTTGAAGTCAAATCATACGGCTAACGAGATGCGCGGGGTGGGAAAAGGCATCGTGAGAATGTGGGGGTGGATGGAGGGGTAGGCGTACTGGGGTTTCCGCGTCCGCTGTCGGTAGCCATGGTGGCACGTGTCTGGTGAAAAGGTCGAAGACTTCGACAAGAACGGACAATTGGACGTGGACTGAGGATTGGAGGGCGCACGCGGAGTGCTCGCAGAAATATTGATCTGGACGTGGTGGATATTGTGGTGAAGAAGCCCGAGGGAGAGGGGCTTCAACTTATGTCCAAATACCAGGTGGGAAAAAATAAAAGCACAGAGGTTTCCCGATGAGGGGCAGGGAATTATGACTCGGCGGTCTGTTTGGCAGCACTTCCTCGAATTTGACTCACAGGATTGGACGTCTAGGTCTGCGCTGAGCGGCGTGGGAGGGAGGGGTCGTCCGCCATCATGCGCAAAATCGGATCCGGCGCACGCCTAAGGCCCTCCACTGTGGCTAGTTGTGCAGGGGTCTCTGCGGTATCGATAAGCAACCTAGCCCGGTAGCGGGTCCCCTGGCCTGGGAAAGGGTTCCCCAGATGCACCGTGGATGACTGGACAGCCACGGCGTCCAATTGAAGCATCACCAATTCAGTCATCGTCTTGAGATTTGGGACTTTTGTTGTCTTACAATCCGACCTTCCTTTCTCAGATCCTGATTATAAACACTCTTCTTGACTCAATTGATCGATGTCGCAATCTTTGTGACTCAATTGCTTGATATCGCAATCTTGAAGACTGCCGTGTATGCAGGATACTGTAGTTTCTAGGTGAAAATCCGGACAACACCGAAGAAAAGTGGTGACGCGATGTACTCGCCGAGGGCCTTCTCACGGCTCAGTCACATCCGTCAACCCCCAGTTTCCAGAAGATGGTTCTCTGAGGTCTCTCGATTCTCCGTTCATGGCAACGCAAATAATTCAAAGGTACGTTTCAAATATTGCCCAAAACTTGTCTATCTCTTGACTCTGACCTTAATGGCTTAGAACAGCCTCATCACGACAATCAAAGTCGCTCAGCTGGATCATAGCAAGCAGAAAGATGCTCTCCTCATCCTTGCTTCTCGCCAGTTTGCGTCTTGGCTTCAGGATGAGAATTTCATGGGAAGTCTCATAGAGCCCTTCTCGGCATCAAATCAAGACACCAGCGGATTCCATACTCTTGCCGCGGCAGTGGATGGCCTTCAACCTCTTCAGCCTCTCGGAGAGATCCCCCACGGGTTCTCCTTCTATCGTGGCAACCTCAACTCGCTTTTTCCCAACTTGTGGAAAGACTCTCAGTCAAAACCCTCGAGCAATCCGAAGCTGCAGGCATCCCTCAACTTCCAGCTCAGCCCTCTCAATAGGTTTTCTTCTTCCACGACATGTACGATGCCTCTGGCCAACACCATATTCCAGAACGGCAGGCAATCGACGCTTCTAGCAACCCGCTGGAGCAGATCTGGAAACACAATGGTTCAGGCCGAGGTCGCGGAGAAACAGACCCAAGACGTGTGTTTCCATCACGACCTCGCCAGTGCCGAGACTGCTATTGAGGCGCCATTGGTTCCCATAACAGCCCCTCGCAAGATTCTCAGCGGTCTGGGCAACATCATTCGGCAAATTGAGGTTAATGATCAACCTACCCCGGCGTCAAAGGAGCTCGAAACTGCCGTTCAGACTCTTTTTGACAGAAGGCTGAATGAAGGCCACGAGTTCCCTCCGGGTCCTGTTGGCGTTTGGGCCGTGGTTGTCCCGCCCTCCGCCAAGCAGTCCGAAGACGTGGAGCTTCTACGGGAGTGGGCAAACAGGCTGAATGAGAACAGTACTGCGGAAGATGAGTGGAAGCACGCCTTGGACACGAAGGGTTTCATGCGGGGTCTGCTGAGTCACGGCACCAGAGTCTACAGAATCCGTAAGTCCCCTTCTGAGATATTGACCTAGTCTTGACGTGCTAATAATCGTCGCAGTGAGTGGCGGAGGTGGATGGGGAAAGAAGCAAGGCCTCCTCTCCCTGGACCCTGAAACCAAGTATTCACCCTCTTCCGAGGAAGAGGACCTTGATAGCTTCATCCGCTCCTTCTCCAGCCAACACGACGGAAAAGCCCAAGAAGGCGTCGTGGCCCCGGGCTCATACGTCCAGTACTTCGTCTCTCCTCCCGCCACCGCCAAGCCGGCGCTGTCTCCCACTCAATGCTCATTTGCAAGCGTCGCCTTCGGAGCTTCAGAGAGCGCACTCGCGGAGGATACGGCCTCTACCGAAGGTCCGTCGGGGTGGGAAATCGTGCCCGGTCACTTTGGTGCCGTCAGCAGCCACGGACTTTTCATCGCCTCTCAAGGAAATAAGCTGGCACATACTACCGAGACGAAGCTCGACGTGCCAGACACATGGGTCGGTTACCACAATTGAGGGTGGTACGGTAAATGCATGGGTTGTAGTCGAGCGCAAAGCTCGTGTATTATAATTTGTACCACCGCAAAACAGCATCACCGACATAGACAACATCATATAATTTTCGGAGCCAAATGTGCAATGTCGTCCAGTCTCTATGAAAATCGGGAATCGGGCACTCAGCATTAGTTCGTCTGTTGTGTCCTGGCGCCTGGCTGTGCGCGGCAATAATGAGCCGGAAACTGACGCAATTCTGTAACTGCAGCTCAAGTGGCTGCGTGCCGCAATCTTCAACCTCCACAACACCAACTCATCACGTACATCAACTGATCTCACATAAACCCGTCGTTATTAATCTCCCAAATGGCTACCAACGGCGTAACACCCTCAAAGATTGGAGTTATCTCCATTGGTGACATGGGCGTAGGCATAGCCAAGCTCCTCATCGCCAAAGGCTTCGAGGTCGCAACAAACGTCAAAGGGCGCAGGTAGGCAACTCACTCACTCGCTCTCAACTCCCTCAAATCCAGGTCATCTCAGTTCTAACCTTCTTCACAGCGAAGACACAGTCCAGCGTGCCCGTGATGCAGGCGTAGAATTAATAGACTCAGACTTCGATCTAGCATCCCAATGCGCCGCAGTCCTCTCCGTCGTGCCCCCGCGGGACGCCGAGGCCACCGCCGACCGCATCATCGACGCACTCCAAGGAACCACCCGCCCCGTCCCGCTCTACTTCATAGACATGAACGCCGTCGCGCCCTCGACCTGCAAGTCCATGGCGGCGGCATTCACCCGCTCCCGCGTCCCCGCAGTCTTCATCGACGCATGCATCATTGGCGCCCCGCCCCGCCTTCGCTCGGCCCCGAACGCGGGGACAAACGTCTCCTCCTCCTCGGCCCCGCCGACGGAAGATGGTGACGACTGGATCGTCCCCGGGATGCCCATGTCCGGGCCTGACACGCTCGTCGACTTCCCTGGCGGCGCAGAAGGCCTGGGTGCGAGGTTGAGCGCCGTGCTTGGCGGCAAGCACATCTCGCCCGAGATCGGCGCCGCGAGCGGGCTGAAGATGTGCTTCGCGTCTATGTCCAAGGGCTTCACCGCCATCGCGACGCAGTCGTTCACCACGGCCTCACGTCTCGGCGTTCTGGACAATCTGCGCGAGGAGCTATCCGCGCGGCTGCCGACGCATCTCCAATTTGCCGAGAAGGGCGTCACGACGATGCCACCCAAGGCTTACAGATGGGTGAGGGAGATGGAGGAGATTAGCAAGACCCATTCCGAGGAGGGCGGTTTCGGGCCCGAGATGTTTCTGGGAGCTGCGGGGGTTTACAAGGCAGTGGAGGATTCTCCACTGGGGGCTGAGAAGATTGGAAAGAGGAAGAGGGGCACAACGCTCGAGGATGTTGCGGCCGCTGTGACGGAGGGATTCGAGACGAAGAAGAAGAAGACGGACTGAAGTGCAAGAACGGTGAGAATGGTAGATAGCATGATCCCTCGCTGGAACTTGATACAGGCGCCTCTAGCAAGATAACACAGCAATTTCGCACATATGGTAGTCACGATCACAAGGACACAACTGTGGTTTGAAGACGTTCACTCTGCCTACTCATCCCTCGCCTCTACGTAATTCATATGCACATCCGCTCCATCCGCTGAACCTGAAAGTCCGTAACGCCCTGCACCGTCATCCAGATGAGACCGACCTATTCTTATTTTCTTGGCCCCCTTGCCGTTTATTATTACAGCGTAACTCATTACGTGCGCCAAACCAGTATTCATACATGCCTTTGGAAACAAAATGCCGAATCCCATCATCACACATTGCACATTACAATACAGAAAGCGTCAAATCTCCCATGATGGCAGCCTTGAGCTGAATCTCGATCTCGAGGTTCATTTTCAGATCGACAATGAATCCCCGTTCACCGTCGTCGAGGATGTCGCGCGGATTCCTAGTCCGCACCGGCAGGGGTCTGTCGCCGTCATAGTCCGGCCCAAACTCCACGCCCGGGGGCACAATAGTCCCTTCTTGAGATTGTTCGAGGATCGGTCCCCGAAGGGAAAGATCCATCTCCGTCCGTGTCCGGATCGGACGGCGCCGAATAGGGGGAACCCCCGACGACGAGGAGCTCGACGTCGTGTCGGTGTCAGACGCCGCGGAGGGCGCGTTGGGGTCGCCAAGGCGCGGGATCCTTCTGGGTGCAGACCGCCGTACCGGTATGGCCGGCCGGCGAGGCACCGGGTCTGTTAGTTGTTCATCCTCTGACGGCATCGGTGGCGCCAGCGTTGGTCTTGAATTTGAGGCAGTAGGACGTCTTGGTCTAGGCCTCGATTGCCTTGAGGAGTTGGGTGGTGGGGTTGGTGGGAAACGGCCAAGTTCCTCAACGTCGCTTCCACGTTCACGTTCTGAGCCGTCTGACACCGACCTTACGTCTCCAGAGTCTGAGGGCGGAGGACGCGCAGAGGGTCTCCTACGCCTAGGCGGCTGAGAGCTGGATCTTTGTGTCCGTTGTGTAGGGTTATTGCGAGGTGGACGTCTGCTGTTGGTTGATGGCGAATGGCCCTCCGTGTGCTGGGCAGATTCCATCCCGTATAAGAGATGGTGACCTTCTCTCGAGTCCGGTCGACCAGATGATGACGGAATATAGAAGTAGTTAAGGGGTATTGCAAGACCTCCGGAAGAGGTCGGGATGGCTAGACAATGTCAAAGACAGCAGGCAGCGGTTGCGTATGTCGCGCTGATCTCAGAAAGTAAGATGTTAGAGCCTGGAGGGTTGAAACAAACCCTCGTGTCGTGCTCCTTCAGTTGGAATGTATGTTTGAGTGTCGATCGACGTGGTCGCGATTCAGTCGTAGAGAAGCAGCGGCAAAGCGTGAACAGCGGGAGAGGATGCGGTCGCCGCTGGGAGATATAAGCCAAAAAGCGTACCAGCGACAGTCATGCTGCTGCGTTGCAATTATCGTCGGTCCGTTTACAGTCGTAGGCGCGGTGAGAGTTAAAGCGTCGGTGTCCCCGTTTACCTTGGGTCTGTTTTTTGCGGTTCAACGGCGACTCTCCATCTTTGTTGCAACGATTTCCAAGGTTTGGAATGACGGCAGAGGGGGAAGAGGCGAGGAGGAGCGGCGTCGAGAAGGGCGGCAGGACTGGGGCCGGGGCAGTAAAAGGCAGCTGCCGTGAGTACGGCGCGTGCAGCAGGTGGTGCATGCACATTGACGTTGCAGGTTGGCCGTGCACTTTGGCGGGGGATGGGACCTGGGCAGACAATCCTGGGGCGATTTCCATTCCTTGGTTTTTGGAGAACGTTGCCAACGTTGCCAAGTTGCATGTCACATGCATGGAGGGTCCCCCGGTTGGAAGCTGCGCCGCTGGCTGCCTTCCATTTGGGAAACTTGATTTTTTGGGGGGACAGCCGCTTAGTCGTGGGCCTCCCCAGAAAGGCATGTCCCTTGTATCCGGCAGCCGCAACACGGGACGTTGCGGCTGCAATGGCCCTGCAAGTCCAAGGGATCAGGCCTGTTTGTTCTTGGCCATCCGCGAAGAGGCAACTTGGGGATCTGCAGACCTCAACAGGAACATTGGCACGACAATCTTGATCTTAGGATATTTCGAAAACCGGACCGTAGTCCGTCAAAGGGTCCAAACTCCCATGATTGGTGCCCTGACCTTGACCTGCGTTCCACGTCCCGGAAGTTGGTCTTTCGAAGAGGGGTTGCTAATTGTTGGTTTCTATAAGGGTCCGAGATGCTATTGGTGAACTCGAACAATGGCATTCTACACACCTGGCCGTCCACATGTCTTGCTTCCTTCCCTCCCTTGTCTGAGGCATCTCGTGACTCCTTCGACACGTCCAACTTCTGCATGTCCGCATGAACTTTACACAGACAAGCGCAGAAGGGATTACTCAATCATGTCGATATCGTCCGTAGGGACAGCCGCAGCCGCAGCACCGGCAGCATTTGCGCCACCGTTTGCCTCAGGCGCAGTCTCGCCGAAGTTTCCTCCGCCAAAGTAGTCCGCCATCTCGGCGTCCAACTCTTCCTGTGTCTTCCGAGTCCGCCCGTTGCTTCTGCCACCTCCACCACCGCCTCCTCCTCCACCACGACCGCCCTCCTGGTCTCGCTGGCCCTCTCTGCGGGCACCCGGCCTGCGTCCGCCACCTCCGCCACCCCCGCCACGTCGACGCGGCATGGGGCTGCGCGAGCGGGTTCCGGGAATGTATCTGTCGATGCCCTTGCTGGCAGCATCGTCCATGTCGTATTTCCGACCGGGCGACATCGATCTTGATCGGCCTCCGGGTGCGGAGATGCGCTCGGAAAGAGGGCGGCCCGGCATGACTGCAGAGTCGAAGGGATTGCGAGAAGAACGACCGCCGTGCCCACCAGACATGAACGACAACTTGATAGGTTGGCCTGCAGCGGGTCAGCGTCGGATAATCGCAGGAAAGCACCAGGCTGTGTACCATTGGCATTGGCACCGTCAAACTCCTTGATCGCCTCTTGAGCGTCCTCGCGAGTTGACATTGTGACGAAAGCAATACCTTCAGACCGTCCAGCGCGGTCATACTTGAGATCCAGCTTCACAACGGGGCCAATTCTGTTAAAAAGTTCCTACGCCCCTTTTTAGCTTCATTATCCCGTCACTGCGTCGCACTCGTCCATACCTCGAGGTCCTCGGCAGTCAGCTCATAGTGTACGTTATCGACGCGCAGCTTCGCACTGCTGGAGTCTCTGATGCGATGCGTTAGTATCGTCCCACGGTATCGGACACGTAGAAGCTACCTTTGTTCCGGCGAGTCACGTCTTCTTCGGTTGTTCGGACCGCGGCGGGAATCTGTCGGGCTTTAGCAATTGGGTATGAGGCCGCTAAAGCTTGTCGACCATACCGTGTTCCTCGAAACGATCGTGGACCCATTCACTGTGGCGATGTTAGCATGCTGCCAGCACGTTCGGTTCTCGTTGAGCTTACCTATCGAGGTTTCTGGGTTCATCACGGAACGACTGAATCGCAGGCGGCGATACCTGTTAGCTAGGCCCTTCCAATTGACAAGAAGTGGTCCCGATTTTCAAAGAGGCGTCCAGCTTGGGCCGACTGCTGCGAGGATCGAAATCGACCGGGATGAGGAGGGAGGATCATTCAACCTGGCCGGTGAGCCTGATGGTCTACCGCGTGTGAACATCAGGGGTCGGAGTATCGCGTCGTACCTTTCTAACGCCATCACGAGGGTATTCCTGGCGTTCACGTTCGCGCCTTCGAGGAGGGCCACCCCGGCGGTTGTTGTTGTTGTTGCTGTTATTGCGAGGGCCGCCACTCTTCTGTCGATGCATCGTCAGCTTGGGATGGGCATCGCGTGAGGAGCTGCAGAGACGGTACCTTTTCGCCGGCGAGGATCTCGTCGAGACTACGGTCTAACTTGTCCGCCATGGTGGAACTCTGAATGAATTGCTGCGGTCTAGAAAGGTTGGGAGACTGGGCGGTAGGCCGAATTGACTGTCGCGAATATTAAGCCTCGGCCATGCGGATGGAAGGTTTGCTGCAGGATGGATTGGACAACCGGCGCTCTTTGGATGCGACGACGGCAAGTCGACCTCCACTGCGCCAGGTGAGCTCGGACGGAGCAGCCGACAGCCACAGGATGGGGACCGGCGGTGTGAGTGGCTGTGGCTGGTGCACACACCTTGAAGGCTTGAACAACTTGGTACAGCTCTCTCCACGGTTGGCGGGGCTCTCCTGATTGGACCAGAGGCAATGGACTCGACGGGACTCGGAACCCACGCCTCGAGCTAAGGAAATTCCAATCCACCCACCTCACGTCCTGAGAATAGCCTCTGACGGCGCGCCCCATGTTAGAAACTTAGTGGGACTCCACTGCAGGTCTCAGGGGTCAGACTGAGGTGCAGCCTCGAGATTCCACCCCTTCTGAGCCATCCGCATCCGCCTGCAGTTAACCGTGGTCTTAGCACCTCTCAGCGTGGCCGTCGCACACTGGTCGCAAGTTTACAGCGTTGTCTCGCCCGTAACTGTCAGCGCCCTGCATGCTGAGGTGAGCCCTGACAGGCCCTAGCAGTCCCTGACAGGAACATTTGGCTGCAGTGCCGGCCCGGAGTTTGTGTTAGTCCTCGAGGGGAGATGCCGCTAAGCCCCTTTTGTGAGCCCAATTGCAACTCTAGTGTAGAGCTGTCCTCCCCCATGCGCATCCCTTCGATCGACCTGCTACCAGCCCGAATCAACCGTCGGAATCTCGTATCTGGCCAAATTTTTCGCTCCTTCCTGCCAGAGAGAGCCACGAGAGGGAGCATCTTATCTCGACTTCTGTCCAACCTACGTGGCCAACCTTTTCCTTACTCTCATCTGCAAGAACGCATCTACACTCTTTTGATACCCACGTATCCAATACGCCGAGAGAGCGCGCGCGCCGAACCGCTGTCCCGAAAGCTACGAACCTCCAACCTAGCTGCTTGCGCGAAGAGGATCGAAGCGAACTGCCGTCGACGACAATCCTCCCGTCTGCGATCAAACTTTATGATTTCCACGTCCTCCATCGCCTCCGCGTGAGCACCCACAGCACCCATGGCTCGCCCCATGGGGTCAGTCCGCTTGAAGAAGGCGAACCCAGTGACCCTCGTCCTCGGTGTCTTCCTGTGCATTTTCATCATCGTCTTCCTTGTCGGGCCTTCCAAGTCCTCCAGGCCAGAGCCCGCAGGCACCGCCTCCCACCATCTCTCGCCGCCGACCGCACCCTACCGAAAGAAGTCGAAATCAGACACAAGACCGCCCCCAGTCGTCCGCTACAACCTCAACAATGTCACGATTACTCCCGATCCAATCACCAACCGCGAGTCTGTCCTCATCCTCACGCCTATGTCCCGCTTCTATCAGGAGTACTGGGATAACTTGCTGACCCTGAGCTATCCTCACGATCTCATCTCTCTCGGCTTCATCCTGCCCAAGACCAAGGAGGGCAACGCCGCAACCGCCGCTCTGCAGGAGCAGATCACCAGGACCCAGGACACCGAGAAAAAGTTCAAGAGCATCGTCATCATGAGGCAGGACTTCGAGCCCGCTATAGCATCCCAGGACGAAGCAGAGCGGCACAAGATGGAGAACCAAAAGGCTAGGCGTGCGGTCATGTCCAAAGCTCGCAACTCGCTGCTTTTCACCACTCTTGGTCCTCAGACCTCGTGGGTTCTCTGGCTCGATGCCGACATTGTCGAGACGCCGCCCAGTCTCATCCAGGATCTGGCCGCCCATGACAAGCCCGTCATTGTGCCCAATTGCTTCCAGCGATACTATAACGAGGACACCAAGAAGATGGACGAGCGGCCGTACGACTTCAACAGCTGGCAGGACAGCGAGATCGCGCAAAAAATGGCCGAGTCCATGGGCCGCGATGACATTCTGCTTGAGGGTTACAAGGACATGCCAACGTACCGCGCGTTGATGGCATATCTGGGTACCGACGAAAAGGACAAGAGCGCAGAGATTCCTCTCGACGGCGTCGGTGGTACGGCGCTGCTGGTCAAGGCCGACGTCCACCGCGATGGCGCCATGTTCCCTCCCTTCGCCTTCTACCACCTCATCGAAACCGAGGGCTTCGCCAAGATGGCGAAACGCTTAGGTTGGCAACCGTTTGGACTCCCGAATTACAGGGTGAGTAACAAACCCCTGAACCAAGGCCGTGCAACTCATGCTGACAATGTGCAGGTTTACCACTACAATGAGTAATGATTCAGCACCATGACGGGATGCAGCAACAGGAGCACGCCCACTACTCTTGTACCCCAGAGGTGACAGACCTGTAAACACCCGTTTCCTCCTTCATCAGCCGCTGTCGACAAGTTCACGGCCCGGGCGGCGGCGGCGGCATTACGAATTTATGTGCGGTGCTTTCTTGTCCATTGGAAACATATGCCTTTTAGTGTGCAGATACCCATCCTGTATCTTGCCGACATAATTGCATTCGAAATTTGAGGAGGAGAAAGGGAGGTGCGAAAAGTAAAGAGACGGCGTTTTTGTAGTATATTTTTTTGCCCATGTCACACAAACAACAAACTACGCATACAGACTTTTATCGAGGCGACGATAGGTTCAGGACCAGGAGTCAAGGAAATAGGCACGGTAGGCGGGTAGGCAGGCTGCGGGCGCCGGCGAGGATCCTGAGCAGATGCGATGCGTCCCACCTGTGTAAGAATAAACGAAGCGCCAGGGATCGAGAATGGCGGGGAGAAACGGGCTACGTACTGTTGACGCAGGACAGACTTGCAGCATTAGAAGGTGTCTCTTTTCGTTACGTTGCGCCCAGGCAGTGTGATAGAGAGCGAGATGAACATTGTGTTCTGTTTTTTGCACGAGGGTACATACACCACGAAATGTCCCAACTTCTGATCCCATGGGAAATTACAGTCTGACGAGTCGTCTTATCAGATGCCCTTCCCTAACCTACCCAACCCACGCGCGCCATCCCTTCCATGTGCAACCAGCCAAGGAATAATAATAAAGATTATAAACTGTCCAAAAGACCCCGTCCCATTTCCGCTCCCGAAATCCCGTCCAAATTTCCTGCTTGTCTCTCCCTTTCGTTGTTGCCCCGTTTCCAACGCAGGGCGTGTTGAATGCGCTTGCTTTTTCCCATGCTCTCTTCCTCCCCTACCTCGAGAAGAATAACACCATCCCCGATAACGGGGAGGGTGGGGGTTCCCACCAAGTCAACGAGAAAGTGACCCTATGGGCCGTCGTACCGTCCCTCGTCGTCCCGACACCAGAACTCGACGAGAGCGCGGGTGCCCAGCACATCCCCGCCGCGCAGCAGCGCCGCCACGTCGACGTTGAGCGGGCTGTCCGTCTCCGGATACGCCAGCAGCGTACGCACGGCGCGCACGCTCTCGAGAACGCTGTACGCCGGCGTCCAGGCGTCCTTGAGCAGGTCCAGGCAGATCTCGCCCGTCTGCAGGGCAATGTTTGCGTGCACGATTGGCGTGACGAAGCGTATCGTCGGCGGGCGGAGGGGGTAGTCTGTCGGGATCTTGATTTCGAGTAGCCAGCGGCCGTCTGTGTTGTTGTGGAAAGGAAGTCGTTAGCAATGTATACACTTGTGCGTATTCTCTTGGCTAGGAGCTTGAGGAGTAGGGAGAGAGGGGGAAGGAGGCTGCCAAGAAGCGCAATTGACGAGGAGCGAGGAGGAGGTTCTGTCTTTCATACCATCATATCCATTCCCAATCCCCCGTCCATTGATCACAGCCTGCCATAGCAACAAGTCCTCATCGTCGACCGGCCCGAGCCTCTCAATGCCCCTCTCGTCCTTCTGTTCCCCGCGCCAGACGTCAAGCTCCTTGATGAGGCGCTTGATCGCGCCGCGGCCGTCCGACGAGGACTTGGACTTCTTCTTGCCCCCAACTGCTGGGCCCGTTGAGTTTGAGCTAGAATCGGGGAGGTTCTGGATTCGCCACGACATCTTGAGGATGGGCGCCGAAGAAGAAAGAGGTCGAAGGGATGGTGCCAAGAGTTGCGCCGTTTGGGTCCAGATCTGGTTTCGCGGTGCTGCTGGTTGTGTGCAAACCAGACGGTTGGAATCCAGGAATGTACGGTATGCACGCTGGCTCACGTGGAAAACTGCTAGTCGCGATTGGAGAGGGAGCTTTGTTGGAGCTTTGGCATGGAGGTGTCGAACTTTCGGATGGGGGGAGCTCCTCGCTTTAGCCCAGACGTCAGGTAGCGTGAGGCAAGTGTATCCAACAGCCTGGAGCTCGACCACGGGGTACCTTTCCCCCAAAGTGCGCCAACCAATCAAACGTATGACGCGACAACGAAGTGGATCCCACGGCTTCTACCGAGGCTCCTGGCCATGCTGTTCACACACACATCGGGCCCATCGTTCGGCCCCTGACTTTGCGGGTGCTCTCCGCAAACCTGCGTGCCCCATCGTGGCAGCAGATGCTGTCCCACGATGGAGACGTTACGTCTCGTGACGTGTCACACTCATCGTTCGTCTCATGTAATCACGCTTCATCAAACTCAAGGTTACTCAGAAATATGTTCATTAATATTTGTCTACGTCGCGGTTTGTCCATTGTCTACAGGGCTGAAGCAGCCAGCCGACCAAAGAACCAAGAGAACACTGTAATTGTGTCTCGACTTGTCTGCCTCCTTTCTTTTCGCCTTCCTTAATTCGCAACTCATCCCTGATATGTCCAGAGAACGGGAACAAAACCTTTGAACCACATGTTTCCGCCCCCTCGCATAGTGCCTAAAGACATATGGCCGCGTACCTGCTGCTATGCTCATGCAACTTGCTGCTCATGCTATCATCACAAAGAACGCCGAATTCATGTCCCAAAGTAGCTCGTATTATCGAGAACGCTTGGCCTCACACTTCGTGTAGAGACCAGCGCCGAGCTTGAGATGCTTTTCATCTGGTGGTAGGAGTACGTTGGTGATGGGTGACGTCTACCGAACGTGTTCGCTTTGGAGTCGTTGCCCCTTTTCCAGTAAAAAAAGACATTATCTCGTCAGGCAGATCCGCCGAGAGAGAAAGTGTAAAAAAGTTGTACAATAATTCCATATACATGCGTCGTGAAGTCACCTTTATCGATGTAGGTGCGCCCTTGGCAGCTTGCGACCAATCGCCCGGTCTGGATGGCGAGAAAGAGGGAACTTGTCGACGGTTCTACGCCGAGTTGTCTTCCTTGTTGGGCTTCCAGAATCGCATCATCCGGCTGAGCCGCTTCGACTTGCTGGACTTGTGCTTCTTATCAGTCTCACCATCATATGAAACTTCCATCGAGAGCTTGCTTCTTTCGCCGTGTGAGCTGCTGATCAGCCTGCTCAGGCTAGCGAGACTTGATCGCCGACGACCAAATGCACCCGATCCGAAAGCAGCAGATGACACAGAAACAGGTCGTTGCTGTTCGGGGCGGAAGCTCTCCGGCCTGAATTGAGAATTGGTGGCAAACGAGCTATCCCTTGTCATGGTTGAATGACTGGAGGTCAAAGAAGGGATGTCCACAGAAACTCTAACCTCAGGGCCTGGCTCGCCGAGAAGAAGAGACTGGAAGTTGTTCTCCTCGTTGACCGACGATGGCGCCGTTGAGATGCGCTGGGCGTCGTAGGACATCGGTGACCGAGGTGATGGGAACGAAGAAGCATGGCTCATGGAGTAAGGGCTGACGGGAACATTGGAGGGCGTCGGCAAGTGCAAAGGACTTACGTCGACAGGCGCCAAGTCCTTGCTTGCGAGAATTCGGCGAGGCGAAGGAGTCTGGGAACCGCTTGACTCTGCCTTTTCCTGGAAGAGAGATGCTGTTCGGAATTCTGGCATTTCGGGCAACTCAGGTACGGGCTCCTCGGGGATTGTTGTTTCTTGCAGAGAAGCCACAGACCTCTCAGATCGCATGCTTGTACCCCTCTTCACTTCCTTGTCGGTGGTTATCGAAGCTGACTCGGCGGTGCTGTCGTCGACAACGTTAGACGGCATGACGTCGAGTATAGGCTTCGTAAAAGTTGTGGCAGGCGGGGTTGTCTCGTCAGTAGGCACATCCGGGTCAGATTGAGCAGTTCCCCTCCGAGCAACAACCCGAGCTTGCGAGGCAGGAGACTTGACGCCATTTTCATCCTCCTCCTCATCCTCCTCGAACACATCAGCCATGGTTGAGCTGCTACCAAAGCGGTGAATACCAAAGCGGCCGGCTTCGAAGGGGACCATCTCCGGCGCACTCTCCGCTCGCCGGTGGTAGTGCATGCCAGGTCCGCTAAAGCCCTTCATGCCCTGCGCGCTGTGCAGCTGGCGCTTCGAGGAGCCTGCGGCTTTCTGGGCTGCCTCCCACTCCGGGTTGTTGGGAAGAGGGGTGTTGAAGGGGCCAAGGGCGGCATCCAGGTCGATCATGGGGAAAGAGGTGTCGTCCTGGGCTGAGGCTGGTCGCGGCTTCCACTCTTGAACAGCTTGTGGCTGACTGGAGGAGTCCGTGACAAGGAGTGTAGGGGTGACGGGCTCAACGTCAAGTTCGGGTTCAGCGAGGAAGACTTCCTCCTTGACCTCTTGTTCCACAGGCTCGGGTCGAATGACCTCGGCGGAGAGGTCTAGATCTTTGCACTTCTTGGCCCGCCGCTTCTCCTTGCGGGTCAGGATAGAGCCAGCCCAGGTTTTGACCTTCTTCTTTTTCCTGGACTTCTTGCCGTCCTTGCTGTGGGGATCGGAGGCGTCTGAGATTCCTACGGATTCTGAGATATGTTCCGAGGAAGATGACGACAAGCTGTTGGGTTTTGATGCAGATTCAGAAGAACTGGAGCTGACGGGTCTATTACGCAATGGCGATGCTGCAGCAGCAAAGGGATCAAGACCGAAGAATGACCAGCGTTTTGGTGTTTTCGTCGGACTGGGAATAGGCGGACCAACGCTGGCTGCCTCGGCCACGTTGATGAGTGCAGGAATGGAGTTTCGCCTTCTGGGAGAAGCTCCCACAGACTGAATGCTTTGGGACCGTTCTAATACCGCGCCAGCTGTGCTTGGTCTGGATTCGCTGGTCTGGCGTGACGGTGTGAGTACGAGAGGAATAACGGGTTCCGTCTCAATATTTGTGATGGTTGGGATAGAGATGATGGAGGAGATGCTGCCCGATACGGAATGACCGCCGGGTCGAGCTGTGACGGTGCTGGAAGTGTCGCTGGATACCATAGACAATGGGCGTGGAATGAATTCCAGTGTATCAGAAAAGCCAACGCGAGCGCGGGTCACTGGCCTGGCCACGGGTGACGCTCGGCCACTCGAGCTTGCTGATCCGTCCGACGGTGTGTGCATCTCCCTGGGCACCTTCAGCGAAGGCTCAGACTCAACATACTTCAACGTCTTTTCGTCGTGCCCTGTGGGTTGGTTCTCCAAGCGTCTGTTGTCGTAGTCAGAAGGGCTTGTTGGCGCGCTGCTCCCTCGAGGGGGCCCTGACGTGGGAGGCTGGAGGATGAGAGACAAATCGTGACTTGAGAGGGCAGCGGATCGGCGATGTTGGTGGCCTCTACGACCCGGAGGCTTAGGAGGGGGTAATTGAAAACCATTTCCCGCAAATCCACTCTCTGGTCTCGTCGGGCTCGTGCTCGCTACTGTGATGGAGTCACCAGAGCGAATGCTTCCACCGACGAATTCACTTCCTCCTCGTCTGTGGCCGTGGCCGGGCCTTGAAGCAGACAGAGAGTTGGGCGATGGCACGAGGCGAGGTGATATTGGCGGAGGAGAAAGCGGGGGGCTGAGCAAAGCGGTATCGGGAGACAGCGAAGCACCCGGGTTAAAAGTGAAGTTTGGGAGCGCAGGCGATCTCCGGTCGAAGGATTCGGCAAAAGGAGACGACTTGTCCTGAATCTCGATGGCTGACAATGGACGTCGGCCAGTTGCCCTTGAGAAGGACGAAGGCGCGGAAGCCGATGAAGGCCTCGCGGGGAAGACGAAGGGAGGATTCGGCAGAGGAGGCATCGTTCGCGGTGATCGTTGGGGACCTGAGCCAGAAAAAGATGGTGTTGTAGAAGAATTATCCAGCATTGCCGGGAGAGGGAGCGATTGCATCGAAGGGTCCTCCAAAAGGTGAGTGGCCGGTGTTCCCATAATACTCTCAGGTCCAACAGCAGTTGCCATTCTCGACTAGGCCGCGCTGCGGCAATCGTGACAGTGAGAAACTAGGCGAAGGACATAGAAAGTCGTGAAAGGGAGTAAAGTGGTCGTCGAGAGGAATCAAGTCGGGATGTGGTTCGTTTCCTGACGTGGGAGGACGCGTGTTGGAGGATTTGCGAGGTGATGACGAGACTTGTAATTAGTTCTGTGGCATCAGACTTAGCAAACCAGGCTCTCGTCGGTGCTTCTTTTTTTTCCTTCGTCGTGACACGGAATGATGAAGGTCTGGCGGGCGAGCGGGCACCTTGCGGAAAGTGTCGAATGCGGCGCGAGGGCGATTGGGAATTGGACGAAATTGGCGTTCACGGCTGCGGACGTGAACAGAGCCGGGCGACCAGGTAAGACAAATGCTATTTATCGAAGTTGAAATTTTGAAGAAGTTGTAAAGGAGCGGACGGTGCAAGACCAGAAGCAAATCTGCAAGATTCACAGCTGGAATTGGACCACGAAGCTGAAGTCAAAGAGCGACAACGGCTTCGGAAAAGGGTTTTGGGGGAAAGAGAGTTGATAGGAAGAAGAGGGGGGTTGCGACGCGGAAGACTAAAAGAGAGGATGGGATGGATGGGTGGATTTGGGATTAGAATTGGGGACAGACACACACACATAGAGGCACCACAGGCACCACACACACACACACACACACACACACACCAGCAGAAAACACAAGAGAGAGCGAGTGTGGAAGCGACGAGTCGGGTCCAGCGGTTGGGGGGTGGAAATCGGAAAATAGGGGGGGCGTGGTGAAGGGGAAGGGATCAGGGAGGGTGTGGAGGCAAAATCTGAGTTGGGTTTGGGCCGGCCGGGGGGGGGGGAGAGGGGGAGGGTGGAGTCGTGCAGTGAGCACTGAAGAGAGAGTGAGTGTGCAGTGTGGTCAACAGAGGGCAGGTGGCAGGCAGACGGGCGGGCACTCGCACTCTCTCTCACACCTCACTCATCAGTTCCCTCTTGCCGTCCGTCGCGCCAGGAACACTGGACACAGGCCAGGAACATGCGAAAAGTGGATGCGCGATGGTGATTCCATCTGGATGTGAGGTCAAGACTCGGGCAGGGCCTGTGACAAGGCAAAGCAGGGACGACACTCCAGGCTGGCACTCTCACACACATAACTCTCCCTCCGGAACAAGCATCAGCAGGCCAGGGCTCCAGGGCTCCAGAGCGCCAGGGCTCGAGGCAGCCAGCCCAGGTTGATGGGGCAGCGGTCGCAGTCGCCAGTTCTCTCTCGTCTCTGTGTTGGATCTGCAGTGTACACCATGAACCAATGAGAAGTACCCTGCAGGGGCAGCGTCTGCAGGAAGGTACTTGGAACCTCGCAGCTGCAGATGGGGGATGCAGGCCAGACACACGCCAGACTCCAGATTAAGGTAAGGTGGGAGTACCTTACAGGCAGCCAAAGGGCAGGCACAGGCGCAGGCACTGAGCAGAGGAAACTGGCTTGCGCAACGCACAGCGGTTCTTGTGACCTCCCTGGTGTCATTCATAGTTTGGGAATTGAAGGCAAGATTGAAATTAGGTGTAGAGTGCAAAAGTGAGAATTGGGAATCCATGGATATACGCTGAGAGCGACGAACGCACGTACAGCACGCTTCGTTTCTTGCTCTGTCTTTCGGTATAGCACGTCCAACCATACCCAGTAACTCATATTTAATTGCCAATGCAAGATAAACAAGTCAGACTGGACTGCTTTGGTCTTTGCGCTCGCCCGCTCTCAGATGGATGGATGGCCTTACTCCCAGACTGCTGCAAGAACCTCCTGTCCTGCGCATCCATCATCTTACAAGTCATGACAGCGGACTTTTCCACCGTCCTCCTCCCGCTGCATGCAGTGCGCTTCGGTTTTGGTTTCTGAAATCCAAATCCAAATGCAGATGCAAATGCAAATAAAATTCCTGCCCTTCCGTCCACCTACCCGCGGAGTATTCATGCCCGTCCTGCCGCGCTGCTGCCGCCACCATTCTGCATTCACGCACATGCATCGCAGCAAGTCTACGGGCCCTGACAGATACTCGTGCGGCCCTGCAGCTGTACCTCTCGTCTGTACCTATCGTACCTGCAGTTTTTCCAAACCTGCTTGCCAAGGATAGGTAGGCTCTCGCGCAGTAGGTAAGGTAAACCGAGGTGTAGTCTGGACGACCCAACCCAAACCGACCACTAGAAACCGTTCTGTGCCTGGCCAACCCGGCCAAGTCTACATAGTACCTCTCCTAGGCCCGTCACTGTGGTGAGGAGGAGTATCGTAAGCCAGGAGACGGCGTTGGCTGCCACACCCTCGCTCGCTGCTTCTGCAGGCCAGCTTCTTCGTAGACACCACCACCTTACTAGCCTGCCTTGCCTTCCAAGGTAGCCGGCTCTGGTTCTCAGCAGTTCGCACTAACAAGCGGCCATCTGGCCATGGTCGCAGCCCAGGACTCTTCTGGACGCCTTTGAACACGTCCAACTGCTGGGTAGCTTAGCTGTCGCATAGCTTCTTAGCGGCCGGCCTCCAGACGTTGGGCCGGTCGAAGTTGCGCGGTTGCCCTGGCAGAGAGCCCCTTTGGCGCCAATGGCGGCGTTGGCCGACGTTTACACCGCTTCCCCTGCCGCGACAACGAACGCGCCGTTTGATTGTTTGCTCTTCTTTGTCTCATGCCACGCTGCCACTACCAGGCGATAGACCAGACTCATACTTTTGCGAAAGGGAATCTGACTTTATCAAAATGGTTTTGCCATAGTCTGAGACCGTTGCGGGTGGATCTAGCAGTCATTCGCCTGCAAGTCAAAGGCCTGGTGCTTCCCGTCCCCCCAGGGGAAGGAAGGGAAGGGCAAGGGAAACGGGAGCGGAAACAGGGGCGTTGCGCCCTCCTCTCTGGAGTATCAAGCCCAGTCAAGCCAGTGCACACTCGAGGTACCCAATCACCTATTCGTAGAAACCTACCTAGTAGCTTGCGTGGTGTGTCGTGCATCGAGACCTCCATTATTTTCTCTAGCACAGCATATCCGTGGCGGTACGTACCTGCTCTGTACCTTACGTAGCTGCTGATCGCTGCTGAATACCTATCCATTTCGTACCTGCCTACGTTTGCCCAAGCTTCCTCACGACGGCAAGACACAACAAGCGCATCCCATGAGCAAGCCGGCCGACGCGCACGGCCAGAGCAAGAAACTTCCCTTCAGAACAGAAGCTATTGAGTCTTTTGCTAGCGTGGCGCCTTTTCTTGTGGTCCTTACGGCCCTTACGAGCTCAGCAAGTTGACTGGTCCTAGACATGGAAATGGACCTGGGCCAGGACAACGCGAGGCAACGCAGACCATAGCAAATCCCGCAATGAAGCAGCCGCAACCACCACATCCAGAAGACATCTGCCTCACTAGACAGGTGTCGCCGGCCTACTACTAAGCAGACTACCAGCTCCAGTCCATCTCAGCTCGGGTCAGCTCAGCTCAACCAACGGCACCTCCGCCCTCTCTGCCCTAGCAGCCGATGCCGACCGGAGAAATCTGATGCTAACAATGACGGGACCAGACGACCACCACATGGCAGGCGTACACCAGACGAATCATCGCTTCTCCGACCTGCCCAAAGAAGGTCGCCCTAGCAGACAATTGCCTCTCTAGGCACCGCACCGCCTGATTTGCCTTCACTCACGCCCCCTCCATCGTCGCCATCGCCCCATTTACGGCAAATGGCAGAGAAAGCCACAGTAAAGAGCAAAGCCTCGACATCGTTGAGAGAACAGACGAGACGAAGAGACAGCAAAGTCAAGCCCGGCCAAGTCATGTCACGCCCTGTCGTCCGTCTGTCTTGCCAAAGTTCAGCAAGGCATAGCACAGCACAGCCAGCACCGCGCCGTTCACTTACACTTTCGCTCCGTCATCTGGCTACACACAGAAAAGACAATCTCCTGTTATTGGCTTCGTCTCCCCGACCCGAGCCACCCGGACGAGTTTCAACTTTCCAGAATCCAGAGCCGTCTTCGAATTATGCCTCGACTCGACTCAGCTCATCTCGACAGCTACGCCGCAATACGGTCCAACGCCTCGGATTCTTGCCTTCAATCCGGAGCCGTCGCCAAAGCGGTCAAGCAGCGAGTGTGTGTGGACAGCATTCTCACTGGACTGTTCTAATGTGGCTGCTTTGGAGCGGCGTAGGAGCCGAATTCCTCCTCCACGTCCAGATGCAACGGCCGCCTCTGAATGGCTCCTCGTCTCGAACCAGGGACGGTCAAGGGTGCAAAACGCATGTGCCAAGTCCCCGTCGTCACTTTTGCTCTGTCACTCTTTGCTGCTAGGGCGCACAGCGCCCGCGCACCCCCAAAAGCCTGGAGGCGCGACGAACGAGGGATGGAGACCGCAGACGAGGGGCCACACACCCCCAAGCCTCAAAGACCCCTCCCATCTCCATATTAAATCAATCGGCCAGATGACCGATAGCACCTGGCAGATCTACTTGCTTTTTTTCTTAGTCTGGAATGGCCCTGCGGCCTGCGGTAAGACCACCTGTAGCGATAACCCGTCAGTCTCTAGCATAAGGACCGCAACATAGTGCGCTGGACTTCCAAGTTTCTCTGTCACTATGTACGGTTCTGTGAATGGATGCAGGAGCCAACTTTGGTCTGTCTTGCTTCGTATTTGGGGCCGGGACCAATCTTTCAGTGCGATCCGTCACCCCGGCACCTCTCGCCGAAAACATCATCTGTCAACGTCGTTTTTGGGTGCTCGTGCTGCCTCACACTTGAGAGCAGCCAGCGTTCCTTTCCCACTAATGGTAACTGATGCAGCAAAAAGTCCGGATGCCTCCAAGTGTCTGCTGTGTACGGGAAGATGGGATGGAAGTACCTTAATTCTCCCATGTTTCCCGTATTTGACGCCCCATCTCTCAACCCCGGCCTCTTGGTGGGGGAACATGTCACAGTTGGAGCTGGATGGAGGCAACACGACGCGAACCCCAGATGGGACTGTGCCTCTTTCTGTCACTCGCAGACCAGGTTTCTATGCACAGAGCGCCCGTTGCCGAAGACACCCGATTGCAGGACCAGATGGATACGCTGTTTTGTGTCAAACCAGGGACTTGATCGCCAGGTCGCTCGGCGTGGAGAGACATAGCCACGATGTTTACTGCGATTGTCAAGAAACGACGCAAGGCTTTTGACTTCCGACAAGAGAACAAAGAGAGTATCAAGCGGCATGAACTCTGATGTTTGTTTTCCTCACGTTGCTACGGCTTGGAGCCGCATCTTGACTCAGTGTCCCTGGCCTCGGGGCCGATGGTCTCTGGCGGTGCAGGATGCCAGTAATCGCAGCGACTCGGTCCGCCGCCGTCTTTTTTTCGATTTGGGGTTCGACAGTTTGATAAGACGATTCATCCAACGCTTGGTGGCGACCGATGGGAAACGGGCAGGTTCTTTGTGCGACAGGGCCGTTTCTTTGCGGCTTGACGGCAGTGGACAAAGAAGGCGAAGCTCCCCAAACGACGACGTTATTAGCCTGCTTAACGGGCTGGTACTCTGCTCATGACCCTTCAATTGTTTCGAGTCGCCCGTTGCAACGGGAATCAACAAACAGGCGCCCGCTGTACTGTTGCCGGTCGACCATGCCATGCATCGAGTGACTCCAGAGTTATCCATGGCCGCCGTAATCGTGTCTCTCTCCCTGAGAGTTGCAGCTGCGCTGCAGGTGCAGATAACCTCCGCGCCTCCGTCTCACTCGAACCAGAACCCAGCCTGTCCTGTCAATCACTCGTGTTGCATCCAAACCCACCCGCGCGAATGCAAGCTGGAAGTGGTGCACAGACGGACCTGCATGACGCCACGTACCAATAGAGGCCGAATTGAGGTTCAAACGCCTGATAACAACACGAAGAACTTGCGGTCACCAGTCGGCAGATTTTGTCGACGGGATGGCATAGCAAGTGCCATGATAGATACACACGGCATGGCACGTACATCAGTAGCAGCTTTCAATCAGCGCCCGACAACTTGGAAAGTTTGGGCCGGCGACATGTCCAACATGATTGATTGCCCTGATTGCCTTGGTAGCGTTGGTTACCGAGATTCCCTCCGAATCATGGTCTGTCGGCGTCGGGTTCGTGGCCTGGTCCACGACACCGTGGACTCCCTCTCTGCATCAGACACACCTGCATGGGGAAATCAGGACCAGTTCCTCCTTGGGGAGGCCCTCATCTCCCGGCAGGTAACAAAAATCCTCCTCGTGATTGATGCTTTGCCTCCTTGGCTGGCAAACATCTCCACCGGACCAGGATGGCTCAGTTCTCAATGAGACCCATTTCCTCCTGTTCCCTTGTCCAATGTTTCTTTCCCCGACCTTTCGTCAGTCTTGCAAGCGCGGCTCCGGCCCAAAACATCCTGCCTTGCATCATTTCATATCCGATCCGATCTGCCAAACTGTTCTAAGAATACCAGTCTTTCCCGCGCCAGCCTCCCAGCCCTCAATCAGCGTTGGCGGGCGGCAAATCAGAGCGCACCGCGCCGGGTCCAGTCGAATTGCGGATGACCCAAGGTAATTTCGCCTGCCAGATGACTACCAGCCGCTTTCAGCAAACCCCACGCCGCCCACGCCTCGGTAATGACATTAATGACAGGAAGCGGTGGGCAAGTCATCATAATTTTCTCTCAACACTGCCGTTGTTCAAATTTTTGTGCACTGCCAGCTGTCCTTTACCTAATCTCACTCCTCGGGATCAAACGACGCCGGTATCCCTGCTTCAGGTGGCCAAGCACCCATCATCTAAGAGGATCTTTGGGGCCCTCGCATCGGGAACCTGGGGTCGCAGTCTGGGATATCCAAGTTTAACGCGGCCTCGAACGCGTACGGGACTTCTCGATTGGTCAAACGAGCAGGGATGTCGTGTCCAAATTCTGATATTGGTGACCAAGTTGGCAACTGGAGACTGAAAAGGTCTGCCGCGTTCATCTCGGCAGCCTCACGAGCCACCACCACCACAGCTCAATACCGGATATCAGCCGTCATCTGCTGGGTGCAATTCCATTGCAATCTGTCTGATTAGTCCCGCTGACCCAACTGTCAACGTCTTTTCTGCTTCCGTGGCCGCCATCTCAACAATGAGACCAATCATAACACTGCCAAAGGCTGAGCTGGAGGGCATTTCTTTGAGGCACA
This sequence comes from Colletotrichum chrysophilum, assembly GCF_026319265.1. Lineage (NCBI taxonomy): Eukaryota > Fungi > Ascomycota > Sordariomycetes > Glomerellales > Glomerellaceae > Colletotrichum > Colletotrichum chrysophilum. Next base: position 345,016 of record NW_026517291.1, on the reverse strand, counting down.
TAACGACGTAATGTCTCAAGGCCGGGCCCAGCCCTGAGCCACGACCGTTTGATGAAAGCTGGCGACCTCCCGACGTATGACCAACAATTTCTTGGAAACGAATCTTAGGCGTCATTTCAAACAACGGGGGGCGCATCGAATCTTTTATTGATGTGTGACGGGAAAAGCCTCTCCCGAAGACACGCAGCGTCTGAGGCTTCTGTCCGAGGCTTCTGGAAGTACAGACCATCGTTTGTCGAACGATCTGGTCAATGGTTGGGCACCGTGTCTCTGTCCCCGACGATCGAAATTGTCAATTCAAACCCCCATCGACATTTCCCGATGCTCGCATTCCTCATGCGCGCCTCCCCTGGTTGAGGATTCAGGACGCTGGACCCTTCGTGAAGCACTAGCCACATGTTATGCACGTCCTTTAATTTGTGGAGTTGTACCGCCACAGGCGCAACTTTACTGGTTGGTCGGACGCGCTAGCCGTCTCTGCAGCCTTGTGCCCCGCCGAAATTTTTCTGTTCGACATGGCAAACTTCCCAGCCGTCCGCAGAACAGCGAATTTCAACTGCGCAAATTAACGTTCGATTAACGTTCCTCCGCCTCCAGCTCTGCAATTCTTCAACGCTGCCGTCATGTCCGCAGACAAGGCTACGGCCACGACCTCCGCTGCTGACAAGCCGCTTGGCATGCGGAAGAATGGTACCTCATCTGCCCCATTCTCCGGCCGATACGGCGCACCTAGCTAACTCTCCCTGCGACAGGCAAGCAATGGCATGCGCCCAAGAAGGCCTTCAGGCCGACGTCAGGCTTGACGTCCTACGAGAAGCGCGCCAAGGAGCGCGTTGCGATGGCGGCTATGAAGGCGAAGGAGAAGGAAATGAAGGACGAGAAGGAGGCAGAGCGCAAGGTACATTGCTGACCGCCCTCACTCCCTGTTAGGAGACGTCGTGTTGACACAGCTTCCAGCAACGCATCCAGAACCTCAAGGATAAGAAGGCCGCAAAGGTGGAGAAGGAACGTTACGAGAAGATGGCTGAGAAGATGCACAAGAAACGGGTGGAGCGGCTGAAGAGGAAGGAGAAACGAAACAAGCTCATCAACTCATGAGCGAGTCCGAGTCAAACAGAGATCACTTGAGCGGGCAAAAGCCTCTCTGCGCCGGCGAATTTTTCTTTCAACGCCGGTCCCGTTGACAAATACCGAAACACTGTCGGGGAGCGAAGGAGGATTCGGGCCTTCCGTTCCCGGGTTCGCGCAGCTCGGCGAACAAACAAGGTGTCACAGGGGCTCATGCGAGGGTGAACGTTATACGGGACAGGAGGGAACGGCTTCGGGGGAACGTGTGCTTAGAGTGCGGCTCGTTCATCGGAACGGCGGGCGCGGAAACGGCACTTCGGAGGCGAGTTCGGAGCCGGCGAAGGGCAGTTGGTGAGGTAAGCCAGGAGGAGACGGGAAAAATGCGAAGAGAAAAGCGAAGAGAAAAGCGACTTGATTGTTCTCACGAAAAGCCCTATGAGGCTAGCCATCCGAAACTTCGTCTCGCGTTGCGATCGGAACAGAGGACAGATGACGGAGATGGAACCGAGCCCAACACCAGCTCGAATCAATCCATAGTTGACAATAGAAACGATAAACGTCTGACGTGAAGCTGTAAACCTGGGTGGTTCTCTCTGCATCCTCGGCCCAAAAACCAACATGGCAGGGTGGTTGCCGGCAGTGAGGTTCAGACGACGTTTCAGTTGATGCAAGCCATACAGGAGGAACCTGGGGTAAGGGGCATGTGAAAGTGTGTCATTGGCCCAAGACGGACCACTCGTGCTGAGAGCTTCGGTTCCGCGCCGCGAAACCGTGCACATTCCACCTCCACCTTCCCGTCTCCTTGTCGGCTTGCCTGCTGGCTGTCCTCCCTCTAACACACCGCGAACCAACACACGCTTACCCTTTTCCTTCTCCAGGGAACAAGCCACAATCTTTTGTGCCGTTCGAAGCATTGACCGTCCCAAGCCCAGAAGCCAAAAGACAAGGCAGGCGACACACACAAAAGTCTAACCGGGGCCCAGTCCAGCCCAGCCCATCCCATCCCAAAAGCCGTCTGGACCGGGTGCCCGCGGCGGCGAACGCGGTAGCGGCGGTCGGCGGCCCAGCACCAGTCAGCCAAACTTGGGACTTCCAAGGCCCACGAGCGACGAAACAAGGGACGACGGTCAACAAGGTGAAACCATGTCCGCCGCCCGCTTCGAGCTGCCGACGGCGGCGTCGATGGTAGCATTGTCGACAGCAGCGGGCATCAGCAACTCTTCGTCCGGTAACAGCAACGGCAACGGCCACGGCACCTCCTCCGACAAGGCTGCTCCCGCGCCCGCGGCTACCACGACTGCGACTGCAACTGCTACCGCAACATCGACTGCCACCGCAGCTGCTGCCGCCCTGCTGCCTGCGCGCAGACCGAGGCACCAGATCACCCGCTCCATCACCGAGTTCTCGCCGCCGCTCAAGATGCATCGTCACCGCCACAGTCACCACCACCACCCGACGCCGCAGCCACACCACCACAGCAGCAGGCGGGACAACAGCAGCAAGTTCCTCTTCCCAGACGAGAGGTCTCCCGGGCTGTCGGCGACTGATCGGAGCTTGGTGTTGGGGAGGAGCTCGCTCGACATGACGAGGTCGGAGTTCGCGACGCCCAGCAGGAGTCCGGATTCGAGCAGACGGACGAGTGCCCTTGTTGGCCCCATGCTCGGGGGCGGGGAGAATTCTTTGAACGTCTCGCCGCCTCGAGGGAAGGGAAAGAAAGCCAATACTGCGACTTCACTGGTGGTGGAGAAGGAGAGGACTGCCAACAGGGTCACGTATGTTTAAATCTTGCGCGCAGAGGAAAAAGGGGTGTGTTCCATACTGACTCGATGCGATATGCAGGGGTTTGAAGAAGTCGCTCGTGGACCTGAGCAGCTTCTCAACGACGACGACGCGCCGGCTTGACGAGACGTACTACTCCGTCCTCGAGAAGAAGAGCATGCTGCACAATACCATATCGGCGATCAAGGAGCTGGCGGTGGCGTCTCGGCGGCTGACGGGGGAGTTTGAGCGCGAAGCCGAAGAGATGGCGCGGGACGTCGACGGGCAGCTGGCTACCTTTGGGCAGTTCAACGAACAGGAGCAACGCATCGAGGCGTTGCAGACGAGGATCGAGAAGGGCAGGACGCGGATTCAGGGGCTCGGGGAGAGGGTTGACCTTGTCAGGAGACGCATCGAGGGATGGGAGAGGGCAGACAGGGAGTGGCAAGAGAAGACGCGCAAGAGGTTGCGGACTGTCTGGATCGTCATGTCTGTCGTGTTCGCCATCTTGATCCTGTTGTTTATCGGTGCACAGTATGCGCAGCAAGTTGGCGGTGTCGACCTGGAGGACGTCGCTGCCAGGATTGTCGAGAAGGGTGCTAATCGCACTCCGGGCTTGGGTGTTGATAGCAAGGGTGACGGGAGTCAGGAAAGGCATGTGCCGCCGCTGTGGGGAGATCGCGGTGGAAGAGAGGAAGAGGACAGGTTGAGGGTTTTTGACGAGTTGTAGGTGAGGCATCTGGAATATCCGGTTTGAAAGCGCACGGGATAGGCATTGCGAGGTTTTACATGGTAATATTTGATACCCCTCAATAGAATAATCGGTTACATCTACTTTGACTCTCTTCTGCTTTCCTAATAGACTTGTACATCATGGTTGGAAATGTAGGGGGAGCGGAATGAAAGCCTGGAGAGGTATGTTGAGCGTTCACTCCAAGGGCGCTCTGGACGCAAAGTTCCCACCGGAGGCGTTCGATCATAACGGCAGCCTTCGTGGACAATGGATAGCTGGAAGAGTTGCTGGGAAAGTGAGGTAGAGGTAAGGAAAATGCCGTCGGCAGCCTCGAGTAGAGAATATCTCTAGACATCTTCAGAAGTGTGCGCGCCCTCGCGGCTCAAAGTCGAAGATCGACAGCACTTCTCGACCATTGCGGCATTCAAGGACTTGAAGCCGCAGTATCCTCGTACATATCGACGTTATGCTGCCCGTTGCGACTTATCTATCTACTCGCCATCACTTTTCTGGCCACCTTCGTCATTCTCGCCGTCTCTTGTATTGGTACTTCCTGTTTCATTCAGAAATCCTAATCAGTGGCATATATATGTTTCTTGCTTGAGCCTGTTCAGAATACATATAAGACCCAACAGTGTGCCGAGTGGGGATCAAGTCTTCTCGTGAGTTCAGCGGCTGCTATCGTCTATTACAAAGGCCATAGGTGGTAGAAGAAGCAGTGTGTGGATGGCATCCGGTGTTTAAGTATCACGTCCGGAACCGGTCTCGTTGCCGACATTCATACGTAGCTCAACTACGATACTTCTCCCATAGCAGGTTTGAAATATGAAAGTTGCAACTTCAAGCTGGTTTCATCGTGATGGTATGCTCCTGGTTAGGGACAAGAGTCACCATCTCACAGATCTTCTTCACTTAATCCTTTAACTGACGGAAGACGGTCAAGATGCAGATACATGAGGTCAAAGATAACCCAGAATAGGCTGTCTTGTCTTGTGGCGATGACACCTATCACCCTGCTCATCCTAAGGCAGGACCCTGTCCCCTCAACCCACCGCTGGGCAGATCACAGCCCCGTACTAGGGGGAAAGAAGTCTTTATGATAAGAGAGCTCTTCTATTGAAGAATTGTTCCACATCCAGAAGCCGGAATTTGGTACCTATAACGCGGACGGAACGAGCATTTCGTTCATCAGTGGGTATCCTCACTTGGTAACCCCATATCCAGTGGTATCACCGCACAGCTTCGACTCATAGTTGAAGTCCTCGTATTCAAAGGTGTCGTCAGGTTGGAATGATGGATCGTGTGACTTTTGAAAATATGCAAATTCAGCTTCGCAGGCCATTGGTTCCTCGGAACTCCGCTTATCATCTCCTACCACAGAGAGGTAAAGGTTTATTCCACAAGTAGAAGGCGAATAGCAGAAGCTCTTCCTGTTTAGAGAATACAATCTTTCTGAGAGATCACTCAAAATACGACTTTCCTAGAGATATTCGTTTTGACGTCAAAGTCACTCCCTTCACCTAATGCGGCTCACGGAGTTACGCCAGGGAGAAAACAAAAAGCCTGAAAACTTGGTTGCCCTCACAGGATATCGGCACAAGTACCCAAAATTGCGTCCAGGGAAGATTCAAGAGTTTAGACATGATCTTGAGATATGATAATTTGCTAAGCTGGTGCATACACTGCAGGCTGGGGAAATCATGCTTCGACGAGACTGAAGCGTCACGCCTACACTTTTGGCCACATGTTTGTTCATTCATATTACATGGACAATATCGAAATCAACTGTCGTGATTTAGACCATATTTGGCACGGCCAAACGTTAACGACGGGTATCAGTAGTGCACTTTGAAGCCTTGGAATATAGACTGAAGGGTTATCGATAGTGTTGGAATTAGATGTCGTAAGCATCTCCCAGGATTCAGGTTCCAATTTTTTGATGACAAGTCTGGAAGAACTTTGGTAGAATACGATCCAGGCTGAGAACACATCGTAGAGCCCCGGAATTTCCCCAAATACCGTACTGAATACGATCAGAATGGATGTTGCGGGCCTTTCCGACCTAACCCGCCAAAACCATCACAGACTCCTCCACCTTCGTTCCGAGTGCACTGATGGATGGAGATTACTTCAGAGGCTGAATGAATATTTGCTGTTCAACTTTGTCATCACCATCGGATTTAACTCAAGGCTAAGCACCGGGGAAAGCAAGCGGCGACTAGCCCTACGATTCGGGATGGCCGATGGGCAGCTCAAATGAGGGTTATGCATATGTCGTGACCATCACCGAAAGAGGCCCGCTCCGAACCCCGACGACAGTCCTACCGTGCGTCTTGGGCCCGGCACCATATCCGCGTAGGCGCAGGGATGAAGCGTGATCGGAAACGGGGCGTTTTTCTTATTACCTGGTGTGATCCATTCCGCAGAGGCTTGGTTGGGCCTGAGGGTCCTGATGGTGAGAAAAATGTTTCCCGCGAGCCGCGGGATCCAGAAGCTTTCTTCGACCAGCCTCGTGCGTATTGTGGCGCTAACATTGGTTAGGCCCCCAACGTACTTTAAGGATGTTTTACGAGCAGCCGTATCCTCACATCACGGACAGAAAAGGCCCAGCAAAGATTTGCTTGATCGCTGGGCAGGTGGATACGGCGGGGGAGAATGGCACGAATAAGGGCCGCAGAATCTCACGGGAGCGCAACCCATCGAACAATCGGCGCGCTAGCCGTTCGGTGCCCCATTTGGGCCGTTCGGCGTCGTCCGGGCCAAGGAGCTGATGGCGACAATGATTGCGCGTCTGTGTCCTTGGCCAGCAAGGCTGACTGACAACAAACGGAGCGGATCTCCTACCAAGGATGTAGAGGCTTCTTGGTTGGGGGCGATGTTTTTTGAGTCAACGAATGGAGCAACACGTTGCGGGCTGCAGACTGCGGCGAGTGTGTGACTACGTCAAAATCTCCGACGGGGAAAACCAAACAGCAGGGCAAGCAAGGTGCCTGTGTGGCTGGCTGGTATTCGTATGAGAGAGTGAAAAGCGAAGCGAAGCGCAGGCCAAGGCCTCTTGCAGTACCAATCCGCGAGTACTGTATGGGATTGTGGCTGAAGTGCGTGTGAAGTGTGAGAGGTATGTCACTTGGAGTTTACTGTCGTGGTGCTCAGTGGACGTGCCGTCCGTCGTGTGTGTCTCCAACGAGTCTTGGGAGGATGGAGGAGGTCTTGTCTCGGCTTTCGGCCCAGCTCCAGAAGGGGGCAACGTCATGCATCCCATGGCCAACACTCTACAGAAACCACCACAGCAGATGTCACCGCCACACCTCTTCAGCGTCATTCGGGCCTCAGAATGCGATCAGCCAGTGTGCCAGCATAGAGTACCGCGTAAGTAAGAATGGCTCAGTGGCCAGGCTGTGGCGCAGTCGGGGAGACAAGGTGGATCATCCCTAGCAGTAAGGCACGCGGGAAAGGTTTGGCTTTTGGAGATGGCTGCGCAGTGACAGTCGAACATGCTGTCGGAGGAGGGGCGGCAGTGAGCCAGCACACCCAACAAATATCCCTGTATTTCATCCTGTGGTGGTTTTTTTGCCTTTAGGTTGGCTCCCGAATAAGAGCAAACCGAGCTTCAGCATCGACCTCGCGCGTCACAACGCCTTGTTGTCAGGGGCAAGCAAGCACAAGGAGACAGGACCCTGAACTGCTGAGAGGCCGAGCACACAGCACATGGAGGGGGAAGAGAAAAAGTCAAAAAAGACGGTTTGCCGTCATCCCGTCCAGGGCGGCCACACTGTTCGTAGAAGGGTTCTCCCGCGTGTTAGATACGGTTACGGACCCTTCCTTGCCTTGCTTGTTTTGTCTGCTGTTTCCTGTCGTGAGTCTCCGCCAAACATGGCTTAGGAGATGGTGTATGGGTGTGTGTTGGTGTGCCGTCTCTCCGAGCTAAGGTGTCCGAGAGATCCATCCGCTCTGCTGGGCTGGGCTGGGCTGTAGGTTGCGAGACTGAAAAGAGAATAAACATCCCGATCCATCCCTATGCGCGGGTGACTGACCACCCCACACGTACCGCTTGCTTCACACCCAAAACAGCTCCATCAGTGTCGACGGACACACAGCTCTGAGCTCATTTTGTCTCCCCGTGCCGTCACCAAACGACGTGTGTTGTGCCCCCTCTACTACCCCTAGCTCCCGCCGAGAGAAAAGAGCTATTAAAAAACCGGGAAGCAAGGCAACTGAGGCAGTCGGAGACTAAAAAAACAAAGACGACAAGAAAGTTGCATACATACCAAGATTAAGCGGTTTGGGATACCACCTAAAAAAAGGCTTAAGCCAGGCTCCCCGCCGTATCGCGACAGCATTGACTTTCAGCTACCGTTACCGCTTCTTGCTCTCGTTTCCGCCAGGCTTCACAGCAAAAAAGAACGGCAACCTACCTGCCTACGGTAACCTGGAAGAGAAAGAAGCTGTCGGCAGAGCCTGTAACTACCCCGCCATACGCGCGTTACTTCCAGCGGCCCTACGAGCCTGCGTTTCCACCGCGGTCGCTGGGCCTGAACCCTGCAACTTGAACCTGGGCCCCGTCACCATTGGATCTGCTCTGCGCTTGGGGACCCAGCCCAGCCCAGGGTAGATTGATTATTACGTCGAGCCCCTCCCTCAGGCCCCCAGCTATTGTTGCCGCGCCGCCGCTACGAGCCTACACCCACGCTACCTACCTTACGCTACCTAACCGCAGATACCTTGCCTTACTCGCTCCGGGTCTGACGCCAGTCAGCTCTATCCCATCACCTCGACCTTTTTGACGACGTCCACCCTCCTCCCTCCCAACGCCTACGAACATTCTTTTCCTTCCACGACCTTGGCATCGACAAGAGGCATCTTACGACTCGCTGTGTGCTCCCCGGGTAGCTCAACAAGGCCCAAGACAAACATCGCCGATGGCTTCGACATCGCAAGATCAACCCCAGAATGGTGCTGCTGTAGCGTCCGCCCAGGACCCGGCTCCGGCCGTCAAGTCTGACCTGCAGCTCCCCGTCCGCACCAAGAGCGATGCCTCTATCCCTCCGCCGGGTCAATCTCTGACGGGCAAGCAAGAGCACTGTATGTCGACTGACTGGCATTTTCGGGGACCATGCTGACATTTCTCGCCTCCAGACCTCAAGCGAGAGCTGATCTCCGAGCAAGTCAGGTACGAAATCTCAGAGCTCAACTCTCCCACGGCCCTAAAGCGCTTCGGCGCCCCCTTCAAATCCGACGTCGGCGAGGTCTCCCCCTTGGACTCTGAGCTCCCTATCCTGCGCTACATCTTCGTTCACCATGTTCGCGATTTCCCGTTCCTTGACAAGGCCAAGGAGAAGGAGTTTTGGCAAGACAAGCTGCAACTGGTAAGTAATAAAGCTTCCCCGCGATCTCTGGAACGCCCAGAAAACACCCCCGCCGGCACAGCTTGCGCTGACTCGTTTTGCTCCCACGTCCAGTTCCTGGAATCCTTTGCGACGAAGAACATTTCATCCTCCGAAGACAGATTGGAAGAAACGAAGAGACGCAAGTTGGCCATAAAATGTCAGAAGCTAGTCGAGTTGATGATGGTGTCGGGTTGCAAGACCTCCTCCGGCTTCGAAGAGAGGATACGATTTTCGGAGATCGAGGTCGTGGACAGCAATGCGATTGACACGGGAGTCATGCACACAATGCCGGAGGGAAACTACATCAATGGCTGGGACGTGAATGTCACCGCCGTGCGCATTACTTCGGAAAGGAAGACCATCAGGACTCACAAGCATGCGGTAAGCTTACCCCGAAACAGACGCGGGGCTTCACTAACACCATGACCAGGAATTCCTCATGCGCATCCACCGCAAGGGCGAACTCGAGTTTTTCATCGGCAGAAGGTATGGCGATTTTATGAGATTGCACAAGAGACTACGTATAGAGTTACCCGGAAAGGTCCTCCCAACTTTACCCAAGAAGAACAAGGCGGATACCACGACGTCGGGCCTGTTCTCCTCCCTCACTGGTGGTGGATCTCCTGACTCTTCGGCGTCGTCAATTTCCTCTGCATCGACACAAATGACCGGCCTCGCTCCCCCAAGCGAGCCTTCTAAGCTATCAATCAGAGGTGAGCGATCTTTCCCCCGTCACTCCTAACACGCTCTCTAACAGCATCAATCAGGGCACAAGCGCGCAGGCTCTACCACCTCCGGCCGCAACTCACCCCGCGTGTCAACCGACAGCAGACCGAGAAGCCCTCTTCCTTTCCTCAGCAAGAAGAACAACGAGCCCGTCACGTTATGGCGGGAGAGCCAGCGCGTTTCACTTAGGGCGTTTTTGCGCTCTCTCCTGTCAAACCCTCAGATTGCGCAGACCAAGGCCATGGAGGAATTCCTCACCAAGGATCCAATCACGCCGACCGATGCCGATATCGACGACATTGAGCGGAGAAAGGCTGTTGACCAGTTGCGCATGGAGGAGCAGAAGAAGTTCTACGAAATTGCGCGGAAGCGCGCAGCGGAGCTCGACATCTACATGGAAGAGTGAGTGTCCGCAATGTGAGATGCGTAATGTGTTACTAATGGCATCCCAGGTTCCGTCAGGAGATTGTTGAACGAAACGGTCTGACCTCGCTCTTCAAGGAGATCAAGGATAAGGAGACCATTCAGGACCTGAGCATCCAGTACCGCAAGTTTGCCGAGTGGTTGAGGATAGAGGTCGCGGCTACAATCTACCACCTGTTTCTCGCGGAGGACAACTCTCCTGAGCTGTTTGCCCAAGCTAAGAGGATCCACTCGCTCATTCCGTATACCGTCATGAAGAACGTTATTAGAATCGCTAATCCCGCGGCTGTCATGTCCGGCGTCCTGGACATCTTCCTGGCACAACCCTTCGGCACACGCTCACTCCTGCAGCGCATCTTTTCCCTTACGCTGAACGACGGCATCCGGAGTTTCCAGAAGTCCATTGACACTCTTGCTGCCAAGATTGGCGATGAGGTCCTGACCAAGAAACTGAAGATGTACACGGAAGCAGAGGACCACATTAAGGTGGCTATTCGGGAGGAAGCTCAGTCGGAGGACATGGACATTATTGTCGTTATTCTGCGCTCGGAGTACCTTGAGCCTGCCTTGACCTCGGAGCAAATCGGCCGACTGTACAACGCTTACGTGGCATTCAACAACGCGGTCGAGAACGTGGATGAAGAGCTCAAACAGGGCGCGCAACTGTTTTCGTACCTTAAGCAGTTCTTGAAACTGTGCACGAGGCAGCACGACAAGGCGATGATGTTGCAGTTGGTCGAGGAGCCAGTAACTCTCCAGCTCTTTAGGGATCTCTTCACCATCTTCTACGAGCCGCTTGTCAGGGTTTACAAGTCTGCGAACGTTTACAACAGCGTCACCGACTTCGCCGTCTTTATCGACGACATGATTCAGGTAAGATGGTCCCCATCGAAGTGAGGATAAATTGCTGACATGCTTCTAGGTTGTCGAGAAATGCCAGGAGCAGGACGCTTCCGCGGACCCGAACCAGACTGTGCAAGCGTTCATCGATCTCTGCCAGAGGCACGAGCACAACTTCTACAAGTTCGTGCATGAAGTTCACACACATGACAATGGACTCTTCGACCAGTTGATGGGTTGGATAGAAGACATCCTGGAATTCCTCAGAAAGGGCCCCAAGAATGGCACTTTGAACATCAACGCGCTATTCGAGGGAGGTGTTAGCTCAGGTGCGATCGACAAGGCCAAGGTCATCGAAGAAGTGAACGCACTCATCGCCTGGCAAGAGGCCAGGAAGAAGTGGCACCATGACAAGACACGGCAAAAGATGGCTGCTGAGGGTAACGGCGGCCCAGATCTCGTACCCACGGGCTTCTCTTCCTCCGATTTCGGTCTTGATCAACAAGATCTTCAGGATATGGCTTACGAGGATGAAGAAGACGACGAGGCGGAGGCAGAAGAGGAAGACGAGCTCGACCCTATTGAGGCCGAGCGTCGACGTCGCGCTAAGAGACGCGACAGGCTTCGCCGGAGCGCTGGCGAACCGGTCAAGCCGCCAGTGTCTGAGGTTCATAAACTCAAGGAAAACTTCCTTGTCATGTTGCGCGAGGTTCTTGCCGAGTAAGGTTGAAAAGAACCATGGTATCCAGGATTTGGGTCATACAAGGGAGGTAAAGGGTCGGGCAACTGGGGGTATTAAGCCCCGCGACGGCGTATACCTGGTTTATTGCTACTATACCTTAGTTATTGTAAAGACTTTTCTTCATTACATTGGATTTCATCGAACGTGATGCAGGAGGTTCATTTGCAACGTCATGACCATTGATGAGCAGGTTGCCATCGCGTGATGATAGACGAGAATGCTCCTGTCATCTTCTTTCACGGGGCAGCCATAATCATGTTTCTGGCTGACCGGCAGGAAAACTTGCAGCAGAGATGAACGTGACGTACTATTGAGATGTGCTCCCAGACGGTTAATCGCTCCAATTGAGTCTCCTATTGCATTGTTTGACGCGAGACGTTGCCAGGTGAGGCTGCAAACCGAGAATTGGCTAGACTCGTTCGAGGATATTGGTGAAGTCACAACATTCTTTTCATTATTATTGATGAGCTCCCTCGACAAGGAGGCGCTGCTATATTTCAAGTAATTTGCGAGAGGCATAAGTATCACTTCTATATCTTCGCATGTACTATGTGACCATGTGAGTGTAAGTGAAAGAAAGTGGCAGGCACGTTGGACTTGGACACACTTGCTGCCAGGACTCAGTCGGGCACCCACTCACCTGACCTACATAGGCCTGCCTCTGGTCGTCTGCTTTCAACCGACGAGAAGAACAAAATGGCCCAGTGGTCAGGTCAGCGCAATCGCAGCGCCCTGGTGATCCATCATCTTCTCGGTGGGGTTAAGGATTCAAGTGAATTCTTTTGGCATTTCAACCCTTTTTTCCCCTCTTGTTTTTATCATCGTTTTCTCCCCCTCCCCCTTTCGACTATGTCATGTTCGTCTCCTTCGTAAGACGCCAATGAGAGCCAACTTTGAAGTTCGCAATAGAGACACGAAATAGGGTGTCAACGCAAACGGCTGCGACGGCTGGTACAAGCCGGCCGAATAGAGAACTTAGCAGTGCAGTTGACATATAGGAAGAAGAGCCGAACCAAATGTCTCGCATCATGATTATTACATTGAAGGTGAACGTCGCAGAAGTAGTCGTTTCTCGACAGGGCAATAGCTCACCTTCTTCTGACCTCATCACAAGAGACAACCGTTTTAAAAGAACCAGTCCGATTACGAACAACCAATGTCCCAGGTCCTGTCTAAGCTACAATCATAACAAGGGGTATCCTCAAATCCAATCGCCCAAAGCAATCCATCCCGCTTCTCCTAATCGTAACCCATTCCCTCCTTCTCATCAGTGCTTCGAGTATAGATCCATAATGCTCGCCTTGAAATCGGCAATCTCCTCCCGCTGAGCCCGGTTGCGATCCTCCAGACTGGCAACCCTTTCCTGCAAGCCGGCAATCTTCTCATCCTTCGTCTTGAGGGCCGTCCTGACGCTGTCTCTCCCCCTCGCAATCCCCTTGGCCTTCATCGCGTACCGCCGCAGCACGCCCCTCACCTCTCCCATCGTTGCCTCGTCCACCTTTTGCCCCCTGAGCAGGGCCATCACCTCGTCAGTTGGGTCCAGCTGCTCCTCCGGGGTCTGTGACGCCGGCGGCGACATGGAGGGGTTCGCAGTCATCGACGACGCCGTGCTCGCTGCGGAGAAGGACCCGGTGCCGGTGTTCCTCCTCTTGGCGTCGGGGAAGAGTGTCCTCGAGACCGTCCCCGGGGTATCGACCTTGCTCTCCGCCGCCCGTCGGGAGGATGGCGTGACCGGCGCCGCGTCCCTCAACTTCTTCGCGCTCCGCTCCATGGCTTCGTTCATCTGCCTCTCCTCATCCGACGACATATCCCCTAGTCCGAAGTCATCCTCCTCATCGTCGTCGCTGAACTCAAAGAGAACCCTCTTCCTCTTTGCGGTCCGCGACGGCGTCTCCGCCTCCTTCTGCTGCGTGAGGTAGTCACCCATAGACCGCTGTCTCGGCGTGGCTGTCGTCGGCGTTGGCAGCGTAGCAGCAGGCGCAGGCGCAGGCACTGGTGCAGTCGCAGGCATGGCCGCACCATTCTTTGTCGGCTCGTCCTCCGGCATGGGCGGCAACGTCAACGTGTTTCCCTCCGCCCGGTTCTTCGCATCGTCGTCCCATAGGAAGAAGTTACAACCCCTCGACTCGCACGTCCAAAAGTACCGGCCATGGTTCTTGCCCTGCTTCTTGGTCTGAAGGTACTTGGCCTGCATCCGCGGCTCGCAGTTGCAGTACCAGTTCCCTTCCAGGTAGAGCCCGTCCAGCCGCTTCTTCTGCGACGACGGGGTGTTCGGACCACCCCCGCCATTGCCGTACCCGCCGCGCGAATACCGGTTGTTGCTGTAATTGCTCTTGCCGTACGACGAGTTGTTGTACGTCAACCCTCCTCTCCTGCCACCGCGCGGGGTCCTGGTGAAGACCATTTCGCTCGAGGTGTCGTTGCCGGTGTAGTCGACTTTACGATGTGGATGGGTCCACGGCAGTCGGCGGACCATGAGTTGGGGGCGGAGGGTAGGTTTTCTCAGAGACAGGTCCGTTTCAGCGGTGGTTGGTTCACTCGGACGGGAGTGATGTCATAATCCTATGGTGTACAGCAAACTTGCGCTCCTTGTGTTTGTACGCAATTTGAGATGTGCCCTGCGTCGTCTGAATCGATTGTCCTTTGAAACGGGAAAACGGCCAGTGGAGCGACAACTTCCCCGCCTTTATCGTAAAGGTGAATGCCCTCAAGAAGTGGACAACCCAAAGGAAACGGGAGGGGTCCTTTCTGTTGGAGCTGGAGCTGAGAATTGTCGGGTGGCTGGGGGAGCAACAGGGTGGAGCTTGGGCCGGCATGCTGGTAACGGGACGACGGGAAGCTACCGTATCTTCTCAGCGCAAAGAGAATCCGCACCCCCCCTGTCAGGCCAATCCAGCTTTTCACGTGAGCTCCGCTCGCTGGTTTAACATTGGATCCCCCACGAGTGTCCAATTGCACCTGCAGTTAAACCTTGACGACAGGGGAGTGCGGATTCTCTTTGCGCTGAGAAGATACGGTAACTTGGTGGCCCCGCCTGCCGCGCGCTACCAGCTGGAAACCCCTGCAAGGCACCACGACCACGGCAGACAGCGGTGACATGCCACGGCCCTGGATGCGGCCAGCTCTGGATTTTGGCCGAAAGAAAATGTCTTCTGAGCGGGGGAAGTCTTGTCAGTCAAAGTCATCTGCTATATGGGTACTCTATCGCGCACCATTCCGCAAAGGGCCCTCAGCTGCCGTTTGTTGAACGCCACTATCACAGCTGAAAAGCACCTCGCACATTTCATCACTGATAAAGGTCTTGGAGAATTACTTGGTATTAGAAAATGTACTCGAGCAAATCATCAAGACTTGCCCTCAGGGGGTATGATCATATGAGAGCCTGTCTGCGAAGCTATAAACACCTATCCTTCCATTCAACCAACCATCCGCCCCCATATGTGCAGCATCCTCAGCGCCCCATCAACCCAGGGGAGAGACATGTGCCAGCCAGCCAACAAATCCAGTCTCTGTATGTAACGACGCTCGCTATGCACATATTTGTAAAACAGCCTGTAGACTGGACTGCAATTTTTTCTTCTTCTTCCCAGCTCCATTCGTTACATCCCCGGCTTTAGACGCAAGAGAGAACGCGGGTATATGAAAGCCAAAAGGGACCACAAAGGAAATAAGCTGAAATAAAGACATCAATCGAATCTTTCGACAGGCTCACCAGCTTTGGTGGCAATCAAACCTCGTAGAAGTAGTCTTCATCTAGACCTTCCCGGCTAGGGACGACGCCAGCCCCTGGAGGAGGGCCAGTGTATGCAGCCTCTATCCTCACGTTCAGCAGCCTGATCTTCAGACCAAAGTCACTAACCAGGTTGACCAATTTGTTCGTCTCAGCAGTGATTGGCGCCTGGTTGAGCAGCATCAGAAGGCCATCGAGCCACTCTGACGCCAGACTATGGGTCACAGGGTACAGCGTCAGGATGGCCTGCTCCTTGGCATCGCCGCCCTTGGCTGCCTCAGCGGGGTTGACGTAGCTAAAGATTGTAATCTTGGTTGTCGACTTCACCGTCGCGGTGTTCTTGAGCGTCGAACTACTAGTCGCGCTTCGAGTGTCTTCGTTGGATGCAGAAACGTTTGACACCACTGAACTGATCGTGCTGAGGTCAACCTTCTCTGTCAGAATATCCAGGCCGGGGTCCTGTGATGTCTGAGTTTCGAAGTCGGCGTAGTGGAGGTATCTCCTGTTGTGTGACAGCTTGGCAAACCGCCAGGGCCGTGGCGTATACAGCCGGCGCTTGGTCTCGTCTCGAGGGTTGGTGTCTCGGCGGGGTAGCGGCTTCGAGAACCATGAACCTTGAAGTAGGCACCTGATGCGCTGCTCCTTGACAAACTGGAGAGCCTCTTGTCTCAACTCCTCTCGGACTTGATACAAATGTTGACCCCATTGATCTTCAAAAGACAGCTCAAGCAGCTCCATCTGAAGTTCACGTAGCCTGGTGCAGTCGTACTCCAAGAGCTCCTCTTCCACCTCCACTACGTCCTTCGTTCTGACAGCTTGACCGACAACCTGCTCAATGAGGATGCGAACAAGCTCTGCGACCTTCTCAAAGTCCAGTTGCTCTGCAGCCGTGGATTTCCAAACGCGGAAGAAAGCCTGCAAGCCAGCGGTGTGTAGCCTCGACCACTGCAGGAGGAGCGGTCGGAAAAGCTTCTCGTTATTCTTAATACCGTCCAAGCCTTGATAGCTCTTCATCGTGTCCTCAATCTCCGACTTTTCAACCTCGAAGTGATCGTAGAGGATCATGGTGACAGCAAGACTTGCTCTCGCAACCGGGCACCGCTCACTTCGGTGTTTTGTCGACTGCTCCAACAGCAGCTTCTGAAAGCTGTCCTCATTCTTGCGCACGTAGTCGGTCAAATCCATCATGCCCAGGAACCCAGGCACTTCGAATTCCTGCGCGGGGCTCTCCGTCTCGAAGCCAAGTCTTCTCCACTTCTCAGGGTTGTGTCGTCGGCTCCCCTTTTTGCCCTCATTCAGCTCATCCAGTCTTGAATGCCCATTGACCTGCTTCTCCGGATTGCTCGCCAGATGTAAACCCTTCAGGCCGCGTCGGTGTTCAGGCCTCTCCAGGTCAACCCTCACCTCGCGCCACTTTCTTAGTAGAACCTTGGTCAAGGACTGAAATTCGAGCAGTGGGTGCGCGAGATCTTGCAATGAAGAGCTCTGCATGAGATTATACACGGCCTTGATCAGGCCCAAGTCCTGCAAACGCTTGATAAACTTGGACCACTCCTCCATAGCAGGCGACCCCGGCTTCGTGCTGCTGTCGCTGGAGACGGCGTCTCTGATCATGGCATTGATGAGCATGAGCGCGTTGGCGCACAGGGCGTGGTCGGCGGACTGCAGTTGTGAGATGACGAGCTCGAAGAATTGCGGGTACACGGCGACGGCTGGCTTCAGCGCCCTGAAACCGAATGAGCCTGGAGTGCGCGGGGTATTGGGCCGGCCGGAGGATTGCGAGTGTGCAACGATTGCGACCAGAATCGACATGGCGCCTCGCAAAATGTTGACGAGGGGGTTCGTTACGATCAATTCGACGATGCGCTCGACTAAGTCACCGGACGACGAGCCCTCAAAAATCTCCCAGCCCATATCCACCTCCAAAAGACGCGTGAGACTCTGCAGCGAGTACGCCAGTGTGTTTCCTCCAGCGCTCATGATTAGACGGCGTAGCACAACCAGTCCGCCGGAAGATATGAAAACGTCTGCAAAAGCGGGATCGTTGATGGAGGACTGCAGCTTGAAGACGGCCATTTTCCTGGCGGCATCCTCGTCACTGGCGAGTCGCGACAGGAGCGCGGGGATGTCTGCTTGGTCCATTGCGGCGGCTTCGTCGAGAGAGGGTATATGCTGGTTCGGACAAGTGTAAGCAGGGTCGGCGCGAGGACCGGTTGTCGAAGGGGGAAAAGGTCGCGTCGGTTCGTCAGCAGGAGGGGAGAGGAGTCACGCTTAAATTCATGGCCCAAGGTTGTGGTGCCAGCTATCGGGGGTGCGTCTCGATCGTGGGGGTTATATAAACAGAGGAGGGCGTCCGGGGTAATGTCTCGAAGTTGTGGCCGCGGAAGAGGGTCCGTGTCAAGGAAAATCGAAGACGGGCAGAAGCTTCTTCGCAGATCCTGCGAAATGATGGTGAAGGACGCGGCGTCGATCAAGAATATAAAAAAAGAACTCCTGGCAAGTTTGTGGTAGCAAGCAAGGGGGCGAGCAAAGAGATAAGGCAAAAAGAAGGGACTGGTTCTGAGTAAGGGACTAAAAAAAGGAGACACACGCAGTTGAGAGTGCCAGAGTGTGGTGAGGGCTGTAGAAGCAACCTAACAGACCAGATGTTGGCTTCGGTCCGCGTTGGATGCGCACGGCCGGGAAGTTTGCGCATGTCCTGCAGGAGGTGGGAAAGCACAGGTGCAGCGTCCCCCAAAACGGCCAAAACGGGGAGAGACCCAGCAATCTCCAAAATTAAAGCGGGGGTAAACACGGTTCTCGAGTCATGATTGGCGAATGAGATCCTGGTCAAATCCCCAAATCAAGTTGCAGGCCGCTGGGGGTGTTCGCCAGTTGTGGGCACCTTTTTGGGGAGAGACCTCCAGCGTCTTGGCTTCGACCTGAGTCCGAGAGACGGGACGGCGGCGGGACTGCGGCGTCTGGCCATTTGGTTCAGCGTCACTCACGAAGCCAACCGTTTCACCATCCCTTCCCACCGGAGGCCGTTGATCATTCCACTGCATCTGGAAGAAACCTAAACAAGATTATCCATCACCACAAGCGGCGCCAATCGACGGCGTTCGTCTGAGGAGCGGGTCTCGTGACCATCGTGCTATGGCCGCGTTGCTCGGACTGGATTTTGACTCTGAAAGACAGTCCATCACCATCGGACGAGCGAAGCTTTTGTACGCGGCAGACGGGACATCAGAAGGGAGATCACCATTGCACGAGCATGTCTGGAAGCTTTCAGCCAAGGATCGGCGCTCCTTCAGACCGATCTGTTCTCTTCTTCCATTCGGCGTCATTCATGTCTAAGTTCAGCCGCATGCGAGAACTGACTAGGGAACCACCCAGTGTTTCAAACATGAGCAGTGGTAGACGCTGTATTTCTAGTTTGCCTTGCACAAGGATGTAGTTTGGCGATAACACAGGCCCACGTATAATGATCTCTGAGAGAGACATTGAATGCATCAGAGACAATGCCAGCGACAGTAATATCAGAGACAGTGATGCCAATCGCATAAGGCTGGACGGAATGTTAATCTCCCCCCACGGCAAGTAATAAACAACACGTCAATTAGAAAGTGCATGTTCTAGACTCTGATCCGGGCCGCGGTACGTACTCTGCATGCACGACCCACCAGAAGCTCATCGAAGCACCGCCACAGAAAGCTCCAGCCTCGCAATTACTAATAACCGTGGCGCAAGGCTGTCTGAAATATTCCTCCGTCGCATTCCCAATCGCGACCAGGATCCAAACACATCTCAACGCGCGCCTCACCCTTCGTCGACGTTCAATCCCTTCCCTCCCCATCAACTTCCCGACCTCGAATCCCGCTTTCCATTACGACCCGAAATCTTTCTTTTCGCCGCCAGACAATCGATCGCGAAAATGGCCAACTTTCTCGCTTCCATCTTCGGTACCGAGCTCGACAAGGTCAACTGCTCCTTCTACTTCAAGATCGGCGCCTGCCGTCACGGCGACCGCTGCTCGCGAAAGCACGTCAAGCCCAGCTACTCTCAGACCATCCTCATGCCCAACCTCTACCAGAACCCGGCATACGACCCGAAGAACCGCATGAACCCTTCCCAGCTGCAGAACCACTTTGACGCCTTCTACGAGGACATTTGGTGCGAGCTATGCAAGTACGGCGAGCTGGAGGAGCTGGTCGTCTGCGACAACAACAATGATCGTATGTCTTTTTCCCCGTCTCTCATTCTTCCTGTCTCGCCGTCAGTTTGACGCCGTCTCTGCACGTTGAGATCGAAACGATTGCTAACATTCAACCACCGCAGACCTTATAGGCAACGTCTACGCCCGCTTCAAGTACGAAGACTCGGCTCAAAAAGCCTGCGACGATCTTAACTCGCGCTGGTACGCCGCGCGCCCCATATACTGCGAGCTGTCACCCGTGACAGACTTCCGCGAGGCCTGTTGCCGTCTGAACTCAGGGGAGGGCTGTGTCCGCGGCGGCTTCTGCAACTTCATCCACCGCAAGAACCCCTCCGAGGACCTCGACCGCGACCTCACCCTCAGCACCAAGAAGTGGCTCAAGGACCGCGGCCGCGACGAACGCTCCCCCTCCCGCTCGCCCACCCCAGAGCCCACGCGGCGCCGTTACTAGGAGAACAACGGTGGCGGCGGTGGCGGCGGTGGTGTTGATGTCGACAGCCCACCCGGAGGTCAAGGCTTCCGTGATGGTCGTGATACTGGAGATAGCCAAGGACGAGACCGGCCGAACGAGGATAAGCGACGTGGGAATCGGCGGGATCGACCCAATGGCAGCAAGCGGCTGGGCGGTGACGAACGCAACGGTGCTGGGGACGGCTCTGCCAAACGACAAGCCCGCAACCACGAGCATCAGTCACGGGCGCGTCCTCGCCAGAGAAGCAGCAGCCCTGTCCCCGCGCGCAGCAGGAGCCGTAACCGTGAGCTGTTGCGAAGCCTGTTTAGGCAAAGTTCATAAGCCGGGACCCGTGATCGAGGGGCCTTCTGGCTTGATTCTGACATATGGCCCCTATGATATTGAATCATAGTCGGCGCGGTCAATTTGAAAAAGAAACTGGCGTTCGCGGTGTTCTGGGAATGTTTATTTTTATTACCAAGGGTCCCTTTTCGAGGGTCAAGCATCAAATGTGTATACTATTGTCACAACAAAGCTTCCGAAACAAAGTCATGTTCATGTTGCTCTGTTGAAATCAGTGTCCGCAGTTGAATGCCATTATTGCTAGTCCGTAAACGATGCTACATATCTACAAAGGTATCCCTTTTCTACCAAACCCCGTTTTCGCCAGTGCACAGAATGGATCTCCTCTCCTCTAGCCAGAGGTTGACCTCCCATGATGAATGAAAGTGACGACGTGTTTTACCTGACGGATGCTAAAAACCGCATGTCTAGTCTACTCCAGGGCGTCGTGGAAGCTATCCTCGCTGGTGTCGGCTCTCTTCAACGGCGGGACCGCCTTTTTCATGTCGGAGGTGAAGTCCATCAACGGACCCTCGCCAGCTTGATGTCCTGTCTTGTTGAGCATGCCCTGGATATCCTTGGAGTCGCTCCTGGTCGCGTGAGCTCCAGTAGGAGGCTGGACAGCTGGTGCAGGCGCAGTGGGAGTGCTGCTATCATCTCCAAAGTCGATCAGGTCGTTTTTGGCGGGTTGAGCCGGAGCTGCTGGCGCCTCTGATGCAGAAGGCCGGTGTGGCGGAATCGTGTTTGCAGCTGTTGCCTTCTGGCCAGGAAGGATGGGATAGATGGCCAAAATTTGCTCGGTTTGTTTCTCCGGCGTTGCTCCATCGCTATGACATGGTCAGCATTCGTATTCAGCGTTTCTGTGTTTCGTTCACCGAAACTCACATCTTGGCGTTGATGATCCACTCCAAGTCTTCCTCGCCTTCCTCAACGTCGCCAGGGCCACCGTGCACTGTTCTGAAAAGTCTGGGATGCCACTCAACACCGTCTCGTGTTCTGGCCTCTCGCTCCTCGCGTTGTTTGTCTTCAACCTTGGTTTTCTCGTCCGTAGCGAGCTCATGGTTGCTAGCCTTCACAGCTTGGGCAGTCGCTTGCCAGAGCTTCTGGGACTCGCGCTCGTCTTGCTCCTCGATGGGTCGCACCGACGGGCTGCTAGGTTTTGACCTCCTGGCGTTGAAGAACATTTCCTTATGACCAGTCTGCAGGTTTGTTAGCGCTGACTTGGTGCACAAACCTGGCTGGACCTACCTTGACGTCTTTCACAAACATCTCCTCGCTCCAGAGCCCCGAAAGCTCGTAAAGAACCTCACCGGTGCTCTCTCGCTTGATGAATCCTCCAATTGCGTTGTAGGTACCACCAACCCAGCCCTTCGTCTTGAAGTCGACATCCGCAACCAGGTCCAGCTCTGGACAGCGCACAAAGCTATGGTCGCCTAGCTCGTACTTCATCTTTCCAAACAAGATGCCGCGGGCATACATGTTTGGCTGAGTCAAGATGCTGTGTTACAGTCAGCATACACTCATCCAACCGAACCTCCCGCCGACTTACTATCTTTCACCCTTGGCCTTGTCCTGTCCTCTGTTCAGCAATGACAGAATAGCAGTTCCCTCCATCATGCTCGCCGCGGAATTTCCAAGGAATTTCGACCTCGGCTTCAAAGTACCGTCAACCCGGATGTGGTGGTCGGGAACCATGTAGAAGTAGCTCGACTTGGGAGGGTGATGCGACGTCTGCTCTGAAATGTAGTAGGCCTTCGTGCTGTCGGGAAGGTCCCAGTAACAGGTGAAGATCTCGCCGAGGATTGGGTTCAGGGGCTTCTTGACTCCTCTAAGACCAAGTCAATGACATGCCTCTCCTACGCAAACTTGGCAAGGGTTTATATACGTACGGTGGACGAATATGCCAGCCGCTCAAATAGAACTTGACTACGGAGAGGAATCGTTGGGTTGGGTCGTCGATCTCGGGTATCGGGAGGAGCATTTCGGGGTGGCACATGAAGCTATGACAATCAGTCAGCTATGGAAGCTCCGGAAGACACCCCGATGCTGAATGCCACTAACTTGGTGATCCTCTCGAGCATGCTACGAGGCTCGAGAATAAACGTCGGCAGGACGACGCGACTCAGGTCAGCACCCGGCCGAAGCTGGGAGATGATGTGCATGAGCACTGCAAACATGTTAGCTATTTGCGTGCAAGACGTTGCGCTGGAGAATACAGCCGGCGCAGGCTCTCGCGGGGAAGCTTCACTAACCGTTGCCCTGATCGGGCTCGACCACGAGCGTGTCGTCATCTTCGGCTCCTCTCGCCTCGTCGACGCTGGAGCGGTTGCTAGCTGTGGGATTCCCGAGCCAGGTCAGCATTGTTGGCGGTAACTTTTTTTTTGAGGCGCGCGCACGATGGGAGGTTCGGGAGGAGGGTGGAGAGCAAGAGAGGAGAGAACGCTTTTCGGGTCCCAACAAGACTTTAGAGCCGGACAGCGGCAACAAACTGGGGACAGGATGGGAATGGGAAATAGGCAGAAAAAGTTGCAGGAGTGGGCGCGCGAAGGAATTTGTCGCCGTCAGTAGTAGTAGCAACAGCAGCAAGTAGTCTACAGTACCCTGCGCGCGGCTCAAGAGAAATTGTCTGCTATTACATTGGGTTTGGCAGGCAACGCTAGGGCTGGTAAGACTCACTGAGGCTGGACGCTCTGGAGCGTCTTCCTGGCACATGGACCAAACCCATGACTGCGACTGGCTCAGTGGATGCAGCGGTGCCCCTCAGTCTCACTCTCGCAGTGCCTATGAGGTAGTGTTTCTATGGCCGCTATCGGTCTTATCGGCGCGGTGTCCGGGATGTTCCCTTTGGGCAGGATGAGGGGCAGTGCTCGCGGGCGGCAGCAAAAGGCGTTGCTGGTGCTGCGAGTAGGGGTAGAGTCGGTAACTGATGGGTCCGACCGTCTGGCAGCCCTCTGTGCGGATGACCAGGCGGGAAGAAGGGCGGTACGAATGTGGATATTGGGTGGGAACGGGTCGTAATAAAAGTGCTTGGAAAAGTCGATAAGCTGGTAGGAAGAGTGCTTGCTTGACTTTTGTCGGCGGGGAGCAAGGAGGTGCCGGGAGAGGAACCGTCGGAAGGGAAAGGTTGGCGATGTATCAGTCAGATGCAGGTGGAAGAGAAAAATGAGGTGGACAAGCCGGGGCGGACAGGAGAGGCTTGCTTTGAAGAAGGAGATGACATATGACTGTCTCACTATTCGTGCTGCCTCTGCCTTTCCGGTGTGGTATGGTCTTTGCTTGTTGCTGTCTCTAACAGAGGGAAGGCGTAACTGGCGGCTGGTATATCGGCAGAGCACAGCAGAGCAGGGCAGAGAAGATAGGAGCGAGGAAGTAGAGGTCGAGGATGATGAGGAGACGGGCGTTCGTTAAAAGTCAATGTCAGCCGGGTGGTGGTGGTTCACTGAGGAACAACCGGAACTTGGGATGGTTTAGATGGTGAAGGTGACCCAAGTGTGAAATCGGCAAGAGAAGTTGAGACCCAACCCATGCCTCGCCTGGGTATGATCTAGAATCTGGTAGACTCCTTAGCAATTAATTGGTCTGCTCGCTGCACTAAGATACGCAGACATCCTGAGGTACGCAGCAACAACAGCTCACCGTGGTAGATCACAGCTGCCGCTCAACAGGTCGCTGGTGGCCTGGCCCATGCAAGAGTTACGTAGTTGGTGATTTCTGCCATTTGGCTACCGTACTAGCAGGTGAGGTGCTGGGGAACTAGGACCCCACCATGCCGCCGTCGAGGGGCGATGACGTCTGTCGTTTTTTAGAAACCTTTTTTTCTCCAATGCCCCTCGTCACCAAAGGCCTTCCCGTGCACGCCTGGCAAGTCACCATCTCGCGCCAGTGCAATGGCACCCAAGATTCCTGACCACCAATAGCTCGTAGAGGGTTGAGTATCTTACCTTAAACGGGGTTCAGCTGTTTGCCTGAGCAGTTCCCGTGGGCTGGCATGCTGGCAGTTGACATATGGCATTCCCCATCTCCGGGACTGCACCTGTCATCCTTCACCCCAGCTTCCCCTCTCCGTCCCATGTATTCCATGTCCACCACACCAAAAGTAGATGCTGTATTACCATGCACCCAATCACCTGCTCCCAAAGCTCCTCTCGCAGCCAATCAAGGCCCCAATGACTCTCCCTTCTGTTCATTTATTCGCCTGCTGGGCTTCTCAAGGTTCCCTCTCATGCACATAGAGTCCCTCGCTGCCTTTCTTGGCTTGCACATCTGCCTGCTATCCCACCTCTATTCATGCAGGTAGTTGTGGCAGTGCTCGTGAGATCCAAGAAATATTGACCGCTTGTAGACGCAGCCGAAGCCCTCGAATGCAAGTTGAAAAGCTCGAGGGGGCCCGGACAGGAAACCCGCTGTTGGTGGGGAGTTTGATGGGGCCCAGATCCATCTAACTCGCCTGGAAGCCCATTTTGGCCTCTGAAACTAGCATTCAATCCTACGGCTCAACGCAGGTTATTTGCGAGGTATTTCTCGGCAAGTCACCGTATGCGTCGTACGCACTTTGATACGCGTATCATTCACAAGCTGCTATTCTGTATACCTAGACTTGCTTTGTGTGCGTTGCATACTTTTTGCTGCCTATCTACCTGTCTTGTCTCTTACAACCAACATGCTATCCTGCTGTGCAGAACTAATCCAACATCAACTCCGAGTTTTCGTTGTTCTCCGAGATGCAACACATAGAAACTCTCGGCAATGCTTAGCTTCCAAGAACCCATCGCGTGCTGGGCCCGAGCCTTCCGGCCAAAGCTGCCACATCACCCGAGCCCGCAGCCAAGCGTCATCTCGGTATAAACTAATGCCACCTCCCAGTGGCCGCCAACCCAAGCCCTTTCCGTCCCCGTGCTTCAACCACTCAGTGTCTTTCTCGTTGTCCGTTTTCTTTTCGCGAAGCAATGTGATGAACCGACTTTTGGGTATCTCATACTTTGAATGTCCAGTTATTGCTTCTCGCTGAAATGCTTGGATGCTGTCACTTCCACCAAACTTGTTGCTATTAATTCCTTAGGTCCACGTGGACTCATTTGCCTCTCAAGGACCTCGAGGCCCCCTTGACAGGTGCCGGCAAACACTGGCACAGGCGGTCGCGTTCTGTTCGGACGTTAGCACAGACCCGAGTCCATTCGGCTTCACGGACACTTACCCGCTTCGTTCTCGAAGAGGAGCGAGATGTCATCATGCTCTCCCGGTAGATCCGGCATATCAATACAGATGAATCCCATGTCATCCGAAGGTCCATCGGTACCGTTAGGCATTCGCGGCAACGGGAACTTGGCGTCAACAAACTTAATACCAGCCTTGCTGCTGCGAGAGAACGTCTCGAAAACGTCGGTGCCTTTGAGCACAAAGTTCATGCACTGGCCGTGGTGGAAGTCGGGGAAGAACGCCAGCAGTTGAATGACCGAATTCTGCTGAATGACCTGGACTCGAGTCCATCCGGCCTCCCACTTCTTGTGAATGGGAACCACCATACGTCGGCGGGAAATGGCAAAAGCTGCAGCAAGTCCGTCGAAGAGCACATTGAAGCCCGTCAGGGCAGCCTGGAAGGAGTGGAGATCCTTCAGGGTCGGAAAGCTGTAGGTACGAATGGTCTGCGAGGTCTGCAGCATCTGGAGCATCTCTGTTAGCTCCTTGGGCACCTCCTTGCCGACTGATCCGTCCGAGACCGCCACAGTCATGTCGAATTGAGGCTGTCGCATCACCACCAAGCTCTTCGCGTCCTTCACCTCTAGTCTCAGTCGCAGCTCGCCAGGGGAAACGTTGATACGATCAGTAAGGTAGCCTTGCTTGGACTCGACGACAACTCTTAGTCTGTCCGAAAGTACTGTGCGGGGAACATCCTCATCCGCGTCCTCGTTGATAACGCGGACCGCCGTCCAAGGAATCTGGCTGATGCCTGGCAGGTACTTGCTGTCGTTCAGAGATGTAGATACAGAGAACCCAAGCAGAGGAACATCCGCAAAGATGGTCTCGTCCTTTTGAACATTGGTGCCGACAATCTGGGTGTGGAAGTATGCACGCTCCCTCTCGTCGGCAAAGGACAGCACCATGGTCACTCTCTGGCGGCCGTTATCGTACTTGAGAAGCATGGCTGCGTCCCCATTGTCGTTACGCAGGAAGCCGAAGGGAATCGGCATCTGGGGAGTGTAGCTGTGGTTGATGCCGCTCAAAGTTCGTGTGCGAGCGCCAGTAACGACGGTGATTCTGAAGCCGCGGTGGTAAGCTCGGGGGCCAGTTGGTGAGTTCTCCTTATGAATCTTCTCAAACAGCGCAACGTCGCAGCCTTGGATGGCCTCCTTGGGAAAAGCACGCGCCTGAGGATCAGAGTCGAAGTATTGGAAAGACCGAAGATTGGCGCGGAATGTGCAATGCTCATCGGATCGGGGGTAGAGAGTGGCTTGGACCTTGGCGCCAAAGTCATACATGCTCCACAACATACGGTAATCTGATTGTGAGCATTGAGCGACGACCATAAAGCCTCGGGGCAGCTTGATTTCGAGTGAGCAGGTCTCATTGCGCCAACGAACGTCGTCCCAGGTAGGGCCGGCTTGCTTGTTGCCTTGGATGCGCAGGTTGACCTCTCCATGTTGACTGGCAATCACAAACACGAGGTTGGGCTGCTTCTGAGGTCGGACCATGGACAGGAGACAGGGGAAGTAGAATCTCTGGGACTCCATGCCCTGCTCCATCAAGAACACATCGGTGCTGATTCTGCCGAACGTAAAGTTTTCAGCTGTATCACCAGGGGGCAGGGCGTCGAGAATCTCTGGAGGCGAGGGCACCTTGACCACCCCGGAGATGGCTGCTTGTGAGTCTGCAGTGAGTAGCGCAACCATATCCATGCTGAGTCTGGGATACTCCACCCAGATCGACTTGTCGATTGTCTGGGGCAGGAAGGCCTCCTCAGGGGGCAGGAATCCGTTTCTCTTCATAGAAACAGTTAGCTTCTTCAGTGTTGAAACCAGTGTGGAGCGGATGTCATTGATGCCACTATCGGGAGGAAGATGTCTAGCCTCCATAAGCTCGGGGATAGCCTCCTCAGCGAGCCAGTAGCCCTTGGCGAGGTTTGCGTAAGCTTGCTGGCGGTCCATGTCATTCTGCATCTGATCTTTAGGGCTGCCAGGGCGGGCGCGCACAGCTGCCTCCAGTGCCATGCGTCCTTTGAGGAACCACCACAGGGAAGCACGCGCCAACTCGTAGGGCAGGCAGGCTGAAAGAGGCTTGATTGTCTCGGCATGCAGTCTGAAGAGCTCATTGAGGTGGCGCGTGCGTGTGACGAAACTGTTCAGGGCATCTTCGCCAACTGCAAGGACCGCATCGTGCATGTTGAAAGACGCCTGTCTGGAAGCCATCGAAGGAGGGGCAACCAAGTTGTGCTGAGAGCTGACAGAGGCTTGTCTCGAAAAGCTGTTGCCCGCGCTCTGCTGTCCGAAACTGCTGCCAGCTGAGTACACAGAAGAGGGACTTTGGTCGGGCGGGTTCTTATGGAGGTCAGGGGACTTTGTGGGTGATTCTTTCAGTTGAGGTGTGGCAGGTGTGTAGCCAGCGCGCTCATCGCCCTGAGGATGAGAGGACTGGCTGGCTGAGCGTGCAGCCTCTGCAAAAGCTCTGCCTTCAGCCTGGCGCATTTCGGCCTGGTGATGCTCGATGAAGGACTTCCGGTTCTCATCCTTGGCGCTGGTGGGTGTGTCCAGGAATGGCGCCGAGGCATTATAACCCGGTGCAACCTCTCTGGGAACGGGAGGGGGAGGGGCCTCCCGTGGCTCGGGCTCGTGGATAGACGAGAAGCCGGTTTGTGTACGACGCAGACGGCCGGGAACGAAGTCGGAGTCTTCTCTCGGCGCAGGAGCTCTGGGGGGAGAGTCGTGAACGGCGGCAATAGGTCGGCGGCGCTGGTTGTCGGGAGGAGGGCGCTGCTTCTTGTTCCTAGACACCTCGATCGCAGGAATCTCCGACTCGTCACCACCTTCGCCAATAATCTCGGGGTATGAGTCTACAAAGCGAACATTCAAGCCTCTTCGGTTGTTGCGCCGCGGACTCCGAGGCGGGGGCAGACCTGGGCTGTGAGCAGGACTGCGAGCGGAGTGGATTGGGAGGTTCAGGCTCTGCTGAGAATGGCTGGCAACATTCAGAGCCTGGGGATAGCGGGTGGCTGAAGATGTATCCAGCTTCGTGAGCTGGGGAAGGGCGCTCTGAGGGGTCGCGTGAGAAACCTGAAGGGTATCGGAAGGGCCGTTGAGGAAATCGTTGATGTTACTGCCCGTCTCTTCGGCCGTCGGTTTGCGATCCTTCTCCTTGAGGGCGAACAGCTTGCCCATCAGGCGACCCCGCCTCGAGGAGGTAGCTGACTGCGGTTCGTTCTCCATTGTGTAAGGCTGTTGTCGTGGTACTACAATGACGAGGTCATGGGAGATTCTGGTCGAGACGGCAGTGTCAGCAAGAGCAGACCCGCGGAGTGGTGATTTCCCGGTGGGATGCTGTTGGTGCTGATATTGAAGGAACGGAGGAGCGTACTTACTTCGAGGTACTGCAGGGCAAACCAGATGAAGCTGCCCAGGCGCACTCGCGCTTGCACTTGTAATAATTTCCGGGTCGACAAAACGACAGTGGGAAAAAAAAAAAAAGTCAAGAAAGAGTCGAGAAAGGCAGAGGGGAGGATACGAAGTGAGATGGTTGTATATACCCCGGCCTACGAGGTGAGGTAAGTAGGCAGGTGCAGTGCCAGATGGCGGTTAGTGGTGATGGTCAGTCAGTCGACCACCTCGCAAAAAGGTAGTAGATAGGTAGATAGGTAGGGCAGGAGCAAGCTCGATGGTGACAAGGTGAAGTTGCCCAGAATTCTGTAATTGGCAAACCGAATCGGCAGCGTAGCCCTGCAGCCGAATGCTGGTATCGACGGATGGTTGACTGAAAGGCGGTCGGTGGCTTCAGCCCGAATGGGGTGAGATTCGACGTTGGGTTTATTGAAGAGGAAGCAAGGGGTTTCAGGTTCGGAGAGATCGCAGGTACGGTGCGTTGCGGGTGCGGAGCGTTGCTGTCGGGGGGCCCAGTGCCAGGGACGACGAGGGGAGGAAGAGGAGGAGGAGGTGGTGGTGGTGGAGGGGAGACGGGACAAGTACCACTGGGCCTCCAGAAAGTACTTTACAGCAGAGTGATTGCTGTGTGGGGTGCGTCCTGGGTTTCTCGCATCTCAGCGCCCTTCTCAGCGCATTTGAAGAGCAGATGGGTAAGGTAGAGGTAGGAAGGTACGCGCGAGGCAGGTTGGAGTACGGCGTACCTTGCCTCGTCGTGCTTCTGTCCCTCGTGCGTGGACCCTTGAAGACGGTCAGCTCGCCTTATCACTGGCCAGGGACACCGCTGACACCGCAGCAAAACCCCCCTTACGGACCCCGCTCTGGCTGCTGTACGACAAGCGAGGTACCGTCAAGTACACTACGACGCGGGCGGACTACCTAAGGTAATTAGCGTACCTGACCTACCAATACAGGAACCCGCGGTACGTGTCCGTACCTGCCTCTCCAGTCGTGATATCTCGAGGGCAACGGCGGTTTGCATGTCATGTCCACTTTCACGCAACCAGTGTCGTGGCTCACCTCTAGTCCAGGTCCCACGCCGGGCCTCGTGGGTGGATGTTGCCGTGGAATACGTGGGAGAGCCCATTGAGTTTAATGACACGATACGGCCACCTTGCATATGAAGTGCCGTGCCTTACTGAGTACCCAACACGCGCTGGAACCTCAGCGCACGACACAGAGACATGCCTTCCATTGGAGACGCAGCTCCAGCCGGCCGACGTGGGGCTTATCAATTCGACAAGCTCACGTCGGCGGCTGCCCTACGGCAACTGTGATTCCTTAAGACCCAAGATTTGACGACACCGCTGACGAGCAAGCAGCAGGGCGGCAGCGGTGGCGGCGGCTGCTGCAGCTGCAGCAACAGTAGAGGTGAGGGTGTCATTTTCGGATCATTGAACCTAACCTCGTCCCCAGTTCCAGTGCGCACATGGTTGGGACGGGATGCGGGCGGCGGATGCGGCTGGCAGTACTCCATGGCATTGGCATCTGAGGTGCTGCCCAGACACCCGCCTGCCATCCGTCATCCATCAACCCACCCATCCATCCCGTCAGCCATCGTGTGGGCACAGGCGCTGCAATGCAAGCTGTTGGTTCCCGGTCGTCCGTCCCTACGGCGGTATGGAAGCTATTCAAACCACGTCCTTCGCCATCGCCTGTGCGATGGGATCGCACGGCAGCATCGCAACGTCGCAACGTCGCAACGGCGTCGGACTCTCGTCACGCAACAACCCTCGCTGGGCTCAGGCAGGCTCAGGGCTGTAGGGCGGCCGTTCCGGGCTTAGGGTCCGGGGAGGATTGGAATCCCCTCCCCAAAAGCTCGGAACGCCCAAGGTCCCCTGTCCCTACCTTAGGCGCCGGCCGAAGACAATTTCATACTATTTTTCGACGTCCCATTCCCCGATTCCAGGGTGCACATGCTAAGGCTGGGGGGCTCTTTGGTCTTTTGGGTTTGGTCTCAGGGCCCTGGAGCAAAGTACCCCAATAGGTGCCACTAACGGCACCCGTGATGGAGGATAGCGGGGGCCAAAATGGACAGGCATTGCCGTCATTGGATCGCGTTTTAAAATAAGAGGATTGGTTTGGAGGGGGGAACGGAGATGGATAATACGGGGGCGCACTTGAGGGGCGCGTCCTCGGATTCAATTCACGACACGAGCTCCTGCCATTCTTTCCCAATCTGAGGCACTGATGCAGAGGCAGGAGCAGAGGCAGCCACCAGTCTCTGTGCTTCTTTCCATCTGGGCCGTTTTTTTCTTGCCATCTCGTAACGGACTCAGTAGTATCCGTCCAAGTCCGGAGCCTCTTCCTGCCTGCGATTTTTTTTTTTTTTAAACCCTCATTTTTTTTTCCCGTGATCGTGTCTCTCCCAACTCCCGTTCATGTCTCATATTCGTATTAACCACTGAGTCACCACCGTCAATACGGGATTGCTGGTCTTACGAGGACACACAGATGTCTCTGCCTCTTTCTGCGTCTCTGCTGCCAATTCTCCGATGACCAGATCCATGCTTTGTTTCTTTCTTTTCCTTCCCGCTTTATCTCGCCTTATCTCGCTCGTCCTGTCGAGCGTCTTATCTCTTCGGTGTGAGGTTCTTTTTATCGTCCGCCGTCGTCAGACGAAGTGGACTCACCTAATGCAAAGGCGGACTCGGGTTTGAAGACGGCCAAATACCATACCACTTCGCAGTACGGATACTACTGCATTCAACAGCCAAGGTTCAAAGTTCAGACGCTACTAACATGATGATGTGCAGGCCCTTGGTTTCAGACATGGGACGAATCTGTTGTCTGTCCGAACCTTAGCCCAACAGCCCAGCAGTACCCTTCTTGACCCTTCAGCGCTGCCGATGGTTCCCTGCCTTCGGTGCCCTTCCCGACTAATGTACCCTGCACAAGAGGAGCCGCCGCTGACCAGCAATATGTCGCGTGAGCGACACCCGAACTTTCGCGCCGAAGCTGTTCCCTGCCTGAGCTTGCAGCAAGCAGAAAATGAGAGAAAAAAAGATGATGTGCAATTTACAATGGTGCAGGCGACAATATCTCGCAGATTTCCCGTCTGCAAGCACATGCGACGGCCCGTCAACTCTGTTGGTGTTTCAACAAAGGCCTGCATCTGTCTATTTTCACCACCTACAATCCCAATGTTTTCAAAAGATGCGTTGCTGGGAAACGACGGCCTAGGAAAATAATGACGACATAGCCCGTCTCGTCCAGACAGCCGTCTTCCTTACCGTCAATGCAAGCCACCTGTCCAGCCGCTAAAGAACGCACTGCGCGGCGGCACACTGCCACAGCTCGCGAGTCATTTCACATGTCAATCACGAAAAATCAGGGAAACGACAGCTCAAAAATTCACCATATCGTATTGCTCACAAACCCGGGCTATGCAAGTACTCAAAATCGCTTCCGTCCAATCAATCCATCACCCAGCATTGACCACTCCGCGGCTGCATACATCATCCAGAAAAGCAACAAATCGTATGCAACAAATTGCCCAACATGCAAAATCCCATCCAGCCGAATGAAACTCAACTCAAAAAAACGTGTCCGATACAGCCTCACTTTGCGCATACTTTACGCATGGACCAGTTGCCGGAGCCTCTTCTCGATCTTTTCCCGTCCTTCGAACGTCTCCCATACATTATGAGGCGCGTCGTCGACAATGTCCCAGTGCTTCAGATTTCTCGTCAAGTGGCTGAGATCCCTCTGCTTCTCTTCCCAGACACTGTCTTTGCGAAGGTTGTCGCCGGAACTGATGAGTACCAAAGGCGTGTCCGGGTATTGAATCGCCTTGCCGCTGATAACCTCCCGCTTAGTGAGCGAGGCGGCCACCAGACTTTCTTGCAGCTTCGTGAACAGGTACTTGCCGCTCTGTCTGGCTGAGCGACCCCAGATGCGGTCGGCGCTGCTGCGCCCTCGGAATAGAGCACCGGGAAGCCGTTCCAGTCCAAGAGGCGAGATGATGCCGCGCACCCAGTAGAGGAAACCTCGTCCGGGATCCGAGACACGGTAAAGCAGGTCTTCGTGGAGAGGATCGATCATGAGAATGCCGTCCACCTCGTGGCCGTGCCGGGAAGAGAAGATGCGCGAGTACACAGAGCCGACGCCAGCGCTCGCCAGGATCCAGGGGCCATTCTCGCCGGCGCGCGCGAGGGCCTCACTCAAAGCGTCTGTTGCCATGCCTGCTGACAGCGGGCTCGGAGCAGTGTCGCTCCAAGCATATCCAGGGCGATCAGAGAAACAGTATCTCGAGATGGAACCATTCTTGAGGGCGCCCTGCGCAAGTTGCCATAGTCCGTTTTCGACTGGCAGATCACCGCCCTCGAAAAGAACACTCGGCAGCTTGTTACCTGCCGCATCGGTGCCGTTGCCTTCGCAGTAGACGTGAATGCGGTACTGGTCGTTGTCTACCCAGTACTGCTCGCCCGGCGGCCCATACCCAGCGTCGAGAGATCTGAGGATCAGGGTGGCGGTGATGAGAATAATAACGATGGACAGGATCACATATGCAATGGTCGAGAAGAGCACTTCGGTCCATTCCCATACTGTTCGTCTCGTCTCGACGCGACCTGTGAGGCGCTCTTCTTCCTCGGCCTTGCCCCATTTCACCGTGCGATCGGCAAGCAGCGTCCACAAGCTCATGAGGAATGCCCCTAAGGTCACAAGGTAAGTAATGATGCTACTCCTACTGGGTATCCGAGGCGGTACTCACAAATGACGCTGGCGACTCCCACGCCGCCCTCCTCATACCGGTTCTTCTGGATGGCGAGAATGAGAATGGTATCAGTGAGCAGCATGACCGCCATGAAGATGGACAGCACCCGCACAGCGGCCGACGGCGCTCCAAAGAACACGAGGGTGAAGAGCAGCGTGAAGAGCGACAGGCTGGAGTAGCTAAAGGCGTAGAATCCAGAGCCGCGGGTGTGTAGTCCGGGAGGGGTGACGAAGATGGACACCAGGTTGATGGTCCACCAGATAAACGTGACGCAGGCGAACAAGACGGTAGCCCATCGCATAACCCTCACCGTCCACAGGTTATACGGGGAGACGGCAGGGTCGTCTGGGGTGAGGAACTGACGATTGTCGCTGTCGAGTCGGTTCGGCAGCAGGCGGGTGTGCTCGTCCGGCTCTCGCGTCTCGTACTCGGCCGACCTCCTCTCCTCCGGCGGACCTTCTGCGGCGGCAGCGTCATCATCCTTCTTGTTCTTCGACCCGAAAAGCGAAGGCATCGTGAACCTCGTCGGTCTGTAATTGGCCGCAAATAACCAACAGGCGAGGTATGCAAGCCTTTCGATGCTACCTCAAACCTTCAAATAAATGAACGGAGGGGTAAAGAAACGGATAAAAACAAAACAAGGGGAGAAAAGGGGGTGTTCAAGGAAGACCGAGAAACGACAGAGACCCGGCCAGCAGGAGAAAGCCTTCTAAAAAATCAGCTAACGCGACTAACACAAGACGCAACCACTTACATCCCGCCTCCAGACGTGTCAATGACGGCAGGGGTGCTCACACTTGCACCAAGCCAGCACGCAAGCTGTAGGACGCAGAGGGCCAGAGCTCCCGGTCATGTCGTCATTGGGTGTGTTGCATGCGGCAGGAGTGGGGACCCCGCCGCATCGGCGATTTGGTGGGCCCACCAACACGGAGCGGTGCAGCACGAGCTGTTGGGTGGGGAGCTAACGCTCCGGCCCAGCGTGTGGGGGGCGGGGGGCGATTCAACTCTGAATTGGAAAAGCTGCACCGGTGACATTTCCGCAGCTGTTTAAAAACCAGGAATATGCAGCTCTATTTCTTTTCGGTGTTGGTGCGCAACCAACCGTATCTTCAGCTTTGGACCTCATGCATATTCTGGTCCTGCTAGTGTATGGGGTCGGACCACGTAGGCGTACTTGGTGTCGCAATCAGTGGCGTTCCTCCAGCATGCCTCTCCTTGGAAACATGGGAGTCGAGTGTGTTGGTGAGTCCTGATCCCACTCTGCTCCAGAGGATGAGACATCCTGACATCCTCCAGACATGTTGGCCCACGGCCTAGATCCGTCAAACCCAATATTTTGACCCATGCTCCAAACTCTTAATAAGGCGGGGTCTACCCATTAATGCGTTAAAGAAGTACTAGTTTCGAGCCCGTGGATCAGGATGCTCCACAAACGTCATCATCTTCGATCATCTTCAACTGCTGTGAAGGAATGTTGATCGCGTTGCGGGAGGGTCAGGGCATGAACTTCTCACATTACGGACTGGCCTCAGCACATTTGGCAATACCCTCGCGTGGTTTGTTCGGCCACTGGGACGTACTGATGAGCTTAAGCTTGTTTGTTGATTCACTAAAAAGGAGCCTTGGAAACAGAAGCACGTGGATACATGGTCACTTTGAAGATTTTCCGTCTCGTATAAGTATATTCATCAAGCAAGCAGTAATCTTTGAGCTCTGTGGCTTCAGAAGCGTAACGAATTCCAATGCGACTTCTGCGCCAGGCTGAACCAGGGCGTCGAGAAGCGGGTATAGTGCAAAAGCAAACTGGCTATAAGCAACTCGTCGTCCTCCACTCGGCACTTTTACGTTCGAATAAGGCGTCCTGACGCCCTCTTCTTCATACCACAAAGTTCTTCTATCACCACACACGCCTACGCCCACGGCGCGATCGGGTTGACCTCCCGGCTGCCAGACGACGATTCAGAAGAGACCGAGCTGGAATCTCTCAAAGAGCTGCCGTAACGGCGGATCTGCTTCCGGTTCACCGCTCTCTTTTTGGCAAGCTCCTCGGGCTCGGGGCCGCTAGACGGTTTGATGGCCTCCTCGGGAATCGCTCCAATGGGAGCGTGGAGCTTCGCACTGGCCTCAGGGTCGTTGATGGCGATTCCGTGCTTTCGGTACTCCTGTTTCTTCAACTGCTTCCAGTCTTGAGCACTTGGCTCTCCGGTGGTGAACCAATCTTTGACTTGGTTGAGGAAGCGGTTCTTGCTCTTCTTGGACTTGGAGTTGCTCTCGCGGCTGGACTTTGTAGGGCTTCCACCAACGCTAGGGGTGGAGACGCTACATTCAGATACCTCAGACTGATGAGAAAACATGCGTCTCGGGGGAGACATTCTCAAGCTCATCTCTGACGCCACGCGTCGAAGGCCTTTGGGATTCATCTCGGCGTCGTCGAGATCGATTAATGTACCGGGGTGGTTGTCTTCTTCGTCGATGGCGACGCCGATATTTCCAGAAGTTGTTCTGGTGTCAACAGCTGTAACCCCCGAGCTGGAGGCTGGACGTGGGGGACTAGGTGGTCGCAGGTGTACGGATGATAGATCGACTGATTTGGCGATCTTATGCTGGAATGGACGCTTCGGCTGGACGGTTTCCTCGTAGGTGACTGCGGGGTTTTCCACAAGTGGCTGGCTGCTGATAGACTTCTTGGTCCGGAGGGGTGTTGAGATGCCGAGCAGGCTTCTCCGTTTCTTCTTCTTAACAGGTGTCGGCCCCTAGCCGTAGGCGAATGCCTCTGGTTGAGAAATTGGGGAGAATGTTCCAGGCGACTCTGGGTCTTCTTCGCCCCGCAGAGGCACGTAAGAAGATGCCCAGTAGAATGGTGTATCGATATGTCGATAGGCTTTCGGCTGAGCCGTGTTCTCTGCCGTAGGAGATGGTATCGATGTCGGGTACAATGCTGTCGGGTATGAGAAGTTTCGAACGAGAGATGGCGGGTGGTTATGGCGATCGGGAAGAGGATATGTCTGATTTCGATGCCGTTGGAAAAGAGGCATTGTACGGCTCAGAAGGAGGTAGAAAAGTGACTTGCTTCTAGCCAGTCATAACAGGGGGGTGCTGAGGCAGGCAAACGTCTCGCAGGAGACGATGTCGCACGGGGTGATCCGGCGACGTATTGATACTTGGCTCGGACAAGATGGTGCACTTGTCAACTTAATTTGGAGCTGAGATCGAAAGGACAAGACCAGAGAGACGATGAGGAGTTAGATGGCTTGATTTGACGGTTAGGAGAGATGGTAGAGTTGCTAGGAGACTGGAATGGGTGTCGTGGGATGGGGGAGACCGAGGCTGTATATGTCCTCTACTGGTCGTGGGGTTGAAAGAAAGAGAAGCGAGGGTGTTGGGCAGAAATAGAGAAGATCAGCGAGCTGAAAAGGACGACACCTCGTGGCAGGAACGTGCCAGACTACGCCTGGCCAAGAGGCAGAAAAAGGAAGTTCCAAGAAAATAAAGTATGGGAGGCAGTGGAGAATCTCACAACCCGCGCCTGTCTTGTGCCTCGCGCCTCGCTCAACACCCTGGGCAAGCACGCAGGACCAGAGCCGGTCAGGCTCAGCTCACCTGCACCTTCCTTGGTTTTCTGCCACGCCTTCACCATGCATCAGCGCCCGCGGGCTCGTGCTGTTGCTTCTTTCTCGCGATTACAAGGAAAAAGCAACTCGGAACCACTTTCCCGAGGCTCTCCGTTATGCAGCTCGACGTCGTAAGTGGACGCCACATTGGTGACGGAAGCACTAAGATCACACGCTAGTACCAACGTTGGAAAAGACTGTGCGGTGACCTTCCCTGCCATTCATTGTCTGTTTGGAGCGTTTCCTGCGGCGAGATTCTGATACTTGCTTCTATCTGCTTGATACTCTGGGTAGGTACCTTGGGATGGTAGAGGAAATTATGGCTGGTTATTCGGCGTTTGAGTATGGGTGGGAGGCATGCCGCTACCCCGGTGACATAATGATTCCTCTCCTCTATGTCTCGTAGCTGACGGGAACTTGTCTCAGACGCCCCAAATCTCGAAAGGCGCAGTTTATAAATGTTAGCCCGCTGACGGCGCTGCGTTTCGCTCTTTGTTGCCGACTGTCAGTTTGGAAACCGGTCCTCCCGGGGTCCTGGGTCAAGATCAAGATCGACAGGTCCTGGCACTCGCAGCGGTAAGGCTTCCCGTATCGAGGCGCAGTATCCTTTGTCAAATTCATGGCAGGCTTCAAGGGGTCGTAGAAGACCAGGGTGAAAGAGAGAAGAAAAGGTGTTCCTCGCTAGCGACTCGAGTAGCAGGACGTGGATATCGACGATGTCCAATCTTCCTGTTGGACTACAATGCCAAGGGTGAAGCTACCGAGGATGAGGGCCGAGGTGAATACAGAGTGCTGGGCGAAACCAATATTTTCTGGCGTGGAACTGCCAAAAAAGCAAAATGCCATGCCGCTGCAGCCACAATATTGACAAACCAGATCTCAGACTCCCCTGCTCGATTGTGGTGTTTCCCCGGCTGAACCATCAAAAGGTCCTGCTGGCGTACGACTTCCTCGAGTCTCAATGGTCGGGCACCAGCATTCCGCGGGAGCTAACCGACCATACCTTAGTTACCTACTCTCAAGCGCAAAATACGGACGTACGGCCAAATAACGTTGTGAGGAATCATCTAGAAGCCGACTAGAATGTCCGAAGCCACGACTACCATCTCTCAACATCGAGATTTGAGGAATACGCTTGTGCCCGAGAGGTAGTTTGCTGATTCCTGTGGCAGACGTTTGCGGGACGTGTCTCTCCGCCTGTCGGCCGAGATACCAGCTGCGCCTTCTGCAGGCGGTTGAGAGCTGAAAACCCGCCAGTCATCGCGATGCGCCCCGAGGTGCAGCAAGTAGGTATGCCCTGCAGAGTCCAATACCTCGGATCCTGGTCGAGATTTAGTGGGGCTGGGGCATGTGCTGACGCAGGAGAGTACAAGGGAGGCCGTGCACTGCCCGCCTCGGCGCCTACTCAGATCTCGACGCTGCAGGCGCCATGCTCGAATGGAACTAGCCAGTGGCAAGCGTGCATTTGGACGTCAACCTTCAGCGTCTTTCATCCAACATCGACATCCACCCGCCCCAACCTTGAGTCTGAACTTTGACCGAAGTTGAGTGGTGCTCGGCCCAAAAGGAAAAAAAGCAAGACACGACGCACCAGCAAAACCAAGCACACGTCACTCCTGTACCGATACCGCCGGCGAGCTTCTTGCTGGCCCTTACATCCGGCGGCTCGTCGAACACGTCCGGCATCCCAGCCGTCTGAACTATCCCAAAATCTCACAACGAACTCCCCCTCCAAGTCTCAACGCCCGAAGCTTCTCCTCTGCTCCTTGAGCTGAAAACGGACCTTGCTGCACTAGCGACCCTCGAAAGCTGACAGAGTTTCCGCGCCAGCTCGCGCGGCGCGGAACCGCAACGCACGGTGCACCTTCAGCCTGCAGCTCCGATTGTCTCCCGTCCCTTGCTTGGTTTCCCCTCTCTCGCCTTCCTCTAGGTCCGAACCCCACCAAAGAAACACCATCCAACCTCTTCAACCCGAATCTTACAAACCACACCACCAGCAAAACAAACAAAACCAGTGCCAACTTGTCGCGAGCCACTCCAGCCTCGCTCACAATGCCTGGCCTCACGATACAAACAGACGCTCTCTCCCCGCGCGCATCGAACGCCCCGCCGCCATCTACGTCTGCGGCTGCTGCCGGTGCTCCAGGCTCTCCAGCCGCCGCAGCTTCCTCGTCCTCCGCGGCCGGCGCAACAAACCCCCCAGCGCAGACCCCTTCGCGCTCCTCCCGTTCATCGTCCCCCGCCCGGCCCCCCATCAGCCCCATAACACCGACCCTACCCCCCGCTCGTCTCGCCGACCCTGCCGCCCCCTTCGCCGCTGGCCGTCCTGTCTTCACACACTCCACTCAGCCGGCCACAGCCGCTACCTCGGCCATCCCTCCTCCGCGACCGGAGCCCATCGACTTTGAATCGAACCCAGACGTCCTGGCCCTCAAGTCAGCCATCTCCATCCTCCAACTACAACAGAAGAAGGCCGCCGCGGATATACAGGGGCTCAACCAAGCCAAGATCGCTGCCCTTGGCGACCCAGCAGAATTCCTTGCCGACCTTGGGGCTGGTAAGGTGCATGCCCAGGGTGACAAGTTATTCCCAGAGTCGGACTCGGATTCTGATGATGAAGAGGGGGTCAAGCGAGCGAAGATGGAGGGTGTAACTGCTGGCCAGGGCAAGGCACCAGAACCCAGGCCATGGGAATCTCTCCCCAAACCACAAAACGTGGTGCGCTGTCCGCCCATCAACTGGTCTCAATACGCCGTGGTTGGAGAGTCATTGGACAGGCTGCATGCGGACCAAATAGCGCGGCCAAGCCAGGGCGCACCGGCGACGATGGGCCCCAGCGGAACATACGAGTTCACGGGAGTTCCTGGAGGAAATCAGCGGCCGTATGTCGGTGTAGCAGCTCCTTACACTCCTGGTAAGGACAGGATCGACAAGAAAGCAAAAGGGGCTAAGAAATGAATTTGTTTGCTGCGTTCGCTACGGGGTATGACGCCCCAGCCTCCTATGGTTAGACTGGCATGATGAGGGACGACTTTTCACGGATGGTTATGAGATTATGAGGCGTTCGCTATGGTTTGCATACGATGGGATGGCGTTGTGGATCGGTATCGTTTACGAGAAGGGTATCAAAAAAATAAATCAACGTTGAAAAAGAGGCTTGTGACATCTCTTGAGAAGAGCTAGTTCGTTGCGTCATTACTCGAGGTATCTACTGGAGTCTAACGGGACAATCCCAAACCCATTCCTGGTATGCATGATTCCTGTGCCTTATAAACGCCATCCCGTCCTGTGCAGAACTTGATAAACCAGAATCCACGGTCAAAGACCAGGCCCCCTGCAGCTATGATTAATGGCAAACCCTCCAAAACTGCAGACTTGTAATTTCCTATGGAAGTTCCCGATCTGCGAAGTGGATTGCCTTTTGAAGCGTCAAATCTCTGCGCTTCCAACGCCTCTTCGCCCAGCTCCGAGAGCGCAAGCAGCGCAATTACTCAAAAATCACTGAGTTGGATTAGTAAAGGTGTACCCTTCTAGATCGGCTTTGGTAACTTACTCCATGCTTTGCTGAACAGACCTCCGGAGACGACGGTTGTAGTTCTTCCGCTCATCGGCGCCGCCCCAGTAGAGCTTGTGAGCCTCTGGGTTGACCAATGTGCGGGGATCGTAGGCGGGGTCCTCCTCTTCCAATGCGGCAAAGACCGCCTCAATATGAGAGCGAACGTCATCTTTGCGCAGATTGTTGGGGAAGTAGCAAGCTGTGCCATCCTCGGCGATCCGATGGTGGAAGATGCGAGTGTTGAATTTCACGCGAGGTTGCTCCTCGGGGAAACGAGGGCTGAAGTGGATCTTGATACGGAAGAGACCGCCATCAAGGTTGGTCATCGGCCGTCCAAAGTAGGTAATGACCCAGACGAAAGGGTTGTTGTCTTCCAATTGCACGTCGTGGGGAATGTCCTGGCGCTTGAATGCCTGCACGACCTGCTCGTACTGGTGGCGCAGGTTGACCGAGACCGTCATCTCCTTGTCGCTCGCAATCTGACCCTCCTTCGCCCACTTGACAAGCTCATTATCGAGGGCAGCCTTGATGTTGCGCAACCGTCTCTCCAGCTCGGTGTAGTTGAACTTGCCATCCATGGAGTTGCTAGCTCCTTCAAACGGCATGCGAGCAAACGCCTGGTGATCCTTGACCTCTGTCTTGGCCTTCTGAACAGCACTTAGGTAATTGTCGTAGTACCAGAGAAATCTGCGCTTGCATAGGTCCTTGAAGGGTTCGAACGGAACGCTGGTGTCGTCCATGTCCTCGGTGTCCATGTCGATATCTTGCTCAGCAGCGGACTGCTGGGCGATGGAGACGCCCTCGGGGGTCAGTCCTAGGTATTCCTCGAGGCGCTGGATGATGGAGATGCGGAGGGTCTCATGACGGATCTAGCTCGTATGATTAGCCATGCGTTGTCTCTGCATCGCCAAATCGCGCGTCATTTACCTTCTGCACATAATCCTTCTGATGCTTCTTGTCCGACGCCTCGTTTGCCTCTTCGAAACCCGGCTCGTTCTCGTAAGGATTGCTCGACATCAGACTCTGGATGGAAATAAGGATCGACTCGAGACCCTGCGCGGCCGACCACTCCTCGCCACGCTCGCCGCGCCAAGTGCTGTGTTTCCGTCAGTTCGTGTTTCGGTCGGATTGAACCATTAGCCATACCCCAAGATTGACCTGCGGCGACGTCAGTATCTAGCACCAAAGTATGCGCCCAGCGGTAGGCGGAGCGGGAGACCTACAAGCAAACCTTGCCGGATGCATAGATATTGGGATTGAAGCGACAGCGTCCGCCGTTCGTTGTGATGCCGTTAACATTGGGAGACTTGCGCGGGTAGTCTGCGTTGCGGTTAGTCCCTGAAGTTGTTTGCTTCGCAGCCACGCAAACGTACCCTTATTGAATCTGATCGCAAACTGGAACAGTAATTAGCAACGCGACACGCTGAGCAACCAGATGATTACCAACATACCTCGAAGAAACCGAACTCGTAGGGCGTGTCGTGAGGACCAATGATCAACGCCTTAACGTTGCGAACATCGACATCTCGGCAGGCAACGGCCAGCGCTGTCCGACAGGTTAGCGAAAGTGTCAGCCTGAGGAGCTGCAACAGAGGAAATTCGTACACAAATCTGAAGTGCGCTGGATGTCGCTCAACTCCTGTACGACGCGACCGTTAGCCTTCTAATTTCGACCCCTCATTCCATGTTTGGGGGAGGCGAGGCAAGGTAAGGTGAGGGAGGCGGAGGTGGGACGGAAGTGTGGCTACCTTGGTGATGCGAATGATGGATTGATCAGCCATGCTGACGGCTCGGCTGGGCGCTTGATAGCTCCCTATTCAACTTCTGGTGGGCTATATTCCGGGAAAGGGCGTCTCTGAATGTCGCCCGGTCTGAAGACTCCTCTCGTGGGAACAGATGAAAGTGAACGAAAGAGGGCGGCCCGAGAGCCTGACAGACGAAGAAGAGGTCGGGTAAGGTAAGTAAAATGGGTTATGCAGGTGAACAAATGCGCCTTCCGTTGGCTGGTTGGTAGGCGGCTTTCGCAGGGCGAAATTCACAGGCAGTCTACCTCTTTGTGCAGGCGCAAGACGGTGGAAGCAACTGGGTCGGAGTATGAAAGTGAGAGAATGGAACGTTAGGTTGAGGCAGCTGCTCTAAATCGGCAGTTTGGCGGGGCATGAGGGGTAATTTTAGCGTCCCAGTCTGGGTATTTGATGCAGGAGAATCGCTGCAGTGTGGTGGCAGCGCCGCCATTGCCTCTCTAAATTCCGTCCACGGGTCGCCTCCAGGTGCCTGCTACCCAGTACGGGACGGATAGCCCCACAGTGGCCGACGGATGATCGCTCCGGGTGCTGGTCCCGTCCTGAGCCTGAGCCTTCAGTGACGGGAGGTATCTAGGTAGGTAGTGACCCCGAGCAGCCTGGATGTCGCGAGACAGTGGAAGGGTTTACGGTATGCGGTTTCTAAATTCTCTGTTGCCTAGAAATAGCCTCCTGTTCAGAGCATCAACATTATTCCTTCCTGCAGGCTATTTGTCAAGGTTCCATAACCGCATCTAACCGTGTTACAATGCCTTGGACCAGCGGACATTGAGGTGAGACGATGACGGCGTATCTGCATATTTTATCAAGGCCTGCTGGGCGTAAAGGTACTAATTGATACCTCATCCTACTATCATGGCACAGCTTTGTGTTCATCCTTGGTTCTCTTGTTCCGTTCTATTGCAGGTATCCACAACACCATCGGGTATCGGCATCATACTTCCAGTTGGACGATATGTTTACTGCCTGCTTTGTTCGAGATCTAGCTGGCATAATTTAGGAGGAACTGGATTGCCAGATTTATAAAATTAACCATGTGGAAAGGAGTTGAGATTTCGTGCATTCGCATGCCGTCATGCTACCGTTTGATAGATAGCCGCATGCGCATATTGCTTGTCGACTGATTGAAATTTACAGAAATTTCCGAAATCGAGAAAGCCTGCAAGAAGCAGCAAGAACCTGCCTTCTTTTCAGCACACCTGGCTGGAGGATGCAAATGAGACGCCAGAGGGAAGCTTTGCGTCACATTCAGGCAAGGCACCTACCTGTCGGTGGGTCACCGCGGGGTTCCAGTCTAGGTAGACGCGGTCAGTTGAGACCCCTGTCGGCCAAAGCTACCAGTACGCGTCAACTCCACGGGCAACGCGTCTAGCTTAATTGATTTACCAACCGTCACCACGACCGCGGCACGACCGACCTACAGCGACAATTGACGATCAGCCTCAATTCGGAATCCAGCCCGACTGAAACCTTCGATAAGGAAACATATCACCAAATTTTAAATGGCGAGCTTCTTCGACCTCAAGGCCAGGAAGGCGGCCGCTGCAAACGGGGCAGCCCAGAAGCAGGAGAAGTCTTCCCAGCCTCCGAGAGCGCAGCCTTGGGTTGAGAAATAGTAAGGATTATTTGGCAATCACCATGAGTTCAAAGCATGCTAACCGTCGATGATAGCCGTCCAAAGACCCTCAGCGATGTCACCGCTCAAGATCACACCGTTACAGTCCTGCAGCGGACGCTACAGGCTTCCAACGTGCGTCTACCCACGATACGCTACGAAACCCACGAAACCTTGACCTGCATACTGACTCCATTCCGAAGCTTCCACACATGCTCTTCTACGGACCTCCCGGTACCGGAAAAACATCAACAGTCTTGGCCCTCGCCAAGGAGCTCTACGGCCCCGAAATGATGAAGTCACGAGTCCTGGAGCTCAACGCCTCCGACGAGCGAGGAATCTCCATCGTCCGTGAGAAGGTCAAGGACTTCGCCCGCATGCAGTTAACGAACCCGACGGCCGAATACAAGAAGAGATACCCCGTTCCACCCTTCAAGATCATCATCCTCGACGAGGCCGACTCCATGACCCAGGACGCCCAGAGTGCTC
Source organism: Colletotrichum chrysophilum (assembly GCF_026319265.1). NCBI lineage: Eukaryota > Fungi > Ascomycota > Sordariomycetes > Glomerellales > Glomerellaceae > Colletotrichum > Colletotrichum chrysophilum. The sequence continues at coordinate 300,207 of NW_026517291.1, read as the reverse complement.
TTCGCCGCACCATGGAGACATACAGCAAGATCACACGCTTCTGCCTGATTTGCAACTATGTTACCCGCATTATCGACCCGCTCGCCAGTCGTTGCAGCAAATTCCGCTTCAAGAGCCTGGATCAGGGCAATGCCAAGAGGAGGCTTGAGGACATCGCACAGAATGAGGGTGTTCAGCTCGAAGACGGTGCTGTTGACGCGCTCATCAAGTGCAGCGAGGGTGACTTACGAAAAGCCATCACCTTCTTGCAGAGTGCGGCGAGACTGGTTGGTGCTGGTAACGAGGAGAAGTCGGCAGATGATGCCATGGACGTTGACAAGAAGCCTGTTGCTGTCAAGACTGTGGAGGATATTGCCGGTGTCATTCCCGAGAACACGATTGACAAGCTAGTCAGCGCCATCCGCCCACAGCGCGCAGGCGACACATACCAAAACGTGGCCAAGGTTGTCGAAGACATGGTTGCAGACGGCTGGAGTGCTGGACAGGTCGTTTCTCAGGTACGCAATGCCTCCACTTGTACACGAGGCCCCGATCTAACAAAAATCAGCTCTACCAAGCCATTGTTTTTGACGAGACAATTCCCGACGTTCAAAAGAATAAGATTGTCCTCATCTTCTCTGAGGTAGACAAAAGATTGGTGGATGGTGCTGATGAGCACCTGTCAATTCTTGACCTTTCGTTGAGAATATCGGGCGTCATGAGCGGCCGCAACAATTAATACAGGGAGTTTGGAAGATGTTTTAATGAAGAAGTATTGGCATCCGGACTGGACATTAAAGGCGTTGAACTGGCAAAAATGTGTGTATAGGGTATATACCACTCTTCAAATATGATCTTCATGACCGATGAGACCAAGATCCCCGTGAATGGCAGACCAAATGTCCCCAGACTTGACCGCTGACTCCTTCCTCTGATGTGCACCATGCCTCCTTGCTCCGGTCTGGCTCGCCGACCCCTGTGTAAGCCAGATGTCTTCCTCCGTAGTATCGCCGACGGCGTCTTTTTCGGACTGATTTTGTCCTAGAAGCCGGTCGACTTCCTGAAGGGCACTCATGGACCCTTCAAGCGCGACCTGGCCCTCCTCAATTTTCTCGGCTACCGCCTCAAGGGTTGCGATCTTTGCCGAATCAGCCGCAAATACCCAAGGCTTGACTCTCTCGGACATTGCCTGCTTTTCGGATACCGCAGAAGCGAAGTCGTCGGCGAAGCCCGACCTTGGCCTGGGTTTAGGCATGGGATGCTCGGGAAGAAGCTGACTTTCTTCTGCGAGATGGTCTAGCGCTTGCTGTGTTTCTTTCGCCTGCTTCGACAGCACATTGTTGACGTGTGACTTGTGCGCGATCATGCCCTTTTGCTCTCGGGATAGCGCCAGTAGCTTTTCGAGGTACGGGATGAGAAGGTGCGTGGTTGGCGCCGGCGGGATCTCCTCGCTCTGCGAAGCTCCCGCGGCTTCGCCTCCGGGTCTTAAGATCGGCTGGGTCTCATCAGAGACCATGTGAAGCAGCGACTTGCGCGCGGCTGTGTATCTCGTGTACTTGTCCCTGATTTCCACCAGTTTTTCGTCAATGTTGGTCTTGTCCGCTGGCTGCCCGTTGCGCTGCGAGTACGAGTCATCTTCACCTTCTCCTGAGGCTTTGCTGAGCTCAGTCTCGATCCAGTTGATGAGTTCGGCACGCGTGGTGTCCAGGGCATGCGCCTTGGCTTCGTCGCTGACTTGCCCCGCCAATTCGCCAGTTCTTTGCCGTACGTCCTGCAACAGCTGTTCTTCCCGTTGCAAAAGTAGCTTGGCTCGGAGGACGACCTTTTCCAGCTGCCCCGCCAGCCCACTCAGATCCGTCGTTGCTGACGAATTCGTGACTGTGAAGCTGTTGACAACTGCGGTTGGCACATCGGGAAGAGGCGGTGAGTCTCTGAATACAACTTCCAGGTCAAGAAAGTCCGGAGAGGCTGCCGGCTGGCGCACCAAGAGGTCCAAATACTTCTGAACCGTCTGAAGTCGTTGCTGTTTCTGTCGTAACTTTACTAGAGCTATGTGATCCTCCAGCTGATCTCTGGGATCTACGATCTTGGACCGTGATGGAGGTGGCGTTGCGGTATCATTCCGTGTGTTCTCATAGTCGTTGCGAGCTTTGATATTTGCGTCCAGAGCCCTGAGATACTCTCTTTGAAGACCTCTAGCTTCTTTTGTCGGAGTAATGGTGCATGACGCATCAATGAGAGACAGCGGGCTCTGGATGGGTCCTGGTTGACCACATGCTTGAAGATGAAGAGCCAAGGCGCGTCGAATGTAAGCGACCTGTTCTCTCGGCTTGATGTACGGCTGGAGTGATGCCTGAACTTTCTCAATGGCTTTCGGTACAGGATCCATCTCAGAGGTAGCCGGCCATCAAGCGAAGAAACTGGTGCCTGGAGGTTCGCTGATTTATTTTTTGGCCTCGGTATAAGTAAAATTTAGGAGCCCAGGGCCGGTGTTGATATTCGACCAAACTGAGTTGGGCAGGCATACACTACCTCCCTCAGGGGTGGTGTGGATTAGTTTGGCCTCACTTCCACCCTGTGCCGATGTCACAGCGTCACGTGAAGCTATCTAAGCATCCGGGGACAGCCACTAACGCGCTTGTCGCCTAGCGCCACCTCCGGATTTTGCCATAGCAAGCAGAGGAAATTTGTTCCACGACGGGTGTCGAAGACATTTGATACACGCCTCCGCCCACCTATCCATCCAGCGATACTTTCCCATTGAATCAACAAAACGCTACGACGAAATCAACAACTTCATATCGGACGGATGGTCTAGAGCTCGCGTTGGGTATACGGCGTTTTCAAGGATAAACACTCGGCGCAAGCCGCCTGATGCTGTCGTTTGACAAGCTCCAACACCTCCATCATCACTCTTAGACTCGAGCGCAACCGAAACGATACGATACCCCTCCACCCACAGCCAAGATGTCGGACCAACACCGCGATGTCTCTCAGTACAAGTACTCGGCCATGTCCAACCTGGTCCTCCAGGCGGACCGTCGTTTCGTGTCGCGACGAAACGATGAGGCCACTGGCGATCCCGAGTCTCTCGCCGGCAAGCTGAGTATTCGCGACATGGGAGCACGCGTCGCGCGCGACTCGGCCCCGAAGCAGAAGAAACAGACCGGGCTGCCCGAAATCGAGCGCGGAAGGTTACAGGAGGGCGAGGATGTGCTGCTGCGCGAGCAGCGCAAGAGGAAGAGCGAGGCGGCGCAAGCGAGGGGAACAGGTGTCTTGGGAACCGGAGACCTGCTCATCGAGGGCATCAACTATCGTCCGAGAACGGCAGCGACCCGAGCCACATACGAGTTGATCCTGAAGATCGTATCCGACAATCTAGGCGACGTGCCCCAGTCAACCGTCTTGAGTGCTGCGGATGTAGTCCTGGAATACCTCAAAGATGACGACCTCAAGGACACGGAAAGGAAGAACGAAGTCGACGACATCCTCGGTGTTTCAATGAGCCCTAAAGAGTTCAACGAGCTCGTAAACCTGGGGAAAAAGATCACAGACTACGATGCGCAAGACGAGGACGAGGACATGGATGCTAACGCAGCTGATGCTGACGGAGCCGAAATGGACGAGAGACAGGGTGTTGCAGTCGTCTTCGAGGATTCCGAAGATGAAGAGGGCGGCATCGTCAACGAGGTCCGAGAGGAGTCTTCTGAAGACGAGGAAGCTGACGAGGAAGACGAAGACAAGGAAGCTCAAGACGGTGCCGACAAGGAGGACATGGACGACGATGCCATGATTATCGATTCGGCGCCGAAGAAACAAGCACAAGACGGCAAGCCCACGAAAACTGTGCCCGCAAGAGATATCGACGCGTTCTGGTTGCAGCGGCAGATCGGAAAGCTGTACGAGGATTCCCACGAACAACACGATAAGGCGACACATGCTCTTCGCATCCTCTCCGGCGAGCCAGACGAGCAAGGTGGAGATGAAAAGTCGCTTCGTGAGATCGAAAACGACCTCATGGAGCTCTTTGATTACGAACATCATGAACTGGTCCAGCTGCTCATCGAGAACCGGGAGAAGGTTGTATGGTTGACCCGCCACTCAAGAGCTGAGACGGAAGAGGCCAAGGCTGTGGTGGAACGCGAGATGGCTTCGGAGGGCCTTCAGTGGATTCTCAACGAGAAGTTCGGCAAGAAGACGGATGAAAAGCGGAAGATGGAGATTAAGATGGACATCGACAACACGTCATCACTTAACAACGCACCCGCACCTGAACCAGAACGCCCTCAGGGCTTGGTCGGTGGGCTGCAGCCGCGGAAGCTGATCAACCTGGAGAACTTAGTGTTTGACCAGGGCAACCATCTGATGAGCAATCCCAAGGTCCGGCTACCTGAGGGCTCAACAAAACGGACCTTCAAGGGCTACGAGGAAATCCACGTCCCTGCGCCCAAGAAACGCAACGAGCCAGGCGACTCTCTCATTCCCATCACTGATATGCCCGAATGGTCCCGTCTGCCTTTCAGCACTGCCAAGTCTTTGAACAAGATCCAGTCCAAGTGCTACCCAACAGCGTTCGGAGACGACGGCAACATGCTTATCTGTGCTCCAACTGGTAGTGGAAAGACGAACGTGGCTATGCTTACCATTTTGCGAGAGCTTGGCAAGAACCGCAATCCTGAGACTGGTGATATCGACCTGGACGCCTTCAAGATTGTGTATATCGCTCCTTTGAAGGCTCTGGTTCAAGAACAAGTCGGCAACTTCGGCAAGAGGCTTGAGCCTTACGGCGTCAAGGTATCTGAATTGACTGGTGATCGACAACTCACCAAGCAACAAATTGCTGAAACCCAGATTATCGTCACCACGCCTGAGAAGTGGGACGTCATCACGAGAAAGGCGACAGATATAACTTACACGAACTTGGTTCGTTTGGTTATTATCGACGAGATCCATCTGCTCCACGACGACCGTGGTCCGGTTCTCGAGAGCATCGTCAGTAGAACCATTCGCAAGACTGAGCAGACTGGCGAGCCTGTTCGTCTGGTTGGGTTGTCCGCAACGCTGCCCAACTACAAGGATGTCGCTAGCTTCCTCCGTGTGGACATCAACAGCGGCCTTTTCCACTTTGACGGCAGCTTCCGTCCTTGCCCCCTGCGCCAGGAATTCATTGGCGTCACGGATCGCAAGGCCATCAAGCAGTTGAAGACCATGAACGACGTCACCTACAACAAGGTTATTGAGCATGTTGGCGCCAATAGGAACCAGATGCTCATCTTCGTTCACTCGCGAAAGGAAACTGCCAAGACTGCCCGGTACATCAGAGACAAGGCGCTCGAGATGGATACTATAAATCAGATCCTACGTCACGATGCCGGTAGTCGTGAAGTGCTCAATGAGGCCGCCAGTCAAGCTACCGATAAGGATCTGAAAGACATCCTACCCTACGGTTTCGGTATCCACCACGCTGGTATGAACCGTATTGATCGTACCGATGTCGAGGATCTGTTCGCCAGAGGTGCTATCCAAGTTTTGGTCTGCACAGCCACCCTCGCCTGGGGTGTCAATTTGCCCGCTCATACTGTCATCATCAAGGGAACCTCGGTTTACTCTCCAGAGAAGGGTAGCTGGGTCGAGCTTAGTCCCCAGGACGTCTTGCAGATGCTTGGTCGTGCCGGTCGCCCGCAATTCGACACATACGGAGAAGGTATCATCATTACGACTCAAAACGAGATCCAGTACTATTTGTCACTTCTCAACCAACAATTACCGATTGAGAGTCAGTTCGTCAGTCGCCTAGTGGACAACCTGAATGCTGAGATCGTGCTCGGTAATGTCAGGAGTAGAGATGAGGGTGTCGAGTGGCTTGGCTACACGTACCTGTTTGTCCGTATGCTGCGGTCTCCAGGTCTTTACCAAGTTGGTGCGGAATATGAAGACGATGAAGCTTTGGAACAAAAACGAGTCGACCTCATCCACTCCGCGGCGACGGTCCTCAGAAAGTCAAATCTCGTCAAGTATGACGAGAAAACCGGAAGGCTCCAGTCAACAGAACTTGGTCGCATCGCGTCGCACTACTACATCACCCATGGTTCCATGGACACCTACAACAACCTCATCCAGCCGTCCATTACGACCATCGAGCTTTTCCGTGTCTTCTCGCTCAGCGCAGAATTCAAGTACATTCCAATTCGCCAAGACGAGAAGCTCGAGCTTGCCAAGTTGCTGGGCAGAGTTCCTATTCCGGTCAAGGAGAGCATTGAGGAGCCTCACGCCAAGATCAACGTGCTTCTGCAGGCCTACATCTCACGACTCAAGCTGGACGGCCTTGCTCTTATGGCTGATATGGTCTACGTCACTCAGTCTGCTGGTCGTATCTTGCGCGCCATCTTTGAAATCACTATGAAGAAGGGATGGGCGTCTGTCGCGAAGACCGCACTGGACCTCTGCAAGATGGCTGAGAAGAGGATGTGGCCCACAATGTCGCCACTCCGCCAATTCCCCAGTTGTCCAAGGGATATTGTGCAAAAGTCGGAGAGAATTGAGGTGTCTTGGAGTAGCTACTTTGACCTCGATCCTCCTCGCATGGGTGAGCTTCTCGGTATGCCTAAGGCCGGTAGGACTGTCTGCGGGCTGGTTGCCAAGTTCCCCAGGGTTGAGGTACAGGCGCAAGTTCAGCCGTTGACCAGATCTATGCTTCGAGTCGAGCTCAGCATTACGCCCAATTTTGAGTGGGATGTTGAAGTTCACGGCCCCGCAGAGAGCTTCTGGGTTTTCGTCGAAGATTGCGATGGCGAGGATATCCTCTTCAGCGATCAATTCCTGCTTCGTAAGGAGTACGCTGAGTCCGAATCCAACGAGCACATCGTTGACTTTACGGTTCCGATCACGGAACCCATGCCTCCAAACTATTTCATTTCCGTCATCTCGGACCGCTGGATGCACTCGGAAACAAGACTACCCGTGTCCTTCCATAAGCTGATTCTGCCCGAGAGGTTTCCTCCTCATACCGAGCTTCTCGAGCTTCAGCCGCTGCCTGTTTCCGCCCTGAAGGTCAAGGAGTACACCAAGCTGTATCCCAGTTGGGACAACTTCAACCGCATTCAGACACAAACCTTCAACTCTCTGTACAACACCGACCAAAACGTCTTTGTTGGTGCGCCAACAGGCAGTGGCAAGACTGTGTGCGCCGAATTCTCGCTTCTGCGTCATTGGTCTAAGCCCGATGCTGGTCGCGCCGTCTACATAGCACCCTTCCAGGAGCTGGTTGACTTGCGCCTGGATGACTGGCAGAAGCGACTGAATGGCTTGCGTGGCGGCAAGACTATCGAGAAGCTCACAGGAGAGACAACAACGGACCTGAAGATTCTGGAACGTAGCGACCTAGTCCTCGCCACCCCCGTTCAGTGGGACGTCCTGTCTCGCCAGTGGAAGCGCAGAAAGAATGTTTCAACCGTTGAGCTTTTCATCGCTGATGAGGCTCACCTTTTGGGCAATAACATGGGTTACGTCTACGAGATCATTATCTCGAGGATGCACTACATTAGAACTCAAACGGAGCTCCCCATGAGAATCATTGCTCTGGGTGTCTCTCTTGCCAACGCTCGCGATCTTGGAGAATGGATTGACGCTAAGAAGCATGACATCTACAACTTCAGCCCGCACGTTCGTCCGGTTCCCCTTGAACTGCATATTCAATCATACACCAACCCTCATTTCCCTTCGCTGATGCTGTCAATGGCGAAGCCGACATATCTGGCCATCACTCAGATGTCTGCTGACAAGCCTGCCATTGTGTTCGTGCCGAGCCGAAAGCAGACGCGAGCCACTACCCGTGATTTGCTGACAGCGGCGTTTATGGATGACGATGAGGACCGCTTCTTGCACGCTGAGCCCGAGCAATTACGACCCCTCCTTGAGCGTATCAACGAGGAGGCACTTGCTGAGGCCCTTTCCCACGGTGTTGGGTATTACCACGAGGCCTTGAGCCAGAGCGACAAGCGTATCGTCAAACATCTGTATGAGCACGGTGCGATCCAGGTTTTGGTTGCTTCCCGTGACGTATGCTGGGAACTGAACAGCACTGCTCATCTCGTCATTGTCATGGGCACGCAATACTTCGAGGGTCGTGAGCACCGTTACATCGACTACTCCCTCAGCGAGGTGCTTCACATGTTCGGCAAGGCCCTTCGCCCCTCCAAGGACGGCAGAGGCCGTGGCGTCCTCATGCTTCCAGCAGCGAAGAGAGATTTCTACAAGAAGTTTCTGAACGAAGCGCTCCCCGTCGAATCACACTTGCATAACTACCTCCACGATGCGTTTGTGACCGAGATCAGCACCAAGATGATTGAATCTGGTGACGATGCCATCAACTGGACAACGTTCACGTACTTCTACAGGCGGCTTCTCGCGAACCCAAGCTTCTACAGTTTGACCAGCACGACAGAGGAGGGACTCAGCGACTACATGTCAGACCTCATCCAGACCACCTTGCAAGAGCTGAGCGACTCCAAGATCATTGAGCTTGACGAGGACGATGGTTCAGTCGCCCCTCAGAACGCAGCCATGATTGCCGCCTACTACAACATATCCTACATCACCATGCAGACATTCCTTCTATCGCTGAGCGCAAAGACAAAGTTGAAGGGTGTCTTGGAGATTATCACGTCAGCTACCGAGTTCGAGGCGATCCAGATCAGGAGACACGAGGAGGGTATCCTCCACCGCATCTACGACCGCATCCCCGTCAAGATGGCAGATCCTGTTTACGACTCGGCGCATTTCAAGTCGTTCGTTCTCCTTCAAGCACACTTCTCTAGGATGCAGCTGCCAATCGACCTTGCGAAGGACCAAGAGGTCATCATTTCCAAGGTGCTCAGCCTGCTGAGCGCCACGGTTGACATTCTCTCATCGGATGGTCACCTCAACGCCATGAACGCCATGGAGATGTCACAGATGGTTGTGCAGGCCATGTGGGACCGTGACAGCCCCTTGAAGCAGATTCCTCATTTCACGCCTGAGGTCGTCAAGGTGACCAACGAATTTGGGTATGTACCAGTATCACCAATAGAGATTTGCGACGCTAACTCTGATCTTCTCTCTAGTATCAAGGACATATTTGACTTCATGGAGGCGATGAACCCCGAGGAGAACCCTGACTATGCCAAGTTGATCAAACGTCTTGGGCTTAGCCAGAACCAACTGGCTCAGGCTGCGGCGTTCACCAACGACAAGTACCCTGACATTGAGCTTGAACACAGCATCTTGGACGAGGAGGATATTAGGGCCAATGAGCCTGCTTATCTCAGTGTGCAGATCCAGCGCAACGTCGATGACGAGGAGGAATTCGACCCCACTGTGCATGCGCCGTTCTACCCGGCCAAGAAGCTGGAGAATTGGTGGCTAGTCGTGGGCGAAGAAGGCACGAAGAACCTGCTCGCAATCAAGCGTGTCACGATTGGCCGCGAGCTCAAGGTCAAGCTAGAGTTTACAGTCCCGACAGCTGGTAAGCATAACTTGAAGTTGTTCCTAATGAGCGACAGCTATGTCGGAGTGGACCAGGAGCGCGAGTTCTCCATCGAAGCCGCGGAAGGCATGGACGTGGACGATAGCGACGAGGAAGAAGACGATGAGTAGATTGCCCCCCGAGTTGGGCAGAGGCACGCCATCAGTACGAGATCTCTATGTGTACAATATTCGGGCCAGAGGAGTTTGAGTAGGTAATAGACAATTTTCGAACAAAGTCGGATCGTCTTCTCGCTGGCGGCAAACCACGGGCAACTCTTGTCCTCATTCGACAGGGTTGAGTCGCCTGATGTCCGGTTGCGCAGACTGTGTGCGGTGCGACAGTAGTTTCGGAGGGTGGTGCTTCAGTGGTCGAGTTGGCGGGCGGATCCCGGACATAGTTGCTCAACCAGGACTATCACGCGGACGAGACCTCCACCGATACGGATGGACATGGACAGCATGAAGAAAGTCAAAAAATAAAAAATGAGGGACCAGGTTGCCGTCGTCCGTGATTCTTGGGCTCAATAGGGCACGTAGCGTGTTGTGAGATGCCTAGGAAAGGTACTTATGTCAAGGGGGAAGGGGTGGCTGTGTTGTGATTATGATGGGCTGGGCGCTGGGAGGTGGACGTGGACGGTGGCATTGACCGGGCCACACACGCCCGGCGAGCGTCACGTCCCTCTACTTCTCACCGCACTGCAACTGAGACTCCGCGATTTCACTCGTTCCCTGTGGATCAGCAGCACCTGGTCACCACCCGGTCACGTGTTCGCCGTCATCCGCGTCCAACCTCCAAGAGTTTCTGCGTTCATCTTTTTCCAGCCCGTCGCCTTTTTTTCGCTACCACAACACGGGGAGCTCCCAATTGCGCTCATCATCTTCAGCTCAGCCAGCTTATCCCGCACCATCGTCGCGACATCCATAATCACGAATCGCGCGTATCAGAACGCGTCTTTCTCCCTTTGACCCATCGCAACCAATCTTTGGCGTCGCGACTCCCCTGTCCAAAACCCCAATCCCTACCTTACATACATACCACCTGCCACCATTATCAGTAGCTATCGCCACATCCCCCGAAATGTCTGACGAGGCGACCACCAGCGGCCAATCCGCGCCTGCTGCGAACGAGGAGGTGGAAAAGAAGGTTGAGGAGACCTCGACCGCGGCTGAAGCTTCTGAGGCGCCTGCAGCTGCTGCTGATGACGCGAAACCCGCCGAGTCTGAGGAAGCTGCCAAGGACAACACCGACAAGGACAAGAAGGAGGACCCCAAGCCCGAGAACGGTACGCGCCACCTTTTCCTTCCCTCTGAGCCATTGGGTCTCGAACTCAAACTCAATTCTACATACACGTCGCTATCATCATCGCGCAATTGAATAGCTTGCTGACGCATTTGTTATCGAACAGCTGAGACTAAGGACGCGGAATCTGCCGGCAAGCCTGACGAGTCATCCAAAACCGAAGACGCCGACGTCGAGATGACAGATGCAGCCGAAACGAAGGAGACGTCGGCGCCTGCCGCTGACGCGGAGAAGGAATCTGCTGCTGACGCCGCCGATGCGACAGCTGACAAGGGCAAGGCGCGTCGCAGATCGTCGGGTGTCCCGGAGCACAAGGGCAAGAAGCTCAGCAAGAAGGCCTCCAAGGCCAGGCTCTCCCACAAGGACGCAAAGCCTGGCGACCACTTCTTGGTGAAGCTCAAGGGATACCCCCAATGGCCCGTCATCATTTGCGACGAGGAGATGCTTCCCGAGACCCTCATCAAGACTCGCCCCGTCACTGCGAAGCGTGCCGATGGCACATATCGTGAAGACTACGCCGACGGTGGCAAACGAGAGAACGACCGCACGTTCCCCGTCATGTACCTTCGCACGAACGAATTGTGAGTCCAATACCCCACTCAGCTCCCCAAACCTTCGTGTTAGGATGTATAGCTGACATGGTGTTGACAGTGGTTGGGTCCCCAACTCTGCCCTTCAGGAGCTCACCTCGGAGAAGGCGTCCGAGATGCTCACCGACAAGATCAAAAAGGCCGAGCTGCGCGACGCATTCGAGCTCGCAATCGAGCAGAACCCTCTCGAGCACTACAAGGAAGAACTCCAAAAGTACCAGGACGAACTGGCTCAGAAGGCAGCTGCCAAGGAAGCCAGAGAAGCTGCTAAGAAGAACAAGAAGAAGGCCCCGGCCATCATTGAGGATGAGGACGTCGACATGGAGGATGCGGCTGATGAGGAGGTTGCCCCTACACCGAAGGAAAAGTCAAAGACCAAGAAGCGCAAGGCTGAAGATGAGGCGGCCAGTGTGAGTATTTGTTCCATTGCTCACAGGCATAAACTGACAATTTGCTAGACCCCAGCACGAACCGAGTCGGCTAAGAAGCCCAAGATCAAGCTTAACACCTCTTCTACGCCCAAAGCAACAAATGGAACTGCCACCCCCAAGTCTATCAAGGACTCAGCCTCTAAGCCTGCGAAGACCAAGTCGTCCAAGAAGGATGGTGCCGAGAAGAAGGAGAAGGAAGCTCCCAAGGAGCCTGAGCTGACTGCTGAGGAGAAGCATCAACGCAAGGAAGTAAGTGGCAATTTTGATTTCATGCCCTTCGTGGTCCACGACTTACACGTTCAACAGAAAGAAGTACTGTTTCTACGTCACAAGTTGCAAAAGGGCCTCCTTACGAGGGATCAAGAGCCCAAGGAGGAAGAGATGAAGATGATGTCGGATTACATTACGAAGCTTGAGAGTTTCCCGGATCTTGAGGTCTCTATCATCCGGGCTACGAAGATCAACAAGGTTCTCAAGGCTATTATGAAGCTCGACTCTATTCCCAAGGAGGACGAATTTAAGTTCAAGAGTCGATCCCAGACTCTGTTGGACAAGTGGAACAAGATCCTCAGCGGCGGCGATGCTGGAGGCTCTGCCACACCAGCTCCTACCAACGGCGTCAATGGTACTTCTGGAAAGGCTGCAACGGAGACGAAGGAGACACCTGCTGCGTCCAACGGCATCAAGGAGAGCAAGGAGGCCGACAAGTCCGAGGAGGCCAGCAAAGAGGCTAAGGACGAAAAGGACGACAAGAAGTCCGATAAAGACAAGACGTCCGAAGAACCTGAAAAGGCGGAGGAGAAGGCCGAGAAGTCTGAGAAGGCTGATGAGTCCGCTGAGAAGCCAGCTGAAGAGGTATGAGGCGATGTCTCACCAATCACGACGACGGAAGCTAACCCAATTCGTAGTCGGCACCTGCGCCCCCGGAACCGGTCGAAGCCAAGGCTTAGGGATCCCGTTCACGTCGCAGATCTCCTCGAGAGTAGAGACATGGGCTCAGCAATAAATCTGGGCTATATGGGCTATCGTGGCCTGGCCACTTGCGTTTCCTGGCGTATACGGTTTTCCTCAATCGCAAAAGCGGTACTTTGTCTTGGTTATGGTGTAAAATTACTCGTCTCTCGTCTTTTCGCGGTGCGGTTGGGAGCGTTAGATGGCAGGCACCTGTGGCAATCCCGCAGACGGCGCGCGCTTTAGTCCTAGGGGAGGGTTCGGTGTACAGAGATGGTAAGGAGGCTATACGGTGACAAGGGGACCCGATCCAAACAGGACATATCAGGCATGCCTTTGATGGTCTGCAAAACCGCTTCAAGTTATGATGATGTAGGATGGCACAGGCCCTGATTTTGGAGATGGAACGGAAGTCATCAGGTCCTTGTTTTGCGAAAGCGAGAGAGAGACGAGACTGGTAGTCGTTATTTCCACACGGCCTAAGGGTATTGGTTCTATGTTACTTGTTAGGGAAAATCGATCAGAAAGCACGCATCATGAAAAGGCTGTGATAATTATGCTTGCTGAGGATTGTAGCAACGAGGGTTGCTGGCCGTAGACTTCCTTGCACTGTGAGATCGCCGCGGCGTGACATCAATTACACAGTGCGTATATAATCTGGTACATGGTATCTGTCTGTGCTCCCTCGTCCGACTCGACGCGTGCCACTCGGAAAAGCGCGTCTCAGTTCCATCAGTGACATACTACGCCAACGAAGTGCAAGCCTAATCCCCTACAAGATGAGCGCACAAGACGATCAAACATCTCATTTTCACCAAGAGGATCACCAGGTAAGCTCTTCTGTCGAGTTGACTAGTCCTGTGTGCTGACCTGTCCCTTTGAGGCGGCCTATATCTTCCGTCCACAGGGAGAGGAAGGCAAGCCCCAACGGCCAGCCAAAAGGCAGCGGGTATCAAAAAATGCCGTCAATGAAGAAGCGAACAATGCAATTGCAACGACATTCGTGCCCTCATTGAATGGCGGCGAGCTCGCGGAGTGCGTACGAATACGCGAAAAGTTATTCGAGTCCAGCTGGTCCCGATTAGAGTCCAAGGTCCAGGTACGCAACCCCTAACTTTTAGCACTATTGTCTTCATCTGACCCGAGTCCCAGAAAATCTTGCGTGATGTGAATTTGGCTACGCTAGAACAAGTGACTGCTTTCATTCAGGAGCAGGCAGACACACCGTGAGTCTTCGCCAATATGGCGATTCAGTTGCTTGTATCTAACGCGGACGGTAGAAGGAAGATTCCTACCGCCTTCGTCATCACTGGACCCAATATTGCATCTCAGGATTTGCTATTTGAGCAGCTATCAGAGACGCTTCAAGAGACTACCCGAAGCAAGTTCGTGAGACTCAAGTCGTCCGAGGCATCCAACATCAAGGCTGCCCTAAAGAAGATTGTTGAAGATGCCACATCTCGTGGGTCTCTTGATGACGAAGATGCCGAGCTGGCGTTGGAAGTGAGTCTCAAAACTTTTAGGCAGACCAAAGAGATACTGATGAAAGACGCAGGGCCGAAAGTACCTAAATTACGACCTGGAGGGTCTGTATGTCTTCTCGAAAACACAGCAGTGCGATCACATATTTGTCGCGTTCCAAGACAGTGAGGGTTTTGACAGCGCTCTCCTGTCGGATCTCATTACCCTCTTCAAGTGCGTCTTTTCCTCATGTCAGTCTCGAAGCAGACCCTAACAGTTACATTAGCTCGTGGCGACCCAAGATCCCGTTCACTCTGCTGTTCGGTGTTGCGACATCCGTCGAACTCCTCCAAGCTCGTTTACTCAAATCAGCCTGTCAACACCTCTACGGCGCTCAATTCGATGTCGTGCAGACCGGTACCATTCTTGAGCAAATCTTTAAGCCCACCATCGCGGCAACGGACGCAGCCCTAACACTCGGTCCGAACTTGCTGCACAGCTTGGTAGACAGGCAGCAAGACCAGGTCGCCAGTATCCAGACTTTTGTTGCATCCATCAAGGTGAGGACTAGTCCATCTCAATGATCCCGAACCGGAATTAACTCGGGTAGTACGCGTATATGTGCCATTTTTACGCCAATCCGCTAAGCGTCTTCTCGCTGGAGGACGATGAGATGAATAGCGAGCTTATCCAGGGCGACCATTTGGAGGCTTTCCGATCGCTCCCTTCGTTCCGACGCGAGGTCGAGAACGCCGTTGAAGCAAAGGATCTAAGATTAGCGAGGTCGTTACTAGAGGACGATGAGCTGCTACGGGAAAGGATCTTTGACATTCCTGACAGAAAACGGGAATGGGCCACCGGTCTACTTCGCTCGCTTAAGCTGATCCAGGCTACCGGAGCAGTCCAAGACGACTTTTCTCAAATGTTCATGAAAGCGGTGTCCGACGGCATCGCCCTTTCGTCCGAGAGCTGGGACATTGTTGAAAGCATCAAGCGGATGCAAGCGGACGACTTTGTCTCGATGCTGCAACGGGTCCAAACAACCGTAGCGACCGGCGATGACCAGCTATGTCTCACCGCCTGGGAATCCGAGGCCGGGGACCTTCCGGCAATTGTAAAGAAATGTCTGGCCGAGTCCAAGGAGCTGCTCAGCAGAGCCCAGGAGGACGGCACCACCTTGCGGAGCGCGTACAGTGGTCACAGTAGGGTGCTTCGTACAACCGTCGTCGCGCAAAAAGTGCAGCTGAGCCACGATTCGGCCGCTCTCTCTGAGGACGACAAAGCATTCACCAGAATTGTCGACCAGATTGCGGAGCTTTTCGAGGACGTTATACGATGCGAACCCGCCGCAAGTGTTTTCTTACACGAGACATGGCTCTATGATTTCAAGACACCCCATCGGGATCTTTTCGTCCCGCGACCCCAGGACGTTTTTGAGCGCAGCCTAACCCGACCCCAGGACTACCTCGCCTGTGCTTGCTGCACTACCGACGAAGGACTATCCACAACACTTCCCGCAACGTCTTTGCTTTACCATCTCTACTTGGAGACGGGCAACCTCATCAACGTCGCCGACTTGTGGTCCGCCTTCTACGCCATGGTGGGCAGCGGCGGCGGTGACGACGCTGAGGATAGCGATGGAAACGCCGATGAGAGGGCAGCGCTGGTGCTCTTTTACCGGGGTCTGGCGGAGCTAAAGGCCCTGGGCTTTGTCAAGATGAGCAGAAAGAAGACGGACCACATCGCCAAGCTCAAGTGGCTGTAGGAGCTCAAAGGGGATTCCGCGACAACGGCCTAGAAAGCGTGAAACGAAGGTCGTGGCGCGGGAAGGCACGTCAGTCGCGTGGTCAGGGGAAAGAATCAAGCGAAAAGACGAGTTCTACTTAATGGGAATTTGTCAAGGTGAGGCCAAAGCAAGCATTTCTTACATCTTTGGGCCTAGATAATTTTCATTCAAATCAAACAAGCAAGACGATGCGTGCTTGCCCCCCGAGAAATCCCCATCTTTTGAATAAATGTCAATGACTCAGATGACTCAGATGACTCAGATGGATGTCGGCATTCTTCAGTCTTCAGTGTCTTCAGCTGTGTTCTTGAACAAGGCTATTGTCTTCTGGACACTTCTTTGTTCCTGTTGGCCAGACCACCACGGAACCGGTGTGCTCAGCCTCCACCTCAGACAAATTCCGCTGTCCGTCCGCGGGCTGCCGATAGCACGGAGTTCGTAATTGCCGTCCAGAGCGAGGGAAAGGGGGGGAGGGAACGGGAGGGGAGGGAGGAAGAGCGGAAAGGGCCAGAGGAATCATGTCTCGGATGCTCCACGCTGGGGCCGGAGGCGTATCTAGTTGCGTCCGGCGCGCGACTCGTTTCTGGGACACCCGGGACACTCGTAGAGTGAGAGGGACAGCGTAAATCGCACCAAAGAGAAGTCGTCCCCTCCCCCCGCTCCGCGCCATGTCTCAAGTTACTTTGGCGCATCGAGCGAGATAAAGAGAGACATAGGGGAAGGAATCCGGCTCTCTGGGTCATCTGGCAAACTGAGTTCGGGGGCGGCGCGCCCCCTTTGGCCTGATTTACACAGTATGGACGGCCTCTGGCCGCCGACGGGACAAAGCAATCTTGTCTCTCCTGACGTATTAGTCCTGCCGCAGCCTATGTTCGGGTCCCAGTCGCTCGGGTCGCTGGCTTCGCCTTCAACGAAACGAGAGACGGGAGGGCCTGGATCTCCAGTTTTTGTGCTTGACACTTTTTTTTTCTGCCCTCCCTCTTTTCGATATCGTCTCTTTGGGGTTATTTGTTTTGTCTCGCAAAGCAGATTTGTTCGGTCAAAGAAACGAAGAACGGCGGGACGGGTGGTGGGGGAGCGTGGGCTTGGAATCCCTCCCATACAAGAAGCAGAGAGTCTCGCTCTAGTCGTTAACGATGAACAGTCTCTCGATATCTCGATCTCATCTTTCTGATTCAAGCCTTCGATACCCATAGAACACTCACCGTTTATTCTGCTCTGATTCCAAACGTTCTTTCTCCTTCCTGTGCAGGTCTTAGAACACTCCCACCGAAGCCTCTGCCCATCTAAGAATACTCTCCTAGAGGAACCGTATCCAAGCTGAAATACGCCAGTCTGTTCCCACGAAGATCCTCATCACCGAGACGCCTCCATATTTTGATCTCATCTTGAATCTCGTTGAATATCTTTCAAGCCGAAACACCTCTTCATTTCTCGACGACAACCTCCCCAAAACTTGACTCATTGATACGTCAACTTCTACGAGAAAACAAGTCCTTTGAGAGGAAAGCCCAGTACATCGTGCTAAACAGGTCTTTTGGGAGAGGGGAGAGACCAGAAAAAGTAGAGGAATCACGCGCCAAAACAAAAGCCACGATGGCAACCAGACACCACCACACAACCAACGGAGGCATTGGCAACCGTCGAGCTGGACGCAACGCCGGGTTCCAGGAAAAGATGCGCCAGATGCGTCTGCCTTTGGTTCCTCTCGTCCAGATGTCGACGGGAGCTGTCCACCCAGAATTTCCCGCGACACTGCTCAACTTCTGGCTCTTGACTGAGGCCCAGTTGGACGACCTTGCCCGCTTCTACCACCAGAAGACTCCCTCGCCCTGGTCGGCATCGTACCCCTGTCCTATCACATGGAAGTCCGGTCTCACGCTTGAGGAGAAGAGAAGAAAGATTGGAAAGTTCATCGGTCTTAGGTACGTCGAATTCGACTACACTCGGGAGGTCGTCTACTACGACCCCCGAACGTCGACTACACCCCCTCCTCGCCCCCGCCCTTACTCGGAGAACAAGTGCTGATCAACGTTTTACCACAACAGAGGCTGCGATACGCCAATTCGCATACGCATCAAGACTGAGGAGCAAATCATGGAGGAGGCGCGGCAGGCGAGACTAGCAGAGGATGATGAGGCTATGAGGAGAAAGATGCCGTGGTACTCATAGATTTACCGTGAACCAGATCTGCTTAGAGCTGGGGATGCGTTGTGCTTTGAAGTCCTTTGTTGCTTTTTCCTGCATGGCACTGCGTTGATATCATCAATCATATAGCACATTTAGGCGTTGGAGACGGATGGGTACATGACAATAGAGATAGACCCCACCAATGGGCAACCACCGGTTTGATCTGGTAAAAGAGCAACGACAACCGATATATTTATAGACTCCCAAATAATTTATGATGCCCAGTACAACTCCCGTGCAACCCTGAACGCCGAACGCAACCAGCCAGCCGTTGTATGCTTTGATCCTCGCCATTTGTTGTATCATACACGGAGGTGGGTAATGAGGTATCTAGTGACGAAGGGTGTGATGCGAGACAGGACCTTTGAGTCCGCCCAAGCCACAGATATTAGAGTTGGATGGAGGAGGAGAATACGCGTAGTATTTATTTCTTGCCCTTCTTCTTCTTGGAGGGCGTGCTAGTGGTTGAGTCAACAAGAACGGCATCACCGTCGACACTGGGTGGGGCAGTTGAGTTCTTCTCGGACTCATCAAGCTCCTTCATGAACTCGGTCTGAATGTTCGCCCTGCGCTTCTCCCACCACTCCTTCTCCTGGTCGACGGTGTTGGCGACCTCCTCGAGGCGGTTGCGCACAATGGTGTTCGCGGCGATCTCGTTGGCGGACTGGAAGATGGACTGACCCCAGTTGGGGGCAAGAGCGTTGGCCTAAGTCGAGTTAGTCATACGATGTCTGCGCGCGCTGAACCTGGTATACGGACCTCCATCACGACGTCGCGGAGCTCGTCCTCCATTTCCTTCTCGGCGCGCTGGAAACGCTGCCACAAGTCATCGCCGACGCTTCCCCGCTGCAGCAACGTGCTGCAGGCCTGCTTGGCGGAACGGATCTGAACGAGACGGTGGATGTCCTCAACTGCGCGGCGGAGAAGCGCGGCACGGATGACGCTGTCGGGGATCTTGGGGGTCTTCGCCTTCTCCTGGCCCTCCTCGGGGGATCCGATGTGCAGGAGGGACAGGTAGAGGTTGCGCTGCAAATGTTCGGGGAACCAAGGAGCGAGATTGGCGCTTTGGGCTAAAAGTGAGAAAACAATAAGTCAGCAGTCATGTTTCCGTATTGTGCGGTCGCGCGCATCGCGGAACCGCGGGTGGAGGGGCGTGGAAGACACATACTCGCTTTCCGTTGTCTGTAGATCTTGGAGAAGGTCATGAAAACGCCGCCGAGGACCAAGAGGTAGGCGAAGGGGAGCACTAGGCCCAACCAGTCTATTTCGAACATGACTGCTGCTGCTGTTGCGAAAATCGTGCGCTCGTAAGGATCGTGGTAGAAAAGTGAAGAGGTCGAACGAGGGACAAAGAAATTGGTGGTGTCTGAAGGCGGATGCTCTCTGGCCTGGAGATTCCGTTGATGCAGCGTGTCCAATTACAATATGACAGCTTGGTCGCAATGGACACTTTTTTGGCTGCCCACCCAGGGTCAAAGATGACCCGCTGCTTTTACTGGACGACGGGATGCGGACCATCCATGTCACCTTGCAGAGCAAATCGACAAAAAAAAAATACTTAGGGAGAGTATATAAACACTCAGTTAGTTTAACATGTAGAAAAAGGCTTAGAATTACCAAACATCCCCCTTGATGTTTTACTATTCCAAAGCTGTTATGCTCGAGCTTGAATGTCTTCTTGACTCGACGGAAGCACATGGTAAAGCAGCGTGGAAATCATTGACCCTAGTCTAGTCGCAAGGTGGCACAAGGGACAAGGGTACCTCTTGTTGGTCCAAGCATGGCAAGTGTGGCTGCATTGCTCAATTGCTCTTTCCTCTCACTCGCGTTGCTTGGTCTCCTTTTTTTCTAGTTGTGCCGTGCAGCTATAATCATCATGCTATCCTCAACTCCTAAGGTTCTCAGAACCTCGCTCTTTGAGCAGTTCTCTTCTCGCTCTTTCTCTTCTCGTTCTTCTGCTTCTCGTGCTTTTACTCCTCGATTCCAACTACAGCGACTCCCGGCGCGTCGTTTCTATTCTTCTGAGCCCCCCAAGAAGCCATCTGGTGTCAAGTTCTGGCCTTTCCTTGCTGTCGTCATTGCAGGAAGCGGCGCTTACAAGCTCCTCGTTGACCAAAGAGCCGGTGAGTGGACGCCCTTTGTTCTTATGCAGCTTACCTGTCCACATCTGCATACACCAAAACCTACCCCTTCTCAAGTCTCGTCAATCTACGAGGAACTCAACTAATAGACTCACCTTTCAGAAATGGCATCCCTCCCCACCCCCGAAGCTTCCAAGCAGCTCCCCTCCCCGATAAAGTCCACACCTACCTTCTCCCCCGATGAAGTAACCGTCCTCTTCGTCCTTGGCGGTCCCGGCGCCGGCAAGGGCACCCAATGTGCCAGACTCGTCTCCGACTACGGCTTCACTCATCTTTCTGCCGGCGACCTCCTCCGCGCCGAGCAGGACCGTCCCGGCTCGCAATTTGGCCAGCTGATCAAGGACTACATCAAGGACGGTCTGATCGTCCCGATGGAGGTCACTGTGCAGCTGCTCGAGAACGCCATGACGGAGACCATCAAGACCACCGGCAACAAGCGATTCCTCATCGACGGCTTCCCGCGCAAGATGGACCAGGCCGTCAAGTTCGAGGAGGCCGTGTGCCCCGCGAAGCTTGTTCTCTTCTACGATTGCCCTGAGGATGTCATGGAGGGACGCTTGCTGGAGCGCGGCAAGACGAGTGGACGTGCCGACGACAACGCTGAGAGCATCCGCAAGCGCTTCCGCACATTTGTCGAGACGTCGATGCCTGTCGTTGATTACTTTGCCAAAGAGGGTCGCGTTGTGAAGCTCGATGCGACGCCCCCGCCGGCGGATGTATACTCCAAGACTCGCTCAGAGCTGTCCAAGAGGCTTGGAATTTAAACTCGAGATGCCCAGAGCAGACTTGAACGTGGATAAATGGTTGAATTTTCCACCGGCTGTCATTCCTTTTGGTCATGGTGCTGAGGAGCAGTAGACTCGTCCACTTGGACAGCATCTGCAAAGGGGCTGATGGAAAGGCTACAATACAATGCGTTGAGAGTAAGATAGTTACTTTGTAGGTTTTGTGTTAATAGAATTATCCTAGACTTGTCAAAGGGCTATAGCCATACAAGTGGTTTATATTATTTCATTATCCTTCTATTCATCATTTGAGGCGCGACCGTTTAGACGTAAGTAAGAATGCTTGAGCTTTCAGTGCTTCGTAAGGTAAGGTACGCAAGGTACGCAAGTACCTAGGCATGGGGAGCTTACGCCGTACCTATCGAATGGACGTGGAACCGCCAACTAACCACCCCTGCTGGGTGCGGTGAATAAGCTCTACCAAGGGGCAAGGTCTGCAGCACACTGAATCTGAGAGGTGTGCCCCCACCTCCGTCGTTTTGCCGGACCCACTGTAAGGCACCACCTTTGATGACGCTGTTGGCGGTTCGTTCCACCACTTCATCAGTGGGACATCAAGTCCAAGAGCTCTCTCTCTGCACATCCCACTAAGCAAAAGCTACCTCGGGCAACTTTCCACAAGCTTCCCTTGACCACACCTCCTTCCCTGAGCTCAAGACCACACAAAACGGCAAGTAGCAAAGGAATGGGCTCTTGCTAGAGAGATTCTGCATTATATATTTCCTGCCTTTTCTTCTCCCTACCTCTCCCGATCTGAGATCTCACACAACCCTGCACGGTTTCGCATCCCTCGCCCAAGATGCTTCTCAGACTCCGAGGGCCCGATGGCATGAGCCGCCTGACCATCGACAAGGACGAGACCTTCGGCGAGCTTGGACGTCAGGTATGATGTCTTAAACAAGCTACCGAATACTGATCTAACTCTTCTAGCTGCTTCCGAACCTTCCAAAGACGGTCGACCCCAGCACCATCACTCTTTCTAACGCCCCCACCGGCGGCGATGCTAAGAAGCTCGTTGATATTACGAACTTCAAGATTGGACAGATTGGACTGAAGTAGGCCCATGCATAATATTCAAGCTCGAGATCATATTCTGACACAGGCAGGCACGGCGACCTCATCTTCATCAACTACCAGCACCAGGACAGTCTCTCAAATGGCGCCACCAATGGCGCCCAGCCAACGTCCCATCCACTCGCGTCCTCGAACCGTCTCAACGGAAAGCCCATCCTCCCCACCGAAGACCTCCCGATCGATCCTCCTCCAGTGACTTCACCCTCCGAAAAGATCAAAAACCCCTGGGAAGTCGTTAAGCAGCACCCTCTCGACGACCGCTTGGACAAGAAGGATGGCAAGATTCCGAGAAAGCGCGACAAGATGTGCCGCCACGGCGAGAAGGGCATGTGTGATTACTGCATGCCCTTGGACCCATTCAACGCCAAGTATCTGGAGGAGAAGAAGATCAAGTACTTGTCATTCCACTCGCACCTACGAAAGATCAACTCCGCCACGAACAAACCCGAGCTGGGTAGCTCCTTCATTCCTCCTCTGGTGGAGCCATACTTCAGAGTAAAGCGCGACTGTCCATCCGGCCATCCGCTGTGGCCCGAGGGCATCTGCACCAAGTGCCAGCCTAGCGCCATTACTCTTCAACCCCAGCCATTCCGCATGGTCGATCACGTCGAGTTTTCGTCGCCCAACATCATCGATAGTTTCATTGACGCTTGGAGAAAGACAGGAGGCCAGCGACTGGGTTACATGTACGGCAGGTATACCGAGTACGAAGTCGTGCCACTTGGTATCAAGGCAGTTGTGGAGGCCATCTACGAGCCACCTCAAGTGGACGAACTTGACGGAATCTCCCTAAACGGCTGGGAAAATCAGAAGGATATTGACGATGTCGCAAGACTGTGCGGTCTGCAAAAGATTGGCGTCATTTGGACAGACCTTCTGGATGCGGGCGCTGGTGACGGATCGGTGGTGTGCAAGAGGCACGCGGATTCTTACTTCTTGTCTTCCCAAGAAATCTGTTTCATTTCACGTTTGCAGGCCCAGCACCCGAAGCCCACCAAGTGGAGCGACAGCGGCAGATTCGGTTCTAACTTCGTCACCTGCATCATTTCGGGCAACGAGTCGGGCGAGATTTCCATTTCTTCGTATCAAGCGTCCAACGACGCCGTTGAGATGGTGCGCGCCGACATTATTGAGCCCTCGGCCGATCCCAACGTTATGCTTGTTCGCGAAGAGGAAGAGGATGATGGATCCGTCAGTCGCACAAGATACATTCCGGAGGTCTTCTATCGCAGAATCAACGAGTACGGAGCCAATGTCCAGGAGAACGCCAAGCCGTCTTTCCCGGTTGAGTATCTCTTTGTGACACTGACGCACGGCTTTCCGGATGAGTCCAAGCCGACCTTCACACAGCTCGGTTTCCCTATCGAGAACCGTGAGTACATGGGTGAGAGCCAGGAACACTCAGCAGTCGCCAGAATCCTCAAGTTTTCGGGAGGTCAGAAGCCAGCTGAAGGTGGCCTTGAAATGTCCAACTTTCATCTACTGTGCTTCATCCACCAGATGGATATCTTGTCAAAGGTTTGTGGGCACCTTGTACTTTCAGAGCATTTACTGACAGCTGCGTAGGATGAAGAGTCACTACTCTGCCGAGTTGCGTCGCAGCACGATCTTGCCGACACATATCAGCTACGATCTACCCCTGGCTGGCAGACTTTGCAGGCGATTCTGCAATCGACTGGTGAGCGAATCCCCAAGCGCCCACGGGAGTCCGGGGGCCATTCCAATTCCAATTCAATTGATGCTACTGCTTATCCGCGACCCCCTGGTACCACGGAAGAACCGCTGGCTAAACGATTTGCTGCCTTCAGGCTGAACGAGCGCCGCCCACCGGGGTAAATTTACATACCTTTGGTCTATTTTCCTAGGATTGGTTGCCAGTTACGCGTCAATGACCGTGGTGTATCAACACGATCTTCCAGGAGTCCTGGGTGTCCATTTGCCGAAGGGATAGGGTTTGCGGGTGGTCTGGCTGCTCATTTTGAGGGCCAGGTTTGTTTGTTCGGTACGGTGTTTGGGGGTCGAGGTAGCATATCGGCATCAGGGTGGCATTAGTAGCAGTTCACGGAGGCGATAAGATGGCTGCGCCTCTGAACAACAGATATTCCAAAATAGATGCAGTATCAGTGAAGCCGTCTTCTCGCGGAATTCCATGGAACAGTGGTGAATATTGTTGTCTTGCGCATGGTGGTTGTATCCCTTTTGCAACTTCGCTACTAACTATGGTTAACCAGTGCCTCCTGCTTCTATGCTGTCACCTCGTCGGCAGATCACCTAGCCCGTAATAGAAATCATAACCGGGCGGATTACGAAAGTAGCAGGCCATCACGAACTGCTATGATGATTACTACTGCTGCAGGCAAATGTTTTCCTGGTCTGATAGTCGTCTCTGTCGTCTCTGTGTCAGCGTATTCACTGTTTACGCCTCTTGCTCTGCACGCACAACATGGTCATAATGGTATCCTGAGTCTTTTTTCAACTTTTGATTCCGCCCTAAATACTCCAGGCTATCTACAACAAAAATCAAGTCTTTTTGTTGACCCCTAAATCAGGATTTGTTTTTTCGTATCTCCCCTCCGATATCACACCATCGCCAGTAAAAAAAGACGAGTAGTTTCCGGCTAGCCATTAACTCCTTTTGAAAATGAAACAGAGAGAGGGGGTTCGCAGCTTTTGGTTTTTTCATCTTCCCTTTTAAACTCCTCTTCTATATTTACAACGGCTTGCCGCCGAGGAAGTCAGACCAGCGGCGGACCTCAGAGGGAATGCCCTCCTTGCGGGGAAGCTTCTCGCTCATGCACTGAGCGAACAGCATAGCAGTCTGTCACCGTCGTTAGCATTTGCTTCATAGCTGGGGTGTATTGTTCGTGGAATTAAGCTTACCTTGGGCTCCATGAACAGGGGAACGCCAAAGTCGACGGCGTTACGGCGCATGACGTAGTCGACGTCCATGATGGTCTTGCCACGGGCCTGGGCAAGGTTGAAGACACCGCGGATGTCGTACTTCTGGAAGACCTCACGGAGGGCGCGCTTGTCCTCCTTGGGGAACTCAATAACATCAACGGCGACGTTGCCCTTGGCGTTGGACTCGATGAACTGCTTGACCTCGTTGTCGGCGGCGTACAGCTTGTAGCCGAGAGGCTGGAGGTAGTTGACAACAGTGATGAGCCAGTCCTTGTTGAGCTCACCGCCGAAGAGCAGACCCTCACCAGGCTCGGGCATGCGGAAGTTCATGGTGGACTGGAGGGAAGTCCAGTAGGCCTCGACGAGGTCCTTGCCGAAGCAAGCAATCTCACCGGTAGAGGCCATCTCGACGCCGAGGAAGGGGTCAGCGCCAGCCAGACGAGTCCAGGAGAACTGGGGAACCTTGGTGGCAAGGTAGTCGCGCTTGACGGCCATGGGATCCTGGGGCTCAGGAACCTGCTGGCCAACGAGAGCCTTGGTGGCGATGTCGATGAAGTTGGTGCCAAGGACCTTGCTGACGAAGGGGAACGAACGAGAAGCACGGAGGTTGCACTCGATGACCTTGAGTGCAGGCTCGCCTCCCTCGGGGTCATCAGCCTTGATGATTTGCATGTTGAAGGGACCAGTGATGCTCCAGGCCTTGGCAACCTTCTGGGCAATTTCCTTGCAGCGATCCATGGTGGTTTGATCCAGGCTGGCAGGGGGCAGGACGAGGGTGGCGTCACCAGAATGGACACCAGCCTGCTCGACGTGCTCACTGACGGCGTGGATAATGAGCTCGCCCTTAGATGCAACACCGTCAACGTCGATTTCCTGAGCGCCCTCGATGAATTTGGTGATGACGACGGGGTGGTCAGGGGAGACGTTAGAAGCAGCCTCGAGCTTCTCCTTCAGGTCCTCCTGGCTGCGGATGACAGTCATGGCAGCACCAGAAAGGACGTAACTGGGACGGACCAGGACAGGGTAGCCGACCTGCTCGGCGAAGGCCTGGGCATCCTCGACGGAGGTAAGCTCCTTCCAGGCGGGCTGGTCAACACCGATGCTGTCGAGGATCTCGGAGAACTTCTGTCTGTCCTCGGCCTTGTCAATGTCCTTGGGGTCAGTTCCCAAAACATTTGCGCCGCCAGTCTCTTGAAGCCTAAGGGAAATATTTTGCGGAAGCTGACCGCCAACGGATACAACGACACCAGAAGCGCTCTCGAGTTCGTAGATATCCATGACACGCTCGTAGCTGAGCTCCTCGAAGTACAACTTGTCGGCGGTGTCAAAGTCTGAAAATGGTTAGCGCATGTTTAAAATTGGGCCATGTCGTGTAAGTCAGAGTCCAAATGCCGATCGTGGGCTCGGGGATCTCAATAATTAACGAACGACGTGTAGGCACATACCTGTAGAGTAGGTCTCCGGGTTGTACTTTCGGCTTGTAAGTATTCGGACTGTTTATGTGGAGGTATCGGGCACTTACGTTGATCATGACAGTCTTGTTGCCCATCTCGCGGAGGGCCTGGGTAGCACCGACAGCGCACCAATCGAACTCAACAGAGCTACCAATGCGGTAGACACCGCTGCCAAGAATGATGATTCCCTTGTCATCGAAGGTAACATCGTGGGAAGAGGCGTTGTAGGTGGTGTACAGGTAGTTGGTGTCAGCAGGGAACTCGGCGGCAAGAGTGTCGATCTTCTTGACCCAGGGGCGGATGCCGAATCCAAGACGAGCCTCGCGAACCTTGTCCTCGGTGCTGCCAACGGAGTTGGCGATCTGACGGTCAGAGAAACCAAGCTTCTTGGCCTTCAGGATCTGGTCCTTCTTGAGAGCCTCAAGGCCACCAGCCTGCTCCATCTCGCGGGTGCAGTCGACCAGGTTCTGCAGCTTGTACAGGAACCACTTGTCGATCTTGGTGAGCTCGTGGACCTTCTCGACGGAATAGTTCTCGTGGAGCATGGCCTGGCCGACGGCGAGCCAGCGGCGATCAGTAGGGTTCTGAAGCTCGAAGTCAAGGTCGTCGAACTTGTCACCCTGGAATCCGACAAACTTGGGGTCGACCTGGCGAATAGCCTTTTGGAAAGACTCCTCGAAAGTACGTCCGATAGCCATAACTTCACCAACAGACTTCATGGCACTTCCGATATCACGCTTAACGTGCTGGAACTTGGAAAGATCCCAGCGAGGCATCTTGGTGACAATGTAGTCAAGAGAGGGCTCGAAGTTGGCAGTCGTGGTCTTGGTAACGGCATTAGGAAGCTCGGGGAGGCTGTGGCCAAGACCGATCTTCGCAGCGGTATAAGCAAGAGGGTATCCAGTAGCCTTGGAGGCCAAAGCAGAAGAACGAGAAAGACGAGCGTTGACCTCAATGACACGGTAGTCAAGGCCGTCGGGCTGGAGAGCGTACTGAACGTTACACTCTCCCACGACACCAAGATGGCGGACAATCTTGATGGCGGCGGATCGGAGCATGTGGTACTCCTCATCGCTCAGGGTCTGACTAGGGGCAACGACGATACTGTCTCCAGTGTGAATACCCAAGGGGTCGAAGTTCTCCATGTTACAGACAGTAATGCAGTTGTTGTTCGCATCACGGACGACTTCGTACTCAAGCTCCTTCCAGCCCTTGAGGGACTTCTCAACCAAGATCTGGGGAGAGAGTGTGAGAGACCTGGCGGCCATGTTGCGCAGCTCCTCCTCGTTGTTCGCGAAACCAGAACCAAGACCACCAAGGGCGTAGGCGGCACGGACGATAATAGGGTATCCGACCTTGTTAGCGGCATCGAGAGCCTCCTCGACGGTGCCAACGGCAATGGACTTGGCGATGGGAATATCGATCTCCTCAAGAGCGCGGGCAAACAAGTCACGGTCCTCAGAGACCTCGAGAGTCCTGACGCTGGTTCCAAGAACCTTGACGCCGTACTTCTCCCAGAGACCCGCGCGCTGCATTTGGACACCGAGGTTCAGGGCGGTCTGACCGCCGAAGGAAAGGAAGACACCATCGGGCTTCTCCTTCTCGATAACGTACGACACGTATTCCGGCGTGACGGGAAGGTAGTAGACCTCGTCGGCGAGCGAGTGGTTGGTCTGAATGGTAGCGATGTTGGGGTTGATGAGGACTGACTTGACGCCGGCCTCCTTGAGAGCCTTCAGAGCTTGCGATCCTTCACGATGACTCCATGTTAGTCGGGTCCTCTCATTCATTGTGACTCATTCTTGGCACTCGAGACTCGAGAATGGTCGAGGAAACGAACCTGAGTAGTCAAACTCGCCAGCCTGGCCAATGGCGAGACCACCGCTGCCAATGACCAAGACCTTCTTAACGTCGACGCCGACGTGGGGCTTGATCACGCCGCTCTCGAGATAAGCCTTTGGGTTCGGCGCAGTTTGAGCAGCGCTGGGACGGAGCGCGCTGGCAGTAAACAGGCGCTTCTGAAGCAACTTCGCGCTGCTGGTCTGAAGAGAAGCTCTGGCGGAGGCATTGGCGGCGGCAAGAGTGAAGTTGCGACCGGCCAGAGCTGTAGGGACTCGCCGACCATGTCGGAGGACGGCCGGGGCGCGGCCTGCCAAAGTGTTTGACATGGCCGACGGCATTTTCAAGGTCTTAACAAGCCAATGCGACAAAGACCGGTAGGAAGAGAGTGAAGCCTCAAGGTCAGGGCCAATTGAATGGTTTAGGACCGAGAGAGCAGAAGAATATAGCCGCCGCTTTGGAGAGTTTGTGACTCTTCTTCCTGAGCTTCGTTAAGGTTGTGGGGGGAGGGACACTGAAGTAGAACCGTAGGTAGGTCAGGTCTTCCTCTTCAGCAAAAAAGGCGGTCCGGGTCCGAATACTCACACCAGATAAGATAAGGAAATTTTTCTCTGGGTGTTGTTGAATGGCCGATCGGGGGTGCCCAACAACCGTCCAACGCACTAACTGGGGTAATATTTCAGGCGGCCCTTTTCCTCAGGGCCCCGTCTGCAGACCAGGGACCACTTGGCGGCCGTTATCGCAGCCTCCGCCAGTGTCACCGCAGTGACAAAACCCTCGTCCCTCGTCCACAGAGGCTGTCCTTCCCCTCAGATAGGCGAAAAATTCTGCCAATGCAGCTGTAACAGAGTTTTACGGGGGTTCTAAACTGTCGAAACCTTCACTGCAGCATTTAATTGACCTAACGGCTGCCCCTCCATTGCGCCTTGTTTGCATCGTCTTGCCCGGTTGCTGCGTCCTTCTCGGTGTACGCAGCGGGCTGAGCTTGGGCAGACAATATGCCGCATTGTTTCCATCTCAGACAGCAAAGATGCACGGCACAGTCACCCGTCACACATCAGGCTGAGCATGTGAGCAATACAAGCGGACCTCCTGTCTCCCTGTGCTCCAGCTACAGCTCCCAAAACGACAGAAACTGTGACTCAACGCTGATCTATTGCAGCAATTTCACACAACTGCCAAACGTTTGCACGCACCTTTCCCTGTCTGAGCTTTCGTGCTGCGATCTGACGTCTGGTCAAGCCCCGCCATATCTGGCATGTGCCCCGCCATTCAATGCTGGGGAGTTCTGAATTTCCCCATCCTTACAGCGATTGGCCAATACCAATGCGCCGAACCAGCGCAAGTAATGCCGACGGAGAAGCCGGAGGACGCCAAAAACGGTACTGGCGCCGATGAGAGCGATGACGGGAGCTTCGATCCCTCATTAGGATCAACCAACACCCTGGTTGACACTTCATATAGTCTTCACGAAAACAGCTAGCCGTGGTCCACGACTCGCGGGTTCCATCGGTGTCCCGGTGAGAATGATTCATCCAGCAGTTGCCAATGACTCTTCAAAATGTGGTATCCCATTCGCCAACAAATGCCAGCCCAAGCTCATCTCGTGTAAGTCGTGTCCCTATTTTTTTTCTAACTTCCCATGCCGTTCATGTCTAGTTCTTCTCTAATCTCACCGCCGGGTTCCTCTCGATGAAGTTCAAATCCACCTTGTGGCCAAGCAGCTCACGAATGTTTGAAATGCCGTATTTGATCATTGTCGGTCTCTCCAGAGAGAGTCCCCAGCTAGTTCTCGTCGTCAGCAAGTATCATGATTAACGCAGAATTGGATCAACTTACCCATATACTCTCATGTCCTTGGGCAGACCCATCGCCTCCAGCATCTCTGGTCTGAACATACCGCTGTTACCAATCTCGACGAGCTTGTTCAAGCCCTTGTGGAAGGAGAAAATCTCCATGCTGGGCTCTGTGTAAGGGTTGTAGGCAGGCTTGAACTTGATGTCAGTGATGCCCATCTTGTTGAAGAAGATCTCCATGAACTCCATCAGACCACCCAGAGTCAGGCCGTAGTCAGCGATAACACCCTCAACCTGGTGGAACTCGGCCAAATGTGTGGCATCCACGCTCTCGTTACGGAAGACTCTGTCAATGGAGAAGTAGCGGGCCGGAGGAGGCCTGCCATCAGGTCCCTTCTTGGCAGCCAGCTGGTGAAGTACAGCCGTAGAGATGGCGGTCGTGTGAGTACGGAGAACCAATCTCTGAGCCTCATCGGCAGCCCAGGGATAGCGGTATCCGATCGAGCCGAACTTTCCATCTTGGTGCACCTGCTTAACATTCTCCCAGTACGTCTCGTAGTCCTTCTTGTCGTCCGCAGACTCAGGGCCGGGCTTGTCCGCAATCTTGGGGTCGGAAATATAGAAGGTGTCCTGAAGATCTCTTGCGGGATGTTGTTGGGGGACGAAGAGAGCGTCGAAGTTCCAGAAGCCAGACTCGACGAACTTGCTGGTGGGCATCTCCTCGAATCCCATCTCAAAGAAGATTTGTCTGAACTCGTGGCGGACCTTGTTCAGAGGGTGAAGGGCACCAGCATTTTGATCGGCACCGAGGGCCTTGAAGTTGTAGGGCTTGAAGTTGGCAGTCTTCCACGAGCCAGAGGCAATCATGTCGGCCGTAAGGTCCGTCTCCTCCCTCTTGATCTCGAGAGCGAACTCCGGTCCCTTCTGGATCTTGAAAGTAATGACCTTTTGGGTCTTGATGAGCTTGCGCTTCTTCAAATCCGTGATGACCTTCGAGTCATGGGTGTGCTTCTCCTGGATCTCCTTGAGTTGGGCCTGGGTCTCGTCTTGGATCGACTCAGTCTGTGAATGCACCATTAGCGCCAGGTGATTTGGACAATTTGATACAAAATACACTCACAGTCGCAACAAGCTTTCCAGTAGCCTCCTTCTTCACCCACTTGTTCTTAAAGGCCTTGCCCTGACCCAACTTGGTGACATTCTTGTCGCCAATAGCAGCCTCAAGCTCCTGGATCGTCAGACCCTCCAGAGCTTTGCGCACCGCCTCGAAGACACGAGCCTCATGACTGCCATGTTCGGCAATCTGCTTGCCCTCGACCTCGAGAACTGCTTCTTCGCGCTCAATTGACTCGTACTTTACCATGGAACGGCTGGCAAGTCGGTCGAGAGCCGCCTTCAGGTCGGCGAACTGGAACTCCGGGAAGTACTCGGCGGACAGGACAGGTTCCTTCACGGACAGAGCGAGAAGAATCTGGGATGTGAGGTCCCCAGAGGGACTGTTGCTTGCTGTCGCCATGATTTGGGTCGTTGGTGTCGGGATTTTGAGCCGTTCTTGATTGACACCAAGGTTGACGATGTTCGCTCCGTTGAGTCAGAGGGGCAGCCGGGCGGGCAGTACTGGCAGAAATTTGGCTCGACCATCAAATCGGAGGGGAGTGTGGACCCTGCGCCAGATAGGAAGGAGGGGTCCTCGTATCTATGTTCCACCGATCTCCGGGAGTTGACAGCCAGGCCGCCCGGGCAGGCCCACAAGGATTACGGGAGCTGACTGCCTGCTACTGGGGAAGAATGGAGGTCTTCGGACCGGCAGGCGCGTCTGTGCATCACCCCTCCATTAGAAGCTTGCCTAAGCTGTGGCGTCACTCTCGGCATCCCTGCAGCTACGGTCGGCCACCCTTATTCACAACGTCAAGTTGCAACGGTCGCCGAGGTCTCTACGAATGTTCCATCGTGAGACCGCACATTCAACAGTCCCGAACTCACATTCTCTCCGGTTGCTGGAGTATGTGAAGCGACGCCTCTTCTAACGCCGCAGCGATTTTCTTCGACACCAATGAGGCCCCAGAGCTATGGTCGATGATGCTGCGCCCGATACCCTCCCAGGCCGATCGATCCCTCCACCAGATGGTCAAGAGGATGGTGGAGGGGCCCCAGAGCTGTCGCTGCCGGCGGGTGACTCGATTACACGAGGTGCCCAGAGGCGACGACGCCGCAAGTATCGGAAGATCAACATTGGCCTTGCGAGAAAGTTCGACCTTATGACCAAGTTGCTGCGGAATCTCGATGCTCTGGTATACGCGGAACTTTGCACACTGTATTATATGGAGTATGGAGTTCGTGTTCTCGCTTCAATCGACTAGATTCTAACCCAACCGCCAGGTGTTCGATATTTCGCTTCGCTGTCCGCGTATATGGTCAACATCACTGGCTTACGCCTAAGCCCCATGACTACCCCTTGACGATGGAGGCCCCGCGCTCGCAGGTCATTTCAGTATTCGTTCCGAACCTCATATGCATTCTCCTGCACATATTCTCAGCCTTACCCACTGCCGGTGAGGCAGCCAGAGGTTATCTTCATGGCGGTGTTATCGTCGACTTCATTGGACAGAAGCCACCAACCTCGAAACTCGCATTCTTGGCTCTGGACCTCATCATCTTAGCTGTCCAATGTTTGATGCTAGCCGTCCATTCTGAGCGAGAAAAGCTGCGACCGCTTGTACAGCCTTTCTGGCCTCAAGTGTTAGGAGGACAAAACACAGCAACATCGACTCAAGATCACGACGCCGAAGAAAGGGGCGTACACAGGGATGCACCCGGATTAGAAGAGGAGGGCACTGAGAGCATAGAATTACAGCCCCTAAGATCCAACCGGGATGTGGAGGCCAGCAATGAAGGAGAGAGGAGCCGAGACAGCAGTCGATCTTCTCGCTGGGTTCGCTCGCTGAACGGGAATCATCTCTTCGACGTGCTCACTTCAGGGAATGGGGTTCTCGGCGAATTTCACATTTCTCACACGATTAGGAACGCCACGACAGACTTTCGTGGAGCAGCAGGGCATTCACTACAAACCTTGGGTTATACTGCTGCGTTAACTAGGCTCTCCGCGATGAGGAGAATGCCCCGTCTAGAACGCAATCAGAGGAATCAAAGATAGTGCAAATGGGTATCACAAAAGTCTTAATGCCGATTGGTCTTCAAATGGCGCCGGTGCACCTTGGTATCTTACGCAATCTTGCGACCAACATTACCCACACCGCTGCCCTTTACAGAAACAAGAATGTCACCCGAATCGTCGTCGTCCACGTCTCTCAAACCCCAACTGCTTGCGCCAAACGTTCGCAAGTCCCGGGCCAAGCCAACCATCTCCTCCGTACCTATGACCTCTTTCCCTATCCTCAATCTGCCCACATCCTCGGAGCCCATGGCCATCATCGTCAATACCGTGCTGGCAGACGACATGCTGACACATCCTCCCTGTGCAATATTCTCCAGCAACTGGTAGGCACAGTTCTTTCCGATATCTTCAGGCACGACACCACCCACTGGGGGCGCGACAACATCC
Organism: Colletotrichum chrysophilum; assembly: GCF_026319265.1. NCBI lineage: Eukaryota > Fungi > Ascomycota > Sordariomycetes > Glomerellales > Glomerellaceae > Colletotrichum > Colletotrichum chrysophilum. The sequence continues at coordinate 266,463 of NW_026517291.1, read as the reverse complement.
GCCGAGTAGAGGACGCCAACAGAGCTCGATTCGGCGACCAAACTCAAGCCAAATCCAATACCTGTCCGCGTCTTGGACTTATCAGCCGCCTCAATGAGCGGCGCCTGGTCGTACTGAGCCGCAATGTGGATGTCTGAGACCAATGCGTTCAAGACCTCTCTCGCGGAGTGGATCATTCTGCTGTTGTTGGACGCTGAAACTCCTGTGCAGTATGCGACACCTCGTATCCTCCTGATCTTGCCGGGATTTCGGTTCAGATGAAGCGTTTTCGGAAGTCGGACCTGGCTAGCGAATCGGAGCTCGACAATACCTCCACCACCTCTGCCACCCTTTCCAGGGCAAGATCGTTGCAGAACCCTCAATTCAATTCGCGCCGGTGGGATTCCAAATAGACCGAAGAGAGGTAGAATAGCTGTGCGGAAGGAGTCGACAGAGATGTCGCCGGTCTCAGTCGCAGAGGTGATGACACCCGGTCCCATAAAGCGGACGTTGACGTGGGCTTTGGAGAAGGGCGCAAGGAGGCAGAGTGGCAGGAGGAAGTATGTGACGCCGCGCTTGTTGTTTGCCGGCAAGCTGTGCTCGATGACGTCGCCTTCGGATGCGCCAAACCCAGCAATTGTGCCGGTGATCAGACCGGGGTTGTACCTGATCGTGGTACCGGTGTATGAAATCTCCACAGAGCTACCATTGGTAACAGCTTCGAGGAGTCGGAGGAAAGAAACCTCATGCGGCGCAAGACCTGGATGTGTCGGCGACGAACTGCGGATTTTGGAGATATTGACGGGTCGTCCCGTGAGGGTGGACAGTACTAATCGTTGCGCAAAGGACCGATGTCCTGTAAATCGCAGCCATTCCGGGGCGGAAGACATCGTGCCGGTGTTTCGTGGCCAGCGATGCTCGAGTGACCGAGAAAAAAAAGTTATGTAGACCGAGCAAAGCGAGTCTGAAAATTATCTTTTTCTGCCACGGTGTGGCGGCCGGGAGCATTGCGAACGGCAGGCGGTATAGCTTTCAGTGGGCTTTTTGATAAGATAAGGCGATCCCGCGCAGCGCGCATCTGGGTTCAGGGTCCATCAAAAAATCTGACCCAGCCCGTTCACCACATTTCCTTGAGCTTCCTTTGCGCCAAACTCAACTCTTCCGTATTTCTTTCAATGTCGACCAACTTCGCGTCTCCTTATGTCTCATAGAGCTCTCTTTCGTGACATTACGTGTCGAAACACATTCATTTGCCAGTCCTGTCTCTCGTCATTAGGGACAGCTGCAACCCCGCAATCATGGGCAACCAGACATAGCTCTCGCTTGGCCCGCTCCCGAATCCAGAGACGAAATGCCCAGCATATCGACCCGCCGACGACCCAATCTGCTTCCGACGAACCTCCAAAAAGCGCGGCAGCTGCACTTCTAGAAGAGTTGACGCAAAAGAAAAAGAAGGGAGAGCCCACCTGGCGCTTCTTTGAGAAGAATGCGGCAGGCAAGGTCAAGGCCCTTCAGGGCGAAGATGCATACAACGATTCTCTAAGCGGATCGAAAGCGTTGGAGGAGGACCTCAAGAAGAGCATGATAGCCAATATCAAGTCGACCCTGTCAAGTCTTCAAGACGGCGGACTCCTGGCCCCATTCGGAGTCAACGACATCGATTCCATCGCGAAGGATTTTGAGGCACAATTTGAAGGAGCGAATACTCCAGAGGAGATGACGGAGACTATGGACCTGTACATCAAGAGCCTGGAAAAAAAGCTGGAAGAGAAGGGATTTGATGTAAGCGGATTCGACGATTCGAACCCAATCGCAACATTAGGGACGATCCACGAGGCGACACAAAAAGACCCGTCGGAGAGAAAGAGCGATCCGATACCACAGATACCCGAGAGCGCGTGGAACTTCAACCAGCGAAAGCGCATTTCTCGATTTAACACTACATTGAAACGAGCCACGTATAAAATACGACGAGGAGAGGAGCCAGATGCGAAGACGATACAAACAGTCTGGAAGCTTTACAGCTTGACGAGGCCAACTCTATCCAAAGCATGGGCTAGCGTACCCCATGAGGTATGGGACATACTCTGGCAAATCTTGTCGGTGGACGAAGCCAGGAATCCCGGCCGACTGACTTACCTCTCGATGTTGGCCAGAGACTTGAGCGAGGCCCAGATTCCTCTCAGTCCATCACAGCAACTGGTGACGATAGAAGCAATGTTTGTTGATGGATGGGATGCTAAGGCTATCGAGAGTTGGAAGAGATGTATGCCAACGTTGGGCGATAGCGGAGCAGAAAACTTCCAGGAATTCTGGGAGCTCGGAGTGCGCATGTTCTGCCAAAAGGGCGATATTGTCCAGGCAGAACGCGCAGCCAATAAGCTCTTGGAACGACAACTCGATCCCCGCATTCTGGTGCCGTTGATCAGAAGCTGCGCAGCAGATCCAGCAGAAGAGTCAAGACAGAAAGCGTGGGACACCTACCGACGGATGAGAGACCTGCTTGGTCCTTCGATGGGGCTAGAAGACTACGATCTGGTCATCTCATTTTTCTTGACAACAAACCAGACCGTTCAAGCCCTGCAAGTTTTCGTCGACATGATGTTTTCAGGAACGGTCGACGTGAGGAACCAAGACGTATTGCCCTCCAAGATCGGCAATAAGTTTTTCTTTGGGAAATGGCTCAAACGATTGATCGGTGCAGGGGATCTGGATGGGGCATATAGCGTCTTTCAGTTCATGCAGTCGAAAGGCATTGAGGCGGCTAGTATCCAGATAAATGGCCTTATCGGCGCGTGGCAAAGATCAGGAGGAGCCGACAACCTCCAATTGGCGGATAGCCTTGCGTGGTCGATGATCCAATCTCGCATCGAGTTTGTCAAGAACCGCCGCCGACTGTCAAGTATGGATGGGCCCGGTCGCATCGTGGAGGTGTCTGATTCCCACGCCGAGCTCGCTGCGGTCCCAAAGGCAACGCTGGAGACTTTCTCTTTGCTCGCCGAGAATTACCGTCTCCGAAGCCTGCTTAACAAACTGGAGGAGTTGTGGGACGCCTCGAGAGAAGCAGAAATCAGCCCAGACGCCTTTATGATGAACCAGCTGATCGAGTCTTTCTCCCAAAAGGGCGATCTCTCTGAAGCAAAGGAGGTATATCAGGTACTCGTCCACGAGCGACAAGTGAAACCCGACCCGTACACCTTCATGGCGCTCTGGAAGATGCTAGCAATCAACAGACTGCACAGCGTAACCGGAGATATGCGCATCATGGAAATCAAGAACGCACGTGAGGTGTTTGCGGAGACTATTCGCTTTGCCCACGTCTTCAAGGCCGAAGGTTTCGACAGTCAGTTCGCAAGGAAAATTCTTCACTCTTTCCGCCGATTGAAAGACAACCCTGGAATCGTCGTAGCCCTGCAGACACTGAAGGTAGTTTTCGACTGGACGCCACCAGAGATGCTTACTTTCGAGATGCTGTTCGAAACTACTAGTCTGAAATTCGATACTGGAGCAGCTAGGCAGAAGCTGCGGTTGGCCAAGCGCAACATGGACGCGTTCGTCGAGGCACAGCCCCGACAGCCCGGAGAGCCCAAGACACTCGAGGAGATGACGCAGAAGCAGCGAGGGCAAGAGATGTCCGATTACCTTCAGTCGAAATACATCAAGGAAATGGGTGTCATTCCAGAAGGTTTAATGGAACAAACGGCCGAAGAGATGGGCGTGTATGATATTCTCATCAAAAAGCCCTAGGGGCAAAAGTCCTCTCTGTATTATGTAGACTAAGATCTGTACACTTATAATGACACCTATCATGACTCCACCACCATATCTTGTAGCAGTGACGTTCCGAATGCCATGTCTGTGTTACGAATAACGACGCTGCACCGTTCAACGTGTCCAAGCAACCACGTCCTTGCCACTTAGTCGTGATCTTCCTCTGTCAATCCAGGACATCCCTCCATCTCTGCGTCCGGATATGTGTACTTGCACCAGAAGCAATAGTTGTGCTCCTTTCTCAGATACTCCACCAATCGCCGCAGCTTCTCTGCTTCCTCCAATTCGTTGAATTCGTCCAGCTCTGGATCCTCTTCATCGAGATCCTCCGCTGTAACGTAAACTGTCTGCTTCTTTCCCAGCGCCATCCGGTCGTCCTCATCTTCCTGGTCATCCTCGTACGTCGGCAGCCGCGACAAGCTCTGCTCCAAATCGTGCTTCATCTTCCGATCCCTCTCTTTCTCCTCACGATGCCTCACCAGCCCGCGCCATAACACGTTGATGGACTTGAGCGGCCTCGACTTGGCCCCCGTTGCCAACTTCTTCTTCCTCTCCTTCAGCTCCGCGTCTTCCACAATCTCCCCATCTCCGACGCCCAGCTTCTTCTCCTCCGCCATCCTCTCTGCCATCCTCTGCGCCGCAAAGACCTGACTCTGGACTCGCGCCGTCTCCCTCTCCTTCCTGATGCGATCGCGGTACTCGAGCGGGTCGATCTTGACCCTCTTCCCCTCTTTGACCTCTTCCTCGAACTTCTCTGCCGCCTCACGCAGCTTGCGCTTCCTTTCGCTCTCCATACCGATACCCCCGCGACCGTCCTTGATCTCCACAGCAATCGGCTCTGTCCTCGCAGTGGTGTTGCCGTCGGCACCCAGCGCGCCGCCTTTGAAGCCCATCTTAGCCATCATCGCAAGACCCTTGCTCTTCTTGGCAGCCGCGTCATTGAGCATAGAGCGCGAGAGGGCTTTTTCGCGGGTGGCTTCTTCCTCGGCGGCGTTTTCTTCTTTCGACTTGACGCGTCCTTTGATCTCGCCTTCGCGCTTGAGGCGCTGGCGGCGTTGCAGCGACGTTTCTGCGCCCCGTGATGAGGTTGCCGGGGGCTCGTCGAAGGTCATGTTCATGTAGTCGTCTTCATCATCAGAGGCGGTGGCCTGTTTTGGATCCATGGCGCTGGGCGGATGTAGAAACCTCTGGCGGTTCACAGTGTTATGGATGCGTGAGCAGATGTAAGTGAGAAAGAAAAGTAACCTGGAAATTTGACTCGAGGCTGAGAGACGGCTTGTGTGATGGCGCAACCTCGCACTTTCAACACCCAGGTCAGATGATGTTAGAGGTGCCCGAGTACAGTGTTATCTCATTCAGAAAGCTCGCACGGAAGCAATTTAAGATTGATGTGTTTTGGTTGTTGCGAGGAAGGAAGCTGAGTTGAATGAATGCAGGAAAGATGCCTGGGGCTTATTGTGGAGGAATCGGCGCTGGAACCAGCTGCCACCAGGTGTCAGTAGCTCACTATGGATCGAAGCCAACCTCAACGCACTTGAGATGCTCAACTCTAACTCCTTGTACAGAGATACAAAAAAGTGATGCTCCGAGGGTTGTTATTTTTTTCATTTCTTGAGCTAGTGTAATCTAATTGAACACTATTCCTTCTTTGGAAACTCAGACTTAGAAATACTCTCAGCGATTTATACATCACTATTGTTACTTCGAAATCTAAGAAACAAAGCAACGAAAGGGATAACATTTCAACCTCAGGAATTTCAGCTAAAAACGTCATTTCATATTGTTCTAGCTGCAAGCGTCCTCTACTCTGTTATCTGAGTTTGTCCGTGTAAGTGACCGGAGACCAACAAGTGTGACAAATCGACCGATCACGAATGGGCTCGAGAATATCTCAACTCGCGGCGCCTGCCAGTACCTAGGTAAGGCTATGTTCTGTTCTAATACGTTGTATTGCAGACAGTAGGCAAAGTTTCTCCAGCAATTTATAAAGATATTCTGACCCGAATCCAGGCACCAAACTAAGCAGCACCTCTACTAAGTTTGTTGATGATACTGAAAACACGAATATTCAGCCAATTCGATGCGCGAACCAGGTCTGACAATTTCCCTCGAGCGCATGTAGCTGTCTACTTGAAGCTGACGCGGTATATGGACAGAGCATGATTTTTGGCCACAGGTGTAGACACTTGATTCCCATACGAACGGACTCACGAACTTAGGACAAAGGCTTTGAGATACGTCTGTTTGCCTCGAAATCTTTTCTATTCCGGTCTTCATCTTCCCATCCAGACGTCTCGGCCCAGAAACAGTGGCGCCAACCCATCCTCATGCTGGTATTCAATACAAAGAGAAAATAAGATGCCGATAAGCACGTATAAACTTTTAATTACGCAAGCAAGCAGACGGACAACGAACATGTCTACCTGTGTCTCGCCCTCTTCCTGCCCGCCTTCTCCCTCTCGTAAGCATTGGACTCTCTGCCCTCCTCGTTCTGGATCTCCGCCACGAGCCTCTTGTACTTCTTCTCGTATGCCTCGTCCTTGGCCTTCTTGACGCGGAGATTCTCGCGGGCCATGAACTGGGCGTCCTTGCGCAGCTCGCGCATGGCGCCCTTGCGCTCCTTCTTGTGCTCCGCCTTGAGCTTGGCCATCTCGGCGCGCTCGCGGTCGGGGTCGTAGTGCTTGTTCGGATCGAAGGAGTCCTCGAACTTGGGAATAAAGGTCTTGATGGCAAGGGGTTTGTGGTGGTGTAGCTCGAGCGGGCGACGGGAGAGCTGAGCGATCTTAAGCATGCGGTCCAGCTTGACCTTGGACTTCTCCACTTGCTCGCCGAGGGCCTCGGGGAACTTGGAACGGCAGGCCTTGCTGTTTAGATGCGCGACGAGGTTCAGGGCAGGCTGGAAGGTCTCGTAGAAAGCCGACTTGCCAGTCCATGTGTCAGCGGCGGCACCCAGGAGCTGGACAGTGGTGCTTAACAAAGCGGCTTTCGTAGACTCAGCCTCCTTGCCGGATACACCAGTGGCGGAACAATCCTTTGGAGAGAGCTGACGGAGCTCAATCTTCTTCGCATTTGCTAGGCGAATACCGTCCGCAGGCTGGTGAATAGGGAAGCTTCCCGTGGCCGGAGGGGCTGTGGGAGCCAGGGCGGAAAGGGTGTTGAGGCAGTAGCTCATGACCTCGGGGACGTAACGCTTGGAATACTGCTGGTACTGCACGGCCAAGGTCGAGAGGTAGGTGCCAATAGCGTAGTCGTTGAGGGTCTGCGGGATCTTGCCGCCAAGGTAGCGCCCGATAGTGAGCATTGCAGGTGTCGTGACTTGGTGGAAGTGATCTGAAGTTGGGAATGTCGACCCAATCGCGGCTAGTAATGTCAAGTCTCCCATATGCAGAGCAAGAGGACGTTTTTGGCTGATTGTCTCGAGATGAGACCGGTACTGCACGGCAATCTCGATGGGGAACATCTTGGCTAATGAGTGGATGTGTCGAACGACACTCTCCACTGCTTGGAAAGACGGGCTACCATCACTGCGATCGCTGGCGACCAGATCGACAAGTGCTTTGGCAAAGTTTCCAAGCTTCTCCTTGTGCCTGCTGTCCAGCTTTGGATGGTAAAGAGCTCTGATGCGCTGCACGATGGTAGGCATCTTGTCGCTGGGGTATTTCTGCACAAGAGCCTGCAGCTCATCGTAGCTTTGCGGGCATGGAAACGTGAATGGCAATTCGCCATCCACAGCCATCATGTCGCCTGTAGGCGCACTTGTAAAGATTGAGCTCTTGGCTTCTTCTTCATTGAGCAGGCCCTTGGTAAATTCGTCGTCTTCGTCATCCTCGGCCTCTCCCTCTCCGTCACTCTCCTCGTCAGATTCTTCTTCCTCTTCGCTGACGGGTTCGAGATCCGAGCCACTGGCAACCAGGTCGTCGTCGATGATAAAGTCGTCCTCATCGTCGAAGCCGAGTTCGGTTGCGGTTGGACGAGTCTTGATTCCCTTACCAAGGCCAAAGTCCTCGTCCTCCTCTTCGGTGATAAACTCGAAATCTGGCTGCCCAGCAGGATCGTCTTCCATTTCTTCATCTTCATCTTCTTCATCACTAGAGACGGGCTCTCCGTTCATTCGCTTCAAACGCTTCTCCTCAAGCTCCTTGAGCCTCTTGGATTCCTCTTCCGCCTTCTCTTCGTCGGTCTTTGTTCGCTCGGCGGGCGCAGCTCTGCGATCCTGGACGAGCTTCTTGAGGCGCAAGTCAAAATCCTTGTCGAAGGTAGCCCTATCAACGCCAGCAATCAACCTCCCTGAGTTATCCGACTTCGCAGTATCATTTTTGCCGCCGGCAAACAGGAGAGCCTGAAGGTTTGGCAACTCCTTGTCCAGCTGCAAACGCAGATCTTCGTCTTCGTCCTTTGCAACCTGACGCTCATACTTGTACGCTTTCGATTTCGCAATAACTTCCTCCATGACTTCCTTCTTTGACTTTTTCCTCTCGGGTTGGTCGTCGCCGGCATCCTCGTCTCCCAATTCACCGGCACGAGCGCGCTTCATTCTCTTTGCCAGCATATCCGAATCATCGCTCTCGAAGCCGTTGAGGTCGTCTTCGTCAAAGTCGTCTGCGAGTGCTGAGTCGTCCAGATTGATCGATTGACCCATGTGGGTCAGTTCTGTGAGTGGCTCGGCCTCCTCAAGATCGAAAAGAGAAGTCTTCTTGTGTGACCTTTGCTTCTCCCGGGCGAAACGTTCAATCATCTTTTCCTCCTCGGCCATTGCTGGGTCGTTTTCACCGAATCGACGATCGAGTATTCCTCCGACCTTGTTTCGCTTCTGCATCTCGACGAGCAAAGTCTCTCGGCGCTGTGTTTGCAATTAGCAGATTGTTCCTGCGGTCAATGAGCTACTCTGCGTACCCTCTGCTCGCCAATGGACTTTGCTACTCCAGGACGACCGCTAACTCCCTTTGCAGCGGCTCCCGCGGGAGGTCTGTTGCTTGTGACATCGAACTTGGGTCCTCTTGGGTTGTGCTTGAGGTCAAACGGATTGAATTGCTCTCTGATTTGCCCCAGGGCCGCACTCTTCTGCAGACGCTTGTCATTCTTCGCTTTCTCCTCCTGTGCAATCTGGCGCTTTTGCTTTTTGGACTTTTGCGGTCCGATGATCCCCTGCTCCTTGAGGGAGGACTTGAGCCTTTTGAGCTGCGAGCCGGCCATTTTGTCGAGTGTTCCCCAAAAATGGTGTCGATTTCGCAACTGGAGAATGGCAGGCACTAATCTTCCAAAAGTTTTTTGAGAGCGACTGTGCCTTATCTTATCATCATAGTGGGGAACCAAAGGCGGTGGCGCATGGCAGAACCAGCGGCTTCCATCGTCAGCTAGTAAAGCAGCCGGCTTCCACGCAACCCCAACCAAATCTCACCCTAAATTCCGCCAACACTTCTTCTAAAAGTGCTTGCGACAAGCTACTTTACAATGTTTCAATAGCCTTGTATTCGAAGATTTTCAACATGACTTTCATGTCATTTATTCGTGATGAGCGCATCGTCCTGCTGGGGATTGGTGTCGCTACGTTCGGCATGGTCACTATGATGACCCAGATGCTGACGTACATCCGCGACGAGAATGAAGTGAAGGCATCACCTCCTAAAACGCAGTACATTACGCAGGAAACAGAGGACTCGCTTGGTCTCGAAACACTTGACAAACTTCTCTGCCATCCCAACTTCTCTATCCGGGATGTCGCAATCAAGATCCTCTGCGACCGTGCAGTGAACGACACCGACACCGTTCGATATCTGCTTTATGGCATTACCCGGCCTGACTACGATACTCGTATGCGGAGCCTTCGTGCTCTTGCGACTTTGACGGGTCAGACCAATGGTGAGAAGCTTTCGTGCGTTTGCGGAGCGAAAGAGCTGACTGACTTATAGACTTTGCAGAGGGTCTCTCCAAACTGCACACATGGAGAGCGTACACGGCCCTCGTGCGGTCCCTTGAGCTCAGCTTGGAGGATGTGGAACACACGAAGCTCGATGACAAGTACTGGGACGAGTATTATCTGCGCGACATGGCCGAACGGTTCTGCCTCATGTTCGTCCTCGAGCTGGTTACCAAGTACGGCGCCGACATGCTGGTGAAGGCCAAGTTTGTTGAGAAATGGCTGGCGAAGCAGCCTTGGGGAGACACCGAGTCCGAGGTTCAGGAGAACTTCATCTACTACATGGAACACAAGAACAACCGTATCGTCGACATCGTTACCAGGATTGCACACACCACCGCTGGCGCGAAGGCCATTGTTGCCTGCAAGTTGGCGTCCAAAACGAATTTCAACCTCACTCCGGATGCAAACATTGCTGGCTTTACAATAGCATTGCAGTCGACCTTGTCAAATGCTGAGGGCGATGAAGGCCAACAGTCCGCAGAGCAATCCGTAGAGCAGGTGCCTCGTACCAGAGAGCACTCGGCGGAAGAACAACGTCTGAGACGCCGACATCGAGAAGCTATGGTCTTCAATGATGGCACACGACCTATCCACAGAGAGGACATAATTGAGAGAGGCCACGACTCGCCCAGCTGAAAAAAAAAAAAAAAAAAAGCGGAATATCCATCGAAACATGTTCTGCCCAAGGGTGTCACTCATTACCATGGATTTACACCCTGTCACGGCGCATCGGAGAATGAACCAGGGGCTACTGAGTAGGCTGCTGATGGCATGAGAACGCGCACGCGATTCGGAGAAGAAAATTCCTGCAACTCAACACGGCCCGGTGCGGCCGATAGCAGGGAGTACCCCGAGACCGGTAGCGCGTCAAGATCTTATTGCCGACGGCCTGTTGTGGTTTTGTAGCACGTGGAAGAGGGCGCATAATTGCAACTCATTTGCAATTCATTCCCTTCCGAGGTGGGAGATCCAATGGCAAGTCGTTTACGCACACGCCAGAATGGCATGGACTGGACAACGCGTCTCGAAACGCAACAGAATTGTTGCCTACAGATTCAATAGGAGAATGTGAACCAAGCACAGTGAGAGTCCGCGCGGGCTATGCCATGATTAAGTGACAAATTACCACAGACCGATTTGCGATTATGCTTTCAGATGATACGTATTCTTGAATGCGAGAGGTCGGAAGGCAGATTGGCGAGATTATTTTCGTCTGATCGTGAGCTGTAAGATCCGTGCTTCACGTCGGTCCAGTCGGCGGCCAGCTTTGAATGATTTAGCGTGGTGATGCACCCGTGGCACAGGTCAGGCAGGGCAAATGCCAGCTCGGAGATTCTTAGCGGTTTCCCCCACTGTTCCTGGGATTTCGGAAGCTTTGACGCTAAACCCCAGGGACCCTCTCTCGGCCTGGAGCCATTCCCAGAAGGAAACGCCCAGGCCGTCCCTGTCTGATTCCAGGAACGGGGTCTCACCCAAAGCAGCGGTATCCAACGACTGAGAAAGATTGAAATCAACCTGGGGCAATTGGGGTTTGGGCCTGGACGGTGGGTTTCCGTCCGCGAGAAAGTTCTTTCTCTCAGAGTTGCTGGATTAGGAAGCAAAACAAGAACAACACATCTCGCGACATAAAATGCACGCAAGCCGCAGCCGGCGGAGGGCATCTGTCACCGTTGGCAGGCCCTGTCGGACCTGATTCGCATCACGCAGCCGTGTGACGACTTGCATGGGACCCATATCTTGCCCAACGCTATCTTGACTCTTTTGGGCGGACGACGGCGCTGTCCCCTGGTTCATTCCAGCTGGATCCAAGCCCGCCTCGGCCAAAGAATGACAATAGAATTCGGGTCGCCGGAAAGCGGGAGCTGGTGCTGACCGATCAGGTAGCATCTGATGTGGCTGCCATGGTTCAGTTCGTTGACGGTGACCATCTAAATTTGGGAGGCGTTAGACAGGTGACTGGGCAAGGGAACCAAATCTAAGATTAAATGTCAGAATCGAGAGGCGAGTGGTCGATTACAATTATTGGCCTGATGCTACGCCGGTTAATCAGTTTCGACTTTGGGGTGGTAGTACTCGTACATGCTTTCTGATGAGGTGTGGTTGAGACTTTGTGAGGGATATTACCTACCGACCTAAGGTACTCTCCGGTATCAGTAAGTGGACGAAGATGGCATGAGCGATGCGTGAGGCAGAGACATGTGTGAAGTGAGGTGTTCACCCCGCGACGGCCACGACAGCCACGACGGACAGGCGAACACGTTGCATGCAGGCGGTCAAGTCCCCTGGGCTGGGCGGCTCCTGGCCCCGCTGTCTGCATGCAGCGGTAAAGACAGCCACGTTCGGACGATGCAGAGCTACGACAGCGTCATGGCAACCATGAGGAGATGGGTGCAGCAGGAACCACTGACGACGGCCGTGGGCTTCAAGGGGTCGACGTCTAGAAGATCTGCGGCTGCATCGCAATGGAGATGATGAAGGAGCGACGCAGCTACACTGTCCAATTGCAGCCATCGACAGCGCAGAGTCAGGGCCTGTCACTGCCCAAGCCCATCACGAGCAGCCGCCACCTGTGACTGCTCTTTGCTGAATCTGGATCCACGTAAACATCGGGGAGCCGTTGCTCGTGATACAAAGACCTCGTCGTCGTCTTCTGTCTCCATCTCGGGTTTCGTCTCTGGCTCTGTCTGTCTCGATCCCCAGCAGCCAGCCAGCCAGCCAACTCGCTCGACTCTTGTCGCTAACCTGTCGTCCACCTTCTTGGTGTGTCTTGACTGTCTTGACTTTGTCTCTCCTTACACCAATCTGTACCAGTGCAAGTCACACACAACCACGACTCACTGCCATTCAATTCTTCACCCTTCGTTGCCATCTCCCATTCCACCACGACACGCACAAACACATACTACACCACCAGTTCTTCCCAAGGGAGACGGGTACCTGCCGCTACATCTGCATCGTCTAACCATCCCACCACCGCCGCTACTACCATCACCGCCAGCAAGGATAGCGCTACACTCCTGACGGATCACCAACTCCAATCCAATCCCCCTTCCCTGACACCCACCGCCCCCCCTGCATCTTGTTGGCCATCGGATCCCTACCCCAAAGGCTGAGCCAAAAAGTGGTCAACGTCTGAGGACATTAGAGCGACCGTGCTTTCAAAGGGGATAGGAGGCTCAGAGCGCAACAAAAAGCCCCTCATCTCGCGAGCTTCCCTCTGTCGCATTGGACTTGCCCGTCCTCTTTTTCTTTTGTCGCCGTCGCCGCTTGACAAACCCCCTGTCATTGCCCGGACCATCGTCATTGTCATTGTCCTAGTCTTCCCCAGCTGGCACTGACCACGCAGCTTGGAACTGCTGCCAGAGGACCCTGACAAGGTCACCATCGCAAGACATATCGACCAGAGAGACAATCTTTTGCGCCCAACTACACGCTACCGCCCCAACTTGGCTAAGGCCAGATCCAGAGACAGACGTCAAGCTATCGGGACGATCACACCTCGCGGGTCTCTGGTTTTAGCCTCTTCTCGGCCAGAGCGTGCCTCTTCTCCCTCCCACGCGACCAAATCGACCCGAAATTTTTCCCGCCAGCCAGGTCTTGTGTTGCTTCTTCTGCCGTCCCGTCCGCCAAAGAAGGATCTCGTCGCGCCTCCCATTCGCTGTCGGCTGCCGCCACGACTAAAGCAAGCAACCCAACCTTGCATTTGCGCTACGCCGCGTCCAGTGGGGCGTCGGGAAACAACACACCACAACCTGGAACCTGGCCTGACCTGCGCGGCCTAACAAAGGCCACGTCCAGTAAAGTTGCCATTCAGCGCTCCCTCTAGTGGTCGTGTTTAGTGGCCGGGTCCCTGTCCACGAACCGTGGCACCCACTAAATATTACCTAGAATTCGCCCAAACTATTTCATCATGTCCGTCACCACAACAACAGCGACCGCCGCATACGCGCCGACCCATCGGTCTCTCGCCAACCAGCCGCGCTCTCTTCGCAAAGCGACCAGCTTCACAAGCGCTTTCCCCTCCGCCGCAACCGCTTCTTCTCCCAGCCTCAACTCGCTTTACAACGCCCATTCGCGTCTCACTCCTTCGCACAAGACTCTCCCGCGGAAATCCTCCCTTGCTGCCCTTACTCCCAACTCGCTCGCCTCCATTCCCGATGTGAGCGAGTCTTACGCCTACAACAGCGTGCTAGCCGACTCGCCCGATCGCAACATGGCGCCCACCACTCCCGGTAAGCCCGGGAATGATTTTGTCATTGGCGATGTCGTCGAAGTGCCGGGCAACATGCTCGCTACTGTCCGATTTATCGGTTCGGTTCAGGGAAAGAAGGGCACTTTCGCTGGGGTGGAGCTGCATCCAGAGTTCTCACAGCGGGGGAAGAACTCTGGTGAAGTAGAAGGGTATGTGCACTTGTTCTCATGCGGTTTCCTTTTGAGAAACAACGGCTGACTTTGATTGCCCAGTGTTTCATACTTCACGACGACTTTGCCCGGCGCTGGTATTTTCCTGCCTGTCACGAAGGCTGTAAGGCGAGACTCTCCCCCCGGCTCCTCCGCGAGCTCATTCCCACATACACCCACGGCGAGCACATTGGGTGGCCTGAAAGTCGGCAACCAGAACTCGACAAACTTCACTCCTCCTACGCCATCGCTGCCCGCATTTAGCAAATCCGTCGGCCCTGGCATTGGACGTTCTACTAGTCCTGGACTGAAGAAGCCAAGCAAACCCTCCCTGCGCCCAGAGTCGCCGTCGCGCAAACTGCAAATGACGCCTGGGCCGAGGCCTTCACTGGCAACCCCCAACAGAGTCCCTTCCAAGTACACGTCTCCTACTGGCAATAGATTTGCTCAGAGCGTGCGTGGAACGGCTGGGGATCCTAGCAAGACACCCGGCAGACTCGACAGGAAACCTAGCGTGGGACCTCGCAGTGCTTCTGCCCTGGGCCTGTTTGACGAGGAAGCCACACCCACCGCCTTGCAGCGGACCAAAACAAACGGAAGCGTAACGTCGGTCTCGTCATATAGCTCACAGTTTCGGGTTCCTTCGCGTGCGGGCTCCAGAGCAGCATCGAGGGCAACCAACGATCATGAGGTGGAACGGTTGAGGACACAGCTTGAGGATCGTGAGAGACAGTTGAGAGACCAAGCAGCCACGTTAGCAGAGATGGAAAGCAGTCTTACTGAGCTGCAGACACTAATGGAAAACTCCGACATGACAGCCATGAAACGAAATAGTCTCGATGATAAGGACTCCGCGCAACTTCGAATGCTGGTTAGAGAAAAGAACGACAAGATCGCCATGCTTACGGCCGAATTCGATGCGCACCGAGCCGACTTCCGCAGCACCATCGATACCCTGGAGATGGCTAGTACTGAAACTGAGCGAGTGTATGAAAAGCGCATCGACGAACTCATGGGAGAGATTCGAGAGCTCGAGTCTCGCACTGATGATGTAGATGTGGTTGCCCGGCAATTGAAGCAGCTTGAAGAGTTGGTACAAGAATTGGAGGAGGGCCTCGAAGATGCACGACGTGGCGAAGCCGAAGCCAGAGGGGAGGTCGAATTCCTTCGCGGTGAAGTCGAGCGAACGCGTACCGAGCTGCGCCGCGAACGCGAGAAAGCCTCAGCTACGATGAACGGCTCCGGAGGCCCATCAAACGGCGATCGGGCTTCTGTATCCAAGGAACTCGAGCAGAAGGAAGACGAGATTCGAGGGCTGAAGGCTATCATCCACTCCCTCAGTCGAGATTCTGTCCCCGATACCGAGAAACCGGAAGACCCCTCGATCCGCGAGAACGCTATGGCGCGCGAGAAGTTGGAGAGAGAGCTCGCGGAGCTTCGTGCCGTTGTCAAGGACAAGAACCACCGCGAGGAGGAACTTGAGCGGGAGGTGGAGATGCTGCGTAGGGGTAGCGCCACAACTCAACGATCTGGTTCCATGACAAACGGTGGCGCCCAGCGCTCGTCACTCCGCGACTCACGTGACACCGTGGTGTTGACGCGGAACAACGAGCCTCGATCCCCCGAGGCGACGCACAAGCGTGGCCGCACCTTGGACACCATGCCTGAGAGCGATACCTACTCATCAGTTACTGAGAATAGCACTCTCTGGTGCGAGATCTGTGAGACTGGCGGTCACGACATTCTCACCTGCACCAACATGTTCGGCACCGACGGCGGCAAGACCAATGGTGACGGGAGGTCCATCAAGGACGTGACAAGAGAAGCGTTGAAGCCCATGGACGATGAGCACAAGCCCCCTCCTCTGTCGCCGAGACCCAAGGCATCATCTTCTCCTCCGGCTACCCTGCCTGCTGCTCCCCCAATCGTCAAGATCCTGCCCAACCCCATGGATAATGGACCTGTTGCTGGCAAGGATAGCGGCGTGGTAGACAACTCCAAGTGGTGCGCCCTTTGCGAGAGAGACGGGCACGACAGTGTCGATTGTCCGTTTGAAGATGCGTTCTAGGGGTACTGACTTCTACTCTTGGAAGCGAAGGACGCCCGCCACTTTTTGATGGTCCAGGTCTTGGTCTCATTGTTATATCGTCTTGAATCGCTTGGAGAGGTCAGCCTGTACGATGGGCGGGAGTTGTGTAGGATTTTGGGTGACAAAGCGGTGGTAGTTTTCTGTTCGTCATAGCATTTGTAGCGATGATACCACAGTTCACAGTAACGTTTCGAGGAGTGGAGGAGACGACACAATGGCCGTGGGCTTTTGGTACTGAAGCCACATGGCTTCTACAACATCTTAATAGTAGACCTTAAAAATAAGAAGATCCTACTACAGATTACAGGCAACATATCGATGGCTCTGTCGCATGTGATGAATTGTTCTCGAAATCTGAGGCCGGCTGCCAGCACTTGCTGAAGGGACGGCTGCATTCGGACGGCAGGGGTCTTCCCGTCGGTAGCGGCCGGGGCTGCTGAGCATTCAATGCCGTCTCCCGAGTTGGGTCTGTAGGGTGTTCCCCACCAGCCAGAAGGAGGTCCCCGTGGCGTTTCACGGTCTCTGCGCACGAATCCTTAGCTCAGCCGGGCATGGCGCAGCCAGGACAAGTACCACTGACTGGATGAGAAGGGCGGCAACCTTCAGCAGCAGCAGGAGCAATTGATCTGATGTTTCCCGTTCAATCGTCTCCCACGTCTCAAAGTTTGCAGTATTTTCACATCCTCAGATCGCGCGTCTATCCTCACATCCACCATCGATTCTCGTCACCCTCTGCAACCTGCCTTTGCTATTTGCGTCACCTTTCGCGCGGTTCCGGCGGATACACTAGAGCACAGTCCCGCGTTCCCCGAAAACGACTTACAGAGCGGCACTGGGACCTGACGTACTACCGTACCCATCCTTGGCCTCTTTTTTTTTTAACGGACCTGCGTCAGCTCCTTGCCCACTCACGGTTGCCGGGGTTGTGAGAGCTAATAGCTGTCCACTGCTCTGCTGTTCCTGATTCTTCACGGAGCCCAGTGACGCGCGCGCGGAAAGGTCGACGTAACCTCAATTCGCATCGAGGCTGTGCAGCTTTTCCTTTCCTTTTTACTTCTTCCTTCTTGCTTTTGTCCGTTGTGATCGCCTCACCGTTTCTAAACTGTTTACCGCCAACGAGGAGCTGTGTGATTCGACTCCCAATTGTTTGAAACCCCGATTCCGCCGAGAGAGAGAGCAGACCCTCCCCCGGACGAACCTCGAAACCGCAACAGCATCATACAAATCGCATCGTCGAATTGTCGAATTGAAAGTAGCCCACCATGGCGCAAATGCTCCTTGATATCGTCTACTCCTTCGGGAACTGCCTAAACTGCTTCCCCGGCTCCCCGACCCTCAAGATCAACAGCCGCAACTTCAAGATTCTCCGTCTCCTCGGCGAGGTAAGCCCACCTCAGCATCTCCAGTGACTGGCCCAGCAGCTAATGAACCCCTCCCCTTCGCACAGGGCGGCTTCTCCTACGTCTACCTCGTCCAGGACACATCGACCAATGAAGAATTCGCCCTCAAGAAGATCCGATGCCCCTTCGGCGCCGAGTCCGTCGCCCAGGCGATGAAGGAGGTCGAGGCCTACCGCCTCTTCGCCCGCGTCCCGGGCATCATCCACGCCGCGGACCACGCCATCGCCACCGAGCGCGGCGGCGAGCCCGGCTCCAAGACCGTCTACGTCCTGCTGCCCTACTACCGCCGCGGCAACCTCCAGGACCTCATCAACGCCAACCTCGTTAACCACACCGCGTTCCCCGAGCGCCGCCTCATGCTGCTGTTCCTCGGCGTCTGCAAGGCCCTCCGCGCGATGCACAAGTACAGTGGCGGCCCGCCGGTGGCCATGGAGCGCATGGAGATGGGCAACGGCGACGAGGAGGACTCGACGGAGAACAACAGCAAGAGGAAGAAGGGCAAGAACAAGGGCGGGAACAGGGTCACGAGCGCCGCGGCAGGAGGCGCCGACGACGAGGACGAGGAGGACCAGCAGAGGCCCTTGATGGAGGGGGAGACGCCTGGGTCGGGCGACGTGAAGTCCTAT
The DNA here is from genome assembly GCF_026319265.1 of Colletotrichum chrysophilum. Classification (NCBI taxonomy): domain Eukaryota; kingdom Fungi; phylum Ascomycota; class Sordariomycetes; order Glomerellales; family Glomerellaceae; genus Colletotrichum; species Colletotrichum chrysophilum. The sequence continues at coordinate 248,277 of NW_026517291.1, read as the reverse complement.
TCGCATCGCGACATCAAGCCCGGTAAGCTTCCATCCATCCACTCAGTAGACAGCCAGTACAGGGAACTAACAGTTATGGCAAAACAGGAAACATCATGATTGACGACTCGGGCTCCAACCCAATCCTGATGGACCTCGGCTCCATCGCCCCGTCCCCGATTGCAATCACCTCGCACTCCCTCGCCATCGCGACGCAGGACATCGCCGCCGAGCACAGCACCATGCCCTACCGCGCCCCGGAGCTCTTCGACGTCCGCACAGGCACCGTGATCGACACAAAGGTGGACATCTGGTCGATGGGCTGCACGTTGTACGCATGCCTCGTCGGCAAGTCCCCCTTCGAGGCCCGCTCCGACGAGACGGGTGGTTCGCTGAGTCTCTGCGTTCTCGGCGGCGACTGGCGGTTCCCCGACGAGGGCGTTAGGCGCACCGGCACGGGCATGAAGGGCAAGGCCGTTGATTCGGGCAACGGTGGCGCATCAGCCAGCGAGCCCAAGATCAGCGAGCCCATCCGCGACGTTGTGAGGAAATGTCTCAAGGTCGAGCCGGCTGAGAGGCCAGACATTGACGAGCTTATTGACATGGTGGAAACCGTCATTGAGGAGCTGCCTCAGGAAGGTTCGCTGTGAATGGAAAAGTTTGGGTTGGAACCGTGTATTGTATTATGATCTGTTCACAATTATTCCCGGGGAATTTGCAAGGCTTTTTCAAAGTCACCGCGGCGTTCTGGGGCGGGCGCTTGTAGGATCAAGGAACTAGAAAGTCATTCTGATTTCAAGTGTTGTTTTACATAGGTATTGACGCGTCCTCAGACTCAAGTCAGGAGCATGTTCATCTCCTGTTATCCATCCATCACTCATTAGGTGCCGAATCACACCGCCAAGGTCATCTTTACGCTTTCTCAAAAGTCATCAAATGGCGTTGCAATTTCGTCGACTTCGGCAATGTCCGAGTCGCATTCATGATCGAGACCGCAGTCGCTGAGGCATTCATCCTACAGTTCCAGACGGTACGATGCAATCTCGAACGGTCGCAAGGTGATGTTGAACTTTCCATCGTCGATCTTGATCTCCTCGAGGTCATCCTCAAGCAAGTTGCACTTGTAGACGCGCTTGACGTCCCAAGTCGTCTCAATGGTACCCTTGCTTTGTCCACCAAGACTGTCATATACGCGCAGGATGACATTGCGGCCCTTGCGCTTGGGGAGGTCACCGCGAGTGACGTCCTCGTCATCCTCGCCACGCTTGACAGTGTCAAGGACCAAAGAGCCGTCTCCAGTGAGGGTGACTGGGCTCTTCGTCAGGGTCGACTGCGCAGCATCCGGCGCCGAGAGCAACTTCAGAGGGTTGTTAAAAGCGTAAGCCGCGCGGACAGTCGACGAACTGAGATTACCCTCGTGAGGGAAGATGGCCCAGCGGATTTGGTGTGTGCCCATATCGGCATTGCCGTCAGGGGCCTTTGGTGATCGCAGAAGCGAGAGACGCATCAAGTTGCCGACGGTGGCGAAACCGTACTTGCTGTCGTTGAGAATGGAGACACCGTAGTTGTGCTCGGACAAGTCAGCGAACCGATGGCAACAGACCTCGAACTTGGCCATGTCCCAGCTTGTGTTGTAGTGAGTAGGGCGTCTGACGACGCCATACGCTGACTCATAGGATGCCTCGGTGTTCCTGACGTCGACGGGGAATTCGACCTTCAGGAACTTCATTGCCTCGTGCCAATCGACTTCAGCGTGGCACTCAATCCATGATTGCACTCCCTTAAGAGCAGCTGAGAGGGTAATCGTAGATTTCAAGGAGCTTTGCTCGCTGATCTTAATCTCCGTCGTCAGGCTGACACGGTGTGACTTTTGCTCGGAAATGGAGGTCTTCCCGCAGGTGAGCTCCTTCCTGGTGTCAAGATGGTAGACTTCGACATCCCAGGCTTGCCAGTAAAGGGGCTTGTCGTCAAAGACGACGTACTGGTTTGCCTTGCCTCCCTTTTCAATGACTTCGCGATCAGCGACGCGGTCATACAAAGAGGTGATGTAACCATCTTCGACCTTGACACGGAGCTGGTCATTCTGCAGCACGAAGACACCATCGCTGACCTCCTCGATTGTGACAGCTGGCTTCTCCTCATCGACCTTGAAGGGGCGAATGGCAAGCATTTGCCCGTCTCCGCAAGCCACACCAGCCTCGTTCTCAGCAATCTCGACAACCTCTCTTCGGTGCCAAGGGAGTGTATTCAAGGCTACGGTCTCGCTGATGCGACCAGTGGTAGTGGTAGAGACGCCGAGGACGTTGTGGAGATCCTTGAGGATCTTCTCGCCCGTCTTGAATACTTTGTCGTAAAGCTACCAAGATTAGCGGATTCGACGGTGAATCGAAAGGCAGTGCTCACCTCATCAGAGTCATCATAACACATTTCAATGGAACTGCCAGGGAGACAGTCATGGAACTGGCAGAGGAGGACAGCCTCCCACATATCGTCAATGTCCTTCTTGGGATATTTGTAGTCCTTTCCATTGTCGCTCAGAGTGGCAATGGTGGCAAGCCACTCAATGTCCCTGAGTAGGCTTTCAGACTTGCGGTTGTTGTACTTGTTGTTAGCTTGAGTAGTGTAGGTACCACGGTGAAGCTCAAAGTAGAGTTCGCCGTACCAAGTCACGAACGTCTTGGCCTTGGGCTCCAACTTGTCAAAGAAGTCATCGACGGTCTTTCCCATGTGCACTCTAGGCAGCATGCCAACCTGATCGGACATACCGCGGCATCGGCGAAGCTTCTCAAGGTGCTGCCAGGTAGGGCCGCCGCCACCGTCACCCTTACCAAAGACAAGCAGTGAGGTGTGATCTTGGTCCATGGACTTGTGCTGACTGACACTTCGCTTTACGTCGCCGAAGTGGGCTTCGGCAGTGTAGGTCTCGGAAGGCGGCATGTGGCAGATGACCTGGCTACCGTCAAGAGCAACCCAGTTGAAAGTGGTGTGCGGGAAATTGTTGATGTTGTTCCAGCTCAGTTTCTGGGTGAGGAAGCGGCTCATTCCAGCCAAGCGGCAAAGCTGAGGAAGCTGGGCAGAGTACCCAAAGGTATCAGGGAGCCAAAAGGTTTGGCAGCGTTCGCCAAAGTTGCTTTCAAAGAAGCGCTGGCCGTAGAGAAACTGCCTTACCAAAGACTCTCCGCTGGGCATATTGGTATCGTGCTCAACCCAGCTGCCACCAATCGGGTGGAATCTGCCCTCCTTGACCTTCGTCTTGACGCGATCGAACGCGTAGGGGTATAGCTCCTTGAGCCACTTGTATTGTTGAGCCTGCGAGCACGCAAAGTGCAATTCGGGATAGCGGTCCATCAAATCGCATTGGTTGGACCAAGATCGCACAACCTTGCGTTTCGTCTCGGCCCATGGCCACAGCCAGCAGCTGTCGATGTGGCAGTGACCAATGCCGTAAACCTGGTGGTCCTTGTCGGTGCTGTAGACTTTGTGAGAGTCGACATCTGGACCAAGGTACTCTTGTGCGATCTTTCGGCATTTTAGAATGGAGTCTTTGTTGCCGAGCTCAAAGGCGTCAATGATATTAGTGGCGACCTTGAGGGCCTTGTGCTGCTCCCATGACTCCTTGGGGAATTCGCGAGCAGCATCCCCAATGATCCAAATGTCGATCCAGAGGGCTCTCGCCTGGGGGTTGACGGCGACAATGTCGGCCTTACCGAGCTGGAAGTACTTGTTAGGATCCGGGGGTTGGATAGAATCTCCGCCGGGAGCGTTGCCGAACATGCCATTGCAGGCCATTTCGATGTAAATGGTGTGCTCCTTGCCGTCTTTAAACTCCTTGGGCAGAATCCATTCCGTACGTTCGCCGCCTCCGGTGAGGCCCTGGAGTGGCTTGCCGTCTTCAGTCCAGACCAAGCCCTCATTGTTGGCGTCCCAGTGCAATTCAAGTAGCTCCTTGTCACGCAGCTCTTCTGGTACGGTCAGAATGACCTTGAACCAGTGGGTGGACCAAGACGGTCCAAACCAAGCGCCAACCTCGGTCTTTTTGAATTCGTGAGATACGGCGTCTTCGAATGTCGGCCGGGTGGTATCAGGAGCGTCCCAGACGGACAGCTTGACATGAGGCTCGCCTGACGCGGTGCCCTCCGTCATCATCCTGGTCTACAATTAGCTGAATGTTCCCCAGATGGGGTACAGGGCGCAGTGGGGTTCACGTACGCCAGCAGGTTGTATTTCTCCCATTGTCCGCTGGAGTAGAACTGGTTAATTCTCTCCTTGTAGATGTTGGAGATCCATTGTCCGACGGGCCGCTGGGCCAGAGCTGGGTAGTCGCTCTTGCTCTTGAGTTCTCTGCCGCCACCCATAGTGGGCTGTCCTGAAGTGTTCTCGAGGGCGTGCTTGCCGGTCTGTTTCAATCGATTGAGGGAGCTGGGTGGAGCTGAGCGATTGTTCAGGCGACGATTACGCTGGAGCTCCGTGAGATGGTGATGGGTCGGCCTTGGGGTGGGTGATGGAGATGATGCGCCCTTATCAATAGCTTGTGAAGCTCTTAGGGCGTCGTTCATATACTGATTGAGGGTCTTTGATTGTTTTTGCTCACTGCGAGAAGGATGTCTGGTTAGCTTTCCTTGAAATCGAACGAAAGCAAGACGGACTCGAAGCTCCCGGGGGGAGCTAAGGCAGAGCACGGGAACACCCTGGCGCAGCTGGGCGACCACTGAAACACAGCCAGTGGGAGCGTGCGGGGACAGGCCGGTGCAGCCAAAGTGCGGGGAGGTTGGGTGTAGGTGGGCGTGTGATGGAGGGTGACGCAGCCGTCATGCGATCCCCCTTGATAGCCGGCGCATCACCGAGCTCCTCGGCGGATAAGGTCGTTTGGCACCGGGAATGTGTGTCTTACCTCATCTCGTCGACTTGGTGATCCAACGCCCAGAGTCTAAGACAGGAAGGTGATGGACGCGGAGAAGGACTGGATAGAACAGATGACTAGTGATTCGGCAGAATAGGCTGGTAAGGATACGAAAAGAGAATGAGGACAGACAAGCCACGCCGCAGAGGTACTCCAAGCAGTGCGATCACGATGCACAAGGTTGACGATGCAGGACGCCATGTGGCAGAGGACCGTTGAAGGGGTGGTGATGGAATTCGTGACGGAATAAAAACCATCAGTAACTCGAGAAGAGAGCGCTTGCCATGTTGACCAGAAACCTTCGACGTTGACCAGCTGCGTCGGGGTCGAAAGGCAGCTGGTATCCAGAGTTTCGGAAGCATGCATGCCTCGCCGCCTTCCTGCTGGTCAACTCTATGATGCTTCGGAAGGCGAGATGCTGGGATATTGCCAGAGCGAAAAGACGGCACGACAAATGATGAGGTAAACTGTGCAAGGCTCTTGCTCCCACCTGCTGTCCATTCTTGCTGCTATTCTCGACGATCCTTCTTGCTGCCATTCTCTATTGTCGCTATTGCCCTGCCTCTTGCCATGGCGACGGCTGGTAATCATGTCGCCGACCAGTACGGCAGGTTAAACACAGTGCAGGGTGGTGCTGCGGTTGTGGCAGGTGACGAAACCAGAATGCACAGCCAGTGCAACGTCCTGCCACAAACACATCAACAAGAGGGAGACAGTAGTATTCAAGGTCATCTGTATGCGAGTAGAGTTGCACAACAGTTGCACAGCAGTTCCACAAGACTCAGTACACACGAGGTGCAACCTTGAGAGACATCGTCCTGTCCGCGTGTTTTAGCGATGCATTCGCCTGTATGTATGGGCTGTCAGTCGGGGTGGATATCTGGGGAAATCAAGTCATCGTGCAGCATCGTATCCCCATCAAGCGAAATGCGGCACGATCGCGATTCGGAATGCCCTCGCGGCCCATCTGCCCCAGATGACCAGCCGAAGGACGATTTGTTTTCCGGAATCCACGGTTGACCGAGAAATTGATCGGAAACCCCATGGATCGGGGCGACGACGGGAGCTCGGGGGATGGGGACGGCTCCAAGCGAAAACAGAAGGCAACGTGGAAGTGGTTCGAGGTCCATCTTGGTGCATTTCGCGGCGCCAAAAAGCTTCCAGAATATCAGCAGATGTCAACCAATTAAGGTTTACCGACCCATCTCGCTTAAGTGGTCACGGCTCACAATAGGACGATGTTCGCCCGATCTGAAAGCGTGCGCTCGGAACAAGATGAACTGGTCTTTGAACTGGTCTTGAGATGTGTGGAAAATATTCGTCTTGTTTCCTATCGACGGGATGCGGGATATTTAAACTACGTAGTAGCCAGAAAGTGAGGTATGCAGATCGCCCAGGGTAACAACCAATCATCACATCATTGTCCATGTCCGTAACACCGTAGAAAATCCGAAAAAAAAAAAAAGAGTAAAGATGCGCCTCCAACACCGTCCGTGCCGTTCCAAATCAAGATGACAGACCCGAGTCCTTGGCCCGGCTTCCAGTGCCGGTGCCGGTGCCTTTGTGAACAACTTCCGAGCCGTCTTCCTCATCCTCATCTTCATACAGGTCAAGGTCGTCCTCCTCATCGTCGTAGTCTTCCACCTCGCCCTCCTCGAGCTCGTCATCCAAGGGCTGGTCAAAGTCATCGTCGGCCTCGCTCTCACTCTCGCTCTCGCTTTCCTCAAAGCCGAGCACGCCGAGAATGGGCACCTCGATTTTGCGGTACTGGCTCCTGATCATTCCGTCGGCCATCTCGAACAGCTTGGAGTCCTTGTCTGGTGGGGGCTCCTTGTCCATGGAGAAGTGAGCCTCCTCTTGGTCAGCAAGGTCGTCTAGCGCCGGGATGTGCGGCGACGGAAGACCCTCGGGGATATTCATGACCCAGCGCCGGACACCTTCGCCCTTGGCCACTCGGGAGCGGGTGCTCTGTGCTCTTAACCCCGACCGGAAATGGCGCTTTTGCCTCCGGCGTCTCCGCTGAATCCGGTCGCGAATGTACCACGCCACGACCAACATGGCAGCCTGCATCATTTCCTGGCACTTTTGCCTGTGCATGTTTGCCCAAGCCTGACACCTTTGCTGCTGTGCATTAGAAATGGCCTGGCACCGTTGCTGGTAGTAGGCGGCAATGCGTGATACCATGGCGACGTATCTCGGGTCCATCGGTGGCTGACTAGGGTCCGTGCTTGGTGTCGGGATAGAGGTCGGCTTCGCCTGAGCTGTAGGCTGGGAGCTTGACGGCGATGGTGACTCCCTCTTCATCGGGACATTATGGTCGTCGAGGTTGGCCTCGGCAGCCTTGCGTTTCAGTTGAGCAGACAGCGGAAGGGCGGGTTTTCGGAAGGAGAGATGTTCGGGGGGAGGCGTGACGGGGGCTAAAGGGTTGAAGTTGATGGTAGGTAGATGCGCAGCCATAAAGGGTGGTTTTTCCAAGCAGCTTTGCTGTCGTGATATGTGTTGTTGGGCGGCGGTCTCGTTGAAACGGCTAATGTCTGATATCGTGGATATCGATGGGCGAGCGGCGGGTCGCTCTTGTTTCGGTTGTTTTTTGCTGGTTGGCAATAGACGCACTCGAGAAGAAGGCGAGTGAGTAGTAAGAAGTATTGTATTTGCGCAACTCTCGAAAGTCGTAGGAGAGGCGGTAGTAATAGTAAGACGAGAGGAAGAGACGGATGGTCGGGGGGTGTGGTGGTGTAAGAGTAGTTGTACTGGTGGCAGCAGATGAGACGGATTTTGGTGTGATGGGTGTGTAAGTGGACGGGGATCCGCTGAAGAGCAGACAGGCAGGCAGGATAGACGTATCAAACCAAGTGCTCGGTAGGAAAGGAGGGGGAAACGGGGCGCTGAAAAAGAGATATATACCTACATGGCCACATTTCAAATCGGAAAGGCAACATGACGGCGCATGCTGCCATGTTTGGGCCAAGGGTCTGATGATAAATTTGGGGAGTGAGCGGGAATGGGCTGAGAAGGAGTCGAAATCGGTCGATACCGAATGGCAACCGCGCCGTGCTGTTGGGGCCAGGGCGATACGTACCCCAGGGTACCCTGCCGCCCTACCGCGTGCGCGCAGGGACTTTCACCGACTCGTTGCACACTTCCATCCGCTTCAACGGCCAGCGGGCTGCCCGTCAGTGACAGGCAATCAATGGAATCCAGTCGCCTTAATTTTTTCCTTTCTTTTTTCCCCTTCCCTTTGCCCTCCTGTTCTGCTTTGTTCCATGTCTGTCATGCCCTGCAGCACACCCCTCGGGTACTCTAACAGACCAATCCGAAGCCAAGGAATGCCTTGACCGCACTCAACAATGGCATTCTGGCATCCAACAGACACACCCAGCACCGCTGACTGCAACCAGCGTGCCGGCATAGGCTTACAGCTGGCGTCCTTCCGACCCGACCTCATTACATTCTCACATCACCAAGGTGGACTCTCATCCAAGCATCATACACTTTCCTCGCTATGGCATGCTACGATCTTAAGCCACGCTGCCCTACCCACACGTTCCCCATATGCCGTGTTCCCACATCCACATACGATAATGTTCTCAGGGAGGGTATCATCAGTTGGCAGGGCCAGCATACCTAACGTCAAGCACCCCATCCTACAGTAGCCACACTCGCACAATAAGACGCACCACACCTTCTATTGACTCCAGTCAGACCCTATTTCCCCTTCTTTTCCCGAAAGCCGCGCCGGGTCCTGACATGTTTCCGTCATCTGCCATGCCGCGTGCTACTGGCTTCAACCCGGTAACCATTCAGGAACCATGATTCCCATTGCGTGCCTACCAGGCCTGGATTTGGACATGGGGAAGTTGGCGGCTGCCATCAAAACTCGAGATAGAGTGCTCCGGGGTGGCGGCATCCCATATCGTCTGCCCATCTTTGATTGCCTACAGGCCACAGTCATCTGCTGCAGCGAGCATTTGGGAGCACTCCCTCGGGCTGACTGTTCCCCTTTTGGGGGCCCAGCGGTGCGTTGATCACAATGGTTAGCGAGCCATGATATGGCCATCCATGATGCGACCCCCGCCCTGTCAATCTCAACATGACGGTAACATCATTCGACCATCGCCCGCACAGCAGCGCCAACGGACCTGCCTCGCTGCCAACTGGTTGCTCCTACTGCACGTCGACCGCGTGTTAGTGGTCATCTAGGCGCTGCTGCCGTCCAAACACTGTGTTTATGCAACCCCCCCCAACCCAAAGTGCTGTAGCGGTGCGGCCCAACTTACAAACGAAGGCGGTGGACGGAGGGAGGAAATACAGTCTCGACACAGTGCTTCGACCCCACCACCAATACACACACACATCTCACTGACATGGAATCTACAGACGGGCCTCCAACAGCGCGGTCCTTTGGTCCTGCAGCTCCGTTCCATTTCTGTGGTCCCTTAGTTGTTTGGACCCAACAATGCACCAACGGTGCCCATGATTGTCGTTCCTACGTACGACTGGCCCAAATAAATGACGCTAGACGCAACCGACTCTCGTAAGACGATGATGCACACCAGGCAGGTACCCGGAAAAAGCACCAACACTGTCTCGAATCTTCTCTCTTGTTTGCCATCTGTTTAGACTCACAGCGAATCTTGCTGGGCTGCTTATGGATCATTTACCTTATCTGAACAACTCCTCACACTCAGACCAGGACAGCCGGAGCATTGCAACGGATACAAACGAAGACCCCTAATTCCGATCGTGGCCCTGCTCCATAAACCCCGTTTCTTCTCCGCCACGCGTGTCGCGCATCTCCAGTTCCATCTTACATCCGGTTTGCGATGTTTCGGCGATAACAAAACCTAACGTACGGCGAACAGTCATCGACTTACAAACCATCGGCCGGTGTCGTTTGCTGCTATCTTGGTCCGTCGCATCTCCCCCAAGCCTTCGGGCCAACTCGACACACATCCGTACAGGGTTGTCGCCTAATTTTATCGCCGCCCCGACCATGCCATGCCATTTCTCTCTCCATGTCCGTTCCACGCCGTCCCATCCCTTTCGCTAGGTAGCCATACCTACCATGCCATGCTACCTGGCGTGCCTAGGTGCCTAGATCCGTTCCAAGCCCTTCCCATAGGCCCCCACCCCCTGGCGACCTGTCCCAGCCCGGCGAGAGCCGCGATGCAAATACGCTGAGGTGAACGGTCCCAGACGCCTGGACTACCGGCCCCACAGCACAGCGCAGCAGCCTGTCAGGCGCCCGCCCTCCAGCGAGATCCCCCCTATGGGTCCCCATGGGTTACGATCGATTCGGGCGGATTCGAGGCCACGGTCCCGAAAAATCTCGCGATGTTCTACGACTACAACGCCGCTCGCATGATTCGCGTCCAGCCTGAACCAACCCCGGCGCCCGCCCTCCACCCGGCTCATTATCTCATCATTTCCCTCCCCCGAACGTCACAACACCACATTCCTCGCCGCGCCTAGGCCCTTTACCCTTACCTTCTTAGGGCTATTCCTCTTGTGCCGAATCGGACAAACGCCTGAACCGACGTCACTCCCGAACAGCTCATATTGATGATATGCTCACATGTTGGCCCGATCACTCACCACACTCGCCTGTCATGACCTGGTGCCCCCGTTACTGACTGCTTCCCGATTGTCTATCCCCGCATCTCTCCGCCTGCGCCGCAATGGCTATCGATGGGGTTTCGGCCAAGACGTTGGGGTTGTGGGAATGCCGTCCTGGCAATCGCCTGCTGGTGTCTTTGCCAGGGGCAAGAAGACAACGTCAACCGTGAAGCTTGACGATCTACCCCAGGGACTCCTGCTGCCGTTAGATCCCTGTCCCACGCAAGATGAGGCACCGGCCTATCCAACCGTGGTGCTGCAGGCCTGTCAAAACATGCAAAAGTTCGACAACTGCGTGCTACTGACGCGTGTTGGTGGCTTCTACGAGCTGTACTTTGAGCACGCCGAGGAGCTTGGCCCCTTGCTCAACCTCAAGGTCGCCCAGAAAAGGACGAATGCGGGCCCCGTTTCCATGGTAAATCTTTCTCACTTTTGTTCAACGCCGTGCTCGTATCCTCCTCAGGTCTGATATGTGATGGCTAGGCCGGTTTCCCTTTCTTCCAGCTGGACCGTTTCCTCAAGATCCTGGTCCAGGACCTGAATCGCTACGTCGCCATTGCTGAAGAGTTCCCCAACAAGGCGCCCGAGAAGATTAAGTCTGGTGGGCTGATGTACGATCGCAAAGTTGCTCGTATTATCACGCCAGGAACTCTCATTGATGAGAATTTCATGGATCCATATGCAAACAACTATGTGCTGGCTGTCCATGCCCATACGGCCGCGGCCCAGTCCGGAAGCGAGGGGGAAGACTCGACCCATTCAGCCGCTGACCAGAGTCTGACTCCGGCAGCTGGTGACCCTGCCGAACCACTACCACTGGGCCTCGCGTGGTTGGACCTGTCCACCGGCCAATTTTACACTCAGGCTTCCGATCTCACAGCGCTGCCCTCGATCTTGTCGAGAATATGCCCCAGAGAGGTCGTCTTAGACAGCGAGCTCCAGACCCAAACCGGCCATGGGCTGTTTTCCATACTGGCTGAGGACCGGCACCTGGTCACGTATAGCCCGTTCGGCGAAATTAGGCGTCTTTCTGATTGGACACCCATGCTCGAGACTGAGATCCCGCAGCCTGTCCGGGACGCCTTCACTGACGATGAGGTGATGGCGGGGAGTCTGCTCCTCCACTACGTCAAGGAGCGGCTACTGGGGCTAAGCATGAAGCTGCAGCCGCCGCAGCGTCATGAGAACATGCAAATTATGACCATAGACAAGAACAGCATGCGCTCCCTGGAAATTAAACAGACCATCAGAGATGCGAACTTCCGCGGTAGCCTGTTACACGCCATCCGGCGGACTGTCACGAAGAGCGGTGCTCGACTGCTCAATGATTTGCTCAGTGCCCCGTCAACATCCCTCGAGGTCATCAAGCTGAGGCAGGATCTCGTCGCACGATTCATCGAAGACCCGGACTTGCGGGACGCTGTGGTTGTACTGCTCCGCCGCAGCCACGATTCCCAGCGGCTGGTGCAGAAGTTTGCGCTGGGCCGAGGAGAGCCGGACGACCTAGTAGCCCTGGCCAACACCACTCAGGCCACTGACAGCATCAAGCAGCTGCTTCTAGCAGCATCCGACGAGTCCGCATGCCTATCGCGGATGAGCTCTCGACTCGACCTGAAGAAGCCCTTGACTATGGCACGTCGCATCAAGGAAGCCATCGACGAAGAAGGCATCATCCATCAACATCAGATCGAAGAGAGCCAGGCAGGACAAATGATGTCTCTCGCGCAGGAAATCGTGAGCATGGAAGGCTCACAAGAAGACGCCGACGCCCTGCCAAAGGGTGCTGCTGCGGCTGCCAAGAAGAAACGCCCGACCTCTGTGCGAGAGGCGTACGCCGACGACAACGAGACGTGGATCATGAAGCCGAACGCCAGCAAACTTCTCCGCGAACTCCACAATGATCTGGCCACTCTTCATGCCAAGAAGGAAACACTCACGGAAGACCTCCGCGAACACCACGGTGCCACTTCCTTGACCCTCCGCTGGAGCCCCGCTCTCGGCCACTTCTGCCACATCAAAGGCAAAGATGCTCGCTCCGTCTCCGCCGACATCAAGGCCCTCAGCGCAAGCCGTTCGACACGTTCGTTCCACGAGCCCGAATGGACTCATCTCGGCCAGCAGCTCGAACAGGCCCGGCACAGCATCCGCACCGAAGAGCAGCGCGTCTTCCACGCCCTCCGCGCCGCCGTCGTCCTGAACCTCGTCAAGCTGCGTCGCAACGCCGCCGTGCTGGACGAGCTCGACATTGCAACATCGTTCGCCAAGCTCGCCGAGGAGCAGGGGCTGACGCGGCCGCTGCTCAACAACTCGTCGGCGCACACCATCATCGGCGGCAGACATCCTACGGTTGAGGGCGGCCTACACGAGCAAGGGCGCAGCTTCGTCCGAAACGACTGTCTCGTGGGCGGTCCCTCGGCCGGGAAGCTGTGGCTGATCACGGGTCCCAACATGGCCGGCAAGAGCACGTTCCTGCGGCAGAACGCCCTCATCACGATACTCGCGCAGATCGGCTGCTACGTGCCCGCGGACTACGCGGAGATGGGCATCGTGGACGCCATCTTCAGCCGTGTGGGCTCGGCGGATAACCTGTACCGGGACCAGAGCACCTTCATGGTGGAGATGATGGAGACGGCACAGATTCTCCGCAACGCCACGCCGCGGTCGTTCGTCATCATGGACGAAATCGGGAGGGGAACGACGCCCGAAGACGGCACGGCGGTCGCGTACGCTTGCTTGCACCATCTGGTCACAATCAACCAATGCCGGGCGCTGTTTGCGACGCATTTTCACAAGGTGGCAGACCTGGCCGAGGCCGAGGGGCTCTTACAGAACGGAGGCGTGGACACGTATTGCACGGACGTAGAGGAGGATGAAGATGGAGGATTTGTCTATATTCATAGGCTACAGAAGGGCGTCAACCGACAGAGCCATGCTCTGAAAGTTGCGCGGCTGGCTGATTTGCCGGAGCCGGCTATCAAGATTGCCAAGCAAGTGCTCGGTCACTAAGAATCTCATCTTGTACAATCACTCATACACACGGGCAATGAAGCAAAAGGGGACACACTGGATACGGCAGCACTTGTATTGTAGGACCTGCGACTTTGTGTACGTTAGCCATGATACCCAGTAAAAAGTAGGCTGAACGAGAGGAAAAAGATTTGTAAAGCATCCTCATAGGGTGGTGATGTGTGTGTCATCAAGAAAGATTCAGGGTTAAAAAGCTCTTGAACGTTTATATAATCATAGGACGCAGGTGGGTGAGTAAAAGTGAGATAGGAGTGGAAACTAACCTTTTGGACTTTGGGACGAGCATGCTTCAAGCATGTCACGTTCACCATTTCATCAGTCATGAGCCAGTCTTGCCGTCAAATGCGATGTGCTTAATTGACTGGCAACCCATCTATGTAGCCGTGCTTTAGATCGACATGTCGTCGTAAACCCAGTCGTAACCCAGATAGAAGCCGTCGTAACACCGATTTCCCGTCAAAGCATTTAGTCGCTGGGAAGGAAGTTAGCAAACACTGCAACACATCACTGGAAAGGGGTAGGGAGAAAACATACAAGAGACCGCCGAAGCCACCATCCTCGTCAGACTCCTCGTCCTTCTCGGACTCAGCCTTGGTCTCCTCCTCAGCAGCGGCGCCACCGGCAGCGGCGACGGGGGCGGCAGAGGCGTAGGCATCGGGGTTGGCGATGCGGTCCTTGAGCTCCTCGATCTCGGGCCAGCTGATCTCGGTCTCGATGGCGACAGCGAGAACGTTCTTGTAGCCGTTGAAGAAGGAGTGGATGACGGAGGGAAGGGTGGGGAAGTTGATGGCCAGGGAGACAGCGGCGATGGTGGCAATAGCACCGCCGAAGGCCTTGAGGAGCTGGTCCTCGGAGATGTCGAGAACCTCGGAGGGGAAGGTGTTGCCCTGGTCGTAGACCTGAGCGACGCCCATACCGTAGGTGAAGGGAGAGATGTTAAGCATGTTAAGGAGGGTAGCCTCGGAGGGGCCGACCTTGGTGTTGGCCTCAACGAGCTTCAGGTCCGAAACGATTTCAATGGTACCACGGGCAATCTTGGTGGGGACACCGAGGGCCTGGAAGAAAGAGGTCTTTCCGGGCTCCATGCCGGTGTTGCCAGCGGGAATCCAGACGTCGGAGGGAGCGACGGCACCGGCACGGGCAGGGGCGGCGACCTTGTTGGCGAGGATCTTGTCACGGATGTCCTTGAGGTCACCGTTGGTGAAGACGAAACCGACGTTGCCCTTGACGAAGGGGAGCAGACGCTCGTACTCGGGGGCATCGGGGATGAAGGTCTTGAGGGCACGGCGAACCTGGAATATTTGTTAGCATCGTGTCGCGCGATGGTTGACTCGCCATTGACTCCCCGAGAAAACGTACCATGGTGTTCTTGCCCATCAGGACGACACCCTCACCACGGAGGGACTGTCTGATCTCGTGCATCTGCTGAGACGAGACATTGTCGACGGAGACGATGAAGATGGACTTGTACTCCTCGAGCAAGCCCTTGAGCTTGTCGAAGTAGCCGGCCTTGTTCGCAGATTTGCCCCCCATATCTTCTTATTTTATGAAGGCAGGATGTTTAAGGGCAAATGAATTTGTTCCTTGTTGGTTGATGGGAAATTGGGGTATCAAAATGGTGATGTAGCAGGAAAGAAAAAAGAGCCTCCGCGAAGCAAGAAGGTTTTTGCTCTCTGCTGCTTCGCGAAAATGTGTGGACCCACCCGGGGCCGACGAGCCAGCCAATTCCACTGGACCTTAGGGCAACCAACGGGCGGCCGGGGGTTGCAGGTCTGAGGTGAGAGGGTCAAGCATCTGCTGCTGCAGGGTATGGTGGTCCAAGCTTTTGAGAAAAAAGATACATGCCAGAAGTATCTTTTTTTTCACTTCCATAGTGGGGCGCATTTCAGATGGCCGATGAGTTCTTCAGTGAAAGTCCTATTCTGACCTCAGTTCCTGGTGTAGACAAGCTCAATTGATCTAAATGAGCCTAGTCAACTTCCAGCAACCCGTAATGACGATGAAGATTCCGTACAACTTTGTCCAGCCCTGCGGCAACGTCATCTTTGCTGCCAGGGGCGGCAAGATTCACTCCTTCAGCCTGCAAGACGGCTCTCACATCTCAACATGGAAGCACCCCGACGTCGAAAAGGTCGCAGCTGCCTCGGCCACCAACGCCGCAGCAAAGGTTGAGATCGAAGTGAGCTCAGGAGTTCCCACACCTGATTCCCCGACCAATGATGAAGATGGCCCACCAGCCAAGCGCCAGAGGGTTGAGAAGGAGGATGAGGTCAAGGACGGCGATGCCATGGTTGTGGACGAACCTCAGAAGCAGGCCGAGGATCAGCAGCAGCAGCAGAACGAAAACGAGAAGAAGGGCAAAAAGGACAGGAGGAAGGGAAACAAGGGCAACAAGGCCCAACATCAGCAGCAGAGCAATCGCTTTGCGCGAGTTCCGGACCAGCCCGTCATCACACTCATGACAACAACCAGCACCGGCAGTCACTTGCTTGCCATCTCAGGTCATGACAAGGGCCTGTGGGTACTCGAGCACGACGGCAAGGGCGGCTTGAAAGAGCTGAGCCAGAGGTATGTCAGCCCTCGTCTCCCGTTTCCTGGGTGAGATAGACTTTAACACATGCAAAGGACAATGCCTAAACGCCCCTGCTCCGTCCTCATCTGCCCAGACGACGAGACGATCCTGAGCGCAGACAAGTTTGGCGATGTCTTCTCCCTGCCCCTTATCCCCTCTGATAAGCCTGCTTCCACTGATGCTCCCGAGGAGCCCGCCGGGCCGGCAACCCAAGCGTCAGAGGCCCAGCCCTTCAAGCCTGAAGCCAGCAACTTCACTGTGCACTCCAAAGCCAACCTCCGCGCCCTCAAGAACCAGCAGCGTGAGATGAACAAGTCGAAGCGCGACGCCCCCAAGGAGGATCCGACCTTCGAACACACCCTCCTGCTTGGCCACGTCTCTATGCTCACCGCCATGACGCTCGCCGAGAAGGGATCCCGCCGGTACATCATCACCGCGGACCGCGATGAGCATATTCGTGTCTCGCGCTACATGCCCCACGCCCACATTATCGAGGGTTTCTGTCTTGGCCACACCAACTTCGTCAGCGCCCTGACTCTCCCCAGCCAAGACGTTCTCGTCTCGGGAGGTGGAGACAGTGAGCTGTTCGTATGGAACTGGGAGGCCGGCAATATCTTGTCCAAGTTCGACATCTTGGAGCAGGTTCGCCAGGTCGAACAGGAGGCTGCCAAGGTCGCGGTCTCCCAGCTCCTGTCTGCCACTGTCCTCGCCAATGGTCTGCCGGTGCCCGTTGTTTTGGTGGTCTGTGAAGGGTACGTCTCTGTTCGCCATGTCTTGAAGTGCTCACACTGACCTGTCACTTAGTGTCCCTGCAATCTTCGTGCTCCGTGTCTCAGAACGAAACACTCTGTCCCACGTACAGACAGTCTCTCTCCCAGGCAACCCTCTACACGTTGCCCCCATCTCCAGCGATAGTCCTCTGAGTACCATCCTCGTCACGATTGACCCGGCGGAGTCAAGCACTAATGAAAACGGCCTCGTGTCTTACAAGTGGACCGGCGCTGCCTTCTCAACAACGCAAGACTTCGTACCCCAGGACGCGAGCTTGACGGAGAACGAGTTTGATCTGACCCAGGAGCAAGTACGCAAGCTGCTGTACAACATTGGAGATTTGCGCAAGAAGAACGAGGAGCAGGGTGAGGAAGGCGAGGAAGCTGAGCAGCCAGAGCAGCCACAGGAAGCATCATAGTCACATCTTCAAAGTAGACAAATACAAAAACATGTGTATCATCAAATCGATTCAACGGATTATCCTCTATGACCGTGAAACCGTGAACGCCTTCCTACCAAGTCTCGATGTCCGTCGAGCAAAGAAGCCAAATGATGTTTTTAACACGCAAGCGCTGGACCAGAAATCCCTGTACTGTGCTGGTCCATCGGAATCCAGCCTTCATTCTCGACGAACCGACTCAGCGCATCTAGTCGAGGCGTCCAGTCAGCTGCTGCCTCTTCCCACATGCAGCCGCCGAATGGCAGGCCTCTCTTTACCATTTCCATGCAACCGTTTCCATCCATTCGTGACTGGGAAAATATGCATTTCCGTTCCATAGAACAGATGTGAAGAACTGCCTCGATCCACGCCCCCTTCCCCAACACGCCGAAGATGCTCGTAATGTCAAATATCGTCAGAAGTTATGTCGTCTACTGGGAAGCGCACTGCACGCGCTCGGCGCCGTGGGGACCATCCTCGTCATCCTCGTCCATCGAGCCAGCGCCGCCAAAGACCTTAGCCTGTGCGCTGTTGTCCAGATCCTCGAGGTCCGCAGGCTCGGTCATGGCCTCAGGGGGAGGCACGGTCTGCAGAGACGGGACGGGAAGGAGCTTCTGGAGAGCCTCGAAGGCCGTCGGGTCGTCGGTCCAGTTCTTCTCAGGGAACTTGACGCTGAACTGGATGTACAGGTTTCCGAAGTCGTGGTGTCTCGGGGAAGGCATACCCTGGCCACGAACCATCTTGACAGCATCTACAGGTTGTTAGTTGGTCCGTATGGAAAACGACGGGATGGTATAACATACCAGGCGCAATAGCTTCACCGGGCAGGATCTCAATGCTGAGCCACCTGTCGTCGAGGTGCTCAATGTAGATGGTTCCACCAGCCAGAGCAGTGACCAGCTCGATCTCACACTGATAGAGGAGGTCGTCTTCCTTACGGGTGAAGCGGGGGTGGGGCTTCTGCTCAATCTCGAAAACGACGTCACCGGCCTGGATGCCAGGGGCCTGGTCACCCTCACCACGGAACTCAACCTTGGTACCGCTCCTAACACCGCGGTCGACGTGAACGTGGAGAACCTTGCGGTCGACGATTGTCTTCTTGCCGTTGCACTGCTTGCAGCGGTCCTTGTCCTTGATGGTCTCACCCTCGCCATTGCAGTCGGGGCAGACGGTCTGGAAGCGCTGGATCATGGGACCCATCTGTCTCATCATGGTCTTCATGCCGTGGCCGTCACAGCCGGCGCAGCGCTTAACGGCGCCGTCCTTTCCACCGCGACCTTCGCACTTGGGGCAAATGATGGAGCGCTGAAGGGCAAGCTTGGAGATCTTGCCACGGTAGACGTCCTCAAGAGAGACCTTGTGAGTGTGGTGAATGGTGCGGGCCTTGGGGGGACCGCGGTTGGGCATACCACCGCCGCCGAACATGCCGCCGAGGCCACCGCCGAAGCTGCCACCGCCGAAGAACTGAGCGAACAGGTCCTCGGCAGCCATACCACCACCACCGCCGGCACCACCCTCAAGACCGGCCTCGCCATATTGATCGTAGATCTGACGCTTCTGGGAATCGGAAAGGATCTCGTAGGCGTGGGAGACCTCCTTGAACTTCTCTTCAGCCTCGGGGTTGTGGGCGTTCTTGTCTGTTTGCAGTCCGTCAGCAAGCTACTGGCAGAACAGCGCAACTTGATTCACATACCAGGGTGGTACTTCAGGGCATTCGTCTTGTAGGCCTTCTTCAGTTCCGTCTCAGTCGCAGTCGGCGCCACCTGTCTCCCACGTTAATATTTCCGAACGACCATACAAAGAATATGCCGTGGGAACATACGCCGAGGGTGTCGTAGAGCTTCGTTTCCTTGACCATGGTGTATGTCGGTACAGTAATCCTTATCTAAAACCTTGGCGCTGAAATCGGGATTTGGGGGGTAAGGGTCCTTGGAGGGGCCTGCGGAGTCGGAGCCTGTCAGCGAAAACGAACAGCCAGAGTTTTGTAAGTTTCGTGGCCTCTGGTCATCGAACTTGCTCTGCCTGTGCAATTTGTAGGGAGATGGGTTTGCGCAGGAAGGAGGCCTCGGTGTTGGGCGCAGCAGGTATCGCAGGTTAAGGCTGGCTGACCAGGGCGAACAGAGAAAGTGTATCCGCCACCTCGCCTTCACCTTGAGGTTTGCGCCGGCGGAAAGCAAACGAGAGAGGTTGCACACATACCTTCTGAAAATGGTCGGCACAACGTTGTCTGCGCAACTGGGTATCTGGTAAACGGGAAAGAGATGTTGCAGCGAGAAAAGTTGAAAAAGATTGAGGAAGGTCGAGGCCGGGCTGGGGGCAGGCAATTATTGATGCAATTCGTGGCGGGGAGCGAAAAGGGTGGAAATCTACCTGGGCTGAATGGACCGGCTACGCTAGTGACGGGACATTGGATTTTTCAAAATAAAGGGAGAAAGCAGGCTGCGAGTGCGGGTCGCCTTGCGCATTTCCCGCGCCCAAAGGGCCCCAATCTGAATCCCATGGAAAGGTGTAGAATGTTTTTGAGCCACAGTGGCGGTGCTGATGATGCAATACCTGCACCGTCCTGCCAGATCCGGTCCGAGGGGTCCAACAACCCTCCAACAACCCTCCAACGACCCTCCAGCAAACCCGAGGAGGACCCTGATCCGCTTGTCATGCTCCAGCTGCGCCGTAACATACCTTTGGGTGCTGGGCGCTGTTGGACCTGCCGCGGCACCCTCTGGGCAGGCAACCATCCGCCTGGGAGGCAGGCAAAATCCAGGCTTCTGCGTCCTGAAGGGTCTTTCACCGCGCAATCGCTCGCTGCGTCCAGCCTGAATGTCCTCCCCTAACCCGCCGCAGAGGCTATTCTTATCCCATGAATCCAAAGTACCCCTCTAACAATTTCGAGCAGAACTCTCTTCCCCACTCCCCGATCAAGTCTTAGCTAAGCGGGTCTGGATTTCTCATCCGTCATCGTTATCCACACCTTCCTGGGTGCCAGTGCTTCACCCACGGACTTTATTCCTGTCGGCGATAGGATGCCACGGAACACGGAACCCAATGGTTGTTCGGTATCAAACGTCGGCAGACGAAAGGACCGCCAGGCTACCCGTTAGTAGCTCTGGTCAGGATTCAATGGCGCCTCGAAGCTAGAAATGTGCCAGCAAACCGCCAAGCGAATACGTGCCTTCAGGTTCACGTTTCAACCCGGCTAATCAACTGTCTGAAGGGACCACCCGAAACTGCTGCAAAGCAATAGCGGGACCCCCACGACATCGGTTCAACCTTCAACGCTCTCTGCCGTCTCTTGTCTTCTTTGACGTTGGGCTATTCAACGTGTCAATTCTCTTTGCGAAACGAATCCCCTTGCTGTCATGTCCCCTTGACCCAACTCACACCCCAAGGCAGGGCGTCCCGCATTGGTTGCGTGGGGCGGACATGTAACCCTCCTGTTCGCTGATCTCTTTGATCTAGTGTTTTTTCTCTGATCTCGTCGCCATCTGCAAGCGGCGCGTATCTCACGACGCTCAGACGGTTGTCGTCCGAGGGACGGAATGACGCTGGGAAGAACGGTCAGGAACCGTCGTGTCAAATGCCGTCAGTGCTCAGATTACCAGAAAGAAAGCCATATTTACACTTGCCGAACAATCTCAACCATGGAATACTGGGCAGGGGTCCTGTATCATGTCCTGGTACATGAAGCTACCGTCATTGAATGAATTGGTTGCAGATTCTGCGAGCGCAACGGGCATTGTCCATGCTGGCAATTGTCTCCTCATTCACCACAGATTTGGGGTCATGGCTGCGAACTTACTGCATCAAATGGAAAGAAATCTTGTCAAGGATATGCCGACTCGGCCTAGGTATGGGTTATGGCATCTCAAGGAATGACTCTGTCGGAACGAGCCTTAACAGGTGCGGCGATGTGATTGAATGTCGAATTGAGATGGCGGGGCAAATCATCCATTCTTCAGGCTTCGTTGGCAACCAATCACGTAAGCCCAATATGAATGACAGACCGAGCAGTTACCCACCCCCGCGGCGGGCCATCCACCAGGGAAAACCACCACATTCCCATGTGCTGCTGGGCCTAATTCCCATGTCGTGACATGGCGTGTTTTTGCGTGTGCTTGCGACTGGCTTTTAGTACACATTGAAGCAAGAGAGAGAAAACAAAATGGAGCAGCCAGGATACGTACTTCATGCGCTCATGTCTTATCTCTTATCGAGGCTTGAGATAGGTGTATTGGTTGTTGTGCGCCTCCATGATCGGGTTGTTGATGCCCCTCGGAGAAGCATCTTTCGGCTGGTTTACGTCTGGCGTGGAGGTGACGGCATCAGCCCATCCACGGGCCCAGACCACCAGAATAAATGGTTTGGACGTGAGAAGATATGCGATTCTCCCCATTACATCTAACATCATGGACGTCAATCAACATTTACATGACCCATCATCGACTTTTCGCGAGTCGTTTCCCAGTTGATTCTGTCCAGACTGTTGTACCTTCATGATTGGCGACTACATCTAACATGGATACCACCATTGATTTCAGCCCTTACCGTGCCGATGGCAAGCTCGTGAGTCAAATGCAATTTTATCTGGCGTCGAAGAAGATTCATTTTAGATCAGTACGGATTTGTTTGCGTCGTAACTGGCGCCGCCCAGCCCGTTGGGCAGGCTATCATTGAGGAACTGGCCGGTATGATTTCCCAACACCTATGCCATCATATCACTCATAAGTAGCCCTAACGCGCGAGAGCAGCACATGGCGCCGCTTCCATATACGGTCAGTCTTACAATTTGAGACCCTCTTCACGGCAATGGTTTATCTTGGGCTGACATTATCCAGCATGCGACAAGGCGGCCAGCGATGAAGGCTTCAAGCCTTTGGTCGACAATGTCCACATCGAGCACCCAAACACGAAAATCATCCCTTACCCCTTTGACGTAGCCAAGGAAGAAGAGACGCTTGTTCTTATTGACGAGTTACTTAACAACTTTGGGCGTCTCGATATATGGGTGTCATCGGCCGGCCTGCTGGGTCCTCCGTCCATCACCGAGACAACACCGGCAGACCTGCAACGCTGCCTCGAGGCGCATTCAATAGCACCGTTCTTTGCGCTCAAATACGCGCCTGCGGCCATGGCCAAGCTCACAGAGAAGAAGTCGTACCCCAATGCCGCGCCCAAGACGCAAAAGTACGGCAGCATCATCGTCATCGGCAGCGTGGCATCAACGTACGGCGGCTGCTGGGGCCCCGCATATGTGGTGGCCAGCCATGCTGCGCTTGGTGTCGTGAAGGCTGGTGTTGCGGTCTTGAAAGGCACAGGAGTGAGAATCAACTGCATCTCACCGGGCCAGATTGACATTGGCTTGGACTTGAACGGGGTACGAATGGGCACTTCGTGGTCGACAAGAATGTGCTGACGAATTTGACAGATCGATCTCAAGGGGATGAACTCCCAGTTCCCCCCTGCAAGCCTCCAGACCCAAGAAGTGAGTTGACATCCTGATGTCAACCTAACAACTAATGACTGAGGCTCTGCAGGCTTCAAAGGCCACCATAGGTCTGGAAAGGCCAGGCAATCCACAAGAAGTGGCACGAGTAGCCGGATTCCTCGCATCGGGCTTCAGCTCCTATATCACGGGAGCAAATCTGGTTGTCGATGGCGGCGCGTCGTAAGTCCAACCCCGAGCGACAAGCCTCCGCGCGGGCATCTCCCTGCGCGAGGCGCACCCCGTGATCAAGGCCATTAGCTCATGGATTGCTGGATCGCTAGTGCCATGAACCCGCTTACGATTCCCATCGGCAAAGCCCACCCGTAATCTTTAGGCCATGAGGAATGAACGGACTGCGGGGTACTCGCTCCAGAGGCGCCGAGAACTGTGTGGTTGGTCATATGGGGAATTGCCCGTCCAATCCGGTGCCATCACCCGGGAATGTAGGTTGCCCAAGAAGGCAGGAAGTCTTGACGGGCATCTGCGATGGTTGGTGAGATGGGGTTTCGTTGTATCGCTTCGTTGCGGGTTCCGGTTCCAAAATTGATAGCAAATATGATTGAACTTTGGCAAACGCAAACGGATGTCGGAGACGGCCGCGGGGTACAGACCCCCATAAATGGAACATTCCAGTGGCAGCTTTCAGAAGGTGTCCCACCAAGTGACTGCCCCAACACACCTTCGCTCTAGCACCCGTGGACCCACCTGGTAAGCCATCGCACCCGAACATCAGCCAAGCTCACACGGACTCTCAGCATCTTAGACCAACTGCACATCATCCAGAGTCTTATCAACCCCACCCTTCCCGCAACCTCATCCCTTCCCTCTTCTTCCTTTCCTTTCTTCCCCTTTCTCGAATTTCGTCATGTCGTTCACTCCGGAAGTTTTCGATATTGCCAATGACTCTCAGACGGCGGACACGGCCAAGAATTACGGCCTGACGCCTGACCAGGTGAAGGAGCTGGGGAAGAGGGCAACCGCGGCCAAGGCGACGGCTTACTGCCCGTACAGCAAGTTCCGCGTCGGCGCAACCCTGTTGTCCAACGACGACAGATATACCGATGGAGCAAACGTCGAGAATGCGTCATACCCAGTCGGGACTTGCGCCGAGAGAGTAGCTTTTGGCACGGCCATCACAGAGGGTATCCGGGGCTTCAAGGCTGTTGCTGTTGCCACCGACGTCGATGCCCCCTGCAGCCCATGCGGCATGTGCAGACAGTTGTGAGTCCTTTGTTTCTTGAAGCCTCCATCCAGCCATGTGGGTTTTTGGTAGTCGACCGCAGACTAATACACTTTAACAGCATTCGTGAGTTCGTTGATCTTGAGACCCCCATCCTCATGTTCAACAAAAACGGCAAGTATGTCGTTATGAGGCTCCAGCAGGTATGCTTTTCCCGCCATGATTCGGGATGATGAAATTGAATACTTCCTGACCCAATCTTAGCTTCTCCCGCTCTCATTTGGTCCTGAGTTCCTCCCTCCCCCGGAGGTATTGGAGAAGAACTTGGCTAGTGGAGCTTAGAAGGCTAGCCCTCACACATATCACACTGAGTGGTTCCCAATCTCATGAAGGGGCCCGGAATTATATGTGGTTGCGACGGCATAGCCAACTACATCTTCCATCAGAAAGGTGAAATAGATAACGAGTGGCTGGCGCAGGCGTTGTTACGGTGTGGGTGATTTGGAGTTGGGGCGGGTCGAGTCTGCCGGTCGTCGCTGGTTGGCATAAGCTGGTGTTAGGACGAAAGGTTTCGAATGCGTCGAAGTGATAAGGAAGCATGATTGAGAGATAATGAAATCTATGGCAGTTTCAAGAAACATTTTTTTCTTCTACTTATCAACCACCTTGTGTAATGGCCCCCTCATCTCACCTTTCCTAGCACTGAGGCTGCTCGTTGGAACTATCATTTCCTGGCAAACAGATCCAGGAACTGTCTTCGACCTAGCAGCAAATCAGAGTAATGTTGTGTGAATCTTTCAAGGCATAGAATTCTTGATCTTTGATGATCAAACTAAGCTTCTTGTTTTCCCTTTCCCGTTTCCTTTTCTGTTCACTTCCCTACTAGCCCAGGGCCTGTGGATTGAACCTGGAATTGATTCTTGCCACGGCTTAGTATAGAAGGTAGACCGAACGTTCATGACATGTTACAATAAACAGTATACCTTGGGGCGGGATTCAGCTGAACTGAATCTCAAAAAAACAGAAACCCCTATATCACAACGTGCACACATCCCATCTGAACGCTAGCAACCCGGACGATACCTAGACACAAATGTCTGACTCATTTCATTACTTGCCGATGGTAAAGATATACACTTACATCTTGTGAAAGAGACCTTGGCCTCATCGTGTATTTCTAGCTGAGCATACTGAGTTTCGGATTCTTCATTTTTGCTCATGCAGCATCGGAAACGACCCGAGATTCTTTCTCCTGCGGCCCAACATTATATCACGCGGAACCACCGTGCGTCTTTACGATGGCCCGTTCATTTCGAACTCTTGGATGTCTGTAAATCTTGCGTATGACTTGCATGGGTCACAGCTTTCCTGATGTACTCGTAGCTTAAATCTTCCGAACATTATTATTCAAGATAGCAGGTGTCAAAAACCAGTCAAATTCCAGGATGACAGGATCTCAAACGAATTATATGTGGCTCGCAGACGGGAAGCTAAGTACCTAAGTAGATGATATTTTTTTTTGGAGGTCATATCAAAGCTGTGTGTTATCCAACATTTGGGCTACGTTGAGTATCTAGGACAATTTCACATATCACTCGCAGTGCAGCACAACGGATCCCTACATCTAACCTCGGTTTCTAAACCGCCGGAACGGAGAGCTAATATTCAGATTCATTCAAACTTGTACATTGCGTGGAAGGTAGTCACTTGCATACTAGCATCCATGTGTAAGTCAGCAAGCCAGTGACGACATGGGTGCGACGCCCCGAATTCACGCCCACACGCCCCCCTGTCATCCGAGGCGTCTCGATAATTGCATATTCGTTGTAGTTTCATCCAAACTCCGTTCCACTTCCTTGCAACCCTAACGAACTGCCCAAAACGAAACGAAACAGAAAAGGGGGGGTCTTGGAGGTCCAGGGAACGCAGCAGAGGGGGGGAGGGAGGCGAGGGACGGACGGCGGGAGAGAAGGGGGGATGGGCATGCACCAGGAAAGAAAGGGCAAACCGAAAAAAACCGGGTGGCAGCTTTTTTGAAACTTTTCCCCCTTTCCCCTCCACTCACTCGAAACCCTGATCGTGGTCTCAGGGCGAAAACAATTGGAAAAAAAAATTGTTGACGGCGACGTCGCGGCCTTGCGTCTGCGTGTTCTTTCTCGCGACAAGGAAGGAAATTTGTCACTGCAGGTAACGCTGATCTCCCCCTTCAAGGTCTCGCAGTCGCGCGCTCAAGGCACTGTATCTCTCTCCGAGATTGATGATGGCTTCAATTTTTCGCCGTCGCTCCGTTGGTGCGCTTTTGGCGGGGTAAAGGCGCTGTCAGTCGATCCCCCACCAAAAAAATTACGGTGTTTGTGTTGAGGGGTCCTCGCTCTGCTGGCCTGAGGGTTCAGCAGGCGAGGGCCTCTTTGCTCCCCGCCCTAGCCAGTCAGGGGAGACCCTTCATAAGTCGGGAAAAAACCGGCGTTTTCGCCTTCGGGCATTTGGTCAATTTGAAACGATACAGAGAAGATGTAAGCAAACCCAGAGGTCCCACGTTCGAGTCTGGGTGCGGTCACTAACAATCTCACAGTAGCATGGCCCCTGCACTAAGGATGACACGCTCAATCAAAGAGAAGCTACCAACTTTTTTGAGCTATTTTCTCTTAAGTAGTTTTTCTTTTCTTATTCTGTTCGTCTTCGTAGTTCACCTCCCACCCTAGCGACTTGAGTAGATCTTGTGATCCTTTAGACGCAGTATTTTTATTAGAGCCATGTTGTAGTACGAACGCAAGCGCAAGGCAGTAGAAAACTGTCTAAGGCTGGCGTGGAGCAAAACACCATAAATGGTTGTGAATCGTTAGGTACGGACAGCACATCGAGCTCCGTGTGCTGTGGCCCGCCCACGTGGCGCTTTCACCCAGCCTCCCCTCATCTCCAGTCTCTCTATCTCCGTGCTCCGTGGGCCTCGCTGGCTTCTGGCTGGCTAGGTAGGCTGAAGTGTCACGATAAGGGCCGCCGTTAGCCCTGGCTTCCATAACGAACCCATGTTGTCTCAATGCACGTCGTGTAAACGGCTCGGCCACTTGCAAGCCTGTATGGTGGAACGAATAGAGGCTGATTCTCCATCTCGGCTGGGTAGAAGTCACCCTGCCACTCCCAAGTATCCAGTCTCGTGCATGCTCACCCCGCTTCCATCACATTGGCCTTTCGAGAAGGCATCGATGGATGGGGGACATGTAGGCTTGGTGGAGAGACGGGCCACATTTCAGACGAAGTTCACCATGCGGAGACGGCAGCGTATTTTAAATGCAGATTCATCGTGACGAGGCCCCTACGTACAGAGAGACACTAGGAAACTGAAAGTCAAAAACTAGAACCCTGCCAAATGATTCTTTTAGGTACCAGTCCGCCGCACCTTCGTGGTATTAAGGTGCCAATAGACTCGTGAGCCCTCCACATGCAAGCCAGTTTTCAATCCCACCCATGAGCCGGGGCGCGGCGTGCAACCAAAGAAGCCAACCGCGCCCAGTGACTCGCTAGGTAGCCTTCCGCAATCTATCAACAAACAAAGTCCTGATGAATCTCGAGTAAACGCCCCCAACTGGTATGCCAGATCCGTGCGTGATCGATCGGCAGACCCAAGGGCTTAGTTCGTGAAAAGAGAGTAGTCGTATCCCGTGAAGCGTAACTTAGATGAGGTCGGCAACGTTCATGGGCATCTCCTCAATCTGGGTGCTGTAGAACTGCTCAATCTCTCTCATCATGCGGACATCCTCGGCGGTAACGAAGTTGATGGCAACACCCTTACGACCGAAACGACCACCACGACCGATACGGTGAATGTAGTTCTCACGGTTGGCGGGAAGGTCGTAGTTGATGACCAGGGAAACCTGCTGGACATCGATACCACGGGCCAGAAGGTCAGTGGCAATCAGGACACGAGAAGAACCGGAACGGAACTCCTTCATAATCAGGTCACGCTGAGCCTGGTCCATGTCACCGTGCATAGCAGAGACGGTGAAGTCACGGGCAGTGAGCTTGTCGGTGAGCCAGTCGACCTTCCTGCGGGTGTTGCAGAAGATGACGGCCTGGGTGATGGTGACGGTCTCGTACAAGTCGGAAAGGGTGTCGAGCTTCCACTCCTCCTTCTCGACGGCGATGTAGAACTGCTTGATACCTTCGAGGGTAAGCTCGTCCTTCTTGACGAGAATGCGGACGGGGTCGCGCATGAACTTGGTAGTAACCTCAAGAACGTCCTGGGGCATGGTGGCGGACAGAAGAACGACCTGGGTGCTCTGGGGGAGGAGCTGGAAGATGTCGTAGATCTGCTCGGTGAAACCACGCTACATTGGAGTGTTAGCAGGCAAATTTTTTCCCACGATAGTATTTATAAGAAACATACGGAAAGCATCTCGTCGGCCTCGTCAAGGACGAACATCTTCATGCCGTCGGTCTTGAGGAAGCGGCGCTGGATCATGTCGTGAACACGGCCAGGGGTACCGACGACGACCTGGGGACCGTCCTGGAGGGCCTTCATGTCGTCGCGAACGCTGGTGCCACCAATGCAGGCGTGGCACTCAATGTTCATGAAGTCGCCGATGGCAACGACGACCTTCTGGATCTGCTGAGCAAGCTCACGGGTGGGGGCGAGGATGAGGGCCTGGCACTGCTTGACGTTGGAGTCGATCTTCTGGAGGACGGAGATGGAGAAGGTGGCAGTCTTGCCAGTACCGGACTGAGCCTGGGCAATGACATCGTGACCTGGGCATGGAGTGAGCAGAGTTTACGGCGCACCAGTAGGCGAAGTGACATACCCTTGATGACGGGCATGATGGCACGCTGCTGGATGGCAGAGGGACGCTCGAAACCGTAGGCGTAGACACCTGGCACAAGCGATGTCAGCAAATTGTCGATCGGTGAGGGTATTTCGACCCAATTTTGGGCGCGCGAAAAACATACCACGGAGGAGCTCCGACTTCAGGTCCATGTCGTCGAAGGAGTCAACGGTCTGGTCATAGTTGGACTCGATCTGGCCTGCGAAGAAGATTGTTGTTAGCGACTTGAAGTCTCTTGGAATGCGCTACATGCGAGAGAGGAGGGGAAGAGGCCGTGGTCGTGTTGGTGGGCAAGCGTCAAAATTCGCAGGGATGGCTCGCTGCGACGGGTAACGATGGTGAAGAAAACTGTCGCATCACTTACCCTCAGGCACGTCCTCAAGACCCTTGTCAGCCATGATTGCGGTGTTGTTTTTGGAAGAGATCTAGATCACAAGCACAGCTTGGGACCTAGAAATATCGTCGCGAAGGTGGGGTTGGGCGAGGGGCTGGAAAATTCGCAAACGTCTCGTTGGAGCGTGCGAATTATGTAGACGAAGCGAAGTCTAAGAATTAAATTCTCTTCTAGATTAGATGCTCTTGGCTATAAGCAAGAGCGAAACTGAATCTAGGAATAAAGTGCGTTTGGTTGTTCGTGGGGTGACGGTGCACGTTGATTGTTCGGTGGGAGGTGAAGTTTTTATCAGCGAGCTGCCAGAATTCTTGACCACGTAAAAAATTTCCTGGCGGCGGGCGGCCCCTCGAATTATGCGGTAAGCGAGGTGGCGCTAACGGAGTTGGCGGGCAGGCTGGTACCCTCCATAGCTGCACTGCGGCATGATTAGGGCACGCCCACCGTAGTGAATGGGCTGAAGTGCCCAAGGTGGCACCTGGGACTGGTTGAGAGCCGCGCTGGGAACACCGGAGATAGCTACTGCAGAGCACCAAGGGCGGCAACTGGACGACTGGCTGGCTTCTGACTTTTTTTTTTTTTTTTTTCTGCGTCCCGCCCCCCAGACGCAGTGTGGCGGGATGCCTGCCCAAAAATTTCATCTAGGCATCTTCATGCATTAATTGAATCGTCTAGACATCTCTACCGGAGCATGTGCCCGCCACTCGTACCACCAGCGCCTGCGATGCTAGCCCAGTGACATGATTCCTGGTGCAGGTTTTGCAGCGCATGTCTCTTTCTCCGTTGTCACTGCCTCTTTACTTCCCCCCCATTCTTCAGCCCATCTGCTTGCGTTTAGTTTCTCCAACGCCGCCCGCCGCAGGATCTACCTGCCTGTCTAGCTTGCTTTATTAGCAGCAGGCACATGCTATTGTTCCTGCCTTTCTCCTACAGCAGGAAACATGGCCAACGACAACCTTGTGTCGACCCAGGGACTTTCGTCCAATGACAGGATCAACGGCAACGCTGACACCAACGGTCATGGCTATGACTCAAAGCCTCTCGCGGATGCAGTCATGACCTCTGAGTCAATTCCAACTCATCCTTTGGGCGTGAAACCGCTGGGCAACCAATATCTCTCGGACCGTCCGAACGCTCGGAAACACATCGGAGTCTTCACAACCTTTCCCGATGAGGCTCTTATGATATTGCTGGAATACCTTGACCAAAGCAATTTGAGAAATCTCGGATACACCAGCAAGTTTCTTTATGCCTTCTGCCAGTCCGACGAGTTATGGAAGGCTCTTTTCCTCGAGTAAGTCCATGGCACAACTCGCTGTTAGCCAGCCCTCTACGAAAGTATAAATGGTGGCACCTTATTATCAAGTTTGGGACTACAAGGCGCTGAGAGCTTTTGGTCATCAATTGTTTATTATACCTGGTAGTGTGGTCATGGGGGTCACAGATGACTTTGAATATGGGAAGGACAATGACCACCCGAATGGCCGCATCTGATGTGTTCTGGCTGACAGCATCCTGGTTGTGAATAAGGTCCGGCTAACAGATGGTTAGGTCCCACAATTCGGGCAGATTCGACGGCAAGTGGCAAGGCACCTGGAGGTCGACTCAACTTGGACTGTCACCTGAAAAACGATGCAAGATTGATTGCAGTAACGTCTTCTCAGATGTCCTGCATAGGCCCTTTGTGTGCAGCCATGTGGACCTGACGCAGTTCACCTCGAGGATTCCAAAGAGTAATCAGATCCAGCGTATGGAAACACTGACTTACGAGGAGTTTGCTCAGGAATGGACTGAGGTGCCGTTTATTCTGACCAGCTACATCCAGACATGGCCTGTATGTCATGAGTGGACCATAGATGTCATTCTGCAAAAGTACAAGGATGTCGAGTTTCGCGCCGAGGCAGTTGACTGGCCTTTCTGGACGTACCACGAATACATGAAGAACAGCAATGACGAGAGCCCTCTTTACCTCTTCGACAAGAAGTTTGCCGAGAAAATGGGAATCAAGGTTGGCTATGAGGAAGGCGCGGCGTATTGGAAGCCGGAGTGCTTTGGGCCTGACTTGTTCGAACTGCTTGGCAAGGAGCGGCCTGCCCACCGCTGGCTCATCATCGGACCCGAGAGGAGCGGATCAACCTTTCACAAAGACCCTAACGGCACCAGCGCGTGGAACGCTGTTATCCAGGGAACCAAGTACTGGATCATGTTCCCGCCTACCGCACAGGTTCCAGGAGTCTACGTTTCAAGCGACAGCAGCGAAGTGACGAGCCCGCTCAGCATCGCTGAGTGGCTCCTTGAGTTTCATGATGAGGCGCGCCAGCAGCCAGGCTGCATTGAAGGCATTTGCAGGGAAGGCGAGATCTTGCATGTACCAAGCGGATGGTGGCATTTGGTCGTCAACGTGGAGAACGGCATCGCACTAACACAGAATTTTGTGCCCAAATCCACCTGTCTGTACCAGCTCACAGAAGTCTTGAGCTTCCTGAGAGACAAGGCAGACCAAGTCACGGGCTTTAAGCAGGAAGTAACGGACCCGTACGGTCTGTTTGTCGAGCGGCTACGCCTGGACCAGCCAGAGCTGCTGGAAGATGCCATGCGAAACTTGGACAAGAAGACCAGCCAGAAGAAGAGAAAGTGGGAAGAGGCTGTGGGTGTACATGATACCGAAGCAAGCGGCGGGGGAGGCTTCAGCTTCGGATTCGGCGGTGACTTGGATGACGATGAAGTGTCATGAGGGAGGAATTGCGGACGCAACGTGCTCGCTGAGAAGCCGCCGTGCGTCTCTACAATTCAAACAGAGGCATAAGGTTACTGGTTAGCCGAACATCAAAAGCGATACTGATTTCTGATACTTGCACGTTGACGGGTGACAGAGCTCTATGGTGTTCCCGATTAATCAAGACACTACCATCAATACACGTGTGAAATCCGGGGCTGAGGTTAGTGTCACTGTCAGTAGGTAGATTGGACGAAGATCATCCAACCAGAGGTCACATGGTCTTACCACTGCGGCAAGTATCAGCCATCACACTCTGTGGGACACGATATAAAAATGGGTTGGTGTGCCATGAGATGGCATAAGGGGTGCACAGTGACTGGCTGAGAGTGCAGGTGAAAGGATAATGGCCTTCCTTCTAACAGGTTCTCGGTGAAAGAAAACCTGCAACTCGCAGCCTTGGTTTCGGCGTCTCTCAGCTCGCACCCATTGTCATGGTTCAAGGTGCCTAGCTGGTCGCCTTGTTCTGCGGTAGTGTTGCTGCAGGTGGCCCAATCAGACGAGTTCATCCAAAGGCTCCAAATCTTGCACCGAGGGTTGTTTGTTTTTCGTGCCCTCGTCTTCGACTCCGCGGGCTTGAGCTTTGCGTGCCTGGCCTGCGCAGTCACGCAGTTTGGCAGTCAACTGTCATGTTCCCTTCGAGCCAGGAGACGTGGAAAAGGGGAGATCTGAGCCAACCTGGGCCAGACCCGGCGAACTGCCCGTTCCCTTTAATGAGGTGGTAAGTCTGAGAGAGGGGCCACCGCAGTGGAGGGAGCGACCCCACGCTCCAACCTTGATCGCTCACTGGACGGCCAGCTGGGGCGCTCCCCGCCCTGCGCTTCGGATTGGATGTCTGGAGGCAACTCAGGGGATACGTACCGCTGGGCTTTGATTTCACTGACACCGGGCCCCCAGTACCCCGACCCCCGGGAGCTGTTGGCGGCCTGCTGGTGTTGCTATTGCTGGCGCCGCTGCATCATCCCTTCCTCCACTGTCCACAGCAGTCGGTCAGGGCAGCTCCCCAATGGAAGGTAATTATTGCCAGCACCACCTAGCACCGCAGCAGCACCTCTTCCCCAGCAGCGGGCACCACGCACGCACCCCAAAGAGATACCTGCCTGCGTTGCCTATCCTCCACCCACTCATCCGTACCTCTTCCGCTGCAGCAGCAGCGACGGCAGCAGCAACAGACAGCAATAGCGCCATAGCAGGCCCCCCCGTTCCCCAGCTGGTCCTAGTCATCAGCTGAAGCCTGAAGAGGGAAAGTAATACGTGTATGTGCACCTTGTCGCCGCGTTTCCTCCACCATCCATACATACCATCATCTCCCGTCCCCCTCACGCGTGTCTTGCTCTTCGCCTTCCAACGGTCGGCAATAAAGCAGGCCAGAGCCAGAAGGGAAACCACAAATACACAAGGACCTGACGGCAACAGCTCGAGCTCGAGCTTCAAGTCTCCTTTGTGACGGAAGCATCAACCACCTCATTCAACCCGACAAGGAGCTCGAGACAATCCCTCCTCCGCCCCTGGCTCCGAAACCATGTGACGGAACCATCGAGTCTCGCCCACCATCTTCGCTCCCCGTCCCATCGCTATCCCGTTCGTCTTTCCTTCGATCACTCGTCGAGCACCTCACACACGGACACCAAGTCTCTAGCGCATCCTTTCTCTAGTAATACCGACGGTGCTCTTGCAC
Organism: Colletotrichum chrysophilum; assembly: GCF_026319265.1. Classification (NCBI taxonomy): domain Eukaryota; kingdom Fungi; phylum Ascomycota; class Sordariomycetes; order Glomerellales; family Glomerellaceae; genus Colletotrichum; species Colletotrichum chrysophilum. The sequence goes on along the minus strand of NW_026517291.1, from coordinate 214,649 downwards.
GCACAACGCCCTCCTCGTTCGACCTCGTCCACCGCCGCCATACCTTACCGTACACGAAGGCTGACATCCCACGTCAACTCCAACGCCAACCCTCAGCCCTGCCTGCCACTGCCTCTGTCTGCCCGTCGCCTGCCTTACGTAGTACTTGCTCCACCCCAGACCGAAGACATACCATAGACTCGCTGCCTCGCCGCCTCGCTACCGGCTCCAAACCATACATTCGCAAACAATACATATTCTTTACCGCATCATACCTGCCTGATTCTGCCCCGAACGGGCTGCGTCTCGGTCCCAAACCGCGCAATCATGGTTTCCGACGAGCACTACGAGATCTGCCTCCCTATCCTCCAGGATGCCACCCTTGAGGACGAGGATAAAACGGATCAGCTGGAGGATCTACTCCGAAGCCAGACAAGCTTGTCTGGCCCTTCATTAGACAATGCGATTCTCGATGTGTTATGGCGATACCGCGATGGCGGCGGCAGCTCAACCTCGCCTCCTCCCATCCGCCAGACCATCCTTCGACGACCTTCGCCGTCCCCATGGCGCGGCAATGCCACTCCTCTCTCTGGCTCGCCACGCCTCGGGGTCAGTCCACTGGCCCCTCCCGGCTTCGTACCGTCTTTCTCGAGAACGAAATCGTCAGCCGCCTCTCCTTTTTCTTCGCCAAGGCCGTCTCCGAGACTCGCCTTCGCGACGCCCGTCATACCTAATAGCCCGAATCTGAACGCGTATGAGTTCGCCAACGATAGATCCCCTTCCCAGGAAACTTTCGGCGATTACCAGACCGAGAACGTAGAGTGGCTCGTTGCGGACGATGCTATAAGCATCACATCATCAGTCGGGACGTCGAGTGGTCTGAACGCTGCCGCTCCCGAGTTCTCGTCCATGTCATCGCAGCAGGCTGACATGTCTCCTTACGATATGCTTCGCTCTATACTCGGTCAGACGAGAACCGACGATGAGATTGAAGCTGCTCTTGCGCTACATGGGTACGACCTGAGCGCAACGATAGTGTCCATCATGGAGAGCCAGGCGCAAGAGAATGGATTTAGCGCTGCGTTGCACCCTGATGACTCCAAGACTTCTCTTATTGGCAAAGCTCTAGCTGCAGAAGGCCGCCCAACCACACCTGCTGGTGGTCAAAGATCAGGGGTCATTTGCAAGTTTTACATGTCGACCGGACAATGCCTTCGGGCTGATTGCCGATTCAGCCATGACCTGAGTAATCACCTTTGCAAGTGAGTTGACATATTCTAAACATTCAACAAAGCGATGACTAACAAGATGTTTAAAGATACTGGGTGATGGGAAATTGCTTAGCTGGCGAGACTTGCATCTTCTCTCACGACCCAGCGCATTTGATGAACAAGCTTGCGTTGGATGGCTCCAGCACTCCGCCAACAAAGCAAGCCAATAACCTGGACTTAAACTCTTTTCCGGCACTTCCTCCGGGCACCCCGGAACATCTCGCTGGTTTCGCTGGAGGTGTTAACATCACTGTTGGAATCACACCTCCGCCTGGTTTGAAGCCCTTTTATCAAGACCAAAGCCCAAGGCCCCGATCTCGTCCTGGAAGCCGACACCAGCAAGCAAGGGAACCTGTAGCCCCGTCGCTGGACGACGCAGACGCTTTCCCCACGCTTGGCTCAGCTGCAGCAAAGCAAGGCAAGAAGCATCATGGAAAGCGCGGTGGACACGGGCATAATCACAAGGAAAACTTTGGCCCTAGTTCTCTGGCTGAAATCGTCAAGATGTCGCCCTCTCCGAGCTCGGCTTCCCTTCGCCAAGATACGAAGAAGCTCGGTCGAAATGGGAGCTCCACGAATATCCGAAATGGAGAAAACAGTGCCGCGGCGCAGGCAATTCCTAACCCTAAACACATTCCCTGGCTAGAGACCGGGGAGCGCGCCAACAAGGCATACCTCAAAGCCAGACAAGAGGCCATCAAGCATGGCGGTCTGCGCAACAAGTTCCTTCAGAGGTGAGTCAAAATCAGGGTCAGCGGTCCAAGGGAAGAGCTAACCATTTACCCAGCGCCGCGCAAGCTTGGAACCGCAATGACGCAAGGGCTGCCAAAGCCCTGAGCCTCAGAGGTCAGAGCGAGAACGACCTCATGCGAAAAGCTCATAGGGAGGCTGCTCGTGAGTTGTACGAGGAGCGTAATAAGGGCAACGCGAACAGCTTAGAAATCTACGTCGACCTCCATGGACTTCACCCTGAGGAAGCAGTAGAGTACCTAGAGCGGGTGTTGATGGAGAATGTTAAGGAGAGCAGATCGATCTACGCCATCACAGGTACCGGGCATCATAGCAAGAACGGCAAGGATAAAGTGGGTAAGGCAATCCGCAACTTTTTGAATGAGTGGAGGTATGCCTACCGCGAATTCTCCGTTCCAGGCGACCGCAACAACATGGGAGGGATTCTGGGCATTGATGCTCGAAGCTACGACAAGTCGTTGGCTCGCGAAGGGACGTCGAGTGCGGATGAAAGCAAGGAGGAGGTTGACATCCTGAGTCAAGGAGTGGAGATCGGGGATGGTAAGGTTAGGCTCCTGGTGAGGGACCCTCCCAAGGGTCCTAGTGGGCGGCGATGACGAAAGTAGAAAGAAAGAAAAGAAACTAGAAAGAACGAGTAGAAATGTCAGAAAGACGCTCCAGGGAGCAGTCTCCCCTTTTTTCAAATCTTCGAGTCGGCACCTAGCATGTAAAGCGTTTGGCAGAATGCGGCGGTCGTTGAGCGTAAGGTGCCGGGTACATAGAAGAGCCGCTTCGTCCTGAAGTTCATGCAGGGAAGGAGCATCGAAAGCTTCCAGCTTGTGTGGAGCCCCTACACTGACTGACTGCACCGGGCTTTGGGGCGGATTTAGGCCGGGCGCTCGGTCGGCAGGCAAACCGAGCCGGACGGGATGCACAGCTGTCGCTGTCGCAGCTTGCCGCCTGCCTAGTGCCGCCTGCTGCCTCTGGCAATTGCCCTTTTGGGGACGTGCGGACATGCATCGAGCCCCCCCTGTATGCCAAGCGATTGAAACCGTCCGCAGGAACGTGAGACACCTTCACTGCGTTTGCCTATGAAACGTTCCTTTCCCGTTTAACGCTCTAAGCTGCATCTTCAGTCGCCTCGCCCGTTTGCTTTTGTTGAGGTTCCTCATCACTAAGTTTGCAAGCTGTCGTAATATTCGACCTGCCCGTTTTGCTCATACTTTTGAGAGGCGCAAACTTCCAGGAGCTGTGGAATCCTAGTGAGATTGGTAGGTACCCAGTTGCCAGTCCACCGCGCTTGAACGGGACCCGCGCGTCGTCGATCGAGAATAGAAACCTTGGCTGACACTACCACCTTTTGCGCAGCTGTGCCAGTGGCTTAGCTTACCTCATCGCTTGTAGGCTTGCAAGTAAGCGCTTCGAACGTCGCGACTGCCGTCTCGTCCGTTCCTCTCCCTCGACAAAGCTCTCTCCCACACCTCATCCTAGTGTCCTTCTTCCTGTTTTGTTTCCATTCGAAATGGCTAGATGAGTGCCGAGCCAGTCAATTGCGAATCACACCTAGACTAGAACAACGAACCCCTCGATCCGCCCGACTGCCCCGCGGCATACCTCATCCGGAGGCTCCGGTCCCAACCCAGTAAACCGACCGTCCACGATGCCGGCCGACTACGAGTCCGCAGCGCGGGCGCTTTCCATCTCCCCGAATCCTTCATCCCCAGAGAACGACCGCAGCGACATCCGCCCGCCATGGTCCACGTCGCGATCATCCCGCCGCCTGTCCAGCGCCCGCTTTGGCAACCGTAAGACGACCGCCCTCTCAGCCGTCAACCGTGCGATCCAGTCAGCAGTCAAGACCGGTAACAGGTTATGGACCATGTACCTCGGCCTCTCCCCCGTCCAGCGTGTTGCGGTCGCAGTATTCCTGCTCGTCGTCAACGTTCTCGGCCTGCTCTTCCTCATCTACTCGCACGCAATCTTCAAGTGGCTGGCCCCGGTATCACAAAAGTGGAGGGCGCTCCCGGGAGGATGGCTGATTATCTGGGCCTTTACGTTCATGACTGCCTTCCCGCCCATGATTGGGTACAGCACGGCCATTTCCGTGTCGGGGTTCGTCTATGGCTTCCCGCTGGGTTATCCGATTGTCGCGACGGCGACGGTGGCGGGCAGCCTGACGGCGTTCTATACAAGCCGAACGATATTCAGCAGCTATGTCCATAGACTGGTCGGGCAGGATCATAGGTTCATTGCGCTGGGACAGGTACTGAGGAAAGACGGCATAAAGATGTTGACGGCTGTGCGCTTTTGTCCCTTGCCGTACAGTTTGTCCAACGGCTTCCTTTCGACCATCCCCTCGATCAAGCCGTGGGCTTTCGCAGTCTCGACCGCTCTGGCAAGGTAAGCCCCTCTCTCCCCTATATGTCTGGTCACAATGCGACGACTAACATCAGATAGCCCCAAGCTGCTTGTCCACGTCTTTATCGGCAGCCGCCTGGCCCTCCTCGCTGAAAAAGGCGACGAGATGTCCGCCGGTGGCAAGGCCATCAACTATATCTCCATGATCCTTGGCGGCGCCGTCGGTCTGGTCGTCGGCTACGTTATCTACAACCGCACCATGGCTCGCGCCGCCGAGCTGGCGCTCGAGCAGGCCGAGTCCGAGGGCGCCGTAGCCCCCGGGAGAGAAGGAGCGCCGGATTACTTTGACGTCGAGGCTGGCCTCGTTGACCCCGAGGACGTCGCTGCGCTTATGGACGATGACGACATTTCGCTCTGGGCCCGCGAGGCAGTGGATGACGAGGAGACCCAGGTCGGCGGGTATTATGACGATGATGACAATGACGACAATGGAGATGGTCTCAAGGGACAAGGGACAAAACACAAGGGTGACGATGACCGGGATGAGGAGAGCACCGGGTTCAAAGATGCGGATTAAGGTGTAGGTCGTTCTCTACGCCGATTGTGGTAGACATAGAATTGGACTACTAGACATAAGGCGCATCATGAAATTGAGTAAAATGAACGTAGCCAGGGACTCAACATGTGACGCTTTCATGACCAAATATCTCATATTTTGTGTCTCGTGGTATCATACGGACGAGTTCTGTCTGCTATCCCCTGCGTCCAATCATCCCTTTTGCCCGGACTTCGTCAATCTGTACGTAAAACTCGTGCTACACCACGGAATCTCGAAGGTGACATGAAGCAATGTGTCAAAAGTCCCATCCCAACGCCTTCGCTAAAATAAGACAAACTCCTCCATCCCGATATCAAACCCGACTGTTGTAATTGCGTGTGAGAAGAAAATGTCGTAGGGAACGGCGGAAAAAGGATTATTGCCGTCCCTGAAAATGCTGCATGAATTGTATCGCTTGCTCAATAGGGTAACCGATGAAGACAGGTCCTGTGAACACCATCTGAGGGACGCCGCCAGCGAGGGGTTGCTTGTATGCGTCTAGAGGCGGGTTGATGAAGGCTGGCTGAGGCGGCGGAGGACTGTGTGAAGTCTGGGGCTGGGGCTTGACCGGTGTTGAAGGGAGTTCCACCGGGTCTGGCTCAGGCTCCGGGTGCACGAAGGTCTGCTCGCCGGTGTTGGGCGTTGGAGAGGTGAAGCCCATGGCGGCCAGCTGAGCATGGTCGAACGGGCATTTACCTCCGGTCTTTGGGGCAGACCCGGCGTGGTCGCTCGTTCCGTTGGGCATGAACATGGGCGCCGGCGGTGGTGAGACGGGTCCGGGGTCTTCACGGGGCGCGGCCATTGCCGCCATCTTTGTGTGGTCAAAGGGACACTTGCCAGTCTTCGCCGGGGTGTCCTCCGGTGTGTCCTCGACGTCTGTGCCAGATGGCATGAAGACGGGAGCAGGTGGCGGCGACATGGGAGGGCGTTCGTCGTCATCCAGGCCGTTGCGCTCGTACACTGGAACCGAGATGCCCCACGGTCGGCTAGGTGACTCGCCTACCCGAACCTCCTTCAGGGGCCGATCGAAGTGACTCTGCCGCGCCTCCTCGGCATCCTCCAGCGCCGGCAGCGACTGTTCGGCATCGTCAGTGGCGGTAGCAGTGACGGCCTTTGCCCAGTTCTCAACCCTCTCATTCGATGCCCGATCAATCTCTTCTTGCTCCTGCTGAGACGATGGCAGCATGGGCTGGTGCAGCGCACTAAGTCCTTGTATCATGTTCACCAGGTTGCCGTACTTTGCATCGAGCTTCTTGATCTGCACTTCGTTCTTCTGATATCTCCTCACGCAGACCTCATGGCTGCGAGGCAGTTCGTGCTTGTGTGTTTCGACGTAGTGCGCAATCTCTTCGGGGGAGTGTTGATCGAGGTAACGGATCGGGCATTTCGCGGGCGAGCCGCCGTTGGCAGCCGCCTGAGACGTGGATTCTTCGAGCATAGCAGCGCAAATGGGGTCGGCGGAGTGATGTGGCGTGGGGTCCTGCGACCCGTTTTCCGCGCTTTGCGCATCACCCTCGACGGCGCCATCCACCTCCGCCGTCTTTGGTGCGGAGAAAGGACATTCCAAGTGTCCCTTCTTGCCCTCGATTGTAAAGTCCTGCTCGAGCACAGTCGACATGGAGGTTCCGGTTTCGGCTTCACGAGAAGAGGTCTGTCTGCTAGAGTCGCTCGTCTTGCTCGTTTCGCCGACGGACGACAGTTGTTGGGCGACGCGCCGGCCGTCTCGGATGATGAGTGCGATTTGGTTCCGGGTATCCAGCTTATTGCGCTTCGGGAGAGGGACTGCTTGGGAAGCTTCTTCAAGAGATGGATTTGCTAGTTCGGGAGGCAGCTGTAGCTTTGCCAGTACTTCTGAAATCTCGGGAGCAGCAGGTGCATGTTTGTCGGCGAGGTATTGGTACTGAAGGCACTGTCGGGTCAGCATGAGTTGTCACCGAGGCTGGCCGGAGAGTCGCAAGTCAGGAAATGGTAAAAACTGGCCGGTCTTTGCTCCTAAGTAGTACAGAGGAGCTCTTGATCTAGAGCTAAGGTTGCTCATCATGCAAGGCAAGGAAAGGGGTGCGTGTGTGAGAGTGTCGCATGGCGCCGGGGCGGCGGCTGACAAACCCACTCGCGTGTGTTTCGAGGGTTCTCCGTACCTGTTCGTGAGCGAACCTGAGCTTGTGCTCCAGGATCGTCTTCCTGTCGGTCAGGATCTGGACTTCATCGGCGAGGGCGTTGAAAGAATCAACCAGCGTTTGAGTGAGATGTATGTAATTCATCCCACTGTTTGTGACTTCGCGATCGGAGCATGTGGGATGTGGCATGAAGGGGCGGAGGGACGTCTTTGATGTTTGGAGTGATGGGGAGACTTTCGTTTCGCTACCCATCTTTGCCGTCAGGACGCTTGTCCCCCGGACAGTCAGTCACAGTGGGAAGGGCGACGGGCGGTCCATGGGCTTGGAGTCCCGACCATATTTTGCCGAGCCGAGCAACGCTTCGGATCCTGGGCGTGGGGGCTGATGTCATTGGCTGGCTATCGGCGCTAAGCTTATGTAAGAGGTCTAGACCGAGCTGTACCTCGAAGAAAGTGAGCCTATCAAACCATACCTACTAGGTAGGCCATATTTACCAAAACCTCAACCAAGGCGAAGCCAAGAAGAATTTAGTTACTTTCAAGACTGTCCAAAATTCGGACTCATTGCGTCGTCCCTGGTATGCAACATAACATGGGCTTTCGGCGTTGGGTTTTGTCAAATTTCCTGCCTTAAGCCCATCAAAACCGACTTAAGACTAAGCTAGCCAGCCAAGTTGAGTTATGCTAGCAGAGCTTAGAATCCACTTGGTATTTTTTACATGCTTCCAGGGTGCATCAAAGGACGACATGAAGCTACTCATGCATTTCCGGCCTTGTTCTTGCACAGTTTCTCCATACGTTGATTTTTGATCATGCTTACCCGCAAGAGATAATTGGTAGGATCTAACGAGACTACAGCAAAGAATATTCACTGGAAGGACATCCAAGAAGATGAAGTTTCGAGGCAAGAAGCAGCTTGTGGGGTTGGATCGGGAAATTGCACTGTGTCCTCCGGCAAAGGTCGCCGCTGCTTACACTGTGCGAAAGCCCCAGTTGCCGTTCTGAGAAGGTGCGACGTCTCACTGCACTTATCTCATTCAACGACTGCGCGGGGTTGCCAAAGTCGCTCAAACCATCGAACTTACAATCTGCCACGTCAAGCATTCTTCTCTGCAAAGATCAGTCTAGTACTTTCTGTATCTTTCCTTGGGGGTTTTCAGTCCCATCATGGCGTCCAAAGTGGTCAATGCAGCAAAGCTGCTGAGCAAGAGATCCCATGTCATTCCAGGTAAGTTCACCCAGATACCATTTCCTCGCGTCTTATACGCATAGAAACAACACTAACGCACCTCCAAGGGCAATTCCTCGTATCTGAACTCTTCTTTGAGGTACCCAAGGACTACAACAACCAGTCTGCAGGCGTCCTCAGGCTCTTCGGCAGAAGTGTCACCAAGCACGAGAGACCCATAGTTGCCCCGACTGAGTCTGAGAAGAGGCAAGCTGAGCAAAAGCCATGGATGGTGTTCCTGCAGGGAGGACCCGGATTTGGCAATCCAGAGCCTCAAGACAGCCCTGTCACCCATACCGCACTTGATCGGGGATATCAAGTTCTGTTCCTCGACTACAGAGGCGTCGGCCTGAGCTCGCCCGTGTCAGCTGCTGCTCTAGCACTCCATGGCGATGCTCAGAAACAGGCCGATCACCTCAAGCTGCTTCGTCAAGACAACATCGTCAAGGACTGCGAAGCCGTGAGGGCCTACCTCACAAAGGATTTCCCGGAGGAGAAGAAGAAATGGTCCCTTTTCGGACAGTCTTTTGGTGGTTTCGTCATTCTGACATACCTCTCCAAGTACCCCGAAGCTTTGCGCGAGTGCTTCCTGACTGGCGGCCTTGCCCCCGTTGGCAAGAAACCGGAGCAGGTCTACGAAGCAACCTTCAAGAAAGTCATGGAGAGGAACCACGCATACTACGAGAAGTACCCTGAGGACATTGAGAATGTCCATCAGGTGGCCCGGTTCATCCAGGAGAAGAAAAAGATCAATCTACCTGGTGGCGGCTTTCTCACTGTTCCTCGGCTGCTCACCTTGGGACTCGCATTCGGCGGCCACGGCGGTCTCGATTCTGTCCACAGCACGGTTCTCAAGTTGAAGACAGACCTCAAGAATTTCGGCTTTTTCACCCGCTCAAGCCTCTCCGATATTGAGAACGCCACAGGATTCGACAACCACATCATCTACGCTATCCTCCACGAGGCCATCTACTGCGAAAAGCCAGGCTGGGCTTCTGACTGGGCGGCTTACCGAGTCGGCAAGTCCTTGGAACAGTTTTCCTGGTTGGCACAAGAGCCTATAATCTCCGAGGTCGCTGGGCCTCCCCTCTTCTTCTCTGGAGAGATGATTTTCCCGCTGCACTTCGAAACGTACCCGGAATTGATTGAGCTGCGCGAGGTCGCCGAGATTCTTGCCAAGTTTACTGACTGGCCTGAGGACCTGTACGACCACGAGCAACTTCGCAACAACGAGGTTCCTGTATATGCCGCCAGCTACATTGACGACATGTACGTCGACAATCAATTCGCCAGGGACACGGCGGCCCTAGTCAAGGGTTGCAAAGTATACGAGACGAATCAGCTGTACCACTCTGCGCTGCGCTCCAAGACAGAGGACGTGATGAGGGAGCTCTTCAAGCTGCGGGACAACCCTATTGACTAGTCTATTCTCCCCTACATGTCTACGATGCCAAGGGCACTTCAGATGGGTATCTTTGATGCTGTCTTCCTCCAGAAGCCGCATCTCTTTTCCAAATGGTCCAACTCAGCGGTCGCAAACCCCGCGTCCACAATTGTCCATTCTTTATTTTCTTTCAGGGAGGGCACTCCGGCCGCCGTCGATGGCGACAGTTTGAGAGCGTTAGGGTCACCGGTCTGGAAGAAGGATGCAAAAGCGCCTGAAAGTGTTAGTTAGAGTAGCGTTCAATGAGAGCTTTCTCAAAACACCTACCAGCATAGCCTTGGTATCGGGCTGGATCCGTCTTCTGCACCGCGTTGACCTGGTTCCACTGCTTACTGTCAGCCGGTTGCCCTATCCATCATTCAAAATCCACCTACCCAAACGGTATCACTGGCGTGCTTGGATGGGTTGAGCGAATACTCGCCCAACCACCCACCCTTCGACGCCGAACCTGCGAACCAAAACGCAGGGCACGACAACACAGCGTCCCTGTAAACAAGACCCGCTCTCACATATGTGGTGTTATATGAGATGGTCTCCGTTATACCGGCTGGGGGGTAAAGCTTTTTCGCGGCCTCGATCTCGCAGTCACCAAATCCGGGAAGAAATCCTCTCAGCCACTTCTCAAACGACGCCTCACTCGAATTGAAAGAAGGCGACCCCGACCCCGCTTCGCTCTGCAGCCCGGGCGGGATGAAGTTCTCGCCCTCATGCGTGTTGTGAAGCGCAAAGGCCAGGTCCATGTTCACGTTCCCCTTTTCGGTCGCCTCGCTCAACGGCTCTCGCAGAAACTCCCCGTCGATCACGGGCGACCACGTAAACGAAGACGTGTTGTACTGATGCGAAGTCGAAATAGCGAGGCTGGCATCCCGGATCGTTTGCACCTCGGCCTTTTTCAAGCATGCCAAGCTGTCCGCTCCAGCACAACCCGTCCGTCTCGCAAGCTCATCGTAGAGAGCCTGCGCTTCGGTGCTGTCGTAGCGGTACGTCTTCGGCCAGAACGGGCTGCTCGCCATCGCCTTGCGGAACAGCTTCTGCTTCCCTCCTCTTCCGAGTGCTTGGGCGAGCACGCTGCCCCCGCCGGCCGACTGGCCCCATATCGTGACGTCGTCCGGGTTTCCACCGAACTGCGCGATGTACTTTTGTGTCCATTTCAGCACGGCTTCCTGGTCGAGGACTTCGCGCAACGTTAGCATTTTCGCCATTTCATATTCCAATGAATCTACTTACGGCCCGGGTTGAGGTCGGACTTGGGATCAGCGGCGATTTCCTTGCCTGGGAGGAGGCCGAAAGCATTCGTGCGGTAGTTTGGATATATGAAAAGCATGTCTGAGGCATCGGAGACGTTGAGGATCGGATACGCGGACGGCGGGATCGAGAAATAAGCACTGCCTTGTACGAAACCTCCCCCGTAGAAAGTCACACTGTTTGCGTTGCTGGTCAGCTGGAAGACGACTCTTTTCGACGCCAGAGGCTACTTACACCACTGGTTTCAAGGGCTGCGATTTCGTCCACGGACGTGAATAGAGGCCAAGATACAGACAGTCTTCGGAGCCATTGACCTGCAAACCCAGGTTTCGTCAGCCTACACCATCCTCTGATGACTTTTGCTCGCATGGAAGCCAGAAACTCACTGTCCGCTGCGGGCACATGTCAAACGGCTGGCTCGAGTCATAGACCCCCTCGATACTCTGCGGCGGCTGCGGTCCACGGAACCGGTTCTCTCCCACGGGCGGCGAGGCGTAGGGAATCTTCTGCCAAAACGAAATGTTGTAAGTCTCGGAATACGCGCCTTGGAAGCTTCCGTAGTCCGTCTCGGCGAGGAGGTACGTCTGCGTCTGGCGGGCTTGTGCTTGGGGGAGCGCAGCTACGGCGCCGGCGGCCGCGAGGGCGGTGAGCACCGCGGTGGTGAGTGTCGACGGCATCGCAGGGCAGGAGACACGCAGCTCTCAAGCTCTCGGGGAGTTCAGCACCGTGAGATCGGTCTCATGATGCCCAGATCCTAAGGGCTACAGGGCGGATATATACATGGCCAGCTTCGCAACGGCTTCGGCCCAAGACGAAGCGACGGAACCCGGGGGGGAGGGGCGTGATCCCAAGGGCATGGGAAATTAAGCAAAACCTAACCTCGTCATCCGAATCCAGGCTTACCATCAGGAACCGGTGCCCCCCGTCCTTACACTCTGGTTTAGACTCCGTCTTGTGGGGTAAACAACACCAATGGTGGGGTTCCGGAGCTTGAACCCCAGAATCGTGAATAGTTTGCGGGGACCCCGGGAGGGGGGCTGGGCTCGGTGATTCTCCTCAATCATGTACCGAAGCTGGATGCTGCAATTTCTCCGCACCGGACGAGCTGTGTAAGTTGGTCACGCACCACACCATCACACACGAAAGAAAAAGAGATGGGATGTTCTTCACGGCTGAAGGGAACCACTGGTCTGCGAATTTGCTATGAAGCTACTTGCACGGCATCATCTGTGACGACGTTCGGATGCAACGGCAGCGGCGGCATGGGGAAAAACGTGTTTGTTGCTCTGTTTCGGCCCAACTCAACAAACCACCCCTGCCTTCGGACCAGGAGTGATGAGTCGCGCGGTTCTAGTTCAGCTTGATGATACCATCGAGTACCACCTCATATCAATAGATCACATGCGCCACGGGAAAGGGACCTGCATACGTCGATCGGATGAACGGACTGAGGCGCAATAGTACACTGGGGTATGTAATTCTGCTTCGGAATGATGGGGTAACAACCACACAGCAATGGTCCCCTGTGGATGGGAAGCTGGGATAGTACAGCCCGCTGGAAGGGCTCCATCAAACAAACTTTCGCCGCGACGACCAACGTTACTAGACTACATTTCAAACCCGGAAACCCTTCACAAACACCATTGGACAAAATATTGACAAGAGATAAGTGTTCGTGTTTCTGGTCTCAAAAGTAAGCAGCCGTGCCAAGCGCACGAATAGAGAGAAAATATTACGCCGCTCCTCGTTAGGAATGTCTCCATCACCACGGAGCCGGGTGCCAGTGAGGTTGCGGTGGCGGTGGCGGGGGATGCCGCATATGCGGAGGCAGAGGCGCGCCGACCGGCCAGACGGGCATTGGATGGGCGTGCGTTGCTCGTTCCATGGACGGAAGCGTCCTGCTCCCCAGGTCCTCTTCTCTGCGCATGGCCGTCTCGCGAAGCATCAGGGCCGCCACCTCCGGGTGGCCGATCAAGAACTCGGACGTCTGCTGCGGTGCTCTCTGCCACAAAAGCGGCTGCAGAAAGCCGACTCTGGCAAATATCATCTTCAACAGACCGTCGGACTCGGGCACTCCGGAGTACAGTTTCGAGCACAACGCCAAAACGGCCGGCTGGGCCGCATCGGACCCGGCGGACTCGAGCATGTCGACGCAGTGACGCATGATTGCCGTTTTGAAGTCGTCCATCAGGAACTTGTTGGCGGTGATGTACACGTCCAGGCTGAGCTCGTACGTCAGGAGCCAGGTTCGCATATCTTCACCCCGTATACGATCGCCATCGATGAAGTCCTCGTTACCCGACGCGGGATTGTCATTCGAGGGCGTTGAACCAGGCGGTGTGAGAATCTGGGGCCGACTGCGACGCCGGCGGTGCGGAGGGATGAATGCTGGCCGCGTGAGAGGCACGGGAGGCCCTGGCATCATGTGCGGCATGGGTCCGCCGGGCATCGGCCTTGAGCGGCCGACGCCACAATTCCAGCATGGCGACGTGGACCCGGTCGTGGTGGTGGTGCAGCGCGGACATCTGCAATCTGGGCGGTGTGCGCCGGGTTGCTTGCGGTTCTGACGCTCCCATTGCCGCTCTCGCCGCCGTTGCCGCCGCTGCGCCCGTAGTCGACTTCTAGCGCTGGCATCGCTGGCCTCCGACGATGAAATTTCCGATTCCGATTCGCTTTGATATCCAGTTTCTTGTGCTTTGCCCCGGGCCGACTCCTCCTGGTCCAACGCCGATGCGGCGGGCCTGATGGGAATGAAGCTCTTCTGGTAAAGAAAGGCGACGAGAAAGTGGAATATGGCGGGGTCTTCTTCTGGGAAATCCATCGATTGTGCCTCAGCCTCTTTGAAATCGCCACAGAGCGCTTTGCGGAAGTATTCGGTCGTCACCAAGATGTCCCTGTGAACTTGGAAAATCTCTTGGTTTGGGACTCGGCCAACACGAAGCGGAATGATGGCTGAATTGTATCGGCCATCTGCGGATGTCAACCACAAGTCCTCGCGAGGGCTGGGTTCATCTTTTCGCTTCTTCTCCTCGAACGTGTCATCAAGTACAATCACACTCGGAGAGTCGGCTGTTGATGTCCTCAGGACATCGCCCAAAGTCCGCGCAACATCTCCTGTACTGCTGCTGCTGCTGCTGCTGCTTCCTCCATTTAGACCGCGAGAGACGGCAGACATTGAGAAAAACGCGCTCGACACACTATTGGTCGGTTCCTTCGGTGTGGTGGTACCGGTCGGCGGTGGATATCGAGGATCGTTAGCAACCTTGGAAAGCTGACATGAATGGCCGGGACAGGACTGCAACCAACAGACCGGAGAGAGACGTTTCCAGCTGGATGAATGAGGTTCGAGGAGCGACGGGCTTCATATAGGCTCGGATTGCGCGCAAGACCACCAAGGTCAGGCAGCCACACCACTGGAGAGGTAAGAATTATGCACAAGTCGAACAAGACGTGGACGGATGAGGGTGGGTAGCTCGGTGGGCGGTGGCTGTCAGACCTTTGTTGGCCGCGCCCAGCAGCCTTGCGACCGCCAACTATGGCGAGGCGCATCTGGGTCACTAGGAGTCCGCCGGCCGAGTCCCGTTCGGGACATGGTCGATTTTTCTTTTTCCCGCTGCGTCTTCTGCTTCCCTGCTGTTCCTGCTGTGTAACTAGTGCATGAACGGTTCTATCGTCGCATGGAAGAGTCGAGTGCATGTCAGGTGTTACCTACAACTTGGTGTCGGCTTGACACCATTCGCCAGTCTCCGTCAGTCGCAACCGAAGTTCTGCGTCTGTCTCTCCCCTCGGCCTTGGTGCTTGGCTAGCGACTTTTCTCGGGAATGCCACCCACCTCGGTCTGCGTTCCATCCCATGTCTTTCTTTCTTGTGCCTCTTGTCTGTCTACCTATAGCTTGGCCCTTGGCCCCGCGCAACTCCGGAACGGGACGCACGCAATCGCCGCACCGCACCGCAATGCACCACCATCCCGTATTTGTCCATGTGACGAGCCAATGTTGCTTTTTCACGTCTCGCGCCGTTGACACCCATCTTCTTCTTCGACGACCTGACGGCGGCTTTTGGGGCATGGGCTTTGTTTGTTCCCGGCCGCGGCTAGTCAGACCACTGAGAAGCTACCGAAAGTCCAGAGTGGCGGTGGGAGTGGAAGCGGAGCTCTATCACAGGCTGTCGGTCGCGTTAGACCGGTCTGCGAAGGACGTGGGCGGGGCTGCCGTCCGATGCAATGCAGGTTGGGCGTCTTTATCACCAATAATTGACGGTTGTGCGGCGGCATGCATACATACATACGCATCTGCGTCTGCGGGAAGTGGTGGGAATGCGCCTATGAGCGATACCGCCAACTGCCCGTTTGTTGGTTTGCATCATCCTTCTTCCTCATAAACCTCTTGTTGCATCTGCATTTCTGTTCAATCTTGTCAGTTGCGGTGTGCCAAATATCGTCACCGTCCTCACTTACGCCATAGTCGGTTGGCCGAGTTCGAAATGACCTGAGCCTTGGCCATGAGCTTCTCCTCATACTTGATATTCTCCTGCCCTTTGATTCGAAGCTTGCTCGGTTGCGCCTGTCTGATTGTGAGTAGTAATCCCTTGATCAGGTGGGGTACCTGCTTGCCTGCATGAGGATAGGTAACAGTTCTTTAGGATCTGCATTCGCAACAGCCGCGACGCTTCGAAAGCCGTTTTCCCAGAAAACTCTCCTGTTTCACAAAGTTAGACACATTCCCGACGTGACTTGAGGTCGCGCAACGTACGCGGTTCGGCTCTTTACGAAGGTAATCTGTGCTAAGGCCAACAAGTCCGACTTTGCGCCTGCTCTCAACCGATCCGAGAAATGGTCCAACGCAGCAGACATGACGCTGCACCGTACGATTAGTGATCTGGCGTGTTGTGCAGACCAAAGGACGACTCACTCCCAGCCCATATGCTCACAAAATTTGATCATGCCAGCTGCGAAACCGTGGCAGGTCTGCGAAAGGTTTTGAACCGCGCCACGGGGCACATCGTACTTGCGCGCAACGGCGTGGACCGGCACTTCGTTGCACAAGTCTCGTAACTGAAAGGCCAAGTAGAACCGACGGTGTACACGGACGATTTCCTTTTCCTCGGGTGTCGTCTCCTTCAGTGTACTACCTTGTGCCCTGAAGACGGTTAGCGACATCGGAAGAAGGGTCGACACGACTTACAATCGGTTGATCACAGCACGTTTAAGCCCGAGAAGCCCGAGCACGCGGTGTCCGCTATCGTCGAGGTTCTCCATTTCGTTGCGGAATACTTGCCAATTGATGTTGGTGCCGAAATCGTGGACAGGGGTGAATGTGTAAAGAATATGCATCTCGCCGTCCATTACGAAGGCTTGGAGCGCCTTCTCCAACTCTTTGTGAATAAACACTCCATCATCGGGATCCAAGGCAGAGGCTACGATGGCGTGACCCAATTTCGTGGGTTGATAGTTGCCGAGTACGTCCGCCGTAATGAACCCCATTGATTGGAGATTCTTAAGACTCGTCTCAACACATTCTTGCAATGGCTCCGGTGGTCCAGCGTGTGCTAGCAGGGTCTTGCTCAGATAGTCATCCAGGGCATCTTTACTAGTTGCAAGCCGTACCGCGATGACCTCGAGTAATGCCCTGGGATACTTAGCTTCGTCGTAAAATTTTCGACGCAACCTTCTCACCTCTGTATGCGCTGCTTATCTGTTATCAAGCCGCTCGTGATTTGGGGCATGTCTGCATGCATCAGATCCACCACCTGCTCAAGATCGTCTTTTCGACAACATAAGTAGGTTTCTCCGACTTCGTCTTTGCCCTTGCGACCAGCGCGTCCGCGCATTTGCCGCAGCATAGATGGGCCGACGAAGTCTCGCCCCATGCGGGCATTATGAAGTATAACCCTTCGAGCAGGTCTAGCAAGTATTAGGTCACGAATCAGTCCATTTATTCGCGGAACCTACAAATTGATACCCGCAGCGAGGCTGCAGGTAGCTATGCATACTTTGATGACACCGGAATCATAGGCACTGGCAATGATCTCGCGCTCCTCTGTTGTGAGTCCAGCCTAGAAAGATCAGTAACCCGGCTCAAAAGCACGAGGCGGCACACCTACGTCTAATGAACGATCAGCCAATGGTTTGTATAGAAACCGCTCAGGAAGACTTACGATGGAAGGCAACTCCCGCAGGAACCGTCTCTTCGAGGACAGGGTCTATTCCGGTTCCGAGACTTCGCAACTCAGCTAGTAGATCGATTCTTTTGTCAACCAGGGCAGGGTCAAGTTCGTGTGAGGCGGGCATAACCCTAGCGATCCAGCGAGCATCTGATTCGCACCCAGGACGACTGCTCGCAAAGACCAGCACACCGTAGCCAGACCTGGCAGTCTCGCTGGCAAGGGAGACAACTGCATTCAGCACAGGATCTTTGAGTTCCTTGTGATCTGACGACTCGATGCGCCTTATGGCCCTGGTATTTTCAAGCTGCTGCGTCTTCAGCTCATTAGCCGTTTTGAGCAGCTCGCTCGTTGTGGCGGCAGGGTAGATGTTCCCTTCGTAGACGAGATGCTCTTCGATTGGCACCGGCCGATACCGTGTTTCGTAAGAGTGAGCTCCCAGCCAATTAGCCAAAAGGTTGATGTTCTATAAATAATAATCAGAGACGGTCTCTGACGAAGCTCGGGTTTTTAATCAATACTAACAGACATTGTAGCGCTCATGCCAATAATTTGGACTGGCTGGGGTAGACTGAGCAGCTTTGTCCCCATCAGTTCCATGAGGTATCCGCGGTGGTCATCATCGATCATGTGAAGCTCATCTAAGACAACGGCTTTCAAGTACTTGATCGAACAATCGTCGATGGCAGTGTTTACGAGTGCATTCGCCTGGGTTGTCCGTATTCAGTTGACATCTAGTTCAATGCAGCTGCGAATCACATACCTTTTCGATAGTACAGACACCGATATCAAAATCAGCCCATGTAGGCTTGATCTTGCTACCCCCGAAGAATCCAATGACCCTGATGGAATCTTCGTCAGCACGCCGCCTCCAGATCCGCTTTTCATCATCAATTTCGTCTACGGGCTTGGGCACCCCTTGAACGATGTTCCGAAGCCATCGTACTTTCTCTTGTACGAGAGCAACGTAAGGTAGCACCAGAAGCACCTTTGCATTTTTTTCTTCGAGAACCCTCTTCAGCATCAGCACTGTGACGAGGTTAGCAGGACGTCTCGGGAAGGGCATGATAGGAGGGTAAACTTGCCATCAGCGACCAGAGACTTTCCACCGCCGGTTGGGGCACTATAGACAAGATTTCTCTCCCCAGACAAAAGCCCCGGTCCGCGGAGGCAAGCCTTCTGCCATGGATACATTATCTTGATGCCAAGACCGTACAAATTCCGGATCAGTGGCCGAGGAAGACCATAGTACGGATGAGCGAGCGCAAGTAAAGGGTCCGAAGAAGAGGACGGGGTGGACTGTATGGCATTCCGTTGCGTGTATTCGGACGGCCCCTGGTGGGAGGTAAGCTCTAAAGAGGTGATCGGGCTCGGCGTCAATCTCGGCGGGCCTGGAGGCAGACTCGATGTCCGTTGCACACCCAAGGCGCGACTTGGAAGGGTAGTTGGCCGCGGCGCTGCGGGATGCGAAGCTTCAGAGCGAGCGCGCTTACTCCCAGCGATGGTTGTGGTGGTCGAATAGGCATGGCCTTGTTCCTGGGCGGCTTGCACCGAGGTTTTATGCCATGTGCCGTTATTGGAGGCCATGACGAAGCAAATATTTGATGGTGAAAAAAGAAGAATCCATGGATTAATGCAAATTCAAGCTTGACACAGCTTTGAGTCTAAACGCAGGCAGGTGTTTGGCTATTTGGGCAAGTTTTGATGGCCATCAATCGAGCTTCACCGATAGGCAGCAGGCGTCCCGTTCATGATGCAGATGGCACTTGTTGATAGAAAACGGGCAAGCGCGTTCTGCAGACGTGTGAAAGGCACAAGCAGGGATGACCCGCCTTGCAGGGGTATCGCGAAATCATGTGTCAAGAGCGGTATTACCTCATCTTGCTCATAATGAGGGGGGGAAGGTACGTACCGGTGCTGTTGCTTGTCTGGCTCTTCGAGTCGAACATGGGGCCAGCAGTGGGCAGGCAGCCCAGTGGTCGCTGGACTCGGCCGGGTTGACCGGGCCTCGGTACGTACAGTCTTCACTGGCTGCCCGTCCTTCCCAGAGATCGGGGATCCACTCCACCGAGCCACAACTTCACACACGGCCTGGTGGGGTTCACGCGCGTGGCTTCTCATCCGTTGCCCCCGTGTGGCTGACGACTCTACTCGAACGGGCCAGACGTGGCACTGACAATTCTGTTGCAAGATGTTTTTGGGATCGGGGCCGATTGGGTTGGGGTCGGACTACTTTAGCCTGGCCCGGTGGACTAATGCCACACGCATACGTCGGATTTTGGGGCGGGAAGGGGGAAGGGGGAAGGGGGGAAAGGGATGGGTCCGCTCGGCTCTTGCTTGGGAGGGGTTGTCTGAGTTGTAGGAGATGGGAAAGAGGGACCGGTCGGAAATGGGAACGGAGAACGTCTTGTAGAACACCAGGCCCGGTCTCATGTCGAGAAGAGAACACAAGACATGGCCAAGACCAGACCAGAAGAGCCGGAAGAGCAGTAGCAAGATTGACGACAGGAACAGCCCGAGAAGAAGGGCAAGAAACAGCATCATGGTAGACTTGGGACAGGGGGTTGCCAGGGTCCTGTTCTTTGTGTATGCAGCGCCAAACCAGTGGTCAGCCCCAACCATCAGGAACCCGAACAGCACCGTACTTAATTAAGTACGCAGGTAACCAAGTCGCGGACGAAGGATGATCCAGGTAGGTCCAAGAGCCAGCGACAACCCTTCCCGGAGGTACGCTACGCACCGGCACGGTCGCCCCCAGGCCCAGCCGTCCAGATGAGGTGCAAGACCCTGTCCCCGGACAGGGATCATCATCTGGCCCCATCCATTCGTTAACGCACAGCACCTCACCTCACTAGCCTGTCATGGCCTGCCACCAGCGACGATCATCGACCACCATCCATCTTTGCCTTCCTGCGTGATGGTGTTGATGAGATGGACGAATGAAGATCGATGGTATCTTCCGGTTGCTGATTGATGGACGTCTGCCAGTTTGCCTTCTCAAGCTGGGCTTTGGGACCAGAATGTCAGCTTGACGGCGTTTGCTGCGCGGTAGTCGGCAGCGATTGAGGCGTGTTCCCCTCATCAAGTCCCGTTACGTCGCGATCGCCAGACGCCCATTGCCGATTCTTCGTCCCCTCGCCCAACGATGTCAAGTACCGTCAGAAGAAGAGGTTCTGTGTGCGATGATGGCGACGTATTGAACGGCTCCCGAATTGTATGGTCCTGACATGCATTTTGGTGACGTTGAAATTTTGCCCCGTTATTGAGTTCAGCCACGACGTTGTTGACGGCCCCATGCAGGCACGTCCGATGACTAGCCCGGGGGTGCCAAGGCAATTGGGACAGCTGTTCAAGGACTCCGCGATCCAAGTTTTGGACACTCGCACATTCTTGAAATACCGCTTTCGCTGTCTACCGCCTGGTGTTTTCCCGATGAAACGGGACGGGGTTCATTTGACAATGCATGATTTCGTGGCCGGTGGATGGAGGGCGATTGGAAATGGGCCTGCGCCGGGAATGCGCCTGTCGCTGGCTGGCGGTCGGCCCCTTGCACCATGCGGCATGAGGTGCCCTTTTTTTTTTCTTCGCTTGTGCCGGATCAACCGACAAATGCGGTCAACCTCATCTGTCTTTTTCTGACGTCCGTCTTCGCTGGAGCAAGCCTCAGGCGCCACGGGACTGCCTGCGTCGTTTTTTTTTTTTTTTCTTTTTTTTTTTTCTTTTTTGCATGCACTTCATAGTCGCGATGTCGCATAGTTGAATTGCAGACTTGAGCCGCAGCCCTGTTTTCTTTCTAACTTTTTTCCCGTTGTCCCTTCACCGCGAGACATTGGGAAATTGTGTGCGATGAGTGTTGGCTGGGCGCTAGGTCGGCCAGTGAGCGAGCGAGTGTGCTTATTGGTGACCCAGTCCGACTGCAGCTGAGCCAAAGATTGTGCGTTGTTCAGCAGGAGCCTCTCATCATCTTGAGTCGCCGTGAACTGACGGCTAGGCTACAATTGCCAATGATGGACGAATCGTTATCAGCACCCGTGTTTGAGAAAGGCGAATGGTAGAGCTGGGATGTCTTTGGTGGCTGTACAGCGACGGTCGCGCAGTCGACCATACAAATACAGAGTTGATGGCTGGATGAATGGTGCCTTCAGAGAGGCGCCGTCGTCGTCGTTGACAATTACAGGTTGCCCTTCACCTCATTAGTCGTGCTCACCAAGGCGTCGCCCCATTTATTTTGCGTCGTCGCCTCCGCCGCTTCTTTGACCATGGCAGCGCTGATGGGCGAGATTGACGAGGAGTGATGCCATCGCACGATCGTTCTCGCTCAATATCACCAAGCTCATTGGCCTGGATGTCGCCAAACCAGATGATGCTGCGGGCGAGGTCGTTCGTTCTGACAGTGTCGGTCGTCGCCAGGGTACGTCCAACTTGGGTTCGTGGCGCCTCAGTCATGGCAAGGAAGGACAGGGTAGCATGGGTGGGATACGTACCGGTTCGGTCGTCTGGCAGCGTCCCTTGCGGCTCCACCCCGACGTCGAGGCACGCAGTACCAAGTACTTCGGTCAGGTATCCCACACAAACCTCCATCGTGCTCACTCCCCAGTACCGGGATGTACTCGAGAAAATTGGTATGTGGTTTGAACTTTGAAACACACAGTAGTATTGTTTGCGCTGATGTGTCTTCAAACCGGACGGTCATCAGAAACGTCAGGAGAATATTGCATTCGCTTGGAAACAAATGCTGGACTAGCGGGGAGCGGGAGCGACAACGCCTCGATCTCGTCTGTACCTGACGAGGTACGAAGTACTATGGTACGCCGCAGTGGACGGGATGGTGTGCGCCTTGCCTCGGAACAGCTGGACGGGCAACGGTCGGCATCTGACTGCTACCGCGAAGGACGTCCGCCGCTGCCCACCCTCAACGTCGACCGCGAGAGCCCAACTCTGCAATCCGTGAGAAAAATACGTCGTATATGAGATCAGGTCAGTGTGCCTGGGACGGTTCCCGCCCGGTATGGTATGGAAAGTGCCGACCTGCTGGAGCTCAGGAGCGGCTCGCCTGATTGCACGGGCTGAGGCTGGATGTAGACAACAAAAAGGATCGGAAGCCCCCACAGCCTGATCTGACCTCTGGCACAATGGCCGCTCATCGGTTCTTTGTGCTGCCCCAGACTACCTTGCGCTTTTCTTGATGCCAGTGCCGCCGGAGAAATGAGGGCTACCAAGCGACATCGTTAATACCGACGGACGCGTGCCGCAAATTGCGGGTGCATTCCCAAAAGGCAAATCAGCCTAGCATGACTCTCTGCAGACAGAAGCTATTGATTTTCAAATACCAACCGATATGGTCTGCCAGGTGAAGAACCGTTGCGAGGACGGAAACTCCGCCAAGAGATGTTGTTCAAATTGAGAGGAGGGGAAGCCTGTGGACGGGGGCAAAACAGCCTGCAACAGAAGACCAGAGAGAGAAAAAAGCATCAAAAACCGATACCTGGGCGGGCTGTGGGAGGGAGTGGTCGCGCAGTGATATGCTCCGGAATTGGAGTTCCCCATGTCGTGCATATAAACGTTGCAGGGCTCACATACCACCAAATTTATTTGCAAGAAAGATGGTAAGGTAGAGCAGATCAGGCCAATGGTGCTCCTTATCCGAAGCCACGCTCATGGCTGAAGCATAGGTGAAAGAGAAGGTACCCAGATGAAGTGCTATCAAATAATTACCAGGCAAGGTAGGTACCGTGTCGGTCTGCATGGGGTGCACCCGCCCCGAGGCACCTCCCGTTACCCATTCCTCGCTTGTGTTAGACGGAGAAGGTCGAGCGCGAGGCCGAGTGAACGGTCAACGACCAGAGTGTATTGTTCAGAACAGCCGGCAGAATTATTTGACCGATCGATATGGATTGCATGACCAACTTGGGTCGACGCGCAGGAACGGCCCAAAGTTTGGCACTGGCTAGGCAGGAACTAAGCAAGCAACAGCAAACTAGCCAGACGGGGACAGACGCAAAGACGCAGCGACAGTCGTGGGTGGTGTTGTGTTAATATTTGGGTGGGCGGCCAAGAGCCACTGGACTAGCAGAAGGTGGGATGGAAATGGAACCGACACACATGGGTAATGACGGGGGTGTGGACAACATCTTGTGGACATATCCCTACTCCGTAGGGAGCACTTCGTTTCCACAGGGTCGGACAAGCCGGGGTGCGACGAACCAAGGAAGGGGATCGAAGGAAGAAGTGGGCGAGTCGCCGGACACAGCCAGCCAGCAGCAGCAGCACACATTACTATGTACATATTTGGGAGCGGCGACCGTCGGTCGACTCGAGTTGAATCAAAGCACGGTTGGCCGATGGCCTCTGATGTTTCCGCATTTCAGCTTGGACACAGGACGAAAAGGTACATAGAAGCATGGATCGAGAAGTCTATGTAGCCCATGTCGACACTGAAAGTGAGGTCAGTAAGACTCCAGATATGCTGCCAGGTAAATCTTGACCCGGCAAGGATGCATCTGAGGCACTGCGGAACACATTAGCGAGCCTCGACGTGCGGGTGTGTGTGTGTGTGTGTGTGTGTGTATGTGTGTGTACGTGTGCGGATATCGAGGAGGATCGAAGACTGAGATACCTAAATGGTGGTGTCGGCGGCAAACAGAGCATGTACCTTTAAGGTATTCCGTGCCTCCAGAACTGGGGCGACACCATTTGGCTTGGAGTCAAGTCTATGGCTATCGCTGCAGTGATTGTATGATGCCCTTGTCCTCTTGCAAAAAGACGGACAGCACCAAGGTAGTTAGACCTGAAGATGTAGGAGGCGGAGAGCATTGGCTGGGAAAGTAGCGATGTCAAAACTGCAAGGGAAAAGAACACTACATAGGGCGCAGCAAGATGGGTGGGGGAGGGAGAAGGCAGACGGGACGTGGATGTGGACAGCTCGTCTGGTAACGTGGAGGGAGGCAATCGTGCACGCGAGCGCGTGAGAGGCCAACGAGGCAGGTAACAGGTAGCAAGTAGGGGATATGACGGACGTGACAGTAGCAGGAACTGCGTGGGCAGAGTGGAAAGAGCGACAACCGCAGGCGCCGCAATGCCTTCCTCGCCTTAACGTCTCATTTGCCATGGCCATCGTCTCTGCACCCAAGTTCCGGGGATGTTTTCCTCTTCGCACTTTGCCAACCAACCTAAGGTTCTTCTTGCCTTAATAATACCGAGCTGCTTGCCTGCATATCCGCTGTTGGCCAAAGGGCGAGTGAGGTACGAATGTTCTTGAGGTAGGTAGGGAAAAGGAAAAGGAAAAGATAGCCAATTGAGGTGGAGGGCATGTACAGACACTGGGCGAGGTACATGCCATCGTGCCTACCTACCTAGCCAGACCCCCGACCCCCGTCCCAGGCCAGACCCAACAATGGAAGCCAGCCAGCCCCGGCCGGCCGGCTGTTTGAACGTCAACGTCGTCAACCCAGTTTTTTCGTCGTGAGTGAAGTTAATTGAGCCTGCTGCCACATCGCCCTCCGACCTGGCCACACACTGACGACTTCCGACACGCTGGGGACCAACATTGGATTTATTTGCCCATAGATCGGGGTGCCGATGGCAAGACATGAGGTCGGGGCAAGGTGTCTGATGTCCGATGAAGGCAAGGCAAGGCAGGGTTTGTATGCACGGAGGACCCAGTCAAGGTACGTCAATACCTCGCCCAGCAAGCGAGCGAGCGGGAGACGGCGAGACAGCGAGACGGCGACAGAATCAGAAACAGAGCGATTGAGCAGAACAGGTGAGCGCGCCATCAGGAGGGGCAACGGGTCTGGACGCTGGAGGCACCGTATACACGCGCATCCTCGCTTTACACTTTCCCTCCATCATTTCTGTCCTTCCCTCTTTGCAGTCCTCTCAGTAGTCGTGGCCATGTGGTCAATGACAGGAGACGAAAGCGAAAGGCTAGACACATGGTGCTGCTGCCGCCTTCACGCAGACAATCCAAACATGCGGTCGGCCAGAGGGGAAAGGGACATCCATTGCCTGCGTCGGATGTGTCAGGGCAATCCCCCCCAACTCCCACAAAGAGCGCATGGCGGCGATCTGATAGAAGGAGAACAGAGGTGAGATGGACATGGGGGTGTGTGGTTGGATTCTGCGGCGTTGGCAACCTTGGGGTGAGGTGTGAGGTCGACGGGCCCTTGGTCTGGTGCGAGAGTGATGACTGTGGGAGCGGGTACAGAGGTACAGAGTGGGTCTGGTATCATGCAGGTTGCATCGATGTATCGTTACCACAGGCTACGGTGAGATTTGGGTGTGGCTGGAAGTACCGCATCCTGACCTGCAGCAGATCGATACCTCACGCGCAGCCCCACAGCAGGAGAAGGAAAAAAGAGAGAGAAAGAGAGAGAGAGCGCGGGCCTGGCTGCTGTTTTTCTGCTATTCCTTCAACTGCTGCCGCCGCCGCCTCTGAGGCCCAGACGGGACTGGAGAAGCATTGCCTTGGCTTAACATTGGTCTGTTGTTGATAGGCCGGTACGTACCGGACACCTCAGGTACTTGACCCATACTTTACCTTACCTGCCACTGCCAGACCTGACGCTGCCATGCAGCGCGGTGCGGTGCGGCAGCGGTTGAAATAGTCGCCTTAGCAGGAGCCACAATATGCGGCAGCAAAGCAGAAGAGCACCCCAGCAGAGCCCGGAGTCATGGGCGCGGCAAGGCAAGACAGCACAGGGCAGAGCCAGGAAGACAGCTGATGAGCTAAAGCGAAGGTGAAGAGACAGGCCGATCGGGGCCGGGCCAGGTGCAGCCAGAGACAGGGAGGCATGGACAGAGTCGCTGAGTAGAGAGTAAGGTAGAGAGCAGAGAGCAGACAGCAGAGAGAGAGATATGCAGCGGTGCAGCAGTGCGGTGCGGGTGCTGGCCCTTGTCATTGTCCTGGTCCCTGGTCTTGGTCCATCCAATTCTGGTCGTGGTCGTGGTCCTGGGAGCTGGGAGCTGGGAGCTGGGAGTGGGAATCGGAGCTGGTAGTAGTATCCGTAGTAGTAATGTGGTGAGTGGTGTACATATGGCAATGGAAGGCAAGGTAAGGTAATGTAGGTAGCTGGTATTGGCTGGAGCGAGCGAGCGCGACCTTCGTCGACGTTTCCCGTCCACGGCCGCGGTCACGGCCGCACGTCTTGGTTCCTTTCCATCCATCCTTACCTACCTTGCCTACCTTGCCTTACCTTTACTTCTCCATACCTACCTTTTACCTCTTTCTACCTCTACCTCTGACGCAGTACCTTGCCTCTTCCTGGCCTTGCCTTGCCTTGCCGTGAGGTACCTTGCCTGCCTTCCCACACCTCCACGCCGGCACCGTACTTTCCTTGCCTTAGCATTTGTCTTCCGCTTGTCTGGACCCGGCCCCGTCTTCCTCTTCTCCTTCCATCTTTCCACACATCACTTCCTCCCTGCCCATCTTCACCACCTTCAAACTCAACCCAATTCACCCAGCTTCACCTCTCCCTGGTCGCGCCGCCTTCCATCTTGACGCTCGGCTGTCATTTTCTTCCGCTCACAGCCCATCGTCCTCTCACAACACATACTCACCCTTCCCTTTTCCTGTTCTACAGATTACACTCACACTCACTCTCGTCCACACGCATACATCCCATCCACACAAGCATACGCATCCATATCCCACACTCACCCGCACCCGCCCTCTTTGGCTTCGCTGTCTACCTGCAGGACTTGGTCATATCCAAACATTGTCATCATTTGAATATCACAATACCCTCCTGCTCGAGTCTGTCTCCGACTCGTAGCCGTCTCATGGGCCCCATCTGGTTTCCGTCGCCCGTCGCGTTGCATCACTAGCTGTCGACTACTCTTTCGATCGGTCGTCATATGGCTCGGAGCCTCCCCTTCGTTTCTCCAGAGACGAGCTTCGACCTGTCGGCCCTCTTGCTTGTACCTTTTTTGCGGGAAGGGCCCCGACTATCTTCAACCTGCCTTCTGCCATCGCGCAGCTAGCCACAAGAACAATGGCGCAGAAAACACAAAATGCCAGCAGTTCTGAGGACCAATCTGCCAGCGCCACCCCATCCGCTCAAGACGCCTCGGATTCCGCGCAACCTTCGACGTCGGGCGCATCAACCTCCAAGGCATCCTCCGCCGCCCAGAAGGCGAATCTGACTGAGCTTGACGCTGCTCTGCGCAACTCATCTCAACCCATGGCCAAGTCATCATCATCTGGCTCAGACCTTGCTGCCAAGGACGCCGCCATGGAGGCGGCCAACCCCTACGGAACGCGCTCGCGGAATCGCACTGGATCTTCGCGCCCCAACTACGCCGAAGACAGAGACATCGACGTTGACATGTACGACGACTTCCCCGAAAAGAAGGATCAGGAGTCCAAAAAATCGGCGCGTCACAGTAACGTGTCAGCGACTTCCGCACAGGAGCCTCCGCGTTCCAACGGCCCATCCCGCAAAGCTCTCACATCCGACGACACCAAGGCCGTCTCCTCACAAAATGGTGCCAAGGATCCGCAGCCCGCCGCCAATCCAGCTCCGACGGCACAAACATCCAGCTCATCGGCGACGACGCAGCCCACCAAAAAGCGCAAGGCCACTTCTCAAGCTGCATCACAGGCACAGGCAGCGCCGTCCGCCGCTGCATCGCGAAAAGCCGCGTCAGGTCCCTATGCCAGCTCATATGCAGAGACGAACATGCTCAGTTTCGAGAGTTGTGGCGCGAACCCCAAGGATGGAAAGTTGGTGGCGGATGACGGGACTGTACTAGCACCAAATGGTAAGACACCAACAAACCACACACCCATCCTTGTGCGCATTTGGTTTTTTTTTCGGGAGGGTGGCATGCTGATCCGCATCACAGACAACGTCTACCTCGTGTGTGAGCCCCCAGGCGAGCCTTACTACCTAGGCCGCATCATGGAGTTTCTCCACGCGCAGAATGACAACACCAAGCCGGTGGATGCACTTCGCATCAATTGGTTCTACAGACCAAAGGACATTGGAAAAAAGGTCAACGACACTCGCTTGGTGTTTGCGACGATGCATTCCGACATCAGTCCTCTGACGGCATTGCGAGGCAAATGCCATATCAAGCATAAGGCTGAAATTCCCAACATGGACGAGTACCGGAAAAAGTCAGATTGTTTCTGGTATGAGAAGCTGTACGACCGCTACATCCAGAAGAATTACGACCTCATCCCCACGTCCACCATCGTGAACGTCCCCGAAAGGGTGAAGAAAGTGTTGGACGAGCGCTGGAAATTCGTTATTGTGGAGCAGGGCCGCGGAAAAGAGTTCACTAGCGCGGTGAAGTCCTGCAAGCGATGCAGCGGCTACTGTGCAAGGTTGGTCCACCCACTTCGCCGTTTGAGTCCGAGAGAGGGACCTGGGGTCACTAACAGTGCAACAGCAATGACTCGGTCGACTGTGCTGTGTGTAAGAAGACATATCACATGAATTGTGTCAGGCCACCGCTGTTGAAGAAGCCCTCAAGAGGTTTCGCCTGGTCTTGTGCTGCATGCAGCCGCGCGCAGGAGCGCAAGTTGGAGGCTCGCCACACGCCAAATCTGCTGGATCCCGCCGGCGACGACGACGATGATTTGTATGATGATGATGACGATGAAATGCAAATCGACACCGAGCGAACCAGTCTCGCCGACGACGACGAGCACCGCACCGGCACGGCTGAGCAGATTTACCAAGCGAGTCTTTGGCCTTGGCGATATCTTGGAATGCACTGCAAGCCTGAGGATGCACTGGATTACGATGATCGCATTTACCCACGCGCCAGCACCCGCATTGGCCCGAAGCATCAAGCCAACGTTCTCCCCTGGCCTGGTCAGCCCGTGCAGTATCAGAAGCCTCTGGAGACTAGGAGGCAGGGCAAGAAGGGACCTAATCTCTCCAAGGAAGCCCAGGCAAAATTGGAGGAAGAGAAGCTCAAACGCGAAAATCGGCCGAAGTGGGTGCAAGACGAACCCCCCGGCTATGTGGCGAGAGGAGAGGATCTCGACAGTGATGACCCGAATGCGACGTCCACGCGGATTTGGATGCCTCCTGCGGATACGGAAGCCAACCAGGGCTGGGAAGATAAGCTGGACAAGTACATGGAAAAGGCTGAAGAGCAGGCACCCAAGTTCAATCTTCCCAAGAACTCCACTAACCTGCACGATGTGGCCCTGGAGACGTATTTCAACAGCGGCTACAATTCGGACCGAGCCCTCAAACTATTTGCAGAGACCGACAAATCAGCCTTCAAGGAGCCCGACCTGACCGCTACTGAGCAGAAGAGGTTCGAAGAGGGTGTGAGTAAGTATGGATCTGAGCTCTATCTGGTTAAGCGACACGTCAAGTCTGTTTCGCCAGGCACGATCGTCCGTTACTACTACACGTGGAAAAAGACGCCTCAGGGCAAACAAATTTGGGGCAATTTCCAGAACAGGAAGAGCAAGAAGGAGGCCAAAAGGGCGGAACAGGCTGCGAGCAAACTGCAGGACGACATTGCCGACGACGCTGACGATTCAGCCTTCGACGCCGAAAAGGCCCAGACCAAGAAGAAGGGCTTCTGTTGCAAATTTTGTCACACAAAGTATTCCCGACAATGGAGGAGAGCTCCGAACGCTTCCGGAACGCCAGTCACTGAGACTGGAGGCAAATCCTCAAACAAGGACAAGGGCGGCCAGTACATCCAGGCACTTTGCCGCAGGTGCGCGGAGCTGTGGCGGCGCTATGCCATCCAGTGGGAGGACGTCGATGAGGTTGCGAAGAAGATCGCGCAAGCCGGTGGTAAAGCCTGGAAGAAGCGCCAAGACGAGGAGTTACTCAAGGAGCTCGAGGCCGCCAAGGAAATGCACACCTACTGGAACACGCCGCCGCCCGTCAACACCCCAGAGCCACCTGCAGCCGCCGTTGCCGCACCCTCCAGCGAGCCGCCACGCAAGAAGCTCAAGGGAGCCGCCCCCGACCGAGACTCAGAGCCATTGGCGTCCGACTCTGCACCCAGCCACCCGAAGAAGAAGGAGAAGGCTGCCGAGAAGCCTGCGCCCCCGCCAGCTCCCGAGATCCCTAAGGCGCGGACCATGCCTTGCGCGATTTGCAACCAACTAGAGCCATTGGGAGATCAGCATCTGTCTTGCAAGGAATGTCGCTTGACGGTCCATCGCAACTGCTATGGTGTTGTTGACAATAGGAATCCTGGTAAATGGGCTTGTGATATGTGCGTCAATGACAAGAATCCTCAAATCTCTATTGTAAGTCATACTGCCTACTTGCCAGAAGTCTGCATGATATTGACTCCCAACAGCAATACAAGTGTGTTCTGTGCCCTATTGAGCATACAGAACATGACTTTGTTGAGCCGCCCAAGATCTCTACCTCAAAGAAGAAGTCAGAGAAAGAAAAGGAGCGGGAGAGGCTTGAACGTGAACAAGCACAGAAAACTGCCGACTACTACCGAAAGAAGCAGGAGGAAACGAACCGACCAGTGAACCCTCGGGAGCCCCTCAAGCGCACCGCCGACAACAACTGGGTGCATGTCACCTGCGCTGTCTGGACCCCTGAAGTCAAGTTTGGCAACGCCAAGGCTCTTAGTCCCTCTGAGGGCATTCCTTCTATTCCTCGCGTGAGGTATGATGAAGTCTGCAAGGCCTGTAGCCACAAAGGAGGTGCCTGTGTTGCCTGCCACAACTGTCACAATCCTGGTATGGTTCTGAAGCCCCTTGTCTGATGAGCTTGTCTAACAACCGCCTCATAGTTCATGTTGAATGCGCTCGCCAGCAGGGCTACCTCCTTGGATTTGACATTACGCCCGTTAAGGGGTCCCGCAGAGACCAGTTCAACCTGGTGACTATTAACGGCGAAAGCGGTGTCCTGTCCGCGACAGTTTGGTGCAAGGACCATGTTCCAACAAAGTCCATCGTCCACCGAATGCACGACATTGTCAACGAGGATGGGCTCAATGCCCTGCAGCTCTACGTCCAAAGCTACAAGCAGGCGGATCTCACTCTGACTGGTACTGTTCGGAAGGCCAACCTGATGACAAATGCTGCGAAGATGGGCAGTGTGCCTGTCACTCCGGGTGCTCGACGAGCCTCAACCACAACTCTCCCAGTTAATGGTGTTTCCCACCAAGCAAACAGCGAGACAGCCCACGATCACCAGGCTGGAGAGAAGATCTGCATTACTTGCGGTATTGATGTCAGCCTCAAGTGGTGGCCCATTGAGAATTCTGACGAGCGAGAGCTTACCAATGGCCACTATGGAAGTCTCGGATCGGAGGCTCAAAAGTTCGTGGAGCAAAGAAAGTTCCAATGCCACAAGTGTCGTAAGGCCAAGCGGAAGCCCAATCCCCATCCACCGAAGGATCCTTCTCCCGTCGTTGAAGCTGCACGAGTGGTGCCTCCGCCCCTCCCAGTGGTTCCGCCACATCATGCTCTTGCTGCACCCCCACCGGCTTTGAGAAGCCCTCCCACGACCGGCCCAGAGGCTAGAGCGCGCAGTCTCTCGGCATACGCCTGGGTGGCCCCGGCACCAGCTCCGGTTGTTGCTGCCGCCGCTGCCGCCAATGTCCCGGTACAGCCTCCGCCCCCGCCCCCGCCCCCGCCTCCGTCTGCACCTGTCTCCCAGCCCGCAGGACATCCCCCGGCGGCTCCTACAGCGCCACCACCGGTCCAGGCCCCGGCACCTCCTCCCATACCGCCACCAGCGACTCACCAGCCTTCTGGCCCGTATGGCCATCCACCTCCGGGGCCAAGATACGACTGGCATGGTCGCGCTCCTCAACACAACTCGCCGCCTCAGCGACATCCGCCTTTTCAACCTCTGTCTACTCTGCGCCCGCCCCCGATGGCCGTACCACAGACGCACCCTCCATTGCCAACGGGTGTTCCAAATGGGCACATGGGCCAGCCAGCGCCACACGGAATGCCGCCTTCTCCTCTCATGGCAGGCCCTATTACTCACGGACCGCCGTATATGCACCCTTACCGGCAGGACGCTCATGCGCCACCCCATGGAATTCCCAACGGCGGACCGCCCCAAAGAGGCCCCGACTCATTTTCGCGAGGACTGTTGCCCCAACGAGCGCCGTACGCCAGTAGCCCTCCGGGACATGACGCGGGAGGCCCTCTGAGAACTCCGGGCATGCGGCCAACGAACGAGCCTCCCCGGCCGGCGGGCGCAAGCACGAGTCCTTCATTGCGCAATTTGCTTTCTTAGGCGACGATCACGATCAAATCAATTTCAGGAGTCTTGTCGGCCAATCAAGCATTTTGAGACGGGCCAGGCGTTGGAAGATGGCCTGTATTGGTCTTTTAGGAAATCAACGGTAACGCGTCTAGCCTGGGTTGTCTGTGTAGAAGATGCAAAGATGCTCTTGCTCTTGCGGGCCGGAAGTGTGATGATAGCAAGTGACTGAGACCACGGGAATATATGGGTGGCACAATTAATCCCGTGAAGCACTTTTTGTTAGATATGGTTGAATAGAAGCGGCAAATGATATCAATATTGAATCCGCATTCAAGAAGCCCCAAGCTGTCCTACACAAAGTGACGTTGATCGAATGTATTTGCAAGCCACACCAGACTTACTCCTCGCCAATATCCTCGTTCCTGTCTGCGTCAGCCTACCCGGTCCTATCATGCTAGGGCTTGGATGAACTCTTACCATACTTCAGGCTTCTCGGCGATAAACTTGTCCATAAGAGCCTTGCATTCTGCGTTATCGACGACTACGACCTCCACTCCACGTTGCTTGAGATACTCCTCGCCGCCGAGGAAAGTCTTGTTCTCGCCGATGACAACGCGAGAAATGCCATAGAGGAGGCAGGCGCCGGTGCCTAAAATTGATGTGAGGAACTCGGATGTTCACGGCAGTGTTGTGAGAGTTATAGACTTACACATGTCGCAGGGCGAGAGTGTCGTATACATTGTGCTTCCTAGCGCAAGTCAGTGTCTATGCAGGAGACGGAGTCGGAGATGGTCTTGAAAAATGCTCACCCTTGTATGTCTTGCCTGGCAAACGGCCAGAGTTGAAGAGAGCGTCCGTCTCGCCCTTGGAAGTGATTTTTTGTCTAGTACTGGAACATTGGACCAAATAGGAGGTTTCGACTTACATGGTGGATTGCAGAGCCCATCTGGACACGGCGGTTGTGGCCCCGGCCGAGAAGCTTACCATCCGCGGAAACCAGGGCTGCTCCGATCTTGATGGTCGATCCCGTCAGTCTACCAGTCCATGAAATGCTGCGTCGCTCTGACACTGTCATTTCTCGGTACGTACGGGAACACCGCCTTCGGAGGCGCCAATCTTGGCCTCCTCGATCGCGATGGCGAGACCCTCTGCGTCGTTCATTGTGGCTGGCGGCTGCGGTCGCGTTGGAAGGTGGCGTTCGAGTTAGGTTGGAAATATGAGGGAGGTGGGGGCGGGGTATGTAGTTTTGAAAAAGTTGCGCGTATCACGTTTTGATTTTCAGTAAACCACGGTGAACACTTGCAGAGCTATGCCCGAGGTCTCCTTTTCTTTTTGAGAGGTTAATGATATTTCTATGGGACTGGACGCTAAAAGGGGGGTTTTCCTGCTAAGGAGTTGGATGATGGAGACGGGTTTGCCGGCGGAGATAGTGAGGGTATCTGGGGATATCCTTATCAGCGGGTCCACTTGGGTCGATTGAGGAGGTTCTGCCGCAAGAAAGAGACTATGGGAGAGTTATCAATCAAGGTATCAATGATGGCTGAGGCCGTTTTGTATATTTAAATATTGAATATATAGAGACATCCTGTTCTTTGATGTGCTGCTATGTCTTGATTTTCATGTATTGGGCGACGTAAGTTTTGCTTTGTCACCAACTCCAACTTGAAATTTGGCCGAGCGACTACTATCGCATGTTGAACGAGTTATCGAAAGCCTCCTGCCGTCCAAATGTACGCTCTTTTTTGCTGAAATTAAATGATGAATACGCAAGCGCGGCTCTATAGTGGTCTTTCCCATCCAACAGGCTATCAGTCAGCTATCCCTCTCTTTTTCTTATAAGACAGTGCTTCGTAGAGAGTTCTCTCTTCACATCATACCCTCTATCACCTAACTCATCAAGTCTTCAACTCAGAAGGCAAGCCAGTACCAGATTTACAGACCTAAAACGACTTCGCAGATCGGATCTAGCACAACCACAAGATGGAAGACGACTGCCACCCCTCGAGACATCATGATCGGCTAGCATTTCTTGCGCTAACCAGCAAAATTCGGGACTGGGCGCAGGTCCACGACCATGCTGTGCCTCATCTACTGACACCAGAGGATCACCGTCTCATCAGAGCATGCGACAGAGTTGACCCCCACGAGTTGGCTCTCACCAAGTGGAAGCCAGGCCCGGCAGCCACAGACCGCATGGTGCGAAGGCGATACCGAATCACGATCGTGGCAACAGGCAAATGCGTATTCGAAGTATGCCCCAAGTGGCACCGCTTCATCAAGCCTGCTGTTTGTCAGTGGCGGGAAACAGCAAGGCAGATCTTGCCGGAGCTTTTCGAGGCCGAAAGACCAACCCCAAAAGACGGCGTTGGCGATGGAAACCATGTGCAGAGCACCGCAGACAAGGCTTCACGAAACAGAGATAGCCACCGAAGGGGTAGCGACGCTGACAACATGGCTAAGTGCGTCTCATCCGACTCTTGCGCGGAAGCGAAAAGCTCGAGAGAGAGTCTGAAAAGCAGCCAGAGTGAGAAAAGAGAGCAACGTGATGCTAGTCGCAACGCTGACTACGACTACACATATGCAGGCAATGCAGCCAAGCAGGGGCAGCGCGCCAAGAATGACAACGGCAATGACGGACCATCGGTAAAGACCAGAGCTCATGTTCCACGGAAGGGAAAGAGCGATGCACGACCGCGAGCCAAAGCAAGGGTCAAGGCAGCCCGCAGCCTCACGTCGCCCCGATTCATGACCTCGTTTGAGCCTTATCGAGACTCGACCGCCGAAGGTCGGGCCAGGAAGCTGACAATGACCCCAGCCCAGGCCAAGGCACATGTTGAGCAATGCGCGAGCTCAACTCCCGAACATCAGACAACGAAGCTCAGCAAGGCAGCTTTCTGGGCCAAAGCCTCTCGCAGACCATCAGATGACATGATAACGGGTGGGCCCGCCAGCCGGGCCGAGTTTGCTCAGATCCAAACGCGGAAGAAGAGATTGAAGCGTGCGAGGAAGTCAGGGCGACTTGAGCAGGAGAAGAGGGTGCAAAAGGCAAAAGCGCTGAAAAAGAAGGTCGCGATGAAGTTTGCATAAACTCTGGCGAGGGGCTCAGTTCTGAGGGGGAGGGGGGATGCCTTGGGTGGAGCGAGACCGTTGGAGATCAACAGATTGCGGTAACAATGTCACTCGGGAACCAATTTCTCCCGAAGCTTGCATCGGCGTTTATCTAAAGTAAACTCGTATATCAAAATTTGGTGGGGCCGTTTCGAGATCATCTCAAGGAGGAAAGACATTGGATACGCCCGAAGATCAGCCCGATGTAGCCACGTGATGACGCATGTGATCCGATGTCCTTCCCTCAGGAACCTCAGGAACGGGAGGTGTCGAGAAGCCAAGCTGGCTGGGCGGCCAAGAGGCCAAAAATGCAGTGAAGACGACTGGGCTGGGCATGTCTTCTCCGCCGCCCAGGTTTGGGTGGGCCGTGCACCGTCCCCCTGGCGAATCACCAATAAGGGGCTCGGGACGCGGTGAGGTTGACAAGACCGGGGGGTAGTTCCACTCCTTCGTCCTGGCCGTAGCAATCGTAAATAGCATCCCGATCATCAGAGGTCTCGTCTACCTAGCAGGCGGATGTCCACTGAGAGAGAGCTAGCCCGAGATACACCAGAGACTCTGGAGAAAAAGTGAGAGACAGAGTGTGTGTGGGAGTGTGAAAGAGCCCCATCCCCGCCGACACGGGGGCCAAACGAGCCACTGGAATGACCGTAGACGGGACCCAATGTAAAAGGCCCCAGCAGGCAGGCATCACTTTGATCGATGATGGGCGGCCCTTTCCTTTTGGGCTCTGTCCTCCGCCCAGTTTCCCCTCTTTGGGGGCATGCTCAATAGAGGGGATACGGGAAAAGGAAGGAAGCACGACGCCCTCATAAGGTTCCCGACTAGGGGTAAGGTATCTCAGATCACGAGATGGGATGTGGGCTTGACCATGCGCCATTCAAAAATTTGTGGTTGTCTTCTGCATCCCGTATCTGTAGAGTTCCGAGCGAAAGCCTGCCCTGTTGATTCATATTGGATTATTCCGTGTCGTAACTCGCGGCCCGTAATAAGTAAGACGTCCCTCTCGTCGTCGACGGCACAAGACAGCATCTCTGAAGAACCCAAAAGGTGCATCGAGACGTCGATCCCTGTATTAGCGCCCTACGGCAGTGAGGAGTAATTAGCATGCCTTCCTTGCACCTTCTACCTCCAATCTGCACCCGAAGAGAAAAAAAGACGAGGAAAAAATAAAATTAAAAAACCGGTAGAGAGACAAACTCACCTCCCATTTCCGTCCCGTGTGCCCCTGCCTTTGCGTTGCTTTCCTCGCCTTACCTTCCCGCCCGTCTGTCTACCTAAGTACTTGCCTCTGCATCTGCCTTACGCCGTACCGTCTATACTTTTGTCTCGGCCGTTACCTGTACACAACCACACGGCCAGGGCACGGCAAGGCACAGCAGAAAGTTGGTGCACCGCCATCATCCTTTTTTATTTCGTCTCTTGAAGCAGTGGTCGGAGGCAAGAGCAGACCGAAGTACCTATCTTAGGTAAGAAAGGCACCTTCATTTTTTATGCTCCTACCCCGTCCTATCTCTCTCCCCCCATCGCCTGCCCACTCAGAGCAGGTCCCCTCCCGGCTGCTACGTATCCCAAGGCAGGTAGGTAATTAAGGTGCCTTGGGTTCGGATAGGATAGCAGAGAAGGTTCCGTCGCTGGTCACTAGTCCTTGGTAAGGCCCATTGGTCCCTTCCTAGACGGCACCACTGTGCACAGCCGGGTTTGGGATTTGCCCAAGTTTTGGGTGCAGCCGATCGAGCCCACACTAAATCTCCCTACGGCCAGCAACGAACGCCTCACAACAAAACCATTCTCGCGCCTTCGCCCACACTGCTTTGATCGCCTTGAACCGGCCCCTTTTCTCCTTCGCTCAGCTTCAGCTGGTGCTGTTTCTGACCTCCCGCCTCCCGTCTGCCTCCTGGGTTCTACCTGGGCTGCCCGAGGTGCCTACTGCACTTACACACTCTTGCACCTGCGCCTGCACCTGCGCCTGCGCCTAAACCCGCATCTGCACCAGCCGCCGCCGCCGCTGCAACTTGCTTGCTTGCACTTGTCCCCCTCTCTCTGTCTCCCCCGCGATTGACAACACACGCATACCTTACCCAACGCATACTGCCCAGTCGCCGTCGCTTCAGACAGGACCTTGTTGTTTCCTCATCCTACCTTTTATCTTAATTTTTCTTCCTCAAGTTCCTCATCGCCCGCCTTTTCTCCCATTCCTTCTTCTTCTTCTGGGTGGCTGCTCCTTCCCCCATTCGTCTGCGTTGTCGTTGTGGTTCCTTCCCGTCTTGGGCGCTGATTTCAGCTCCAAAACAACGACGCCGTGCTCCACTGCCCACTGCCTGCCGCCCACTGCCACAAGCCAGGTGCAGCA
Source organism: Colletotrichum chrysophilum (assembly GCF_026319265.1). Classification (NCBI taxonomy): domain Eukaryota; kingdom Fungi; phylum Ascomycota; class Sordariomycetes; order Glomerellales; family Glomerellaceae; genus Colletotrichum; species Colletotrichum chrysophilum. The sequence goes on along the minus strand of NW_026517291.1, from coordinate 176,888 downwards.
GCCAGCCCACGGTACGCGGTCCCCTCACCAAGTGCCTTCCTTGCCTTGCACACCGCGCAGCATCTACCTGCCCTGCCGCTGGTCTTCGGATACAGCCCGTAACGACCTAACCACAACCACAACCTGACCTCAGCGACCCTAACCTGGTCTCCATCCCCCGACCCTCACCACCTGCACCCACGCCCTCAGCAAAGTAGGCGCGGTGCTCTTCTTACCTATTACCTTACCTTCTTAGGCTCAGGTCACCCTCACCCTGACCCAACCCCGACCCCGTCCCCGACTTCGAGTCCTTGCCTCGATCGACTCACCTCCCAAAATTCAATCCCGACCACCACTCTCACTCTCCCACATCCGTCATCTTTTTCTTCAGCCCGGTGCCCAGCGACGTGGCCTGCCGTCGTCACCCAGTCACGCGAGTAGCTGCCGACCATTCATTACCCGACTTATTTAGTATTGCTCAGCACCGTACCGCCGCCGTGCGACGACAACCCGACTCCTTCAATTCGACGCCCCAATACATACCCATCTCCTCAACAACGACCCCGGCCAATCTACGGTCCAGCTGATGCCGACCGATAATTTCCTGCCAATTCCCAAGTCCGACACTCGAGGCTGACGGGCCGCTTTCAATCCACGACGCCCTGCCAGCTGAGAGTCCCGAATTCGAACACACCATCAGCCTGCACACACCGACACACCACTTCACCATGGCGTCGGATTACGATCATGCGGCGCCCGACGACCGCCTGCATGCCCACCCCGCCGCCCCAATGGAACCCGCGTACCCTGGCGAGAGAGGATGGCAGAACGGAGGACGCAGAACTCCCGACAACAGCAATTATCGCAACCAGCAGCCTTCACGCTCCCCTGGTCCCAGAACCCCTGGAAGAGAGGGCGACCCGAGACAGAGCCGCGAACGCAGCAGATCCAAGGGAAGAGGTGGTGCACGATCAGCTAGCGGTCAACAGAGAATCTGCAAAAAGTGTGGAGAGCCTCTCACCGGTCAATTCGTGCGCGCACTGGATGGAACCTTTCATCTGGACTGCTTCAAGTGTCGAGTACGCCCTGAGACCCTCCCCCTTTAACCGTTCTGGCCCCTTCTAACACCCTTGCCCTTCCAGGACTGCGGCCAGATTGTTGCCTCCAAGTTCTTCCCCGTCGACGACGAGAATGGCGAGGGTCAATACCCGTTGTGCGAGACAGACTACTTCCGCAGGCTTGGTCTCCTCTGCTACAAGTGCGGAGGGGCTCTGCGTGGCTCTTACATCACAGCACTCGACCGCAAGTACCATGTCGACCATTTCACATGCTCAATGTGTCCCACAGTCTTCGGCGCTCAAGATAGTTACTATGAGCACGATGGCCATGTCTACTGTCACTACCACTACTCCACGCAGTTCGCGCAACGATGCAACGGCTGCCAGACTGCCATTCTCAAGCAGTTTGTGGAGATCTTCAGAAACGGTCAGAACCAGCACTGGCATCCCGAGTGCTACATGATTCACAAGTTTTGGAATGTACGACTTACACAGCCGAGCGAAACCCCCGAGATACCCCAGGAGAGCGATGACCCCGCCACGCGCGAAATCATTAGGCAGGAGGAAGAGCGCATGGAGGAGAAAGTCTACCGCATCTGGAGTGTCCTGTCCACCTTCGAGGAGTCGTCCGCCGCTTGCATCTCCGACATGCTTCTGCACGTTAGCAATGGCGCCTACGTCGACGGCGTGCTCGTCGCGAAGAAGTTCATCTGGCACGTCGAAATTCTGTTCCAGTCCGCCGATCGTCTGGACCTGTCCATGGACGAATTGAAGCTGAAAGGTTTGTTACTCTGGCGTACGTCTTGCGGGTTTTGCTAACTGGCCAGAAATAGGGTTGTCGTACGGCCGTGAAGCCAAGCTTCTTTGCAAGAAGATAGTGTCTTTCTTTTCTCTGCTGTCCAAGACCCAGGACACGGGAGCACGGAAGCTTGGCGTCACCCAGGAGCTTCTGTCCCTCGTCACAGGTCTCGCCCACTACCTCAAGCTCCTCATCCGCATTTGTCTCCAGGGAGCGCTCCGCCTTGAGAAGGAGTCTAAGAGCTCCGACGGCATTTACCAATTCCTAGATGACCTTAATGAGCTGGACACTGTGAAGAGTGACGACAACACCTTGCAGGCTATCACCGGTAACTCTCGGCTCTCAGCCAAGGACTCGGACCACTGTGCGCTCTGCAACAAGTCAGTCGAGGATGAGTGTGCGAAGAACTCAGAGAGACGGTGGCATATTGCCTGTGTGGGCTGCAAAAGCTGCAACAAGGAGCTCGGCCGCAAACTGGAGGAGGCGCGCTACAACGCATTCGACAACTCGATCTGGTGCACCAACTGTGTCGGCATCAACAGCGACGACATGCCACCTTTTGAGCATGTCACAAAGTTGCAGCAGTACGTTTTCCTTCTCAAGGTGGCGCTCGCAAGGTTGTTGGACATTCTCCGAAGCAGCGGTGCCCTGCCTCGGCAGAACGATGACCAGAACATGGATGGGTACGGACCAGGCGAGGGCCCTCGAACTCTTGCCCCAGGCGAGGCACCCTACCTCAACTCTGACAACCGCTCCAAATCATACGCTGGAGATCAAAGAGAGCACAACCGCGAGTCTTCTTACGAGAACACGCTGAACGACGTTCGCCGCTTGAGGAGTACTCGTCTCGACAAGCACTTATCATCTAGCTTCAGAAAGGCCCGAACCTCGCGCATTATGGATGGCCCCGAGGGACGCAGCGTCCGCCCTGGATCTGCCGGCGAGGACCTTGGACGAGGCGATGGAGGCTTTTCGATCGTCGAAGACCGCGGCCCAAACGACGAAGGAACCACGGATAAGATGTTCAACCACCAGGACGCCCTGACCCTGGACGACATCCCCAGAATTGTCGCGGCTGAGCAAGTCAAGGAGCAGCAGAACAAGCCTGGCCGCCAGGAGCTTTTTCGATCGCCCGCAACTGACCCCATGGGTCACCAGAGATCGCAGTCTGCGGGCAGAGAGGCCGAGATCCGCGCAGGTGACCCTTTGCCCCAGCGATTGGGAAGGAAGTACTTTTCGGAACTTTCGGGCCTAGAGTACTTCATTGTCCGTCACTTGGCGGTCCTGACCCTCCATCCCGCGGTCGAGAACGAGTTTACTCTGGACGAGCTCTTAAGTTTCATCGAGTCGAGGAAGCAGCCCACGTTCTGGAAGAACTTGGGTAAGGCGTTCAAGAACGACAGGCCAAAGAATGCCAAGAAGAAGGGCATCTTCGGAGTGCCTCTGGAGATTATCATTGAGAAGGACGGTGCCGAGTCGACGGATGGTGTGGGACCTGGAGCTCTCAAAATCCCTGCCATCATTGATGATATCATCAGCTCCATGAGAAAGATGGACCTTTCGGTCGAGGGTGTTTTCAGGAAGAACGGCAACATCAAGAAGCTCACTGAACTTGTGGAGAGGATTGACCGCGAGGGTTGCGATAACATCAGCTTCATGGACCAGCCTGTTGTCCAAGTCGCTGCGTTGCTGAAGCGCTACCTGCGTGAGCTGCCCGACCCCCTCATGACATTTAAGCTTCAACGTCTTTGGATCGTTGTTGCCAAGATTCAGGATGACGCCAAGAGAAAGCAGTATCTTCATCTCATCTGCTGTCTGCTCCCCAAGGTCCACAGGGACTCCTTGGAGATTCTGTTCTGCTTCCTCAAGTGGGCTGGATCTTTCCATCAGGTCGATGAAGAGGCTGGTTCGAGAATGGACATCAAGAACCTGGCGACTGTTATCGCGCCCAACATCCTCTACAGCAGTAACAAAGCTCCTGCTCTGGACAGCGATCCAATGTTCGCTATTGTTGCTGTACAAGACATGATCACTTACATTGAGGAGATGTGCCTGGTATGTTCCACACTCACACGCTTGTTTCAGCATCACTAACTAATATTGCGTTATAGGTTCCCGACGAGCTCATGGATCTAGTGAATGATCCCTTCGTGTTTGGCTCCGGAAACGGTGCTGATCTGAGCACCAAGGATATCCTGAAGCGCTACCAGGACCGCATTGGCCAGAGACCAGGATTGGGCGAAGTCAATGAGGTCTTCAACAGACCGGACAACTCCACTCGCCCACCTCCCCGACGAGTTGAGACGGACCCCGCTCTGTGGCAACAGCAAGAGAGCAGTGTCCGCCCTGTACAGGACCCTCTGCCTACCATGGTCCTGCCTTACCATCCTCACCCCAACGCCAACATACCTCCTCAAAGGTGGCGGCCACATGAAGAGAACGGTCACCCCTCACCCTATGCCAACCAGCCTGAACACTCTGATACCGAGGGCCCAACTGATGCACAGAAGCGTGAATGGCGCAACTCTGCTGCTTGGGGACGGCAGAACGGTGGTGTGGGAGTTGGTGGACATACATAGCCCTGTTAGGTCACAAAGGTGGCAGGCTGTGCACACATACACACAACGAAGTGTGCTGCTATCCATTCGCATGCACTGCTTCATATGCATTCTATCGGGATTGCAATTTGGGTTTTGAGAGTCACATACATATCCATGCATCGTTGGCGGCGTTCCTAACCCTTTTTGATCATAAGGAACAAAAAGATTTCCCTTTTGTTCGGTTACTTCTACTCACGACAAGGCGGCATGAATGAATTTTTCGAGTTCTTTTCAAAGCTTTTTTCCGAACCCTTTACTTCTTAGCTTCTCTGAGAGTAAAGCATCAGACCATGAAACGAGGGACTCTTGCAGTCTGTTGGTCTTCTTTCACGACATGATTGGTCGTCTGCTGGGGATGAGGGAGGTTTGGCTTTGGTTTGGTGGTTTGGTTTGGAGTATGGCCTCAGGGTCCATCGACTTGTCGATGGGCAGGACTGGCTGGATGTTTGATTCACATGGGTTGACCGAGCCTTGATTTCTTCTTGGCTTGCGTGCGAGACCTACTATAGCTTCGCTTCTGTTTGTTGGAATGGGGATGTCGGATTACCATTTTTGAGGACTTCGAGAGGAACGAGAAGGCGACAGGCGAGAGGGGGTGAGGGGGAAAAGTTGCCTGTTTTTGCCTTGGGCTCAAGGCTGTACGAGGCGACAAGAGCCTTGTTTTGGTAGCTCGAACGAGGTGAAAGAACCAGATAGTTTCGCTAATGCGATCAAAGCGGGAAAACATTTCCCTGCAGGTTTCCCTCATGATACTCTCTGTCGCTAACGATTGCTTGTTCTGTTTTTTTCCCAACATGTCGTCTTTAGCTCTTGACGTGGCCGCAGGCCGTTTATTAGTCCCTTTTATGATAGGGTTTATGTATATATATATTTACACCAAAAAATCACCATTTTCTTTTGGGAGATATAGTCAGATTGCAAATCACCGCTCGTCATCATCATATCGTCGCCTCTCACGCCTTGACGCTGACCTTACCCGCCTTCTCCTGGTCCAGGAACCACTGCACACCTCTCTTGATACCTGAGTCCAGGCTGACGATGGGGCGGTAACCCAAAAGACGCTTGGCCTTGCTGATGTTGTAGTAGCGCGTCATGCAGCTGTAGATGTTGCGCTGGCGGTTGAAGATGGGCGGCTTGCCGATGATGCTGAAGAAGACCTCGGAGCAGAAGCCCAGAACGACACCGATCTCGCGGGGAATCTTCCAGACGTGGTCGGTGCCCTTGTCCGACCCGGCGGCGCGCCAGATGGCCCTCGCAAAGTCCCAGAAGTAGATGGGGCTGTCGTTTGTCACGAGGAAGGCCTCGCCGTCAATCTTTTCGTTGTCGAGGGGGATGATGCTGGACTTGATGGTGGCCAGGAGCATGCGGGCGGCAAGCATGTGGGCGTGGGCCACGTTGCCGACGTAGGTGAAGTCGAAGAGGTTGTCGTTGTCGCCGAGCTGGACGCCCGTCTTGCCCTCGCGGTAGATCTTGACGAGCTGGTGCGTGGCCATGGTGTCGCCCTCGCCGAAGATGCCGGCGGGGCGGATGGCGGCTGTAAGGAGGGGGTAGGGGTCTTGGCGGTTTGCTTGGAGGACGAGCTCTTCCGCGGCGGCCTGGAGAGAGAGAGGTGTTTGTGTCAGCAAGAGGGCAGTTCGTCACAGAGTATTGTGCGCGGATGTATACCTTGGTCTCGGAGTAGTACTCCGACTGTTGCTCGCCGCGGATGACGGGCCACCTCTCGTCGGCGTTGATCAGGTCGCTGGTGTTGTCGCTGATGATGCTGGCGGATGAGGTGTAGACCAGGGCCTTGACGCCGGCGGCCTGGCAGGCGGCGATGATGCTGGCGGTGCCATCAATGTTGACGCGGCGGAAGAGGTCCTTGGCGACAGGGCCGTCGGCCTGGGGCGCGGGCGAGGCGGTGTGGATGACGATGTTGGGCTTGACGTCCTCGAAGATGGACTTGATCTTTTCCGTGTCGGTGATGTCGGCTTCGTGGTAGGAGGCGGCTGGGTTGCGGTTGTTCACGCAGCGGAGGTCGATTACGGAGACGGAGCTGGTTTGCCAGCGGTCGCCAGCCAGGAGCTGGTTGACTACGTGGTGGCCCAGGAAGCCATTGCCGCCGACGACGAGGACCTTGCCCAGGTCGATTGGCACGGGAGCCTTTTCGGAAGACATCTTTTTGGGGGGGAGGGCGGTTTGTCTCGGGAGACACTTTCGAGCTGACTTGCGTCAAAGTGCGAGCAAAGGTCGGAAGGCGGAGATGGTGTCGAGAGTCGTCCGTTGGTGGATTGGTTTCTCTGGTCCCTGAGGTGAGCTGGGAATAAGGTCGAGGAAACGCAATGCACGGTTTGCGGCGCGAGCGCCAATGGGCCAATCTGAAGTTTGGTGGTTTGGTTGCACTCGATTGACAGCTGCGTACCGGGTACGTGTCCGTCATGCAGGGGGCCGTTGGGGCCTGTGGTATAGTCGACCTTTCTGTCCCCAAGCTCTTCAGCGGCGCTAAGAATGCATTTTAGGCTGGGCCCCCGGTTTCTGAATGCGACTTGAGGGGCAGGGGACATTGATTTAGGTGCCCCACCTCGAAAAGCGCACTGACTTTACGATTGCCATGCTCTTTGGGAACCTCGCGAGTCGCGACTTCCCATCTTCAAGTGACGGAACTCAATTTCTTGACAAGACCTGTCCTGTGTTGGGACCTTGGCGGTCGACAACACAATGCGAAAAGTCTCAATTTGAACCGTGGCAAATTTGTTTCTCCTTGGGTCATAAAACATCCTTACTCTAAATTGAATCTCTTTCCTCTCGACTCTACATGAGATGCGCGCACCTCACATAAGCCTGCGGTCGTCATGGAGACGAATGGCAACATCGAGATCTTAGTGCACGTCGCAGCGCCGTGCAAAGCTGTTGACGATGCCAGGTATCGCGCCTTGGCGCAGGCGTATCTTGAATTTCAACCAGTAGGCCAGACAAAGATATTAGGCGGGTTTCTACAAGGCGATGCGCATTCAGACATAGCCGGCTCACAGGGTGAGCCATCACCTTCACCATCAACACCCTTTCACGCACCGATCCCAAGCAGCGAGGCAACCCAACTGCCGTCATCACCACCAGTGCGATACATTCTACCAGAGGCCTCACTTGGAAGTGTCCAACTTTCTTTCAGGAGTGTTTTGGACAACAGAAACTCCCCAATCCTTGGTAGAGCCGGAGCAGTACAGGATATACCCCCATCTTCGCAACCGGGCGCCGAGACTCAGTTTACACAGTCTAGTTGGGTGGCTCCTCCAAGCGTAATTGGGGACTCTCAGCCAGCGAACGACATCAGCCTTGCCGAGTTCTCGTCTCCAAGTCGGCTTTTTGAGCATTTGGCATGTCAGTTCGAGAGTCAAGGAGCCGTAGCCTCACAACAGACCCCGTCGCAAAGCCAGCGGCGAGTTCCCCAATCCTCGCAAGGCCTAGAGAAGGAGCTGGAAGATGTGGAAGATGACGGAGAAGACGACGAGCAGGTTGTTCTAGTTACATCCAGCGAACCACCATCAGCCAGCGATTTCCCTCCACCGCACCCATCCCCTCCGGCGGAAAACGTCATTCTAGACACTCCTTTCCCAGCGCGGAAACGGCCTCTACCCGAGAGCTCCCCCCTCGATCAGGTGATTCAAGAAACACCATGCCAGGCCTCTGGCAAGCGTCCATCAGTATCCTCTCCCTCTCGCGGCAACTCCGATTCACCACTTCCACGAAAGCGCCACAAGCGCTCAGCACCAATATCAGAATCCAGATCAGCAACGCGGAGCCCCTCCATAGCCGGGCCCGTCATCCCGGACGATCTCTACAGCGTCATACGCCCACCAAACACGCGTCACCTGAACTACCTCGAACGCCTCGAGATTCATCCCGAGGGGCCCCCTGTTGGCAACGCAGAACTCACTCCAGACGACCTCCTGACGCCCAAGCTTAGGGAACTTGCGCGGCAGCTCAATATCGACAAACGCTTCCGGCCCGTCGAGCAGATGAGGGAGCTGCGGCCGTTCGAGAGGGGCCACTGGACACTCGACTGGGCCGGCTGGCGACCGACCTTGCGCGAGCGGGCGTGGCACTTCCTGACCGACTACATCCTCGAAGGGTTCGCGGGGTGGGGCGTCTGGTGCACGCGCGCCGAGGACTGGTCGTGGCTGAGGGTCTACTGCTGGGGATATGTCGCCGGGCATGTGTACCTCGCGCTTTACCTTGCCAGCGAGAGGGCTTTGAAGACGGACACGGCTCGGTGGGTGGACGGCGCCGGGGAGGTGATTCTGGTTACCAACGGGCATGGCAACTCCGAGTCAGGGGACAGCATGGAGGACGGGGCGGACGAGTAGGGGGGACAGTCTCAAGGGCGTTTTTGGCAGCACTTTCTTTCACTGGGCTAGCGAGGCGTTTCTTGACTTTCGGTTGGGCGGCACAGAGTCGGACTGGAAACGAATGGCGTCACTGTTGTGGTGCAAATGGCATTGGCAGAGGCGTCGCTGGATAAATGTATACACGGAGAAATCTCATTACAAGACTGGTTGCGAAACCTCTCAATATTGGTATCTGAAACTCAACACCGCACCTTCATCCTGCCCTCTGATGATCGAACCGGTAAAAGTGCCATCATGGAACCCGCATGCTCATAAAAGTAGCAGGTTTTGCTGACACAGCTCTCCTGTTTGTTCATCGCACACGATTTTGCTCGCAACATGCCCCGTAGAAGTTTTCATCGGATGTCCCAATACGCGGAGATATATCTCTACACACAAACGCATCTGGTGGAGCAAGGATACCTCGCCTGCCGCCGGCAAGCCAAGACTAGCGCCGACGAAGCTCAAGTGCGAGTGCGATGTTCGACCTCACGTCCCAGGACGTTGCTGACGTCCCGCTCATATCGTTCCATGTCGGACTTTGCCAACGCCAGGTACGGGGCCTTTTCGGCCTCTGTGAGGTTGTTCCACTCTTCACCAATAGCCTTGGTCGCCGGTCCGATCGCCGAGGGAAGGTCACCTTGGGCCCAACGCGCCTTGACAAAGAACAAGAAGGCTGACGTTGGGCGGTTGGGCAAGCGCTCGTCAACAATTGATCTCGGTTTGACCTGGCGCTTTCCATCCTCCTTGAGGCTCAATGCGCGAAGGCGCTTACGCGCGTTGTTGGCATTGTTGATTTCCAGCGGCGTGTGGGATTCAACCCAAGCTTTGTACGCGGCATTGTTCTTGAGCTTGTTCGCCTCGGCCGTCTCTTGGAGGCGCTATATTAACTTGTTAGCCATGACATCCTCATGTGACGGTCGTTCCCTGGCCTAGGACAACTCTGGCCGACAGACAAGCTTACCTGGAGCTCGTGAGTAGAAAGGTTCTTGAAATCTTCCGCGAAAGCTGTAATCCGATCCCCAAATGCTTCCCTGGCAATTGTCTCCGCCCTCAACCTCTCTGTCTGATACACCATCCACGCGGACGTGACCTTGTTTGAGGGTTCGCTGGCAAGCAGAGCGACCTGCTTCAACTCCTTCTTCAGGACCTTAAGCTTCTCCTCGGGTGTCGGGGCTCTGCGGGGGCGACCGCGACCCTGGCCCGTCTTAGTCTTCGCGGGCTTCTTCGCAGCAACCTTCTTCGTCTTGGCCGCGGGCTTCTTCGCTGCCGGTTTCTTCGCAACGGGCTTCTTCTTCGCGGCTGTCGTCGTCGTCTTCTTAGCCTTCGTCTTGGTGGACGAGGCGGCGGCGGCTTTGGCTGGGAGATGTGCCGACTTGGTCGTCGAGAAGGCCCGGCATGCGACGCGTGGGACGGCTCGGGAGGCGGTCAATGGCGCGGCGCGAATGAGAAGACGCTGGGCCGCTGCGCGACCGATTGCTGTCAACATGATGTGCGCGCAATCAAGTTTGCTGAAGGTGGGGTATTTGTCTGTTGTGTGGGCACAGCTAAGCTGTTATCGGGGATGTTTTGTGCAGATGTAGTTGGGAAGCCTGCGATAGGGCTGATGAAAGGATGGGGGGGTGGGAGGCACAGAGGTATAGTATGGATGGCTGTGTCCCAAGCGATGTCCCGGAGACAGGAACAAGCCAATTGTAGGGCGACGGAGCAGTAGGGGAGATTTCGCTGCTGCAAGTGCCGTCTGTGGTGTTGACGGAATAACGGGCGAGGAGGGACTGAGAGCATGCGACCTGACCTTGGCCGGCCTCCTTGTTTGTTTTACCTTGACCCCTGGAGCTGTCTGTAGTGAGTACCTTCCAATCGTGGACTGCGATACTGAAGATGAAGTAGCGTCTACTTCTCCGGTCTTCCCACCACTACAGCTCCAAGCTGACCATTTTCGGTAAGCCTACCTCAAGTTGCAGCCCCGTTTGTCAGGCACCACCCTGACGCAGCGGTCCAGCAAGCACCACCAGCACCTGGCAGCCGGCGGCAGAGGCATCCACGGGACGCGAAGCTAAGCACAGCAGCCCCCAGCTACATCTACATACCGACGACCATCACCAAACACTCTGCCACCGTTCCATCCACCGACGATACCGACACCCACTACCGCGAACTCGACCTCCCTTCCTTCTTCAACCAGATACCATCGATAACCATGGATCACAGACCGCAAGCTTGGGGCCGGGTATGCAACCTCCCTCTGCCCTCAGCCTCTCGTCATGGACTAACAGACTGAACCCCTCCCACAGCCTAGAGACGACGTCTACGGAGCCTACAATGCCTCCTACATGAACCCCAACGGCCCCAACCAAGCGACACAAGCCCCCATCGTCACGGGCACATCAGTCATTGCTATCAAGTTCAAAGAGGGTGTCGTCATCGCCGCCGATAACTTGGGTACGCCCGTTCTCACCATTCCAAAAGCCTAGCACCTCAAAGACGATCGAATACTGACAATCAAACCCCAATGACAGCATCCTACGGCTCCCTTGCTCGATTCACCGATGTCAAGCGTCTGCGCAAGTTTGCCGACTCTACCGTTGTCGGTTTTGGCGGCGACGTCTCCGACATGCAGTTCCTCGACCGCCACCTCCAGTCCCTCGATATTGAGGAGTCCTACGACCTGTCCACCGATCAAGCGCCCCGCCTCAACGCTGCAAACCTGCACAAGTACCTCTCCAAGCTGATGTACAAGCGCCGTTCCGACTTCGACCCCCTCTGGAACCATCTCCTCGTCGCCGGCTTGGACGACGCAGGCAAGCCGTTCCTTGCCGCGGCCGACCTCCTCGGCACCACATTCACCTCCCCCTCATTGGCCACCGGTTTCGGTTCTGCTCTGGCACAGCCCATCATGCGCCGCTATGTCCCCGACGATGAGGCAGCTGCCAATCTGACCAAGGAGAAGGCCATCGAGGTTATCAAGGAATGCATGAAGGTGCTCTTCTATCGTGACGCCCGCAGTTTGGATTCGTACTCCATTGCCGTTGTCACCAAGGATGGTGTTGACCTCAAGGAGAACGAGAAGCTGGAGAAGCAGAGCTGGAAGTTCGCGGAACGGATCCGTGGCTACGGCACGCAGGTTGTTTAAGGAGGAGAGAAAGGAGTTCCTGGAGGATACGATGGGATAGAGGAATTAAATGACAGTTACTGGTTAAATGGGACAGTTGCTTTCGACTCGCCATCCGGGATGACTAACGGCGACTCTGGGGAGCAGCAGAAGAAGCAAGTCCGAGATCGACTTCCTTCTACGTGTCATCCGCAATACGATAGGTCGCGGGACACGAGAGTGTAACAACACGAAATGAAATAGACAATATTGCTTTCATTGATTGCTTTAGGTTGCCTCTTCTCTGGCATTTAACCTTTTTAAACATACGCTCCTTTATCTTGACAGGCCCTAAATCTACCATGCTGGACCATTCCCTCCTTTTCACACAAAATCCAGTAATACATCCGAGGGCATTCATCTGTTCATGGCCCACTGTGTCATTAAGCCAAGGGCCAGCCTCCCTTTTGGCAACCCAACTCCAATGGCGAGAAGCACCTCACAAGAAAATATTCAACCTCGTTCGCTGCTGACAGCCTGTTTACTCGACGGTAACAGACTTGGCCAAGTTGCGAGGGAAGTCGACGTTGAGGCCTTCCATAACAGCGAGCCAGTAGGCGATCAGCTGCAGAGGAACGACGTTGAGAATACCCTGAAGGACGTCGACGGTCTTGGGGATCTCAATCTTCTCGGCCTCGCTGGACTTGAACTCCTCATCGGCAGGGTTGCAGATGACGATGGGCTTACCGCTACGAGCAATGACTATTGAGAGTTAGTGACAGAACATAATGCATACGAATGTTTCCAAACATACCTTGCTGGTAGGCGTTGAGCGACTTCTTGAAGAGGTCGTCACGGGTGAGAATCATGATGATGGGCAAGTTCTCATCGACGAGAGCCAGGACACCGTGCTTCAGCTCACCAGACATGACAGCCTCGCAGTGAAGGTAGGAAATTTCCTTGATCTTCAGCGCACCCTCAAGGGCGGTAGAGAACTGGCTGCCACGGCCGAGCAAAAGCAGGGACTTCTGGTTCTGGAAGGTCTTGGAGCAGAGCTCCTTGATAGACTGGTCCTGGGTGAGGATGTCCTTGATCTGCTCGGGAATCTTGGCCAGACCCTCCATGATCTCCTCACGACGTCTCTGCTTGGACGCGCGGTCCTCACTAAGGGAGAGCGCGAACATGACCATGGCAATGAACTGGGAGGTGTAGGCCTTGGTAGACGCAACACCGATCTCAGGGCCGGCGTTGACGTGGACACCGCAGTGAGTGAGGAGAGAGATGGAGGAGCCGACAACGTTGACGATACCGACGGTCAGAGCACCACGCTCCAAGCAGTAGCGGAGGGCCATGAGAGAGTCGGCAGTCTCACCAGACTGGGAGACGAAGACACAGGTGTCGTCACGGAAGACAGGGGCTTGTCTGTCGAGGAAGTCGGATGCCAACTCGACAGCGATGGGGATCTCGGCGAGCTCCTCAAATACACCGCGAACAGCCATGCATGAGTGATAACTCGTACCGCAAGCAATGAAGATGATTCTGCGACATCTGCGGATGGTAGAGATGTAAGAGCGGAGACCACCAAGCGTAACCGTCTTGTTCTCGCTGTCGAGACGACCTCTCATGGTGTTGACAACGGACTCAGGCTGCTCGAAAATCTCCTTCTGCATGAAGTGGTCGAACTTGCCCTTCATGATCTCCTGGAGCTCAAGCTCAAGGGTCTGAATGGTGCGCACGTTGGAGCTGCCATCGGCCTTCTTAAGGCGGTGGATGTTCAGGGATCCCTCGTGGATGTGGGCAATGTCGTCGTCCTCGAGGTACATGACCTTCTTGGTGTGCTCGACGATAGCGGAGGGGTCCGAGGACAGGAAGAACTCGGTGGGCATGGGCATGCCATCGTCGGTCATGAAAGCACGCGACTGAGAGCGGTGGAGGAGAGACTTGTCAGGAGCGCCCAGCAGAGCGTTGGGGTTCAAGAAGTTGTCCTGCTGCTTCTTGAGGGCAATGTTCTGGGATGCGGTCTCAGCTGGGAGGGCAGCCTGCTCATCGGCGTACTCGACGTCGACAAAGTCGACCTTCATGCGCTTCTGGGTCTTGACGCCAATGACGAGGGGAGAGCCCTTACGGGCAGCGATGACCTCATGAGGGTAGTGGACGGACTTGATCAGAAGACCGTAGGCGCCCTCGAGCTCGTTAATGACAGCCTTGGCCAGGTCGGTGAAGCCGACCTTGGGGTGCTGGTCGTAGAGGTACTTGGCGAGCTTAGCAATGCACTCGGTGTCGGTGTCGGTCTCGAACTTGAAGCCCTTGGCGCTCAGGAGGGTCTTGAGTTCCTTGTAGTTGGTGATGATACCATTGTGGACAACGGTGAACTCCCAGGTAGGATCGGACCTGCAGGAGAAGGATCATTAGCCACTGAGTCATTGATAGCAAGGAGGCTGAAGTGGAAAGTTTGCTAGTATCCTCGCGAAAAGTGCACACGTACCTGTGGGGGTGGCAGTTCAGACGAGAAGGGGGACCGTGGGTAGCCCAGCGAGTGTGGGCGATACCGGCATGTGAATCGAAGTACTTGGTCTCGTCGACCTTGGACTCGGCGATGAGCTGCTTGAGCTTGGCGACCTTGCCAACCTCCTTGAAGGCGAAAACCTCGTTCTTCTTGTCGCCATCAACAGCCAGACCGGCGGAGTCGTAGCCACGGTACTCGAGACGCGACAGACCTAGAGAAGAGAACACATGGCTCGTTAGTCAACAACAGCCCCTCGGAATGAGCTGGTGGAGCTGCATGGCTCCAATTGGAGCTTTCAGGAGGCGGTGTACTCACCGTTGATTAGAGTCTCGAGGATGAACTTGCGGTCCTTCTCCACCAGGTAGTTGACGTAGCCGAAAATGCCACTGTTGGGAAGAATTTCCTGTCAGCTTACTGCTTACTGTGTTGCCAATGGCTTTCAAGGCGTATGCCTGGGCCCCTTTTCAGCTGGCAAAAGCTGGATGGAAGGGGGAGGCTGCGGGCAAGCTTTCAGGAGAGCGGGGGAGAGTTGGGGGAGAGAGGTAGACATACCACATGTTGATTTCAGCGCAAAAGACCTAAAAAAAAGACGTAAAGACCAATTCGCAGAGAGAGACCTAGGCGGGGATATAGGTCTTTAGAGGCGGCGGTGAGGGGTATCAAGAAGAGCGAGAGAGACGGATAGTTGGATCGAGCGGGAATGAGCAAGGCAAAGCCAGTGGTAAGGAGGCGGGAGCTGAGCAGCTTTATGTGTGTGCTGGACAACACTGATGGAGGAGGGGAGGTGTGTATTGTGTACGTGGAGAGAGCACGCAGTAGCGCCCAGAGGTGTGCGAGGCGTGGAGGTGGGCGGTGGGCGGGGTGGTGGCAGGGGCGTGCTCGTATTGATGGATGACAGAAGGGGGGGGAGGGAGAGGTATTCGTACAGAGGCACGGGTTGAGTTGAGAGGCAGACGTCGTCGGCCTAGGTATTATTGCCTGCGCTAAGAAGGCAGGCCAAGTCAGGCATGGGTTGATGGATTGAGGCAAGAAGGAAACAAGACACTGGTTTGTGCTTATTATTTTGTGACTCTGGTGATGACGGCCAAAGCTGGAGTTCCAGTGATGAGGTTGAAGTCGGGATTAGCACTGGCACTTACCCGACGTCAGGCAAAAGTTTAGAGAGCTTGAGCAGAGCAGAGCAGAGCAAGCAATGTTTGGCCCGTGACAATGACGGGAGGCTTGAAGGTTCCCCTTTCCCCCAAGTTTGTCTCGATGGACTTTTGCAAGCGGGCGAAACAGATGTCTTCACGTTCCCATTTGAACGTCTAGACCATGAATGTCTGGCTTGCCTTTGCTCGCTTGCGTTGCATGTTTGGGACGGCAGGCAGATGGCAACTGCGGTCGGTCAGTATTCGTACCTACCTTACCTCGCGGATACGATACGCGACAAGAATTGGGTGTCTGACATATCTCGACCGGGGTGGCATATGTCAGGACTCAGCAGGCGCTGGGGCAACGAATGGATCTGGGCTGGGTTCAATGGGCCAGCAGCAGCAGTGGCAGCAGCAAGAAGACCACGGACCTGGCCAGCCACACGGAGCTGAGGACAGACTGGAAGCAGTAGGTGAGGGGCAGCTCTGGAGTGCCCCACCTCACCGGCAACCGCACACATTGCATCGCTCGTCACCAACACTAACACCTAGCAGAGCATCTCATTATGTGCACCATGCCAGGAGACCCCGTGTTGCTCTGGAAAGCCGGCCACGGTGCAAATTTTCTTCTCTGGCGTTGCTGTTACTCACATCTCTAGCATATCTATCAGTGCCCGGAAAAGTTGCATTTCCAGATGGAAGCTGACGGCCATCATTCGGATACACAGTCGCACTTGGTTGCAGGCGCCGTCATCAGGGTGCCGGCGCCCCTAACCTCCTTCAGACCTTCCATTCAGATGGTCCAGTGCGGCCCTCCTCCCAGGCACCCAGGCTGGCACGGCCGGCTCTTCCTCTTCCTTGGACTGTGGCGCCATTCCCTTGCTCAGCCATTCGGCTGCTACACTAGCCCAGAAGATCGTCCTCGGTACGTACCGCCAAGTATGACGGACGCGGGACGCCCTTTGCTTTTCATCTAACGTATTGTTACGGATACAGTGATGCTGGTGGCCGTGGTCGATCTTCTCCTCCAAGTTCCTCCATCGCCTTGAGTTCATCTCAAAAAATATCATACTGGGGACTGACACTGTATATCGACGACAGTTCAACTTCTTCAAAGCGGCCGTCACCCGCACCTGTTCTTCACATTCCAGTGCAGCCGCTAGGAATTCTACACCATCTGCAAGCTGTCTGCATTTGCTACACTGCCCTCGCTGTCTTTCCCAAATCGGATGCGTACCTAGGTAGGTCCCCAGGCACCTGGCAGAATAAACACCAGGTATCTAGGTGGGCACCAACTTGGACAAGCTCGGTCTAAGCATAGCATCGCATCAAATCAATCAGGGCAATCTTCACCAGCCCTGGCTGCATGCTCTCCAGATGCTTACCACCAGGTGCCTTACTGGGTGTTGAGTCCCATGCTCTCCATCTTGTGCCCTGTCTCCTTCACCTGCCCGAGGCAACGCTTCACCCGTGTGCCCTCCCACCTCCGTTTAACTTACCTCAACACCGGTAGGTAAGGTAAGGTAGGTAGTTAGGTAGGTACCTGACGACGAGACCGAGGAGCCCTCCCCAAGGCTACGGACGGCTGCCATTCCTTTGCCTTACCTCACTTTCCGAACACACCCCCCTTCATCCATCATCCCATGTGGCCCCCAACTCCCTCATCCAATCCTTTCTCACCGCATCCCAAGACCCGAACCAAGAAACCACCTCATCCCAACCACCACTTGTCTTTCTCTGGACTTACAAGCCAAAACGGTGCAAAACTCGTTCAAATCGAAGCCGAGTGCAAAAAAGGGGCCAGTCCAAAAGAAAGGATCAAGCAGCCGCCGGAAGTTGGAACCCAGATCTGCCGTTACCACGACCAACGTCCGCACTCCGTACTCGTCGTCATTGACCCCTCCTAATCCGGCACTCGACGCCCTTGCCGTGTCGCCTCAAAAGCATCCCCTTACTCTTGGGTGTGATGTAGACGGCTACTTGCCTTCGTCATTCCCGAGTCCCGACCCTACAACTTCTTGACCAGCTGCCCAACGCCTTTCTTCAGAGGGGTTCCATCGCCGACATCATTCGTATTCCCTGGTCTCGGCCCCCAGTCCTCTGGGTGCAGGCACCTTGTTTGTTCAACGCTAGAAAAAAATCCAGTGGGGATCGTCGGCACTGCGACACCAGCCGACAGGACTTCCCACAGTTGAGTCCCCTGGTTTCTGGTTTCTGCTGCTTGCTTGGCTCGGTTGCTGGTTGCACCCACTGGATGGAGGGGGGCCCCGGGGTTGACGAAGCCAAGGAGGGGTGGTAAGGTGGGGGGCGTCCAGGTACGAAGAAAAAAGGAAGGGGACAGCGCACTAAAAAAGGTACAGCCTCAATGGCAATCGTGAGAACGGGCCAAAAAAGGGGCGACCTGTCGTCCACTCCGAGGCATCGTAAAGGAAAAATCACCAAAAATAACACGCCGCACCGATGAGAGAACCCCTGCTAGGCTGCAAATCACCATCTTGCATTTCTCAATGCCACCACCCATCGCCCCGAACCAGATGGGGGACATGGAGTTGGGACATGAACACTGCGCAACGCAACCGCCGCGGCAGACCATCAACACGGCCGAACTTCTGCCAGCCGCAGCCGCTTGTTGCGCGCTGCGCTGCCCAGGCCCCAAAACCGTTCTGATGTCAGATTCCAAGTGGGTGCCATGTTCCACGGTCCCTGGAAACGGTAAGAGGGACGACGTGGATAGGATGGTACGGGCCACCACATGGGGATTGATGGATGGGTGTAAGGGTGGACAACAACAGCTACTACTCGACTGCAGCGACCGACCAACACAAGACCAGAAGTCCGAGATGCTGTCATGATGGACGCCCGCGCCTCGAACAGCGAAGACTTGACACGCAAACCACAATGGACTTCCCGCATGCAGCTACTCATCTTGAATCTCACCACAATCCTGCCAGCATCGAAAACATGTGGCGGGCCTTTGTCTCTATTCGTTGCCGTGCGAGATCACCCATGACATGATACGGTCTCAGCTAGAGCCCTCTCGCCGTCGCCGTCCGCATGCAGCCAGCTTCAGCAGCCTCCTCCTCCTTTGCACAACAGGTCGAAATCGGCGAATGACAGTTGCAGAACCAAGGAGCTCTCGATCCTCTGGAGCTTCGAGGCTTACAGTGTGCGACCTCCCAGTCTCCACCCGTTGGCTGTTTCCTCCCCCGTCAGACAGGATCACAAGCATGTCAGAGAGAAAGAGATCATGTAAGACCCGACTCGAGGGGAGGCACCCGGAAGCTATAGTGCATCCAGCGAGACGGAGCTCGCTCACCTAAACTCACCCCCTAAGCTGTGGTAGGTAGACACAATAGATGCGGATGCATCCGTCAGACAGCTGTGGCTTGCCCGAACCACCGACGCCCAGGACCCCTCTTCTCAACAGAATAGCTCTCCGTTCCGTACCATTCGGTCCCCTTTTTTTTGCTCTCCCCCCAGCCCTACACTTACTTGAGTTCTACACTATTGGGTTTGTTTCTGGCACCGGGAGCCGACATCCCCTCCACTACGGTTCGCATGCCGCCCGGCGCGGTGGGTTTACAGGAGGAGCAAGAAAGCTTTTTGCTGTTGGTGAAGCTCTGCACGTGGCACCGGGTGAGCTTCGCCTTCCTCCGGGCCATACGTAAAGCATGCCGCGCATACCAGGACCCCAGCCTAGCCGAGGCTGTGCACTATCAATAGCTTCAAAAACGGAGCTGAAGCTCGCGCCCGGCCGCAATCCCTACCCCAGCCTCGCCGGGGAGGAAGAGGGAGCCTCCGTCCAGAGGGAAGGGAAAGGGAAGGAAAAATGACATGCCATAGCATCCGTACTGGGGAACATACAAAGGGCGCAGAGATAAGAGAAAACGCCCCAGTCTAAAACCTGCCTCTGCGACGATACGAGAGCCAATGCGTCTCGTGATGCACCAGGTCCATGCCGACGATCAACGCAAGGGCGCACGCTCCTGGGGAGAAACCTCGTCAAAACACCACGAAGCTCGTTCACGATTCGAATTGGCGAGGCCGCATGATGCGCTTTGGGACTCGTTTGTTGCTGCCTCTATTGCACGCCCGCCATCTCTGAGTTTCTTTCCCGCCGGCAACAACCCCAAACCTGGACTCGGGTATTGTACACTGTTTAACACATTAAAGACGCCCGGAGCAGCCAAGGACCCGATGATGCCTGTCCCAGCCGCCCTCTTTTGGCGTCTTTTGTTTCTCCTTTGCATCTTCACCCCCGTATTCATCATCACGATGGCGACGCCGTCATCGCCGCTTTACAGCTTCTGGTACTCCAGCTTGCCCTCCAGCTTCTTGGACTCGGCAACCTTGCGCACCGCCTTGTTGAAGTCGTCCTGGTTGATTGCGTCCCTGTAATCCTTGATGGCAAAGAGACCGCTATAGGAGTGAAAGATTAGTAAATGCCACCTCATTTTGGGGTGGAAGGGGGTAGACCTACGCCTCGGTGACCACGTTTCTCAAATCCGCACCGTTGAGACCGTCGCTCATCTTCACCACGCTCTCAAAGTCGATCTCGCCCTCCGTCACGACGCCAGAGGCGTGGATCTTGAGAATCTCCAAACGGCCCACCTCATTGGGCAGGGCGATCTCGATCTTGCGGTCTAGACGTCCGGCACGGAGAAGGGCGGGATCGAGGGTATCGGGTCTGTTTGTCGCCATGATGATCTTGGTCTTGCCGAGGTAGTCGAAACCGTCAAGCTGGTTGAGCAGCTCCATGAGCGTTCTTTGGATCTCACGATCGGCACTGGTTCCCTCGGAGAATCTGCGTCCACCGATGGCGTCAATTTCGTCCATGAAGATGATGCAGGGCTCGTGCTCCTTGGCATATCCGAACATCTCACGGATCAGACGGGCCGACTCTCCGATGTACTTGTCGACAATAGCTGACGAGACGACTATGGAACCAGTAGTTAGCATGCCTCGTCCACCGCACCTTATACCCTGAATGTAGGATTGGTCTTCACATACCCTTCAGAAAGTTGGTCTCCAAACTGCTGGCCACAGCACGAGCCAGCAGCGTCTTTCCTGTACCAGGAGGTCCGTAGAGCAGGACACCCTTGGGCGGCTTGATGCCCACGCGCAGGAACAGCTCGGGGTTCTTGAGCGGGAGCTCAATGACCTCTCGCAGCTCGCGAATCTGGTCGTTGAGTCCTCCAATACCAGCAAAGCTGACCTGACCGGGGTCCTCCAGCGACATGTTGTAGACGAGGGGATCGACTTCGCGGGGAAGCATTCGCATGATGGTGAGTGTCGTCATATCGAGGGCAACGCGAGTTCCCTGCTTGAGCCTGGCCTTGTCGACCTTTGACCTGCATCCGACAACATATCTGGGACCCGAGGATGCCTTTACGATAACTGTTTGCGAGCGACACGGTTAGCGTTCAGTGTTTGACGATCCCGCAAGGTGCGGGTGCGGTGATGGTGGCGGCGGTGGGGAGGGAAGGAAGCGGAGGCGGGATGCTCTCAACTCACATCTTTCGTCATCGAGCTGCTTCAGAACCTCGCCGATAATCTGACCCACGCTCTGCAGCGCCTTGATGTTATCCTCGGTGCGGTCGTACTCCCTCTGCAAGTCCTTGATCTCGAGGCGGAGAGCCTTGAGCTTAGCCTCCCACTCCCGCGATTCGAGCAGCTTGCCCCGGTAAGAGTCGAGAGCCTTCTGGCGTTCTTCGTCGGAAGACATCTCTGGGTTATGTGTGTGGTCGAGAGGAAGGAAGGGCCGAAATTTCGAATTCTCGTGGTGGGACGAAGGAGGCGGTCTCGTGTCAATGTCGCTTCGGGCAAGGTGATGTTGTGGTTGAGGTGGATGGAGGATGGTGGATAGCTCTGGCGTATGTAATCGTTGTTTTCGGAGGTTTGATGTGCAGACGTACCTCCCGCTGTAGCCTTCTGCCTCACAAAGCACGGCTCAGCTGCTAGCGCCTCATCCCTGCGTCTACTGTAGCTCTCCCGCGTGCGATGTGATTGGCTGAGAGCTATCGGGGCGGATCAAGCGCAAATCCGACACAGGATCTCAATGTCCTAGAATTGATGTTCACCGGACTACCTGCTGGTTATCATGGAGAAGGCGTCTACTCGTAATGAAAATATTGGGCAGGAGGCTTTCCTTCCAGCTGTACTGGGATGATTTACGATGTTTTTCGGATGTCTCATTGTCCTTGGCGCCTGAAGGAATGTGAGGCGTCACGAGGACCAAGGTAGGCAAATGATGATCAAAATGTTGGGGTCAATTAGGAGAATTTACCTCCAAGTATGTACGTAGAATGATAAGAAATGACAGTCCCAACGCCTATTTCTACTCTATCGCGTTGTGCGATGATAGATTGACGTCTCATGCTTCAGTCTTCCTCCTCCCGGGGGTAATAGCTATTGATACGAATAAATTGCGCGAAGCTGTAGATGCAAATATGTGATGCAGGTAGTGGATAATCCTCCTCAGGGTAAATATGTAACAAATGAGAGCCAGTTCAACCAGAAACTCCATAAAAGACGGGTATTTGGGGGGCATCAATCGTAAAGACGGTATCCTGAGATGCTTCATGTCTTTAGCCCTCCAGCTCGGACGTGATCTCTTCACGCACATTGCGGCTCCACTCCATGACGGCAGCCTCGAAGTTGATCCAGACTTCAGGGCTGCTGTTGTAGACAACACCAAGTGCATCCACTTTCAGAAGGATTTCCCACCGCAGCTCTGCTGCTTTCGCCCAGTAGCGGATGTTGTCAGCACAGCGGTAAGGCTTCTCCGTATCGGTGTGAAAGGTGGTAATCAGACCGAAGCGTCGCTTCGACAGCTTGACTGCCGCGTTGTGCAGCTCGACAAGTCGGATGCCGTTCTGCAAAGCTTGCAAGAAAGGCGTGGGGAACTCGGTTGCTGAAGCTGCAGGCGTATACTCCGGCATGGGCTCAGCTTGAGGTGCAAGAGACGCCATGAACGCCAACTCCCTCTCGACTTCCTGGCCAGTCCAGTCGCCCTTCATCCAGGTCCAGCGCTTGCGCTCGGCCTTCTCTGCCTCGATCATCTTCTCTTCGGTCTTGAGCATGCTGAAGAGTCCCTGGATCCAGGAGTTGAGAGTGTTGTACTCGTCCTCCTTCATTCCGCCGGCCCACTTTCGCGTGGCCATCTGCTTCAGCGTCTCCATGACGTTGAAAAGCTCGGTGCGGATCTCCTTCTCAGACTTGATCACGTCCAGTCTTTCCGGGACTTCGTGGGCGGTGTAGTAGTTCTTGGCTGCACGAATGGCTAGCGTCATGACATCGAGAATGTGCATTCCCTGTACTTCAAACCAGCCCATGCCTTTCTTTGGCGTGTTCTGAGCTGACGTAGCTTCCGCCGCCGCTCTGGCATTCTCCGCCTTGCTCTCCCACGCTTTCTTCAGGGAGGCACCCGCTTTGTCAAGAGATTCAGTCAAGTCACTCTTGAGCTCCTCGATCGTCGGCGGCTTGGGCACTGGCTTATTCCTATGAATGTAGGTGCTGGTCGTCGGCGGCAGGACGTCCGCATCGTCCTCAAAGTCGGAGTAATAGTCGTCGTCCTCGGTGGGAGACTCCACCATTGCTCCGGCAAACTGGTCCCCAGAGAGGAGTGGACTGAGCGAAGGGAAGGAAGCCTCCCCATCAGAGCCAATCTTTGGCGAAGACATCCCCGAGCTGCTCACAGACGAGAGATCCAGACCTCCCTTCGCCTTGTTCTTTCTCGCCAGCTGGCCACCCTTGCCATCGAGGAGGCCGGTTCGTGAGAAGTAGTACTGCAAATGGGCGATGCTTCCCAAGCTCAAAACACTCTCCCTATGCCGCGCACTCGCAGCAAAATCGGTACCTTGGGGTCGCACGAACCCCCGGCGACGGCTGTTGGACCGGCCGGCCATGCTGCAAGTCGACTGGCGATTTGAAGACGTAAAGCTCATGTCTGAGCGACGGCTGTAGTTATCGGAGGATTGTCTGGAGTATGTGCTGCTGCCCAGGGAGTCACGGGAGTGGCCATCGGTGGCGGACCCGTGGGAAACAGACGACGCCGTTGACACACATCGTGTAAGTTCAGGACAGGCGCCGATGGCCGGAGTCGGGGAGATCTCGGGCGAGGGGGAATCGCATCGAAGAGCTGGAGGCTGCTCGTTTGCTGTAGCCATGGCTTCGATTGGAACACGAAACGAGAGAATTCGAAGATTCGGCTAATCCTGAAGAGGCGGGGGGCAAATACTGGCAGTGCTCTTGGTGGTGTTAAATAGGTCAAAAGTTATTGCGGCGATCGTCCGAAGGGTATGTTGGTGTCTCGTCTCAGCTTGGTGTCGATGGCGTACTCAAGCCATGCGCGGGATAACGTGAGGGGGAGCCAAACAATGTCGCAGCTGGGTATGTAGGAAGCAATGCTGACAGGATATGAGCTATAGCCGTCGAGACAACTGGGTGCACAGCAGCGTCCAGAAGGCGACGAGAGGAGATTCCAAAGGAAGAACGTATGCTGGTGGTTCGACAGACGTACGGCGTATTGTTGATTCAGGTGAGGCGAGGTAACCAAGGTATGATGCGTCAGAGAGGGAGCGAAGTGAGTTGGTCAACGGATAGTTTTCCAGCTGGACTCAGCGCCCAGAAAGTTTACTGCTGGACTTTCTTCAATACCCCGGCCGGTAATTAGACAGGCCAGCAGATGATGTTAACGGTAGGGCGAAGACGAAGGCGGAGGGCAAGGTAAGGCAAGACAAGGCCCAGGAACCAACGGTAAGGTAAACCAGACAAGGGAAAGGCAGGGTAAGGTTGTGCTGCGAGCTGTGACACGACGCGACCTTCCGGCGTCAGGGGTTTGTGTTGGGCTCGGCCACAGCGTAAGGGCGGGTACGGTGAGTCGTTTTGGTCCGCTGCCTGGCTTCTTTTTGCCTGGATCCTTCCCGTAGCCAGCTGCGTCAGTGGAGACTGATGGGCTTTCTGGAGGTCTTGGGAACTCTGGACTTTGCAATCTGGGAGGGGGAAAGGGGGGCCGAAGGCGAAATGGAATTGATCTCTTGTGATCAGTCTCCAGCAGGCAAATTGGGGGTCCAATGGAGTGGCGCGCGAGGTACCAGGGAGGGATGGTTTAAATTGAACGTCGCGTCGTCTCCGAAAGTGGGGGAGCAAAGGACGAACAACCTAGGCAAGGCAGGGAAGAGGACGGAGGGATATGCACTGCGTTATGGAACGCGTGAAACGGCAGACGTTGTGCTCGCTTGGTTTTGCACGCAGCGCAGCTTGAGAAATACGTTTGGTTTGCTGAAGATGATGTCCCAACAAGAGATGGCCAAGGACTCTGCGTACTGCAATTACCGTCCTCTCCAATGGCCTGCATGCCTGGTTAGCGGTGGTTTAATATCGACCAGACAATGCGGCGTTTCTTACTGGCTGAGGATCGCGGAGTAGCTAATGGTGCAAAGTAGCTTCTGCACTGTCGATGGGGTAATGTAAAAATAACGGAACTTTGATCCCGCACTTGGCCGTGACGTGTAATAGTGAGCTGCTAGCGTCAAAGGCAAGATCCTCTTGTAAGTCGCAGCTAATATGAGACTATTTCGATGAACCTCAGATTTCCTTTCTGTCACAAGCCACACGAAAGGGGATGGCCCTGTTCTTAAGGTACCTCATCCAGCCTCGAGTCGGGAGCATGCATATGTCCAGGCCAATAGCATCGAGCTTCTCCAGACAGACAGGCATATAGAGAACTTAGTTAGCGCGCCACAGCAACTATATGCAGCCAAGCATCAGGACGTCCATTGTGAATGAAAGTCAAGCTCAAGTGGCTGTTTGCTGTGAGCTTGGATGCTGTGCCACCTCATCAGAGTCCAAACCCCATGCTGAGCCATTTTCCTTCGCATGCCCGCCGTTGTTATGACAGATTCCCATGGCGATGACATATTCAGGGGCGTCAGATTGATCGAAATCTCCAGCACCTCAACCGGGCAACAAAGCACATGTGGATAGTGCTCATTCCGCGAGGCGCCTCTGCTCCGCGTTTCCCGACATCAAGATTGGGAGATTGGCTCCTCTTGTCAATCCCAAACACGGCTTCACGGGTTGCCTCTTTAATGCCCCAGTGGGTTGGTTGGTCGGCTACGACGAGGACTTTGACTGACTGCTATTTCGCGATGCGCAAATCACGGACAGGAAGCGATAGCCGGGAATAGGCCAAGGAAGCAAATCGGATTGGAACGCTGGTGTTGATTGCAGGCTTTTTGGCCACATGGCACCAAGGGGTTCGAAATGCCTCGTTACCTTTCCTTTCCTTGCCCTACCCGCGGCTTTTCCCGTTGTCTCTCCAGATCGCGGTTCCGTGCCTGACCTTGTCGGGAAGAGATTGGGGGAGCTCCATATTGATGGTCGACAAGTGACCAATGACAGCGACCCGGTGGCACTCGTAGCTGACACATCGAAGCCGACACGCTCTTACTGATTACTCTACCAGAGTTCGGGCATCTAATATCGATGTTACGGGTACCTCTCTCTGTATTCAAGATGTCTCGTTCAGCAATGAAAGTGAACCAGGCTGGATTGAGGACGACTTCCAAAAGAGTTTGGCAGGTGTAAAAGGGGCATGAGACAGGTTCTAAATTGAGCACGATCAGCAAGGCTTTACGTAGCGGAGGGATGTCTCTGCCAGCCTAGGCCGTCCTTCATCAGAAAATGAAAGAAACATATAACCCTAATAGCTCGTCGCCTGATCTACCTCTTTTCTTTGTAAAAACATGCAAGCCGATATCATCTGACTCTGTTTTCCACGCAACATGCGTCTTCTCCAGTGTGTCATCGATTTCCAGCTTTCTGGCTGCTCCGACCCTCACTTTTACATATGCAGGTGATATGCAAGCCTTCATACCAGCCCGTTTTTTTGCGATAACTCAAAACCCATTTGTACCTTTATCCACCTTTTAGTGCCGCCGTCCGACAGTAACAACCAGTTGGTTGTGCAGCAGCTATCAGTCTCTTGGTCAACATAAGCCGTTCCAGGTCAGTATCTGTCTCCTCTTCAAACTTACTCGCTCTTGCGCCAGTAATTACAAATATCCTCAGGCGAGGTTAACGAGAATCGAATGTGATTTTCTGATAGGTAAGTGTAGGGCGACATCAAGAGACTTGCACTATTCCAAAGACGTCACTCGTCGTCGGGAACGTGCTTATCCCCTGCATACGCCGGGCGGCTTAACATGCAGAGTAATATGCATTATTAGCGTGCCACGGCTTCATCCGACACTATCAGCAGCCCGCATATTTCTACTTCACTTCATCGCTATGTTGCGTCACAACCAACCAGCCTGAGCAATGTTGGTTGAATTGGAAGATGGTATGATATGCACGAGAAACATCGGGCATGAAAGGCTTGTGCGGGGCTTCTTTGAAACGGAGAGGAGACATTGGACCAATTGACCTGACAACCCGCTTCCAATGCTACAGCGGCCACCGTGTGTCTGTCCGAAGGGGAGCTGCGAGTGAGCGCGAGGCATGCAGGGAGGGGAACGGGGCCTGCAGCCCCGGGCCCCGATCCGCCAGCCCAGAAAGCAGGGTCACCCCGGCTCGTCTAATCTTCCACGAGCCTCCCAAGTTCGAATTGCCAGGGCTCCCGGGCTGGTCGCGGGTGACCAGTCCAGAACTGGGAACAGCTTCTGCCGTTGAAGGCTTGAAGCCCCAGGGTCCGGACGAGAGAGGACACAGCAGAGGGCTTCAACTGCCGCAACTGGTGACACTTGATTGCGACGCTGTAACTTGCGGGAAATATGGTCAAGGCTCGGAAGGGCTGTCGCTGGAATCGTGGTGATCCACCGGCGAGCTCTCGGGGGTGGTGCTCCAGGGTGATGAACCCATGGTTCGTGAGCAGCAATTAGCGACGGGAGAGCTCGCTAGCTCATTGCTCTGCTGGCCACTGCTTAATTGGCACTGTTCCTCTCGAGCGCGAACGGACGGGGCAGAGAAGGACTAGTGTCTGTAACCGTGGGATCACAGACTATTGGCTCCTGGCGGGCTTCTAGAGTCGAGTCAAAATCCGCGTCTCGACGCAGGGTGGTGATGAGAAACGGATTGAAGCGCCCGAGTGGCTCAAATGGAAGGTGATTGATAGACACGGCCAATAACATCTGCCCGCAAATGACAGGACAAATTGGGCAAGAGCCGAGGAAGAACCACAAACCAGTCAGATGGGGAAACATGGGTTGTATATCAGAATGTTTTCCCATGACAGGTCCGCAGCCCTTACAAGTTTTATGTACAGTATGGGCCAGCAAGATTGTCAACGTTGCAGAAGCCCATTCTTTCGTCGTGGATTTCGGAGACGGAGATAATTACTATGGTACACGTAAGGGCGGCGCGCACGACGGGTGGATGGTTCAGTGGGCGTTTCATCGGTCGTCGTAAGGGACGGAGCTCTAACAGCGACTGGGCAGGGAAGCTTCGCCCTGTTCCCTTAAGGTTGACAGCCGGGCTTCCTGAGCTCCCCGCGATAATCCAGAAATGTGCAGACTGGATGAAGACCCTCGGGTGTGCTCTCTGTGACTTGGCTGGAAGTATGGATATTTTGACTCGGCGCTACCACTTGTTTGTGAGAAAGGGAAAGGCAGATGGAGGAGGCCAAACCGGATGGAGCGCGTGCTTGACTCGGACTCGTTCAAAGAGTTGGAGTCTATCTGTATATTGGCCCGGGCCATACTGAGTTGAGAGCTCCGTGTAACATTGACGATGGAGATGGAGACGGAGACGGGCGGAGGGTGAGGTAAGGTAGCCTCGCATGCGCCGTCGTAGCATTTGCGGTTTCGTGCAAAATCAATAAAGCGCTGCGGAATGCCCTGCCCAGGACGCAAAAGAAGGCTTTTCTGGATTTATTTTATGCCTTGTGCATGTCGCGTCGGTCGGTCCTTGGTTCCTATTTCTGGTGCTTGTCGCAGCTTGTTCCGACCCAACACGAAGTCCCATACAGAATCAATTCCAGACCATGCCATACTAGACCATTTCGATTCGATTCGGAAGACGCACATTTCCTTTCCATCTTCCTCTTTCCTTCTTCCAACCGCGGATCGGCGCGTTCTTTGCTTCTCTTTGCGTCTCCGTCTGACCATTGCCATTCGTCAAGTAGCCACAGCTTGGGCGCTTGCTTTGGCTTTGCTTTGGTTTTGGCTCTTGCCCTTCTTCGTCGCTCCCTCACATACCGTTACAGCCTCCTGCTGCTCATCCTTCATCTTCTTATTCTTCCTTGGCTTATACTTGTTTGATCTTTTTTTCCGTCTCAACTTACTTAGATATTCACTACATCCAGACACTTTGGGAGGCCCTTCCCAGTCGAACGCTCTCTACCTTTTTTTCCTTCTCGTCTCTCCTTCTTTCTTCCGCTTTCCCCTCTCGTACGTCTTCTTTCCCTGACTTATGTTTGCGCCCGAACAAGGTCCAACCCAGCATAACTGGACACGCAGCCGGATCCAAGCAATGGTCGCCTCGTAAAAGGCACGTTGGAGCAACCGACTGACATTCCGCCGGCTGCGAAACGATCCGCCGCCACGTTCTTCCTTACCTGCTTCGTTTCCGACTTCCAACGCTTTGTGAAGGCACCATCCCTCACTTCATACCGAACGAACCGATTCGTCTATACCATACCTGACGCAGTCCAACCGATTCTACCAACCCTTTCCCATCCTAGACAAGGCGAGGCCGCCAGATCTGCACCTGCTCTGCTGCTGCTGCTGCTCTCCCCGTGCCTTACCCTAGGTATCCTGCTCACCAACCAACTCGGTGCTAAGACGTTGCGCCGCTGCATCCCAGCCCAATCGCGTGGTCGCCCAAAAAGATTGCGCGCCAAACGACTGGCGTTGCCCAGTCCCGGTCATCGTTCTTGCAGCTCTTGCAGCCGACGCAGCGCACACGCTCCTGCGCCGCCAATAACGACTGCATTCCCGTCCTTCGGCTCCTCTAGATCCCCTGTTGCCGGACGCCTTTGCTCGTTTCTGTCGTACATCTACCCTGTAACTGAAATCGCCGGGACCCCACCGACTAAGGCATTGACAACAGTGCGCTCGACGAGCTTGCCCAGGCATCCAGCATTCCCAGCATTCCAGCGCCGCTCTTCGATCCCTCTCATTCGGCGGCCTGCAGCTCAAGCGACCGAACCCAGCGAGGATCAGTCTCCTTGACCCAGTTATCACTCAAGCTCAGGACCACCGGACCCAGCCAACCCACGAACCGGCTCAGTCGTTGTCGGCCGTCCTGGCTGGACACGTACAGCATTGCGCCGTACCTAGAGACGTCTATCTCTGCGGAGGCACGCGGAGGGCCGGCCGCCTTGGGTTCAGCACCGAAGGGGAGGGTGCTCGGCGTCTTGAAGGACGATTCGTGACTCAATCAACACACAGGCATAAGCACGAATAAAATGTCGGCCGAGGGAGCTTCCGCGCCAGAGGAGGCAGATGCAGCCCACGCCAACATCACTGCAACCGCAACCGCTGACGCCGCCAGTGCCGGCGCCAAAAACTCCGTCTCCAGCCACCAACTGCAGCACCCACAGCACCCACAAGACCAGGCACAGGCCCCTCCAACAGCGGACCTTGACCTGGGCTTCTCTGACGTCTCTAGCCCCGAACTTTTCCAACTACAGGCCCCATTCGATGTCGTAAACAACAACAACAATACCATCGCCGACACCGAAAACAATCACACAAAGTCGCCCGCAAGCTCGACCCGCAGCAAATCCGCATCCTCGCATCTTGCTACATCATCACCATCCGGCTCACCCAACGCGAACAAAGCAATCCAACCGCGCAAGCCGTCGCCAGGACTCGCTGCACGCCTCAAAGCACTTGGCTTGGCCTCTTACAAGAAACCAGCAGACTCGTCTCCTAACCAACCAGACAACGTCGGTCGCCTTCCCGAAGATCAACTCCGCCAACTCGACGAGAACCACAAGTCGAATTCACTCGACTCGATTATCCATCGCCGCGGCCGCCCTTGGAAGGGTCTCGTACATCACAAGGCCTCGGAGACACAAAAGACACAATCCGTAACCTCAACCGAAGAGCCCGATACTGAGCCATCGCCGTCCACCGCAGACGTTGCCCCGGGCGCGTCTCTCGTCCTACCCGAGATCACAACAACAGAACCGCTGAACATGGAGACACACAAGTACCGCCTGCCCGACCACACCAATGGAAATGGCACCAAGGTCCAGCTCGAGACACGACGAGAACATCTCGAACGTCAAAACTCCTCGGATGTCCCTCCTCCTCCACCCCCGAAGGACACGCCGCCTATCCCCCAAGCCGAGTTCACGCCCGATCTCTCCTCGTATTTCAACCCTAGCCACCAGCGCCCCGGCTCAATCTACACACTTTCCCGCGCCTCCTTTGCCAATCAGCTAGCACAGCTCACTTCCCTCCAACTGCCCGACGCCGAGTCATTGTCTAGTAAAGTTTCCGCGATTCCAACCGCGCAGGTCGCCTCGAAGGCCCTCATCAATGCAGCTGAACAGATTAGGAGTTGGATTTACAAGGCGTCCGAGGTCATTGGTGGCTTGGATAGTGACGATGACGTCGAGTGGGCCTCCGCGGGCGGGCGTGAAGGCCTGGAGGAAGTCGAGAACGCTATCCATCGCTTTGAAGATTTGATCAAAGTCTACGTAAGCGCCATCGAGGAGCTGCAGTGTCGTCAGGATATTGCCAATGTTCCGCCAGCAGACCTCCACCGGGCAGTCTCTCAAATGGAGGCTATCATTGAAGAATGGGCCAACATTAAAGCGACGCTGAACACCGTCAAGGGTCAAGTTGAAATCGCCATGGAATGGGAAGAACTCTGGAACTCAGTTTTGGGGGATATCCAGACCGAAATGGACGAATTGAGTCGCTTGGTCTTCGAGATGGAGGAACGCCGGCACAAATCGCTCATCGCGGCTACCTCTGGCGACGGCGTTGACATAGGGGATCTTGAAAACATCGTTGACGACACGCCGGCGCCGGCACCGCCACCCAAGGTGCAAGCCCAGAACCGATTCTCCCTACCAGGCCTGGCCCTCAGCCCTGGGTCGACGTCGCCAGGGACACCTACGCTGTCGCAGGATGATTCAAGCCTGTTGGCTCTGTTCGCCCGGATGCAACCCTTGCGCGCATCACTCGATTTCCTCCCCATGAGACTCGCGGTCTTCGCTGCAAGAGCTGAAAAGTCGTTTCCTACAGCCTGTGAGGAGCTAGAGATGCGACGTGAAGGTCTCGACGGCAGCTACAAGAAGTTGGAGAAGGATGCCGAGTCTTTACGCAAGGAGCTGGGAGAAGATCGCTGGGTACTCGTTTTCCGTGGCGCCGGACGGCAGGCACAGAAGATGATTGAATCCGTCGAAAGATCGATGATCAAGTTGAGAGAGGCCATTGACACTGGCATGCATTTGAGCAACCCCCCTGCGATGAGCAAGAAGATTGAGGGTTACGACGCCAAGAAGACGCATTATGGTCCTGCTATTGAGCGTGTCTTGGCCATCATTGACAAGGGTGTTAAGGATCGACTGACGGTGAACGGCGAGATTCTCCGACTGCACGCGGAAATGCAATCCAAGTGGGAGTCAATCAAGGACGAGATGAGAGAGATGGATGTGGTGGTTGATGAGGTGCAAGCGGACAACCGCGGCCAGCAGTTGAGAGACTCCATCTCGAGCATGTTGTCGAATGATCGCTCAACTATAGGCAGTGGACGCGAGACTCCGGGCAGTTCGCCCCCTTCATCAGTCATCATGTCTAGCCTTGGCTTCGAGCCAATGACACCCACACCCAAGATCAGGAACCGTTCAGCGAGCAGCAGCAACCTGCCGCAGCCTTCGGGGCGAAGACAATCCTCGTTGCCAACCCCATCTTCTCGGAAGACTCTGACCTCTCGTCTGTCAAACATGACTTCACGACTGGGTACGCCATCGGCCAGCAACACTGGCAGTATTCCCCGCGCTCAGTCGACTTTGCCAAATCGCCCTCGGTGGAATGGGTCCACGAACACAGCAGATGTCGGCATTGGCCACAACTTCAAACCCCTTAGTCTCACGTCACCCAGCCCCTACGCTAAGAAGACATCACCTGTCCCTCGCCCGCCCTCGTCCCTGACCCCACGGTCTTCGTCACCCGGTGGTAGTAGGTTGCCATCTATTCGTGGTCCGCTCGGGCGAGAATCATCAGCTTCGCCCATGCCCGAAGACACGCCGACGAAGAGGGCCACTTCCAAGCTCTCGTTCCGCGAACGTCTTGCCTCTCCTGGCCCTTACTCACAGCGCACGCTGTCGAAACCGCGCTTGTCCTCGTCTTTGTCTACCTCTGGCCTGGAATCTCAATCTACTCGACGTGCATCTTTGCAGCCTCCCAGGACCTATTTGACCGCTGACGATAGGACACCAAGTCGTCCAGCCAGCTCTCTAGCTACCACTCGACGAACCAGCTTGCTGCCACAGCCTAGAGGGCCAAGCTCAAATGGCAGAGAAACCTCGTTGGGCATCACGCCTCGTGGGGCTACCCGCAAGACTCTACCCGAGCTGTCCGGCAGCACTTCCGCTGCGAGCAGCAAACCCAGATGGAGGGGCTAGGAGTCTTTCGTTGGGCACAAGAGGAGGACTGTCAGCTCGCCAGCAGCTCCCAGTGGTGCGGGTGCCGACGTGATGAGCAAGCCCCGCTGGCGGACTTGATACTTGATCATTCACAACGGAAATGCACGAGGCTTCCAAGTAGTTTGATGAGGGGGCCTCGACAGACATCGCCTGAACACATCGTTACGACTCGATACCAACTTTGTACATATTCGACTACGCTCCTTAATGGCTCACGGCAGGGCCATTTGGACGACTTCTACTTCTATTGCTTTGCGGCATGGCGTCGGGTTAGGAACCGTCGGATGGCGTATTTTCAGGAGCGGGAAAAAGCCTCTCCGGCGGTCTTGATTTATTTATCTTTTTTTTTTTTTTTTTTTTTTTTTGGAATGTTGGCATTATACCCGGAAGGTGGGCTGGAGTCTGGTCAATGGTGTATTTTGGGGGCACAAATGGCCTCCAGACCGGGCCATCCGTGGATGGATGGGAAGAACCAAGCCCCGTTGCCGGTCAAGACGCGCATCGTCATGTCCGGTCAACGAGGGGTACGAAATCGCTCTACCATACGCTACTACAAAATACCATTGGGGTTAAGAAAAAAGAAAAAGAGATTCGGTTGTTTCCGTTTGCTGCGATCGATGTGTTGGAACCCCCGACGAGACTTGTGGCAACCAAAGTGAACTTGGCTGGAGTATGTCTGGCAGTCGCAGGGGGAGAGAGGCATCACAGCGGGGGGAGGATGTGGCTAGATTGGCAGGCCGAAGACGTTATAAATTGATCATTCGCATACCCTAAAATGAACATGACAGGCCAAATGATCGCAACATAGCACCACATTCTCCCCGGTGATGGCTTATTACTCGCGTCTTTTTGGGGGTGAACTTCTTAGACACTTTAGACGAGACGAGGAAGGTAGGGACTGCTCAAGTATAGAAATAACATCATCCCAAGGAGGGAGGAAATGGTTCGTCATTGTCAACATTAAAATGCCAAATGTGCCTACGCTGCGCCGGAAGAAGATGCCCTGCCAAAACCGGTTCGACGCCTGACCCGCGCGAACCGATATCATGCTTGATAATCGCCCACTCCGCCGCCATGAATATAAAATATGCAGACCGATCAAGTTTCTTCCCTTGTTCACTCCCTCCTTCTGCCGCTTCGTGACCATGCCATGTAATGCAGTGTAATAGTTTTCCGTCGTCGCCAGTTCTGTTCGTATCAGACGTGTGCACATCATATACCCCTTTTCCTCTCTCTCTCGACTTAATGCGGCATTAGTCCGATGCTGCCGCCACCACCGCTCCTTCCACCGCTGCCGCCACCTCTCTTGCCGCCTCTAGGGAAGAAGGACGTGACGGTCGAATTCCTGGAGCTGGAAGCCGTCGTCCCGCCGCTACTCCTTCTGCTGGCCCCGCCTGAGGCCTTCCGTTTGGTCACCCCTCCCTTCTTGTACCCTCCGCCAGAAGCTCTGCGGTATGGCTTCTTCCCACCGCGCGCGCCACCACGGCCTCGTGTGCCTGATGATCCTCGTGTCGGCGGCGCTGTCTCGAGCTCGTTCACTCTCATTTGTTCATTCCACGCTTCCACCTCTGGTCTCAGCGGTGGTGGCGGGCCATTGAAATACTTAGAAGCCTCCTCTTCCTCCTCGTCGTCGTCATCTTCCATGTCCTCGTCCATGTCTTCATCAGAGCTGATCAAGTCAACAATGTGCTGATCACCGGCGTCCATCTGATCAGCTTCGTCCTTCGCCCCTATCATGGAATTGTAGTTGTCTCGGCAACGCTTGACCATAGGAATAAACTTAGTCCCGAACTTGTCAACTTTCTCGATCTCGATGCCTGGTATTTTGCGCATTTGCGGCAGCGTTGTTGTCCAGCGAATAGCCATTTCTTGGAAGCTTCGCTCAGAAAACAGTGGCTTTCGGAGACTTTGCGCGTTGCGCAGCTGCTCTTCGAGCTTCTTCGCCTCCTGCACAAAGTTGTGGACCACGTCTTGATGCAGTTCATCAAGATCTCCCAACCGACCGTCTGCCTCTATGCGAGGACCAACATCGCGAGAAGCGTGACTTCTGTTGCGAGACTTTGGCAGAGGCTCAAACGCGTCGTCTTCGTCATCCGACATGACAAAGCCATCCTTTGCGTAGCCGTTTGAGTGCAAAGACAAGTCCTGCTCCTCCATTTGTTGCAGTAGCATCTCTTCCTCTTCGTCCGTATCGAAGATGGTTGCCATGGACTTGCCCTTCTTCTTATTCTGAATTCTTGCCTGAGCAGGCGAGGACACATTAGTCGAGGGCGGGACATGTCTAGAAGGCCCTGCGCCTGTGTCTACATCATCGGCCTCTTTGCTCTTCTTTGTTCGCTTTTTCGGCTTTGGAGCCGAGGATTCCCTACCCCTATCGGAAACCTGAACCGACAGCAACAGCTTGCGGCGCCCAGACAGAAACATATGCGCATTGCGACCAACCTAGCACCATGTTAGTCACGATTGTAGTTATTAGATAAAGTAACATACGATGAGGTACGGGATGGCAATACCAGCCCGCTTGTTCACCACGTTTGTCTCCTCGAGTGCTTCCTCAGCAGTAAGTCTGTCGAGAATGCGCTCGACTTCATGCTGTTTCATCCCCCGAGCTATCCCGTGGGCGTCGTCTGGGTCCTCGTCTATGTTCGGGGGGTATTTCTTTCCCAAGAGAATCTCACGGCACTGATTGACCGTTAATTTTTCGTGGTTTCTGATGGTCTGAATAGCGCCAACAGCCTTGTCGGAGAAGTCCTGCTGCTCAAAAACAGCCCCCGCTCGACAGTTGTCGCACGTCTTGTTGCACTCGTCTCCGTTGAATACCTCGCCAAAGTATCGAAGAATTTCGACACGGCGGCAGTTCTCCCGATTGTCGCAGAACGCCGTGACCCGGTTGAGCATCGTTCTCTGCCGCTCTTTTTGGTCCTCATTGCCATCACCATCCGCGATCATCTTCCTCAAGGTGACGACATCTTGATATCCAAAATACAGAATGCAATCGGATGGGTTGCCGTCTCTGCCAGCTCGCCCCGTTTCTTGGTAGTAGCCTTCCAAGCTCTTGGGTACCGAATGATGAATAACGAAGCGAACGTCTGGTTTATCAATCCCCATGCCAAAGGCAATTGTTGCCACAACGACATGGATTCTGTCCTTCTGCCATTGCCTTTGAACATCAATCCGATCCTCGGGTGACATCTGTGCGTGGTAGTGATGGGCTAAAATGCCGTACTTGTCTCGTAGCTTCTCAGCCACCTGTTCAGATGTCTTCCTCGATAGCGTATAGATAATACCGCATTGCTGGTCGTACTTTGACTGAATGAGGTCGGCGATTTTGTGCACCAGCTCCCTCTCCTTCCGGCGGACTTCATACGTAAGATTCGGCCTGTTGAAACTCTGGCAGAACACCTCGCAATTATCCATGCCCAGATTATGTTTGATGTCAACAATGACGTTCTGGGTTGCCGTTGCTGTGAGCGCAATAATAGGTACGGTCGGAAAGTGATTCCGTAGCTTGCCCAAAGCCTTGTAGTCTGGCCGGAAATCATGGCCCCATTGACTGACACAATGCGCCTCGTCAATGACTATACGAGCAAGTCGTTTGCCTGAGTGGAGCGTTGTCAAGGCCTTCATGAAGGAGGGACTATTGTTCAGCATCTCAGGCGTGACGTAGAGTAACTGAACGAACAACTCAGGGCTTCTCTCCTTGAAGGATGAGAAGATTTGGTTTCGCTTCTGAGAAGTTGTTTCTCCGTTGAGAGAGACCGCCTGGATGTTCAGCGCAGACATGTGATCTACCTGATCTTGCATCAGACTGAGCAGAGGTGAAACCACAATCGTGATACCCCGGGTCTTCCCGCTGTTGATGATTGCCGGCAGTTGATAACAGAGTGATTTTCCTCCACCGGTCGGCATTAGCACAAAGGCATCCTTGCCGGCTAGAGTGGCATTGATAGCTTCAAGTTGATTAGGTCGGAACCCTCTCATCCTGAATCTGTCCTTCAAAGCCCTTCTGACATCCGGGGACCAGGGATGTTTCATCAACTCGGGTGGTATCGACAATTTTGCTTTAGACACTTCCCTCTTCTTCAAGGGTTCAGTGGATTTGGGAGGCTGAGCGAGATTCCCTGACGTTGCAGTAAGGACGCTTCTCCTCCTGGAAGCCGTTTCCGCAGAAGACGAGTGACGCGATTCAAAGTCTTGCGCGAGCGCAAGCATGTCTGCGTCCGCATCATCGCCGTAATCACTGGACATATCCATGGCGCGAGGGCGCGATGCTTTGACAGGGCTTCTGCGGCTTGGCAACGGCCTAGAGATCGGCGGCTCCGGATCAAATGCGCCGAAGTCATCTTCAATATCATCCAGGTAGTTGTCTTCGAAATCATCTCGTCGACTGGCTTTCGCAATCGGAGGGGCTGATTTCTTGGCGCTCTTGGGCATGGGGGGTTTGGACCGTGGGAACGGCGGCGGAGACCGATCTCTGGGGTCGGTTATTCTCGACGATCCGGGGAATTGTGTCTGATGAATGACTTGGTTGTCATTCTCCTCGACTGCCTGTGCAGATCTCAAAGCTCTGGCCGGGGTCTTGTGGCTAGGTTGGGTGCTCATTACAATAGCCTTAGACCTGCGGTAGTCGTCGATGAAAGATTCGCCGTCGATGCCCACACTCGGAAGATGTCGCTCGATGGATTGCTCCAAAGCCCTAACTTTGTCTGACACTTCATCCAAACGAATCTCGTCCTGCTCAGTGTCGCCACCGTCACCGTAGGCCGTGGCGATTTGTTGTACAAGCACCTCTTTCTCGCCTTGAAGTTTCGCGTGGGACTTGAGGAGTTCGTATGCTTTCTTGAGGCAAGATTGCTGTGACATCAACAACTCTTTCTCGGCTTTATGTTTATTGCGGTCTTCCCTTGAGCCATCCATCAAGACGTTCCGGAAAGTTTCGGAGTTGTGCACGAGCTTCTCCTGGATCATCGTCTCCTTTGCCTTCATGGCATCTGGGTTGTCCAAGATGAACTTAAGTACCGTGGACCTTTTCCCTTGCGAAGAGGGCGTCGGCTGTGATAGTGTATTCGTTGAGTCATCTTGGACAGGGTCTACCTCGAAGCTCATTAGGGAATCATCCGGCAGCAACGTCGTTGGCTGCGGCCTCGAAGGGGTATCAGGCGCAACGAGCTCGTCTGATGAATCTGCACCTCCAAAGGGAACAGATGCCGGTCTGGAGCGAGCCGCAGAGGCTGGCATGAAGTTACTTCGACTCGGTGTGGCCAGAAGCTCGGCGTCAAAATCCCCGTCATCGAACTCGTCATCTGAATCCTGTATTACCCGAGGCCGAGGACGTTGTTGAGTCGACTGTAAACCTGCCGATTTCGCCCGTTGATTCGACTCTGGGCTAGAAGAAATCCGGAAGGCCTTGCTCGGAGTGCGTCCGATGGCACTCTGGCCACCAACAGCCATTGGGAGCCGACGTGGCGTCCCCCGTTCTTGAGGATCATCGGCCATCTTGTACGTGCGCTGGGTTCGGCTGATTGTTTGTGTGATAGTCCGCTCTTCCACCATGCCCTTGTCTGTATTCGCCCTGCGGATGCTCGATGGTATTGTTTTGGTGCTCTTAGCCGCTCGACTGCTCTTTGGGGCTGGGGTGCCCAGCGTCTTGTAAATATCTGGAAACTCGTCCGAGTCTGAATCCAAGTCTCCTGTCTTGCTCATCTCCGTGCTCTTTCTCTTCTGGCCGCGCTTCGACAGCGGTTCCGGCCTCGAGGCCTGCGCTTCGTTCCATACCGTAACTCCTTCATCGAATGCAACCGAATCTGACGACAAGATCGTATCGTTACCAGTCAGGTCAAGGATTTCGTCATCATCGTCAAGTAGGTCTGGTGTTGACACAGGCGCCGGCTTATGGCGTCTGTCTTGGGATGATGAAGGAGCCACTCGATTTTTTCGTGTACTTTCTGCATCTCCAGTTCGTTAGCAGGTGCGTTTTGGCAATCGTCTTGCACAGATAGCCCACCTTGTTGCTGAAGTTGGGCAGTGATGGCTTGTTGGAAACGCCCACCACTGGTGGTTGAGGATGGCGTCAGCAATTGCTGCTGCTGCTGTTTCACAGCCAAAGAAGGCTTCCTAGTCTTCGAGGCTGAGGTCAGTTTCGCCATAGAGCCAGCCTCTGCCGTTATCGCCACCCTAGAATCCTGCGTCGTCTGTTCCACCGCGTTGGAGGCATGTAATGACGGTCTCGCATTCGTACGGCCAAAGTCCGATTGTGACACGGGTCGATTTGGAAGCTCCTGCTGGGATCCAAAGCCCCCAAAACGGGATTGTTGTGATTGTGACGGATCAGTGCCTGAAGGATCGCGAGCCGGCGGAAGGGAAAGATCGGTGGGTTTGCAGATAGAGATATTGCCGAGCAGCCAGGAGAGTTGATCCCCGAGGTTATTTCGAGTCATTTATTCGACGACGAGGGAAACACCTGGGGGCTGCTAGGCGTCATCGGAGAGGTATCTTGAGGCGCAAATGAGGCTCTTTGGCAGTCGTCTACAAGGTTGGTCGCGGTGTTTATGCCGAGCTCTGCACTGCGGGTGTCAACCGCGTTTGGCCCCCCACCCACTTTAGCTAGCGTGTTAGTCGCGTTCTGCCTTAGTCA
Organism: Colletotrichum chrysophilum; assembly: GCF_026319265.1. Classification (NCBI taxonomy): domain Eukaryota; kingdom Fungi; phylum Ascomycota; class Sordariomycetes; order Glomerellales; family Glomerellaceae; genus Colletotrichum; species Colletotrichum chrysophilum. Next base: position 137,119 of record NW_026517291.1, on the reverse strand, counting down.
GCATGTCAACCTCGACTTCACGTGAATTGGCGTTGCATGGCTGCCCGGCAAATCTTCGGCTTTTCCTCCTTACGCGTGATCTAAGTGCCATCCATGAGACCGAGCAATCTACAGGCTACGACTTGCTCATCAATGCATGTGGAGTGTTGTCCCGTGTCATTGTCTTCCATTGGATTGCCTCGACGACCAGACTTGGTGATGTTGTGGTCAAAATTTGGGGATAAATTGGCCGTTGCAGCCTTTGGCAATGCTATCGCCCTTGATCGAAATATGACTTCAAAACCCGATAGGAAGGAAATATAGTCGCGAAGACACAGAAAAAACTAGACTATCTCTTTTCAGGCCAGGAAGTCCTGCTTAAGCGGCCAAAAGCTCGCCATCCGAAACTGTACCTGCCCGTGCCATTTCTCAGACTGGGTATGGTTTGATGATTTTTCCCCGGCTAGAGGAACATGCAAGAGTTGAGCCAGAAAATGCTCTTGCCGTGTCCTGCTAGCCGGAAGTGTCCAAAATGTTTTTTCCTCTAAAAAAAACAAACGAAGCGCGAATCTTGGCTGCGAGTTACATTCGGGTTATGGTGATCAACAGGTATCAATAACATCTGCAGGAAAGTTTGTTGGATGGATGGAGGAGGGCAAGACGTAAAGTAAAAGAAGGTAAAACAAAAAAAGACCACCTATTTTTCCTGTGCTAAGGCGACTGCTTTTCCTGTGGCCTCTCTGATCACTCCACTACCGTCGTCGTCGTCGTCGTCGTCGTCGCCGCTTCTATTATGATCGTCGTTATTGTTATCCTCGTCCTCAGTCTCGTCCTCATCCTCGTCCTCGTCTTTATCGTCGCTGTCGCTACTATCGCTTTCAGTAGTAGTAACCAAGTGCACAGGAAATATAGCTGCGTAGACACAGGAGAATCAGGCGATCTCAAAAAAAGGGTTAAAAAATTCCAGATGGCAAAAGGCAGGGTTTGAACCCATAACCATATTAAAATCCCAGCGAGAAGAGGGCAAGGGACATCAGGGCGCAAGCACTTGGCCAGACCTGACCAACTGAGCCATTGACTCCCCCGTTCGATGTTGACCACGGTGGGAGAAACCCGTACTAAGTAGGTCACCCTTTAATGCGAGCCAAGGCCACTATCATCCTTCTCGACCATCGAGCTATGCACCGGAAACGACTGTATTGTTTTGAAGCTACATAGGTAAAGCATTCCCGTCGCGATCCTCATGTATCCATGACCAGGCTTGTTCCGCTAGCTTATTCTTCGCGGTCACTTACGATGCCGCGTCCCGAGCGTGTCGTCCTCTGGAGCCAGACCATTAGCTTGTGCATTGGAATCTAGGTTGTCTTGAATCATCTCTTACCCCGAGTGTGGTGTAGTCGCTGAGGTCCCCAGTCTCATCGGATGTTGCATCAGTAGATCCTGCTTGAACCGGTGTAAGCGTTCTGAGTTCAACATTTGCGAGCGACGAGGTGTTTTCTCACCAGTGTAATCTGCCTGGGAAGCAGAGACTTCGTTTCTCCCGCCAGATCGTGCCGCGGTACTGGAGGACAAAGCCTCGAGGGCTTCCTTTGATGGATCAGTGTACTCACCACGAGCATCCTGGGCAGCGATACCCTCCGTGGTGTTGTCAACCTTTCCCTGCAAGAACCCACCTTCCCGCAGTTTCTTCTTCTCCCCAGCTACCACATCTTCACTCTCGCCCCCTAACTCTTCATCCAACTTCTTCGACTTCTCATCATCGTGGCCTTCACACTCACAGCCCTCCTGAGTCCCATCGACACCCTCCTCACCAGACTTCAACGCCTCCTTGTTCCTGCCAGAGTACCCGGCAACGACATCCTTTCCCAGCTGTTCCTTCTGCTTCTCGTCGAGATCCCCTGCATCGGCTCCGCGATTGTACGCAGAGTACGCAGCCGACGCAACGCCCCCAATCTCCTTGTAATCGGGACCCTTGCCTTGAGCTTGGTGGGCTTGATAGTTCGCAAAGGCCTTCTTGGCGTCGTCGCCGACCTTGTCCCAGCCTTGCTGGTCAGAAGTCTGGGACGAGCTCTGCTGGTCCTTCTTAGCTTCGTCGTTGCTAGCAAGCTGCTTGGCAGTGTTGAGGATTGTGTTGAAGCCCATGTTGGATAAGTTGAACTGAAGAACAGGATGTTCAAAAGTGCTCTATGTGAATGCTTAAGAGATAGTGTGATGATAACGTGTGTGAACTAGATTCGAAAGGGCAGGATCGATAAGAAGGTGTCTGATGCGGCGCTTTTATACTTGCCATTCAGTCCCCAACTTCTATGCCCGCTTGTATGTTGACACGAAAGCCCAGAGACCCGAAAACGCAGTCCCCCCTGATTCCGCCGAACACATGCAACACGTCAAAACGCATCAGCCCTGGCCGACGTGCGTCCACGACCTTTCTTGGCATCACAACAACACACAGCCCAGCTGAGGCAACCACAACAGATGGATCTCTTGGCGAAGAGAGCACATACAGCCAGCTGAAAACACACAACTACCAGACGAAATCCTTGGCAACGAAGAGAGAAAAGGATCGCCGTTCGTCCAATTGAAGCCACGCGGGTTTCGAGATCGACAGTAGTTGCCTCCCGTAGGAAGAGAGCACGGGCGCACGGGAGAACACATCAGATGGTGATTTACATTGTACGACGTGGGACCGTGCCTGGCATCAGGAACAACAATCCAGGAACGTCGGCGCTTCGATCGGTGTCGCTTGAGGAGACAGCGCGTCGTCGCCTCTCTTAAGACGACCAATAACGAGGAAAGATAACCGACGGCAACGTTACTATTGTTTGCTGTCAATCTCAACGTGAACTTGTAATATGCTTTTATAAACTACTATTGTATATGTGTAGAGTGTAAGGTTGTCCTTCGTAGCCAGTCGCTTCTTCCCATTTGAACTCTGTAATGACTGTACACGCAATCGAAAATATAACCTGAAAGTCGCAAATCGCTTTGTTTCTCGTCGCACGCTATGCCGGGGTATGCTAACTTGTTTGTGTAGAATGTACTCGTCGAATACTGATACAGTCTGTGTGTATGTGCTTCGAAAAAAAATGGACGTATTAGAAACTGAGAGAATAGGACACGTCAGTCCACACCCCCGTCACTTCGATGACGACGTTGACGATGGTGCTGACTGTCCAAATCGCAATCAGGCCCCAGCCGATCTTGCGTGACATGATCCACTTGTTCATCGGAACGATGAGTAGGAGACCCAAGAGGGTGAGGAGGAGTGTGATGGCTGATATCATCAGGGTGCCTCCGATTTGAATCTCGTATGAGTGGTACTTGAAGGGTTTGTCAGGATGTTTCTTGTGCCGATGTTTGGCGGCCTGGACCATCATATAGACGCCGCCAATGCCGATACCGAGGAGAATGTTAAGCATGGGGCCGCCGAAGCATGCGGAACTACGTTGCTGTTAGTAAACTGTATGCGTCGAAAGGTAACGTTGCAACTTACAGAGCCATCACAGGGTAGCCAAGGCGGGCAACGGTGATGTCGGCGATGAGATCGCCAACGCTGTTGCCCGCAGCAAAGATGGTCAACCCGAGAAGAGCCTCCGAGATTCCCAGAATGACTCCGACAGCTTTCAAAACACCAACAACCTCTCCCGCAATGGTCGAGATCCAAGCTATTGCAATGATGAACCCCATGAAGCATAAAAGGAAATGGAACTTGGGTTTCTTGTCAGGGCTTGTCGTCATGAGTAGCAGGCCAAGAAGTATGGTAGATGCCAGCAGGGTATAGAGAATGAACCTGGCCAGCACTCTGTATGGGTGCTGGAAGTCCTCAAACATGTTGGCCCACAGGATGACCACTGCAAACAAGGGGCCCGTGAAGATTTGGATAGCGACAAGCCACCGATTCCACTGACCCGAGTCGTCAACAGCGATGCTACTCTCAGAGGGTAGAGGTGCCGCCGGCTTGACGTGTTGTGGGTGGCTCGTGGGTGCCTCAGCGACACGCGCACCGCTCGGATCATCGATGGCAATCAACGCTGGAGAACCCTTGGGAGAATAGGTGCGCTCGAGAGACGGCATGCGAGAATGCGTCAGGGTGGCTCTTCTAAAGCGTTGCCATTCCGACTCTTGTTCGATGGGCTCGCCCTCAGGCAATGTTACAGATCCATCGCCAGTGGTGTCCAAGCCGATCATGGGGTCCACCATGGTATCGTCAGACAAGTCGTCTGGACTTTCACTCTCAACGACCGGGAGGGTGAGAACGAGTAGCAGAATGCTCGGCACCGATATGGCACTGACGAATCTGTCCCAGTGACTCTTCTGCTGCCATCCTAGGAGTGTAGGAAACAATGTTCTCCAGAAGATGTGAGGGGGCGGCAAGATAGCATATGGCCACCATCTCACCGGCTTCGGTTCGATCACCTCGTAGGGCGCGAAGGGCATCTCCATGCGAGCTGGTCCAGGAGGCAATATGAATTCGGGCGGATCGGGTTGGGCTGCTGGCGTTAACACCATTGGAGATTCAGTGTATCCGGGAAAAGGGGATGCTGGCGAAGAGGTGCTGAAACTTGTACGTCTGCTTGTTGGAATCTGGAGGGAAAGCTGGCCGAATGGTCTGGGGTCAAGAGAATCGCTGCCGCCAGTGTCTTGTCGTGGGGGCGCCGCGTCCAACGGAGGAGGCGCCAGATTGCCACCAATCTTGTATGCAGGGGATGGACTTCGATTCCTGGCTTCCTGGGCTTTTACCTGTTGGATCGGGTTCGCTGAGCCTTGAGGAGGGAAGCGCCAAGGAGAGTGATCGCGACTGGGTTGGCGGGTAGAAACCAGTGAGCCGGGAACATTTCCAGAGGACAAGGCCCTATTCCTACTCTGGCCGAGACCTTCGCCGCCGCTGATGGTGTATCTGCCCGAATCTGAAGGTGGCCCCATAACAGTGCCTGATTCGCTGTTGCTTCGAATGTTATTAACTGAGTATGCTCGCCCGTGCATCGGTCGCATCCTCAAGTTGCTCTCCCTCTGCAGTTGAGCCAAAGCTGATCGAAACTCCAGGGCGCCGACCAAACTGGGACGAATCGGAGTAAGAGTGTTGCGTCTGCGGCCTCGGGGACGGAGAACACGCATGTTGCTCGCCATCTCCGCCACGACGTGCCTGCCATGATCGCTCTCCTCAACCTCGTCATCGCCCTCGTCCTGACCTTCGACCTCAATTCGCGGCCCAGCCTCTAGTGCACTGATATCACCGGCATTGGAGGCGCTGGCGGACGTAACTTGACGATCCTCGTCGTCGGGATCATCCCGGTACGGCTCCGGTGCCAGTTCATCGTATGGATGCCCCACTGCTCCGTAGACATGACCTCGTGCGGCTGCTTCCCGGACCCGCCGCTGGCTCCGCCTTTTCGAGTAGTAATGCCATGTGACAACGAAGACCACGTAGAAGATGTAATAGCAGACCATGGTTATGCACTCCCATAGGTGCAGGTGCCCGTCAGCCAGAAACACCATGGTGAAGCAGACGGCCACGATGAAGAAGCATAAATCGCGGACGTAGGTCTGTCTCCCCACTTTAAACTCCCGAACCAAGGCCATGGAACCGGCGACGACGGCGGTGATAAAGCTTGCAGCGCCGATCAGCTCGCCTACAGCCATGCTGGCGCTGTTGGAGCCCATGGCTGCAAAGGTGCTGAAGACATCCGGGGATCCATTTCCGAAGGCAAGGAAGGTAACACCCGCTAAGCTTTCGCTAAGGCCAAGGATCGTAGAGATGGTGTTGAGATTCACGCTGAAAAAGTCGCTGGCGGCGATGCCAATGGTGGTGAAGAGCAGGCCGAGCCAGCAGACGAGTATGGCGAAAGCGACTGGCTGAGCCTTGCCTAGGTTGCAGTAGTACAGGGTGAGATATGAGAGCAAGCCAGCCTCGTCCTCGGCGCAGTGAGCCTTGACGAAGGCACACTGATCCTCAGCGCGGTGAACATCCCGGCATTCCGTCAGCTCGTTCCTTCTCAGGAGCGGAGACGAGGCGTCGACATGCTGCGGGGCGAAGTGTCGTTCCGTGGCCTTGGTAAAGAATGACCATGTCGCGAGCAGGGTGAGAAGAAAGACTGTCGTATAGAATGGCCGCAAGCGAAGGCCGCTCCCCCTAATCTTAGAGGTAGCTGGCATGCTGACGTCAAATGTGGAAGATAATTGGCTCATAGGAAGCCATGGCAGAAGACTTGTCGCGGGCGCGTGCCTGGTGATGCCGCTCGTTCCGCTGCGGTGCGCGGATGAGGAACGAACGGGTGTCGCTGAGTCGAGTCGATATGCAAAAAATAGGATACGCAGGAAAGTCTGCTAGCGGGTGTGAGGTGAGCCGCAGGGCAGGGCGAGAAGATGCATGCGCTTCTCGCCTTCATGTACGATTCATGGAGACTCTGGGAGGCAGCCCGGGAAAACCTGCCCAAGGTCTTAAGGAAACGGCTGTGTCGCAAGTTCTTGGCCAAGATTTGCTGGTCTACGCAAGGCCGATGCTCTGATAGAGCCGAGGACACGCGTGGTAAATCCCCCTCCAACGTGGCTATGTTTCTTTGGAGCGGCAACTTTAAGAGAGGAGGGCGTGTTGCAACGGCAAGTGTAAGAGAGCGGTTCCAATTGGGCTCGGCAGAGAGCATCATCGCGTCACGTGAAGATAACAAAGCCAAGGGGGGTTGGATGGGGGGCGGCAGCAACCAAGTAAACGCTGGCAGTTGGGACGAAACCGCTCGGGCCCGGGCTTTCAGCTCCCCGCCTTGTCCCGTCCGGAAACGGTAAATCTGACACCTAAGATTTCAGGCACCAACTCTTTATTGTTGTTTCGCGTCGTCGTTGGGGGCGTGTCCAAGTGGGGAAAGTAAACATTGGTGTCGGGCACTGGGCTACCGACGCACATCGCAAACAAATCCAACATCCAACACCGCCGGACGACAGCCTCATCGCCGACAACACAAAATGCCTCGAGTGGCTAACGTACCGCGCGCTGGCAGCGTCAGAGCGACCTCCGGGTCGATGAACGCTTCGCCCTTCAAGAACTCCCCCGTCAAGTACGTTTGCGACACCGCCGATTCACCCATGTTCCACCCGCCCAGCAACGGTACTAAACAGTATCCAGAATCCCCCTCAACGACGATGTGGAAGAGAAGGCCCGGAGAGCGCAATCGCGCCATGCTCTGCAAGAGCGCCAGAAGAACGAGCTGAAGGCTGCAGCTGCGACACCTTTGCGCAAGGGAAGACACAGCTTGGAGGATATCGAAAATTCGCCCGGTGGCTCCCGGCCTAAGACGCCAGGTGCCCGCGGCAGTCGAGCCCGAACAGTCGTCGACGAAGATGACGACGATATTGTCGTTAGCGGAAGCACAGTTACGCCTATGAAGCGAGTCCCGATTCTCGCAAACTTCGAAGAGTGGATGAAGATGGCCACGGACAACAAGATCAACGCAAACAATTCCTGGAACTTCGCGCTGATTGACTACTTCCACGACATGTCTCTGCTGAAGGAGGGTGATGGAGTCAACTTTCAGAAGGCCAGTTGCACATTAGACGGCTGCGTCAAGATCTACACGAGCAGAGTTGACAGTGTCGCAACCGAGACCGGCAAGTTGCTGAGCGGTCTTGCGGACAGCAACAACAAGAAGAGAGACCGCGACGGTGAAGGAAACGAAGGTGAAGAGAGTGAAGAAGACGAGGTCGATGAGGATGGAAACGTCAGGAAGAAGCCAAAGCGAAAGGTATGCGACATTCAACCCAGAGTACACGCGGAAATGCTGACTTTGAACAGACGCAACGTTCGTCAGAGGCCACTCTTGCACCTAGCTTCTCGTCACTCCAACTCAAGAAGTTCGAGCTTGAGTTCGCCGTGGATCCCTTGTTCAAGAAGACCTCCGCAGACTTTGATGAGGGCGGTGCCAAGGGCTTGCTCCTTAACCACCTCATGGTAGATGCCCAGGGACGCATCGTATTTGACAGCAGTGACGACGTCGGCGATGCGCACACCTCAAAGACAAGAAAGAAGGATACCGCGGCTGATCAAGACGAGGAAGAGGGTACTCCTGAACCATCCATGGTCGAGGAGCCCGAGCCGGAGGAGGAGACTGAAGACGTAGAGATCGATCTCGGTTCTCTTGGTTCTAAGTTCTTCCCCGAACTGAACATTCTGGACGAGCTTGATGTCTGCCCATCGTTGAAGACCTTCGACCTTGGCAACCCCTCCGGTTCTCTGGATATTCCCTTCCTCAGGGCACCAGAGGACTGGAGAGGTGACCAGGACAAGGAGAAGACGGCTGATTTGCTTGGTGATAACTCTGGCATGTTCATTGACGGTGACAACGCCGCTGGTTTCGATGATGACGATCTCGGTCTCGGTGGATTTGACCTGGGCGCGGATGTCGCATTCGGCGAGGGTGGTGAGGCGTGGGCTAGGGAAGCTGCGCTTGAGCCGCAAATGCGCGTATACGACGCCGGTCTCAACAACGACGGCGGTGAAGGTGGTGACGTTGAGATGCTGGACCAGGACAATGGCGACTATGTCATATCCATGAGCCACGCGCAGAATGCCGACAAGATGCATGAGGACATCCTGGGGTACTTCGACCAGGCCCTGCAGAAGAACTGGACCAGCGCCGAGCACTGGAGAATCAGGAAAATCAAGGACATCAACAAGCCAGCAGCTCCAGCCCGGCAACGCAAGGAGAAGGAGCCGTTCGAGATCGACTTCTCCGCGCCGCTGGATAACAACCTGGCTGACGCGCTGTACACAAAGGCCACCAGCAACTCCGCAATCTCCATGCCAAAGAAGGACTGGATCTCCAAATCAAGGAATCTCCTGCCTGACGACAAGCACTTCAACTCCAAGTCTCTTCTTAATCTTTTCCTCAAGCCCAAGGCCCGTCTCAGCAAAAGACGTGTCCTTGGCACCAGAGGCGGCGCCTTCGGAAGCGGCGGCCAGGACAGAGACGTCCCGGCAGGCGAGATGGACGAGGCGTTCTGGGCCAATCAGAAAGAGCCGCTGCACGGCGCCGAAGAGACGGACACGTTGCCGCAAGGCGACTACGACGCCAACTTCTTCCAGGATGACGCACTTCCCTTCGCTGGTGGTCTGGAAGATGAGGATGATGAGTTCGCAGACGCTCGCGAGCACTTCTCGCCTACCGCAGAGGGCGACCCCGGTGTTACTGAGACTGCGGGTATGACTGCTCTCCTCGGCAGCGACGCAGCGACGAATGCCCTAACCGGCGCCTTTGGCACGACGCTAGTCACCCAAACGCGCCGTCTGCGGCCAGACTATGTGCAATACGCACGTGTGGCCAAGCGGGTGGATGTAAGACGTTTGAAGGAGGAAATCTGGAAGGGCATGGGCCTCGAAAGCCTTGAAGCTGTAAGTCTTAAGTCATCCCCGGACGCAAACCCAACGCTCACTCATGTGCAGGAAAACCTTCCCACACCAACCCCGCCCGAGGACCCGTCCAAGGACCCAACGCTAAAGTTCACCGATGTCATGAACAACCTCCAATCAGTATACCCCAGGCCGATGATGGAGGACATCTCTACGAGTTTCTGCTTCATCAGTCTGCTGCATTTGGCTAACGAGAAGGGTCTCGTCGTCGAGAAGACGCCCGATCTCACGGAGCTGATGATCAAAAAGGACTGGACGGCCGAGATCACGGCTGGCGGAGACTAAACGAGTAGGAAATGCATAAAAAGGAACGGGAGCGACGGGCGGATGTGTCTTTGCGATCGTTTGTGCCGCGTAGGCCTTCAGCGGCGTTAATTTGCTTGTAACGACGACATGTTTGGTTTTGCAATGTTGATAATGAATGGGCGGAAAGAATCATTTGTTCCACGCCTTCTCTGGTCTCAGCTGCCTCCAACCGAAGGCATCGCGGGCCGAGTGGGCTCGGGAAGTCCTGGAGTGACGTCTTATGTAATGAATGACAATCGACCGGCCCGAACGGTTTGCCTCGAACTCGCATTAAATAACGATATGCCTGCATTCTCACATCATGCGTCTTGACCGTTTTAATCTGATGAGGGGACCTTCTGGAGTTCCCTTCATCCTAAAGCAATGCCGCTAGCACACGTTCCAACGGCTGGTCCAACCCGACACCTTGGGTCTGGGAAGGGGAGCTAGAGGATCAATCGTGGCCGCTTGGGTCCCCATCCGATGAAGGGTGCCTTGGAGGCGACGGATGCGCTGCTGCCATGCTGTGCAGCATCCGATGTAGGGACGAAGGAAACAACCCGGATCGCTCACCGACGAAACAAGTGTCTCGGTGTTGTGCACGATAGGATGAACACCAATCAAAACAAAAACAGATGCTGCCAGAGTACGTTGCTGGATTTTTTCTTTGCAGTCGGGCTGCGCTGTCGCCTTCTGGGGTCCCTCCTCAAGGAGCATATCCTCCGGGCCGGGAACCACGCTACGCCATAACCCGCATCTCCTTGAGGCCTGAGACATGGTCCTTTTCCCAAACGGCCAGGGCAGCCAATAAAAGCCTGTCCTCAGTACCCATAATACAAAGCCACCAGCAGAGGGCTGGCAGAGAAGTAACGAGGCAATCGAGGGCTTCCGGATGCGGTCTTTGGAGGGACCTCTAGAGCCCTCCAGGCCCTCTAAAGCCCTCCTAGCAAATCAGAAGCCAGCGTTCGCGCCACTTACCTATAGTACTTTTACTACCACTACCTACATAGGAGACGTTGAGGTAGCTATAGCGGGCAGGAAAAGGACCATGTCTCAGGCCTCAAGGAGATAGGCCGTCGTCCCATAGCTAGACTAAAGATCTAAACTTACAGATTGTAGCGCCTGTTAGCCTTATTACTCGCTCTCCAGGGTATAGGAATATATATGTACATATCTCCTTGAGGCCTGAGACATGGTCTTTTTCCAAGCTACCACAGCTACTTCAACACCACCTACGTAGGTAGTAGTAGTATAAATTCCTAGCTAAGTGGCGCAAAAGATAGTATCTGATTTGCTAGGAGGGCTCTAGAGGGCCCTCTAAAGACCGCATCTGGACAGATTACAGGCCTCGTAGGCCCTTAATACTTCCCTACTAGCCCTCTGGTAGTGGCTTTGTATGATGGGTATCGAGGGCAGGCTTCTATTGGCTGCCCTGGCCGTTATGGAAAAAGACCATGTCTCAGGCCTCAAGGAGATGCTTTCTGGGTGGCGGGCTGGGATGGGATTTTTGAGCATGTGTCTGCTTCAGCTTCTGCGTGCGATTTTAGCATGTCTGTGACCTTGCAGCAGCAGCGAACGGGAGATGTGTAGTATGTCTTGAGTTTGTGTGTGATGTCCTATTAAGAGCACAGCTTCTTTCCCTCCTCTTCGAAGTTCTTGTCCTTCCGTCTCTCCTCTCTGCTTGCTTCATTGCAACTTATCTACTCCTCGGTCACGACCAAACCTGCCTTAACGTCGCATACTTAATAGCATGCTACGTTTGCCTCTCCTCGATCAGCTTAGCCTCACCACCTGACGCCCATCGTCAGGTCACTGGTCGAGATCGCCGTTGAGCACGCAGGGTCTAGCGATCGGCGCGAAAAACGCAGACGAACCAAACAAACAAAAAGAAGAGTCGAGCTTCACTGGTTCAGCATGCAGTGTTCACTCACACGGCAAGGGGGGCAGACAATAATACTACAAGGGTCCTCGCTCGGTCTGTGCGCCAAGGCTCGGAAAGGCAATCTACACAGCAAGTTTTTGAGGGCCGGGGAGGGGAGGACCCCGAAATTTTGAGCACACGATGACGTTGGAGGCTCTGGGAATAAGTGCGAAATGGATGCGGTGGTAAGGTATGAACTGACTTGACCTGCATGGGAATGATGTATGTGCCAGGCGGGGTTCGACCGACGCGCCAGACAAAACGAAACAGGGACCCCTTTCACCTTGCTTATTCGCTATTCGCGACTGGGGGAGGGGGACCCTTAAACCTGCACACACATACACACGCACCATGCGCCATGCGCCTGCCTCGTTGGTTGCTCGTCACCTTATCCACCTAGCGGCCGTCCGCATATGCTACTCGCTTCCCTGGCTTGCTGCTTGTGTGTCTGCCTCAAGCTTGGTTGGGCTTGGGCTCGGGGAACTTGGACGTCTGGTGGACAAGAAGTAAAAAGGGCGTCTTCCCACCACATCTTTCTCATTTACGTCACCTCTTTTCCATCTTGTCCATTTGAGATCATCCTTTTTCCTACCCATGGTACGCAGTTCTTGGGCCAGTCACCCATCAACCTGATCAACACGGGACAGTATTTCGTTCAATTTGTACATTCCACTGCCGTCTGTCCTGCTATCTCATACCATATCCTGTTGATTCAGACCTTTTTTCTTTACACTGTTTATATGATTTTCAGCATCTCTGGCTACCAAGAAGCTTCCCTCTTGTCATGCCATTTTCAACCCAGTTTCCGTTTCCTTTCAAGATGAACCATATCGTCTGGTCGTATCGCACAACTCATAGCCTGCTTAGGCAAGAAAGAAAATATCCAAGGTCCGCCATACCCAAGAACGCCAGTGAGGGGGCTTCCAAATACGCCGCCATAAAGTTTCCCAAAAACAATGCCCAGCAAGATGCCAACTCATGAGGGTATTTCAGATAGTCGAACACACCACCCTAGCTGTCCAGATTCGATAGACTCAACATATCCACATCGACGAAAATAAGCAGGCGGGTGAAAGCTCCTCAGGAAGGCCCGCGGCCCGGCAACAAGAAAAATGCCACTGTCTCAACACTCCTTTTCTTCAACAACATCAAATGGTGGCTACATCCACTACGACATTTTCTCAACGTCTGTTATTCAACAACTCAGCTGCGCGTGACAGTTGGTTCAACCCATCAAGTTTCGGAGTGCTTCGGTCTTGGGCCCCCAGTGAGGTCTGCGAGGAGGCATGTGAGGGTGCGTGTGAAGGAGCTATAGACCCCTCAGTTCCCGATGAGGATGAACTGGACTGGAACCGCAACAGCTGCGGTGGCGAGTGGTATCCTTGAATCTTGTTAGCCCTGAGGAAAGCGGTACTCTTGAGGGGTGAACATACCATTCCGACCGTTTTGGGCGACGGTGGGCATATGGGGGAACATTGATTTTTGTTCCTGGAGTGGAGGTGGTGGGCCCGCAGGGAAAGGTGGTGGTTGCACTTCAAATACGGCTGCCCGGGGAGGTTGAGAAACTGGAGAAACCTTGCCCTCGTTGCTGCACAAAGCATGGATCGGGAGAGGGTTGTGACTAGGCGTATGAGGATACGACGGTGCGGAGCCGGATGAGGCAGTACTGCCTGCGGAAGGAAGTGGAGGTGGGAGAGAGTTAGGATGTCTCGAAGGTGCATAACCAAAGCCATTCATCATCTCGGGCGATCTCGAAGCACCATTCAACGATGGTAACACACCCGAAAACGAAGAGATTGAAGGAAGCACTTGAGTTGGGACAGCCTCGGGGTTGGATTGCGTGTCGGTCCATGTTGGGCGACGACTCCGGCTGTGGGTTGCGCGAGGACTTGTCGAGTGCAGGCTCTCGCGATCGAACTGAGTGCTGGTAGGTGAGTGCACCGCCTCATCGGCTGGATGTTGATGTTGCGAAATAGGCGTGGGGACAGCCGTCGAGTATTGTGACTCAGATAACGAAACGACAGACCCTACACGTTGCTTTCTGTTCGGAGGCGGTTCGCTTCCTGGTTGACTCTCGGTTCCGCTGCCAGTACTGCTCAAACTTCCTGGTGTTGCGCTTGCACTTCCGTTGGTTAGTCGAACCCCGGAGTCGAGTTTCTGACGTTTGGATGACTCTTTGGCTGAGAATGCATTAGTAGTGCATGGGAGTTGGAATAAAGCATAGCATCTCACCTTGATTAGCGCTGGCTTGCCTGGCCTTGAAGTCTGCGAGGTATGCCGTGTACTTTCTGAACTCCGGAGTCTTCTTGTACTCGGCCAAATCATGGTTGTACTTCTCCTTTGCTTTCAGAGCCGAGGTTTCATACGGTTCCTTTTCTGCGGGAGTGAGGTTCTGCCAGTGCTCACCAACCAATTTGGCTATTTCGGTAAAAGTCAAATTGCGACCTTTCAACTCGTCGCGCATTTCTGATCCCGAGTTAGTTATGTGACCTCTCTTTCACGCTACCAATCAGGCTTACTGTTGGAAAATAATACATAGGCAGAAGGGGGGCGCTCTGGCGCATTCTCATCCGGCTGACGAGTTGTCAGTGCATATTTCCCATACAAAGCAGTTGCTCGACACATACCTTTGGGTGTCGTCGGTATTTGCGCTTGGCTTGAATTGGGCCCTCTTTGTTCTCGGGCCGCGGTTGATCGGGCCGCTGCGTCTCGGTCTTGGGCTCTTCTACGCTTGCTCTCGTTGGTGATACTAGGGACACATCGGGAGCGTGGCCCCTGGAGTTGGCTATGCGCCTCTGCAATTTCTGTCCCCGATGTTAGAATCTCCCGTTGACATCAGAGTACATGCCAGCTCCTTACACGTCTGTGGCCCAACTTGACACCAAGTGCGTCGCTGAGGCATACGTTAGTCTATGGTGCGCATCGTCGAGGGCGATGTGCTACTGACAGGTCGGATTCCGTGATATCCAAAATCGTGTCCCACGTGTCAAATCCTTGCTCCAGAAAGATGTCGAGATACTGGGAAATGCCCAGCTCCTGAAAGATGCTCTCCAGATTTTGGGCCATCGTGGCAATATTTGTGCCTCTGAATTGGGCTGGTTGTTGGGCGAGTGCTCGTGGTGTGCGCGTCTCGATACACGGCAATATACGGCGTTGAGGCTGTTCAGGGAGTGCCTCGATTAACCAGCGTTGAAGGTTCGTTTTCCGTCGGTCAATTCGTTCCCATCTGATCTAATCGTCTGTTGGAGACGATTCGCGCCGTTTTCCCTCGTTCGAAGTCGAAGCACTTCTAGTCCCTCTCTGTCCAGCTAACAGTCATTGGAAAATTCCGGCGAAAATCAAGTCGCGTCCACTAGGCGGGGAGGCGAGGGCGATGAGGCGACGAGGACGTGTACTCTCGAAATGCTCTGCGCTCCGGGCGACGATGATGGTGCGAAAGCGCTGTGTTGGTCGATGTCGATGCCTTTTTCGTGAAATAGGCGACGGTCTGTTATGTCGAGGTTATTAACGGAGAGTGATAGGGACGGAGGCATGCGGCAGGCCTGGCGTGGATATACCAATATGGTGGCTGCAATGTAAAGAGGGATCTCGATGACATGGTGAAGGAGACCGAGCTCTTGGGTGTGGGACAACGGGATGGACCAAGCAGAGAGGGGCTTTCAAGAATCGGGTGGGATGGATGGATATGTGTGTGTGTGTGTGTAGAGTGTACCGCGTGTTGCGTACTGCGTACACTGACAAGGAAACTGGAACAGTGAAATCGGGAGAGGATACGTACAGAAGCGATGGGGTTTTCTTGCTTTCTAAGCCTGGCAGCAGTCTACTACAAGCGCATGAAGGATAGGGAAAGGCAGACAGAATTGGCGTTGCCAGAGAGAGAAGGGATCTATTGAAACCAGGAGAGATGTCGGCGCGTCAAAGTGGGCGTGGAAGTCGTCGTCGTGTATCGAGACTCCGAGTGTTGCTTGTTCAAGGAGAAGGAAGAGGCTGGGTTTGGGGAAGAAAAGACGAAAGGCCCGCCAGCAAAAGTCTTTTTTTCTTGTCTCCCCTGGGGTTGTTCGAAATTGGGAACGGTGAAGAAACACCAGGGGGGGTCTGTCGACGGTGCGAAAGGTGATGGAAGAACGGAGCGCGAGTTTTCGGTCCAAAAGCGTGAGTGACAGGATGACGAGGTGAAGACGGAAGGGAACCGTTTATCGAGGTGCGAGCTAGTACCAGCCCCGCGGTGATCGACGCAAATTGAAAGGTGAGGTCAGAGGTGTCAAAAGGGAATCTGTCGGGTGGGTGTGTATTGAAGTAGCCTCAGACGTTGCCGCAGAAGTGTGATCCGGGGTGGCATGTCTTTCCTTTGCCCTCTATCACTACCTTATTAGACTGCATAGTACGTCGGTAGTAGGTAGGTAGGTAGGTAAGGCAGAAAGATGCAGGACAAGAAGCAGAAGCAGAAGCAGCTGGAGAGCTACCTAACAAGTACAGGCAGGTCAGGTATGGGCCACCAGAGTTAACAGGCGGATGGTTGTTTGTGTAGTCCAAGGCACCCAGGACGACACCGTAAGCTCCCTGGCGTCTGATCGCAGAAACCGACTTTTGAGGAATCCAACACCGTCACGACGAGGTTTTACTGGAAGCCCATCGCAAATAAAAGCGGGATTCGTCCAGCAGTGACCATGGGGGGCTTCCTAGCCCATGGCAGACCGGGATGCTTGACGAGTCAGGAACAGGAAACGGCCGCTTGGGGGGGGGAGGAGGAACTCTGGATACCTGAGAGGGGCGTACCGGTACATGCGTCAAGTGCCCTGAACCGCCTTCGGCAGCTAACCAGCTGTATCTCGTAGCCCGTACGAGGCACGGGTCCAGTCCATCTCAGTTCAGCGCACTTCAGTCCGTCAGGAATGGGCTGGGCTGGCGTTGGTGTTCAGGTCAACAACGTCCATCCACGCCCCTCTGTCACTCTCACCTGGCTCGCTCTCACGCTGTATTCCGCGATAGGATGCCCGAAGACTTGCAGTAGACGTTTAGCACTGGGTTACCGCTGTGGGTGATCCGTGCCTCCATCAACAGCGACTGTACCAACCTCCATTACCTGAGTCTGGTTCGTACCTGCTTTTACCTCACTCCGTACCTTCTTCCAGCGTTCTCTACCCCGGCTACGTTCGGGCTCTTGAGAACATTGGATGCGGGTAATTCCGCTGTCTCTGAGCAGACATTCTTCAGCTCGACAACAATGGAAACAGGCTTCGACCTCGACCGCTAGAGACGGCTGGCTGGCTGGCTGGCTGCCAGCGACGGTCCACAATTCGCTGCAGAGAATCCGTGGTCGAGATACCTGGCATACCGTCATCACCCAATACCGCCGTTCAAGATTCAAGATTCGAGACTCCCACAAAAGACCATGGCCGCGACCACAACCATGGGCGGCAGGAGATGCGACATCACGTAGCTGTGGTGGATCCCATATCAGCAATGACCAGCCCATGAAGAAGCGAGGGAGAAGAATCCGACACCATGAACAACCCTGCAGTCCTCCAGAGACACATACCGTCGCCTGGGTTAGATGAAGGTCGAGAAATCAAGCAGCCCAGCTCGTGGACCTGGATCTCGATGCTCGACTTCCACCACCGTCGGTCGACCTGCACTTCAAGAAGCCTGCCCCAGACACGCCAGAGTCGCGCTTCTCGACGTGTCAGCGTTTGACCAGGCAAACCCAACATGGCTAAACCCACGCCTCTATGCGGGGAGACGGAGCATCCATCCATGGGCGCAAAGGAACCTGAAATCGAGAATTGCGCCGCGATCGAAAGCCGCTACCACCCCTGCCGTAGCACACTCACGCGGACGTATCTGGCCATTACAGCACCCTACAGCCCACATTGGCACGCTACTATCACATTCGGGGACAGAGTACCCGTCTACCTCGCGGCATTCACAGCCTGGGCTACCTTACCTTACCAACCTGCCTTACTGTGTAGGTCACCACCGCCTGCTGTCGTCCGCAGGCAAGGCGCCGTATCCAACTGTACGGCGCGGGTGAGACAACGGCCGGCGAACCATGACTGCCATGCGATCGCATACACGGCTGCGACGCCGACAGTCACGTTCGCCGTCTCTGGGTTTTGCGGAAGAAACCCCGTGGAAATAAACTCGTCTTCTTACTGGCTGTGTGTTGGACGGGAGTGCCCACTCAAGCGAGCGAAGCACTGCTGTTTCGACGGCTTGTCATCCAGCCGCTCCCAAGACGGGCGACATCTTGAGAGGTCACAAAAACAACACTTCCTCACGAGGCTTCCTATCATTACAGGACAGGCGCTCGCCAACATCACACGGCAGTCCCTTCTAGGGCGCATCGGGTTCTTGATTACTGATGGCACATCCATGCGGTGAAACGCAGGAAGGCGCCGGGCCAATTCGCCGTTGGCTCACCCGGTAACTGTGCGCCCCATCAGTGCACGATCGGGAATTTCGTTTTGTGGCAAAGGGGGCCACCAAAAGCCATCGTCAGCCGGTGATTGCGCATTTGGCCGCAAATGGCATTTCCAATTTTCTTACCTCTCAGTCACCCATTGTCGGGTGTGAGGCTGAGAAGTGCATGCACCTTGACCGGGTCGTCACGGCCCCACAATCCATCAAAGCGTTCTGGAACTTGGGCCATCTCGACCTCGACCATGACCACTCGCCCGCCCAAGCCAGACGCGGACCAAGGCCAGCGACACCGAGGTCCATGATCCAGACGCAGAGATGCCCCATTTGCCAAGGTCATGGAATGGAAACTTGCATCCAGAATGGTTTTCCGACGTTGACTTGCTCGTCCTGCAGATGTGACGCCGGGGCACACTCTCCAGGCAGCCCGTCTCAAGGATCACGGATACTTCATCAACCATGTTCTGCCACTCTGCCTAGGACTAGCTCACACGGGATATCCACAACCACGTTCGGCCTTGATGAATATCAGGACATCGACGATGACCTGTCAGCTTCATTAAGCTCTGAAAAATATGGAACGACGCAGAGTTCTGATGGCAGCACCACCTCGCCTCGTCCGAGGGCAAGTGCAACTAAGCTGTTGCACTGTTGTTTATCCATGCATCAATCGTCATGGTTATGGGCCCTCGCTCGTCCGGGACGTTAACTGAACGTTCTGGACTCTTCAAGCGAACGCTGAGCGAACGTCTGGGCCAGCAAACCGAACGCAGCCACTAGGTATTCAAAGGCCAACATTCTTGTCGACGCTACCCTACCGTATGCACACTCCAATCCGACCGAGAAGGATGGGGGAGGGCGTCGGCCTATCGATTTTCCAATTAAGGGCAGAGGGTTTCGCTGCGGAACGCGCTACACGTCAAGTGGTAGCGTTACAAAGCACCGATGCGCAAGTCACCTCCCAACTCGACCATCGATAGGCTTCCCGCCGTGACGTAGATTCGATGCGGCGCGTGGCTTTCGGAACCTACCACTTCACTGGGGTCCTTGGGGCCTGATGGCCATGCCGACTGACGTTAGGTTGTAGGTAACGGCAAGGCGCTCGCGGGCCACAGTTTCATCAAAGATGGGAAATAGCGGGCAGAGAAATGGGCAAAGAGGTGATGTGCGCGCATCGAGGAGCGATCGGCTTCTCCAGGCGCCGACCGAATGGAGACTGTTGGTGTGGGAGACATGGGAAGAGGAAACAAAACACCAGCATGGACAGTACGATAGTACGAACACTGACACCAAGGCTACAGGATCGTCAATCGAGTTTCGCTGCTGGGCCTTTTGAGCAGTGACTCTTCGTCATGGTAGTGTCACCTCCATGGCCTATATTTTGTGGTGTCTGATAGATGTAGGACGGCGGCACAGACGATCGCGATGATCCAGCGGCAGAGGCAGCAGCGACAGTGAGGGTACCAACCGTATGTTACGGAAGGGTGTGGTGGTTGTCGCACACGGTGAAATCAACATCTCGATCCTCGAACGCCCATTCCAAGTCATCGAGATTCAGCAAATGCCACCAGTTGTGCTCGAGAAGATTGGACGCCAGTGCGTCAGAAGGGGTAGCATCCCATGTGCTTTGTTTGGGATCTGATGGTTCTCGATGAAAGTCTCTGAAAATCCGATCTGTGTGCGGAGGGGTTTTGGTCGATATCTGGGCTTGGGCTGCGGCATCGAACAGTCAGATGGAATCTCCAAGAAAAAGCAAGTGCGCCATTGACGAGCCTAGTAAGGGGAAGGTTGACAGTTTCCGGTCTCCCAACTGCTAAGTGGAGCGACCTAGCAACATGCCTGAGGAGAAAGCGAATGGAAGTCGCCAGGTACCCGCTCCAAGTATCGATACCAAGGCCTCGTGCAGCGACAAGAACTCGCATCTGTCTTGGTCTTCAGCTTCCACTTTTCGCGCTTCAGCAGGCTTCGTATCGTTTTACATCTTTGCAGACCCTACAGCAGCACAGTCTCTGGACAGCCTGACAGGCTTCTCTCAGCAGTCCACCTCGAGGCTTGAAGGCTGGACCTGGATGGCAGCTCAGATGCTAAGGCAAGGTATCCGTATGTGGCCAGGCATGCGCTCGCCGTACCGATGCTCTACAGGCACTTACACAGTCACACACCCACCACACCCACTGAAGCTGCTGACAGGCCAAGCAGGCACGGCATTGGCTGCGCCTTCGGCGTGCACTCCGGTGGTCATTCAATAACTATGCACAGGTACGAATAGAATAGCCTGACGGCGGCCTTCCAGGATGCGACAACATCAGACCAACGCCGATGCACTTCGATGCGATGGTACCGCCGGTCATGATACTTCTTGACCTTAAGCTTTGGAATCTGAGCATGAGTTGGCTCATTCAGGAAGAGCAGGCCATCTCAGCCATCCAACTACCGAATGACGATCGACTGAAAGAGTCAGGTGCTGTGATTACCTTCAGCCGAATGGGCCGCGATAGTTTTGGACCCTTGCTATCGTGTCCCATGTCTAGGTTGTATCTGAATCTTTCTCAAGGATGTATGGCGTATCACGGCCATTGGTCATGTATAAACAACTTTGTTGCCAGATGCAGCCTAGGAGTCATCTGTTCGAGAAAGCCCATCTCGATGAACAACTGGGGAATGAGGCAATTGGTCCAGGCGAAAAAGAAAGCTGGCTGGAATCGGCCGATTGCTTAACGTGCACCGGGGAATCAGACGCAAAAAGTGTAGTGCCCAGAGGCGGATTCGAACCGCCGTCAACACGGTATCGCTGAGTGATGGAGACCACAACGTATCATCCTAACCAACTAGACGATCTGGGCGACCAAAGAAGTTGAAAGTCGCCCTCTTTCAACAGGCTATAAAGGTGTGAGTGCAAGTGCGTGCATCCTTGCGGGCAGTGGCCTCCATCTTTTCGCGTGGCACCTGCCCAGTGGCATCCCAGTTGCTTCACCTCAGGCAAGAGCGCACATAAGGGAAGGCATCACCTAAGCAAAGCAAACAGAAGGAGGACCCCCACCCGGTCTGTGTGTCCCAGTGTTTTGGGAAGGAAGTGAGGGGTTTGAGCCATGACGGCAATTCTGTCGCCCGACGTCAAAAATTCCGCCCAAGTCCTTACAAAATCCCATTCCTCCATCCTAGAAAACCCGTGTTAACAGACCCTTGAGACGACACCGAATTTTCGCCATTCGCTCGGCATTACCGAATTCCTCCAGCCTCACTAAGCTCAGGCCACCGCCAACACAACACGCCTTCCTGAGCCAAACCGAATTCACACGACTCTCCCGCCATAGCCTCGAGAAATCCGCTTTTGAGGGGGTCTCCTTGTGAAAGAAGCTACGAAGTACGAACACACTACCGCGTATCTCCCAGCCCGCGTGGTTCAGGCATCGAGCGTTGAAGAGAGGGTATCCGCATTTCCCACATTACGGCAGACTTACAACAAAAGGCGAAAGAGCCCGGATACAGAAAAAGAGGGCGACACTCCATCACCGGCCCCCCAAATCAGGCCACATTCTACTGATTTTTCCAGCTATTTTTTTCCCTACCTCCAAAAGCCCTCCATTCGCTCGCCCCGTCGCCGTCTCCGAACATGGCCCCAGCGTCTCAGGAGCCCGAGTCCGCCTCCGCGACTACGACCAGGCCCGACAACGACTCGTCGGTGGACAACATCGCCCAGGTATGTACGAATAGCCCGTATCTGCGCTTTTTTAGAACCCCGACAGAGCAAGGGGGCTGCCGGGGGGTCATGCTTATGCAGAACTTCTGCCTCGAGCTTTCAACCGGCGTCCGCCCCGTCCTCCTCCCCTGGGTCCTCGGTCACCGTGGTTTGTCTCTCACTTTCGCTCTCATCCTCGGTTCTCAGGCTCGCTCCTCCTCAGCTTCTCAATTCCGGGCCTACGCCACGCTCCGCTCCTCTCCCCGGCGCTCCTGCACCATTGAGACCCATTCGCCGTTATTTTGTCACGCTCGCTGATTCGCTCAAAGTTCCCATCCATCGGAACTGGAGCGGTCTGGGCCCTCCCCTGTGTTGTGGGCGTTAAGGTGGGGTCCAGGACCGATGATGTGTCGAGACGGCAACAACCAGCGAGCCGCCGGTTGGTTGGGTTGACTTGGTTGCTGGTTCCCGGTGTTGCAGCCGAGGACTTGAGGAGTAGCGAGCCCGCCTGCCCGCCGCAAAGAGCAAGCACTTTGCGAGTATGAGAGAGAGCAGAGAGCATAACCACTAAGGCAAGGGCCCAGCGGCACTGCGGTAGAAGGGGGTGGCAGGATGTGACTATCTATGGGATACCCCCCCTTTTTCACTTTTCCAGGGCTGACCACGTTTGGGGCGCGTTCTAGGCCTACAAGGACCTCCAAAGGTACGCTCAATCAACGAGCATTTTTCCATCTTCTCCCTCCCCGCTCCCTTTTCTGGAAGGGCGAATGCCAGCACTGCCTTTCTGCATGCGCCCCCTAGGTGTGAGCCATTGAAACGCCCCTCTTCCCCTACCACAACAGTCGGAATGGCATGTTTGCACCCTGGGCTTGAAGACGGAGCTGCCTCCGAAGCTGCAAAGTGCGCTTAGGAGGAATGAACCCGGGCGAGCGCCACAGCCAACCATCCACAGCACAGCGCAGTGAAGCACAGAGTGCAGCACCTCGCCCAATCTGCTTTCGGATCCCTGCGCTGCGCAGCAACACCAGGTCGCCAACAGCTTTCTGATCACTTTTTTACGGAATAACGTCCGCAGCCCTGGGCTCCTCGGACTTCGGTGGGCGCAGGTGCATCTCGTTTCCGGCTGAGGATTGCGGTCTGGACCAACCCAGGCCTTTTCAGATTTGGATATGGCCAAACCACAATCTCCATGGCAATTTTCCAACAGAAAGAAAAGCCATCGATACCATCAATTTGCTCGCCACTCCCTACCGCTCCGCTCGTGATGTTTTTTGTCTAGGACGATGCATCGAAGCGAGACACTTGCCGGTCTCTTTACCAGGTAGAGTTGAAGGAGGGGTAATGGGCTGTGGTACGACTGTGTCCAAATCCTCCCGTCACCAGACAGCGTGAGATGAGGGCTTTCGGTTACCGCTCCCCCAGCAAAGCAGCCACCTCGGGAAAGGTTCTAGGCCCTCTAGTCAGACCGTCCGCCCAGAACCCAGGGATGAACGCGCTTTCAACAGTTCTCACACGGGGATAAAGCTCCCGTTCCGGTCTCAGCTGGTGGCCATCTCGATGTTCGAGGCCATTCTTTCGTGTCTGGCATGGACTGCCAAACCCCCCTCCCTAATAGCCACCAACCCCTCTCTCTTGCGTCCGGTCCAGCCAAGCGGCGATGCGGAAAAGATAGATTCCCATTCATATTTGCCCTTCCAGCCGCGTCCTCGTGACCGCTTTTTCTCCACGCCGAAATTCAGATATTGGACTAACCGAGAACCGCAAACAGAGGCGAGCAGGCTGCCAGCGCGCTCGAGGCGAACCTGACGAACCTTGAGAATAGACTGGACGCCCTCCTAGCTGCCTTTGAATCTTCCGAAGGAGGAGCTGAAGCTCCGAAGGACACGAACGACACCCACAATGGAAACACCCCCAGCGGCCAGAAGCACAATGAGGGGTCCGGGCCCGATGCCTCAGGAGCGGCGAAGAAGCCTTAGACGGACAGGCCGGATTCCAAAAGTGTTGTGACGAACTTACGTGGGTCGAGAGACGGAGCGATAACCACTTTTCATGTTCTTCGGTACCGCTGGTCGCCCTCTCTTCATGATCCTGAAATCCGACGATCAGTGCTGGGAATCGATGCTAAGGGCGGACTAAAACATGGGGATTTGCAATTGCTGGTATGGAAACCGCTGGGTGGCGATATTTGGGGGCAAGTTCCCGCGTGGGCGGACACGACGATCCCTTGTCGGAGATCAGGGGCGGTATTGATCAGCATGGTCCGGCTCTTCCTCCCCGACCTGTCCTATCACATCTCGTCTTGTCGACTGCATCCCATCCTATCTCGATAATTCGTCTGTTTGATCGGAAAAGATGTGCGGATTTGCGGTTCTGGACGGCCGGTGATTATCGTAGGAAGCGTCAAACGCACGCGGGAGGAGGGGAGAGGAGGGGGATGGGGTGGTCTGTTTTCTTTCCTGTCAACATTCTTTTGCCACTCGCCAGGGCTGGCCAATATCTGCAGCTGCAACACATTATCGCCCCCTAGGACTTATCACACATATTCGCCATCCTGCGTCTTGCCCAGATTTGTGATCGCGATGTCTTTTTAGCGTGTGTCGCCTGGTGATTTGGAGGGAAAACAAAGTGACTTTTGATATTTGGGCCGGTACTTTGATGCCATGGTGTGGTGGTGCAGAGAAGCTATGGGCTGCGGAGGAGGGGGTGGAAAGTGTCAACAAGTGAGGGGCAGGGAAAAAAAAAACATGGGTTTGTAGAATGCCGCTTAGGACCAGCGCAGAATTGCATGCCTTTTGTGGTGTGATTGTTAAATTCGCGGCCGATTTCCCTCCCTCGCTCCTTCGGCCGGCGAGCGAGCGAGCGAGCGAGATGCTCGGATGGAGCCCCCCGCCCCCATCCCCCTCATCATCGTGTGCGGCTGGTTTGCTTCACATCCCCCTCGCACGATTCCCTCACATTCAATCGTTGGCGAATTCAATATAGTGTAGATGGACATCAATCACGACAGTAATTTGTTTCGACGAGCTCGGCAAATTCAGCCTTTCCTTATACGGCGGCCTTGCTTCTCTTGATATCAATGATGTAGTCTCGGGACCCCCAACCCATCTGACGCCCTTGTTGCTGGTAAACCTGATTTGAGCAAGGAGAAAAGGAAAATCAAGAAAATTCAGAATCCCATCTTTCCCCGCTATCAACCGTCAATGCCTGTTCTTGAGTAGTGGAAACTTCTTTCCCAATTCTTCGTCTTCGTCGTCGAAATAGCCCTTCCAACCAACAGACACAGCCCAAAGCTGTTCAAGCTGAGGGCTAAGCTAATCGCCCTATATAGGAGACAACCCAAATTCACAGCAGGCCCATATGTGGATGCCAGAAACTTTCATCTCATCCTCCTGTCTGTCCACCCCTGGGTACCAACAGTAAAACTACAATCGAAGGTTAACGAGATTGTGAAGAATGCGGGCAGTGTGACGCCTGTCCCTCCCTCCTGTCTGAAATACCAAAATAAAGATAAAAACTCCCAACGACCTCCATAATCCCATTGACCCCCTCCCTTGTGTGCATACGCATCTTAAGAGATCCAGTGTGCTCAAAAAAGAAACTGTCTCCCCCTTGTCGCATGTGCTTGCACACTATGCACAACCCGTCTTTATAACGAAACTCGAAAACAGTGCTTCTTCTTGTCTTGAAATGCCTTCTGCTGCTTGAAGGAGTCGTGCCGCTCGTAAACAGTTGTGATGGGAGAGATGTGTCGGATAAATTGAGCAAGCAGCGGCGTCCAGGTGCTGTATCCATCCTCCAATGCTCCTCCATCTTTCTTGGGTATTGCTTCGTAAAACGATGCTACTCGTTTGGCTTACTCGGGTCGCCACTTGCGTTTTTTCTGAGCCTGTCCCTGCACATCCCAGTTAGGAACTATGTGACCTCAGCAGCAGCTACGCGCACGAACAAGAAACCAAGTTAGCTTGTTAGGCTGCGCGAGTCGGAAAGGCCGTTACGTGCCCTAGTTATGGGATCCTCCTGATCCGCCGTGACCAAGGACGGGCTAGCCAGACTAGGCCCTGTCATTGGTTCTATTGATGAAAAGGCTCGGTTCTCCAGAGGTGGGCGGAGGTGAGACTGAGGTTGCTCATTCCCGGTGGCCTTAACCCTGGATTGTTGAGCAAGATCTCTCTCCCTGTTCTTCTCCAGCAGCTGACCCCCCAGGGTAGCACACTTGAGAATGGTCTGGATGAGGTGGTTTTGCTGCAGGGGCTTGGACAGGTATTCGTCCATCTGGGCCTGGATGCACTTCTCACGGTCACCCATCATGGCGTGGGCTGTCAGGGCAATGATAGGGGTACGATGCGAGCCAAGGCTTCGCTCATACTCGCGGATCTTGCCAGTTGCCTCAAAGCCGCCCTGCCGGGTGGGGTTAGCTCGCAATCAAGATAGACATGTAATAGAAATTCCGGGACTTACCATGATGGGCATTTGTACGTCCATGAGGATGACGTCAAACTTCTTCCGCTTGATTGCCTCGACGGCTTCAAGACCGTTGCCGACAACAGTGACCACGTGGTGGTACTTCTCGAGGATCTTGACTGCAAGCCTCTGGTTGACTCGGTTGTCTTCTGCAAGCAGAATCTCGAAGGACTTGGTGTTATCCGCAAGCGATGGCGTGGCGCGGTTCTCGAGGGCAGGTATCATGCCATTGCCCAGGTCAACCGCTGTGCATGGTGTTGTCATATACGACGTGATGCCCAGATCCAAGCAGGACTTGAGGTTCACATGAACGACAGGCGCCAACAGAACGATAGGCAGGTACTTGAAGTCATCCACCGACCTGAGTCTGCGAGCGGTGTCGATGGAGTCGACGATAATAACGTCGTATGGCATCGCTTGAGCGTCTCGAACTCCAGTGAGCAATGGGTCCTTTTCCGACTGAACAACGACGGGCTGCAGGCTGATCTTATGAAGCATGTCCCGGATCTGTTCGCCGTACGAGGTCTGGGCCTTGTCGACGAAGAGAACTTGGTGACCCTTGTAGGGCTTGATCTGCTTCTCAATGGACTCGACGCCGAGATCTGACAGGCGAACGCGACATGTGAAGTGGAACTCACTGCCCTGACCGTGCTGGCTCTTAACCCACAAGTCACCGCCCATGAGCTTCACTAGACGCTTCGAAATGGATAGACCAAGTCCGGTGCCGCCGAACTTTCTAGTCATGGATCCATCGGCCTGCTGGAAAGTGTCGAAAATGAGGTCGAGCTTGTCGGCCGCGATGCCAATACCCGTGTCGGTAACAACGAATTCAATGGCATATTGGTCGGGGTTGCACTTCCAAACCACCGGATCGGCCTTCTTAATTGTAAGACTGACCTCTCCATGCTCGGTGAACTTGATGGCGTTGCCGACAAGGTTCAGGATGATCTGCCTAAGACGGAACGAATCGCCAATGACATGGTCGGGTACTGAGGAGTCTACTCGGTACGTGAGGTCGAGGAACTTCTCGTTGGCTTTCACAGCCAAGGTCTTGAGAGCATTGAAGACCGTACCACGCAGAGTGTACGGAATCTCCTCAATGACCATCCTCCTAGCCTCAATTTTGGACAAGTCCAAAATGTCGTCAATGATCGTGAGCAGACTGTTGGCAAGACTGTTGACGATATTTAACATTTCTCGCTGGTATTGTGTCAAGTCCGTGTCGAGGGTGAGTTGTGTCATGCCGATAATACCGTTCATGGGTGTGCGAATCTCGTGAGACATATTTGCCAGGAACTCCGATTTCGTCTTGTTCGCCAACTCTGCCGCCTCACGAGCTTGTGTGTTCCTCTGGATACTATCCCGTAAGTTTGACACCATCTGATTGATTTTTCGTTTCAGTTCGTCCATTTCGCCAGATGCTTCAACCTCGACGAGTTTCGTGAAGTCCCCGTCCGTCGCCAGGTTGGTTATGTCAGAGAATGCGCGCACTTGAGTCGTCAAGTTGCTGGCCATGGTATTGACGTCCGTCGTGATCTCCCGCCAGCGACCCTTCAAGCCGGCAGGGTCTGCTTGTGCACCCATCTTGCCGTCAACACCGACGTCTCTGGCTACTCGCTGCACTTCGTTGCAGAAATTAGAAAGCCTGTCAACCATGTTGTTTATGGTCTCTTTGAGAACCCGGATTTCTCCTTGAGCCTCAACTTCGATCTTCTGGCTCATGTCGCCATTCGCAATAGCCTGTGTGACGGTTGAAATGCTGCGGACCTGTAACGTAAGGTTTGAGGCCATGGTGTTGACGTTTTCTGTGAGGTCTTTCCATTTGCCTTCCACGTTGTCGACCTGAGCTTGTCCGCCCAGAGTTCCGTCAGTGCCGACCTCCCTCGCGACTTTGCTGACCTCGAAAGCGAACGTGCCCAGACGGTCAACCATAGTGTTGATGGTGTTCTTGAGATCAAGAATCTCACCGCGGACAGGCACTCGGATTTTCTCTGTGAGATCACCGTTGGCGACGGCGGTCGTGACCTTGGCAATGGCTCGAACTTGCGTTGTCAAGTTCATGGCCATACCGTTGACGTTCTCAGTAAGGTCTCTCCAAGTTCCCTCGACATCATGAACGGTGGCTTGACCACCGAGACGGCCTTCGGTGCCGACCTCTCTGGCAATCTTGGTGACTTCCCGAGCAAATTGTTGAAGTTGGTTAACCATAGAGTTGATGGTAGACTTGAGGTCGAAGATCTCGCCCCGGCAATCCGCTTGAACCTTTTGAGTGAGATCTCCCTTGGCGACGGCAGTCGTCACCTTGATGATGTCCCGCACTTGTGTCGTTAAATTGTTTGCCATAGCGTTGACGTTGACCGTTAATTCGTTCCACATGCCCTTGACGCCTTCAACATCAGCCTGTCCGCCGAGTATGCCCTCGGTTCCGACATCACGGGCGACGCGAGTGACCTCAGATGCAAATGTCCGCAGTTGATCCACCATAGTGTTGATTGTTTGTTGCAGTTGCAGAATTTCACCACGAGCAGGACGTTCAATCTTCTTGGTCAAGTCACCGTGGGCGACAGCCGTGGTTACCGATGCAATTTCGCGCACTGCGCATTTTGTCAGACGGAACATGTCGCGAAGACCGTTGTTATCGACGACTTACCTTGATCCGTGAGATTCTGAGCCATGACGTTGACTGTCGTCTGGTTAGCTTATGCACTGAAGACTGCATTGAGATGCATGCATACCGTTGTCCGTGAGTTCTTTCCATGTACCATCGACACCTTCGATGCGGGCCTGACCGCCGAGCAAACCTTCGGTTCCGACCTCGCGGGCGACGCGGGAGACTTCGCTTGAGAATACCTGCAGCTGATCCATCATGGTGTTGATTGTCCGTTTGAAAGTAGTGATTTCCGGGTCCATTTCGACGGTGTTCATGCGGACCTTCTTGGAGAGGTCTCCGCGTGCGACAGCTGTAACGATCTCACCAATTTCCCGCAGGGCCTTTTGGAAGGCCTCGTTGGCCTTTTGGTGTTTCCATAGTTCCCGTTCCAAGGTAGCGACTCTTTCTTGCTCGATCTTGAAGAAGGCCTGCTCTTGCAGTTCCTTCTGCTCAAGAAGCTGGGCGCTAACACTACTTATTTCCTGTCTCGCGCTAGAAATGCCCTTCTCCTGATCAAGTACCTTCTCTTGCAAGCTTTCCAAGGCTTCATCAGTCAGCGGGCTGCCTGCGAGGCTTGGGTCGTCTGAGGCGGTACCTTCGCGTTGGAATTTTGGCCTGGGAATGGGGCGGCTATTTGACGATGATGGCGATGTGGCCTCGGAGTCGTCGCCGAACAGGGAATCGTGGACCTCGTTGGGGGTTTCCGGGAAAGCGACGGATGCGTGGGCTCTGTTCTCGAGCTTCTCGATTCTCTGGGCAAGCTTGGCCAACTCGGCCTCCAGACTGCGCTTCGCCGGGGTGTCACGACCGGGGAGCTCGATTCGCGCGTCGGCCTTGAAGGGGAGGGACATCGGTGTCGAGCCGTCGGCGGCGAGGGATTGCACGATGGCCGCCGCGGCGGCCAAAGCAGAGTCGTCGACCATCCTGTTTCTGTACAGTTTACAACCTGAGCAGAGAGAGACAGCTCAAGGAATTGGTAGAGAAAAGGTATTTGCGGTCGAGGGAGTGGAGGCCGCAGAGGGTAGTTCGGTGGGAAAGGAACGGGGCGGATATAGATTCAGAAGGAGTCGTGAGCAATCGGCAGCATATTAGCTCTGGTCAAGTCCTGGAACCAAA
The DNA here is from genome assembly GCF_026319265.1 of Colletotrichum chrysophilum. Classification (NCBI taxonomy): domain Eukaryota; kingdom Fungi; phylum Ascomycota; class Sordariomycetes; order Glomerellales; family Glomerellaceae; genus Colletotrichum; species Colletotrichum chrysophilum. Next base: position 107,214 of record NW_026517291.1, on the reverse strand, counting down.
GTGAATACAGCAGCGAGAGGTGTGGTGGGATAGGCGAGAGTCTTTTCACCGCCCGAACCTCGTTGATTCGCCGCGTGTTAGACGATGGCGCTCTTGTCTGCGGTGGTGCAGGAAGGACTGATGGGGGTGAAGTATGGGATGGTAGGTAGGTAGGTAGGTAGGTAGGTAGGTTATGTGAGAGGAAGTACGAGGGAAGGAGTTGGTGTAGGTGGGTTTGTCGGTATAGGAAAGAAAGAGGGTGAGTTGAAAAAGCAATGAGGCGAGCAAATAGTGAGTAGACACGCCCCAAGAATGGTCAGGCGGATAGGACGAGCTGCTGCTAGAGGTCGCAAAGAGCCAAAGCGAGGGAAGGACCACTGCACTGGAGAAGAGAGGAGATAAGGCGGAACAAGATGCAACAGGGGGGGCTAAACGGATACCACAGCGGATGGAGAGGAGGGCGGATGTAGGGATTGGGGTGGGATGGGATAGGCAGGCGAGGGGAGGGGGGGGCTTGTGGGAGGTGGAGAGAGGATTGGTTCGACGAGGCGAACCTCAGAGACGGTGCGGTGCAGGTGAGAGTACGGATGCTGCTGCTGCTGCTGTTGCTGCCACTACCGCTGGTGTGGCTAATGCCGCTGCTGGTTGGACAAGCACTTGAAGGTGCGGCACAGGGTTGGCATCTGTACAGCATACCGGGACAATTCATATCCAAGAGGTGCGCGAGCATGTAGTTGTACCTCGAGTAGGTTTCCGAGGCGGGATACACTCGGTCTACCTGAGAGGGGGGCTACGCAGGTACCTGCCTTGAGCCGCCGTCTTCCAATGAGAGGGGAGAACAGCGTAGCGCTAACACCATTCTGTCCAGCCTTGCGTACCTTCCTACGCCAAAACTGCAGCTACGGGTACTTTCTGAGTCGAACGGGTGTCCATATCATCCAGCGAATAAGATCGGCCCAAGTGTGGGGAGCGTGGTCCGGCAAGGGTGGACGGAGCCTCTCTGAGGACACAACAATTCGCTCTCCCTCCACGGCGACATGGAATACGAATGGTGATCGATCGATATTCTTTCCTAACGCAGCACAAGCGTCGACGCCCGGAAGGCGCTGTTAGCGGTCTCCTGTGTGCTTCTCCCGGTCGCCCAGTCTGTCTGGCGACTGGCATTGGTTCGCCCAGCCTGGTGTGCCCCTCTCCAAGCCTGAGCCTGTCCTGAGATTTTTCTCGTGATGCGACTTGAGGCATCTGTACCGTCAGAGTATTCACCTTCAGGTCATCACGGCAAGATACATCTTTGAGAGCTGGTAGCTGATAGCCCATCCGTGCACGACTTGTGCTTCAGCCTGTCCGACCCGACGGCTCCTGCCAATGGACCAGCCCAGTGTATCCTATCCGTCCTATGCAAGGTATCTTCTTACCGCTTCCCTCCCCCCTTTCTCATGCCAATGCTAATGCCAATGCCAGCCGGTGGTGTCCAGTCCGTATGGGCATATTGTCTCGAAAATGAATGGAAGAGGCTAGTGCAGGCCGTTGAAGCAGTCTACTCCCCGTCTGGCTCGTCCGGCCGCCCCAGCAAAACGCATCGGGGCATGTCGGCCGTTGCCACTGTTCAAACTGGCGACTGGCTCGTCTGCCCGCAATGTCGTTTGTGTCGGGCCTGTCGTCTCCCATCACTCAAGCGGAAGTCGAGACTGCCAAAGGGCCCATGTATGTGCACCTGAGGTCAGACAGGGCAAGGCAAAGCATCTCGCGTCTGCTCGAGAGATGGCAAGACATTAGCAGTACTTTGGATAACCTAGCAGGGGTAGCACCACATGTACTGGCATCCCGGTCTGTCAGCGCATGCGCTGATGTGTCTACCGCAGTGTGGCTGCTTGGGCACTTGCAGGAGCGTCCCCCGAGACGGCCTAGCGTATGGATTGGAACCGTTTTCTCTCGCGTTGGTGTGGGGAAAACCAACGCATTTCCTCACTGTGGAGTTACCTTTGAGAACAATTTTTCTCGAAAAAAGGGGGTTCGTGGCCGTCCGTTTGCTGCTTTTGGGGGACTCGGAAACCAACTCGAGTCTCGAGACTCGCCATGTTGCATTTCGGGGTCACGACTGGACTGCGAGGGCAGCATCATTCTCTCCGAGCCCAAGGGGAATCGATTGGTAACGACAACGGGAGGCAAGGTAGCATTCCCAGGCTGTTGACGGCGGGAGGCTCCTGGTGGCCCCCATCAAGAGCAGCCAGTGCCAGCGCCCCATGTGCTGCTCGGCTTAAGAGCAGTGCGGGACGTCGCTATGTACCGCGATGTGCAGTCTTCCAGCAGGCATCTCAGCAGCGTAGCGTTGCGTTGCACCCCTCGCTCCGTCTCCACCAGCTGCACCGCCGTACCGCTGCAGTCCCTGGTCGGGGCCCGTCGAGTCCAGTCCATCTCTCTCCCGTCGCACGCTCTGCAGCTGTGCAGACTCCAGAGGCGGGTGCAGAGTGTTCTAGAGGTTCTAGAGGCAGTCCATACAGCGTACGGCAAGCCTTGCGCTGGGCTGTCACATGGCGTACCAGGGACTGCCCGTACTTGGTTGCGTCTACAAACCAAGCCTTCCCTACTCAGCTGGTTGCGAGCAGTGGGAACCAGTTCCAGAATCCTGCACATGACGAAGGGATCGAGATCTTTTTCCCCCTTCGATCGCAGGACAGCAGACGGGGAAAGAGGGATATCCATCCAGCCAGCAGGGCGCTGACGATTTACCAGCTGTCTGGCTGGCTAAGTGTCTGCGTGCCCTGCTTGCCTGCCTGCGGCATATGCGGTTCCTCCGCCACGGCTGCTGCCAGCCGGGAGTGCGCCGACTGGGAGTGCATTGGACGCAAAGTCGGGCTGCTGGTACCCGTCACACCTGAATGCACATCGGATTGGACTGGGTTGGATGGATGGAGGGAGGGGTCTCGCACTCTCAGCGATGCATGCCGGGCATTGGCGAAGGAACGGAGCAACGTCGATGTAGCCGCACAGTAGGCGACGCTGAAGACGGGCACCCCTTCGCACAGTCACCTCCTCTCCAAGCTTTAGAAGCACGCGGTGGACTCCTGAACAGACAAAAGTCTGAAGTCTGAGGGTGTGATAGTGAATTGGAACTGTGTTGAAATGGGAAGGAATGGAAGCAAGCGCGCAGGGTCCGGGTCTTGCTTCCCGTCGTCCCATCCCACTCTCCCAGTCCTCTCTCTCCCTTCCGCCCAAACCCAAACGGGAGAAGGAACGAGAGCAAAAAAGCAAAGGGAAACCGAGGAGGGGGAATAAGAAAAGGTTGCTCCATTTTTATTTTTTATTCTTTTCTTCTCTGCCTCCTGAGGTAGCAGCAGTAGACAGAGTGCGTGTGCGCCGCTACCACTGCACTGCTGCCCCCGGCAAGCCAGTAAACGACTGGCCGCCCGCCCGCCCGCCCGCTCACCCGCTTTCTTTCCTCAGAGTCCAACAGAGTAGTGCTAACACTATGGTGCTAACACTTACACTAACAGAGTTCCAACACATAATGAACGACAGACGAGATGGTCTCACGCCTTCGGATGCCGTCACCGTCACAACTCAGCCAATCCTTCTTCCGATCGTCAGGGTCATCTTCAAGGTTTCCACTTGTCAAAAAAGACCAAACTGAAATGCCGTTCTGAGATCGTCGTGCATGGCCAACTTCGCCCGTTTCAAGACCCTCGCGTCGCTCATCCTTTCATATTAAACCGTTCAGCTGGCGACCTATCATCATAACAAGCATCCCGACAACCACCATCACCGCCGCGGTCAACAGGACCCCCATCTCTCGCTATCCCATCCCTCCCGCCAACGGTCAACGGCTGCAACACCTGCAATATGCTCGCGCTGCGTCCAAGCGAAGTCACCTTCTTCCCCCCGCTCGTCAACTTTTCCCCAGAAACGCTCTCACAGGTCGTGGATTTTCAATAACCGACCCTCGCAAACCGAGACAACCTAATCAGCCTCCCACCGCTCCCTTACCTTACCTCCGACCAAACATCTCAACCGTGATACTGGATACCTGCCGCCTGCCGAAAAGCCCAAGCCGCCGACGTCACTGTGGTCCTAGTCGTCGCTAATCTGATTCGGCCCTGAGCCACACCGCCCTGCCTCAGGTCCAATCGCGGTTGACTCGACCGTCGCGGCTACCAAGGGTATTCCCATTCCCAACCCGAGCCCGGGGAGGTACCTGTTTAACAATCCCATCGGAACGAGGTCGATGCCAGTAACGACATCGGAATCTCCCTGACAATGCCGTCAACCGCCCACAATCCCCTGAGCCAGACACACACCTCCCATTTGTCTACGCGGTCCAGTTCAGTCTGGAACTTCACCGACCATCCCATTACCACAACGCGTTCCCGCACCTTGGCTGTCTGTCACTCACCCAGACTCTCCGTTCAGGAACTGGCTGAAAAGGAGGCAGGATAGCGCCTGGACCATATCGTTGAACCCCTATTTCGATGCGCCTTGCCACCATGCACGCCAGATTGACTTTCTTAGCAGCAACACACTGACCGAGAACCCCTACATCACCGCTTCCGACAGGAGCTAATGCAGACCAAATCCTCACGTCGCGGCTTGATGGGGGGCTTCTTGGAAGCTGGTACCGATATGCTGTCAGCCGTGGTGGCTTATGGTCCGACGCTTCGTCTGCTTCAGCCTTCAGCCAACCGTATTGTCAACCAAGCCAAGCATTATCCGCCATCTGTCAGTTCTCATCGCAACTGGATGAGTGGCCAGCGGTGCTGCTGGCGCTTGGTCTATCGGACGTCTTCCGTTCACGATGACTGGACGAAACCATGGGTCAGTTAGCTTGTGTACAACCTGTGACCACGGGCTCAATCCGTACGAGTACCCCACGTACGATTTGAACCAAGTCAAAGGAACATGGCAACAAACCTAGTTCCGAGCAGAGTTGAACATCATGCTACTACGGATCCAAGCACGTCTAGTCCGGTGAACGAGCACTGCCATCTTGCCTGGACTTCAATGTTGATCGACAGCATCGGGCTGCGCTTGCGAGTAACAGCCTTCGCGCTACGGATTCCCAGATAAGCTGTTTCTGCTTCACGCGGCCGCCTGTGACGACATCCCTCCTTATGAGTCGGCTGTAACCACCAGGATCGAAGCCATCTCTGCAAGCGATGGCTTATCAATACATTCATTTACCAGGTGCCTCCTAGGACGTTCGCCTCGAAGCGTCCTCCAGACCACATGGCAGGCCCCAAGGAGGAGTCTTCTAACCTGAGCATTGTCTCCGCCGGACTTGCGCGGCTGGGAATTCGGGTTGCGGTTACACGATGCCGTGCCTTTGGGCTGAACAACGTATCAAATTTCAGCCTGCCACGGAAGACCCAGCAGCGGCGATTGACTCGTGTGGGCGCTTCGGCCAATACGCTCCCAACTCGTGAGTCGTGAAATCAAGGGTGCGATCACCTCCGCACTAGCCGTCCGCCAAGCCGCATCCCGTCGAGCAACCTCAGCATTGTTCTCGACAAAAACTCTCCTGCAAAGCCGCCTCCAGCCACAAGTCTCTGACAGATGATCAAAAGGAAAAAAAGAATGGGTGGAACGCCATGCGAGACGGTGCTAGACAGTTTGGGAAGCGGTCACTCCGTGGACCACGAAACGGGACCATTTCTTTTGCTTCCTCTGCCCACTGCGCTAGGACTTGTACAGACTTTTTTTCTGGATCACGGATGCGTTCGTCTCCCCCCGCTCGTCTCGTCCAGTGAAAGGATGAAGACAATGGTCCCCTGGAATGAGATCGGGGGGCTCGGCTGGCTTGCCACTGCAACCCACGTCCACTTGGCCATGGATTACATGCCGGTCACCGCTTCGGCCTGCGTCTTCTGTATCAGTGACTGGTCACTTGCCAGGCCTCCCGTTGAGTCGGTGTTTACCGGTTGGAGGGAATATCAGGCCTGCCTCAACCACTCCGTAGCTGATTGGTCAGTTTTAACCTCTTGCTCGTTGCATTCACCATCTTTAGAGGGGCGCCGGGGTCTCATTGGTGCTAGGGAGCCGTTTGGCGAGCAACCGTTGGGAGACGTTGCTGTTTAGGAGGTTGTCTGGAGCAGAATGTCACGCTACCCAGCCTCTTTTCCCGCAGCTGTGGGCCATCGCCCGGCGAGACAACAGTACATCGAGGACCAACATGCGGTTCGAGCGTCTAACCCACATGTCGAGCAGAGCTCCTGCTGCGCTGCTGTGCTGCTGCGGCGGTCGTCGTGAACCATCCTGGCAGGTTCTTTGTTCACATTCAGTGGGTTTTGGGAGATACGGGCTGCCCGGCCGGAACCCATCGGACGTCGCTCGGAACTATTGTGGCTTCATTAGCTGGCAGGCCACTGCCCTAGAGAGCTGGCTCATCCGTCCCGTCAAAATCTAAGCGTCGAAATACTCATCGTCGGTCTGTGGATTTTCGAATTGCGTGTTAGCACACGTGGATTCTGAGGTTTCAGGACTCGGGGTGTGATGCAACGTTGGGATGCATTACATACTGCCTGATTTGGCAAAGATGGGGAGCTCTCCATCTTTGTCAAGTGACGCTGGCCAGCGGAACAAACCCCAAAGAGCTTCACCGTCGTCGTCCGAGTCAAGCTCTCGTCGATCGGAGCACAGCGGCGGTCGTTACTCGCCAATAGCAGAAGCCCAATCATCCTTTGCACCAGGAAAAAAAGGGGTCCACGCTGAACGGGGCTGTTCTTAGTCCCGTCTGTTATTACGGACGCTCGTCCGTTTCTATGGTTCTCGAGTCTGAGACGACCTCATCTTCTTCCGAATCTCGGGCCCTGATCCAATGCAAAGCTTCAACGTTCTATATGCTTTCGCTATATTACGACCCAGGAGCCCAAGCACGGGGGATCATCCCAGAAGTTGAACTCAATCCAGCTCCACACGCAAACCATCAGGCAACGTGTGGTTTCGCTACAAATCGCGCGCTATCGCATGCCATCACGATTGTCTACCCCGTATAACGTCATAGAACTGATAGCTCATGACACGGGAAGCTTCAAGCTGTACTCGGAGAAAATATATCTCTGACATGCCAGAGCCTTTTTTTATTTTGGCTTCAGAGCCCTGGCCAGGAAGACCCGACTTCCCCAGGATTCCCAAGGCTTACAAACCGGCTTGGCACACATGCGTTTGCGCAGACGTGAGCTAGCTACCCCGTCACCGGCGGCCCCGCGAAGGACCAAAGGGAGGGGGGACGATCGCAATATGTCTTGAAAAGCCTCAGTCTGAAGTTTACAACAGGGTCGCGCAGCACTTTTGAGTTGGTGACGTGTTGGCCTTTTCTTCACATGCGCACGGCGCATGGTTCGGTTGGGGTTGCACTGGCTGCGCTTCACGATACCCTCAACGCCAACGACGGCACAACCTTGGCAACCTTAGCATGCAGCGCAAAGTTGCTTTCTGCCCTCCTTCTCCTCATCTTCCTCGGTCGTTCTGTCTGAAGTCGGACCAGGCAGGGGTGTGTTGTGAGACTCGCAGTGCCGGCCGGTCCCGCGGCTCCCTTGGGCACCAACCCGCCGTTTGAAAGTCTACGTCGACGACCGTTTGACGGCCGTAAGGTGGAGTCGCTCCGGAACTTGGCTCCGCGAAGCTTCCTCGGCCGCATATCGAGAACCATCCCACAGCACCGCACCATTGAATGCGTTCATGCGCTTGTGACAGTCTCGGGGTGTCGGGTTTCTCTTCGAGAAGGCTTTTTTCCCCTTCGCTTGGAGCTTCGCGAGTACGACGCATCGGTGTGATATATGTCCATTGCCGATCGAGTAGCTATATCTGCCGTCCACGTGATGCATCATTTCACAAGCTATCATATTAGTGCTCTTGGTGCATGTTTGTGTCATCAGAGCTCATCCTACCAGGGCGAGCAATCTTCAGTTGTGAACCATTGCACGGCAGTTGATGGAACACAGTGGTGTTTGTGTTTGCCCCATTGACTTGGGACAGTTTGGTGGGCTGTCGCTTGTCCTCGTGCCCAGCGACGTACTACATTGTATGAACCTGCAGGATTCAGTTCGTGACCTTATAATCTACGGTCGACTATTGGTCTTGCCCAGCTAAGTGCAATACACCTGCAAGGAACCACCGCGTGCCAGCATGCCCGAGAACACCCAAGCACCTAGGCAATCTCCATTGCAGCCACCGCAGCGTGTGTTGCGCATGAATTTGGCTCTCGCCAGAATTTCACTATACTCATAATAAGATTCCACAACAGGGAAGCATTCTCATATCTCAGCCCAGTTTCAACCTCTCATGAGTGACGAAGAGTTACAATGTGGGGGGAGAACATGCTAGCTATTGGGCTAGAGAACGCAGGTGTTAGTCTGTGATTCTCGGGTGTTGTTCAACTGCACGGCGGGTGTCGTTGAAGGAAGCTCGGGTGCTTCGCATTTGTGTGAAGCATGGCATCGGGTTTCGCCCCGTGGAGTCGATTTGTGATCTCGAGACAAAGAAGTGACAAGCTTGCGGACAGAGTGAGAAAGCCCCACTACGTATACTTGACTCTTGGGAAGATCGACGGCATGTCAACCTAAAGAGATACTGGGAACACGGCCAACAACAAGGTTCTCGGGAAGCGACTGCAGGAGGCCTCTTTATCAGAGCAACTCAAGCTAATGGGGTCAGTACACGCTCATTATGTGGCGATGAATGGAACATTCCTTCAAATACGACAGTTACATGAAACAGATCAAGACGGTTATGTGTGGAGAGATGGGGTCTCTGGTATCTTGTGATATAGCACTGTAAGATTGGACATCTGTTATTCGGCATCAAACTTCACTGTTTCCGCGACCAGACATTTTACCAACCATGCTGTAGGGATCTAGCTGCATGATCAACTGGCCAGCACTTAGGACATCTCATATTCGGGTTGATTTCATAGTCGTGATGCCCGGAGAATATACGTGCTTTTGCGAATCGTGGCATCACAACCTAACATGTCTATCGACTCTGTTTGGAGATTGACTTTTATATCCATGAAAAGATAGGAGTTCATTCGGAAGTATAAGATATGAGTTGGAATAAACCGTCTATGTCTCTGACTCACCGATCGCGGTGTATTTCCTTTGCCGTCGGGAACCAGTTCGAGTTGGTTGCAATGAACGTCAGTCGACTTCACACTTTGCTAGGTCATATAACGCAGAATACATAGACTAGGCGAAGATAGTGTATATAATGATCCGTTCCATTATTATCGAGTCAAATGATGAATTCATCACCAGGTAACCTGCGTGAGCAGCCAGCCATGGGTGTTTGAGACGTACCCCTGAATCACTCGAGGACCGGGGATGCCAAGTTTGCATCAATCCACCTTAGCCAGATTTTCCGAGTATCAATCCATAGCTCGGAGACCTCGAATGTTCAGGAGATTTACCCCAATTCCGATTCTGCGACGTATACTATACTACGCTGGGCTTGCCTACTCAGATAAGCATGAGATGCTGGAACTGGTTGAGCTGGTTGGGAAACAGCCCTCGTCCATCACGGTTTCTCTTATTGGAACGACCCTAACCCGTCCTCTACTTAGACCTTCGGTCGAAAAGCTAAATATGACGTTGAACGTTTGCTCATTCACCATAATGGTCAATCTTCCTAGAGACTGCGGGAAGATCTTACTTTCTGAGGCGCAACGGCTCTAAATCTCAGTGAAAAACGAGCTTTCAGTGGATGGCCTGGCCTGGGGGCAGCTTTGTTAAAATTCAAGCATCTCGACTGGACCAAGACTATCAAGATCCGCCACCCTCTCCATCTCCATGCTTCCATCCACATGGGCTCCTGTACCGGAGGCGGCGTTGTCGCGAATATCCGGGGCTGCGCCCTCGTGACCATTGCTGTAGCTCTCCGCTCGTCGTCCCATCACCTTTCCCGTCAAAGGATAAATCGATCAGTTGCCTATTTCCATCCTAGCCCGGGAAGAGGCATCGATTAGAGGTATCGTCGTGTCTGTTCTACTTTCTCGTCCACAACTCTCATCAAACATGAGAAAGCCGACAGCATGCAATTTCTCCACATGCTCATGGCAGAAACCATCTGCACTAAGACCAAATCAACGGCAGAGAGTGGATTTTGTATCAGCAGCTCTTACAATATGAAGCCTTACAATATGAAGCCTATGGCTAGAGTAATCTTTCTTATTCTCAAGATTCCCTGAAGCATATCCCTCGTTTGGTATCCATACGACGAGGCGTGGCTAGATTCTGGCGAGAATCGGCCGTATCAAGGAAAGTAGAAACCAAGACCCAGTGACATCTCAGGCTTACTAGAAGCTCTTCATAAGGGTACAAAAGAATTATAAGGCGGATGGCGATCAAGTTGACAAATGGTTTAGTCGTGTAGAGTCTGCCGTTTCGATCTCATGGTATGAGCTCTTATTCCACATCCATTGTCATGTGGACTATAACGTCTTATGTCGAGAAACGATTATTTCGCATTATCATTTAATCATTGAAGGACGGCCGTATCGATGGTATTACATAAAACAACGCAGCATCAAGCACCCAAGTCCACCATCCTTCCAGTAACTCCCTAGGATACCGAAAATGTATGCCGATAACATCCTTCGACCACGTTCTCGTGCTCAAGCCACGCTCTCGGTTTGCTTAGTACCGTTGCTCGAGATGCTAGCATTGTCGGTGCCGTGTGATTTCTCCCCAGGCACTGAGCTGGCAACGATCCTAGCGTCCTCGTCATGAATCTTAGTCTGAGCATCAGAAAAGGTGTCGGTCTGAGGAGTGAAGTCTTGGTCTGGTGACCAGTCTCGGAGGTCGTCCTCTGCATCGTTCAGAATCTGCCGCGCTTGCTGACCGTGGTTATACGTGGGATGCATATCGCCGGGTACGACAGGGGTATCATCAAGGAGTTGTAAGAGACGTCGACCGTGCTTGGCAAGGATGATCTGCTTTGCCGCGCGCTCAATGGTGGCGGTAAACTCAGCCTCATACGCCTCCTTCAGTTTCTGACGAGTCTGGAGGTTGTTAGTACAAGTTGAGAGACATCACCGAGCTTCAAACTTACGATATTCTTCAGCTGAGCTTCAGCGACCAAGTTCTCCGCCTCGGCTCTAACGAGCTCCTGCTCAAGCACAACAAGCCTGGCACTTTGGGGCTCCTTCATCTTCAGCTTCGCAATGTCGTCGGCAATCTTGTCCTTGCCGTCACGGCTCGGCTGGACACTCTTTTCGGTGTTGCGGATGGCTTTTAGTACGCCCCGGGAGTCGTCGAGGGAGTGGGCATACTGGTCCTCCTGCTCGCCAAGCTCGCTGAGGATGACGCCGACCTTGTCCGAGATGTCAGAGATGGCCTCATCGTTGGTCTGTTCGCCCCATTCGGAGAGCTGAGTGGCGATGGAGACGCGTTCGCGGCCGGCGGTCTCGTGAGCGGTGATGAGGTTGTTCTCGCTCTTAATGAGGCGGTAGAGCTTTCGTGAGAGCTCGGGCTGGACGTTACCGCGCAGGGAGTTGAAGGAGAAGCCAGTTCGCTTAGAGGTGTTTTGGGAGCCGTTGCGGCGGTGGCCGGAACGGATGGAGAGAGAGCGGTTCCTACTGCGGTGTTAGCATGACAGCAGAAGAAAGTTGAGAGTGGAAGTCGGCACGGAGAGGACGTGATAGCCGTCACTCCGCAAGGGAGTTCAGACTCCTCGCTGCGGGAGGAGAAGAAACGACGCATCGTGGTCACACTGATTTTGGTGGCTTGTTGGGAGACAACATCGCTTACATGATGGCAGCTGAATAGGAACGATTGGGTGATAACCCGGAGCGTCCTACTGTTCTTTCACGCAGCACCTACGGCCAAAGAGATGATCGGTTTTAGATATTTGGAAAGATGGAACCTTGTCCTTGCAGTTGGGATGCGCGTCTATGACTGGGGAAGGAAGGCTCTTCGATGGGATGGCAGCTTCGGATACTGAGAGCCAAGACTCGTGTGGACCTTTCTGATCGGAAGTATGCAGCAAGAATAATGCGCCGTTAAGGAAGGGAAATTGCAGTGTAGGATGCGACAGCCGCGATGCAACAAGGGTATCAGGAAGACTTTAAGAAGGGGAACAGGGTCCTCGGCGGTTGACTCGGGAGGGAAGGGCACCGAGTGAGACAGTCATGTCATAATCTTGCAGCAGGCAGGTGGCATGCCTCACCAAAGGAGGGGAACCGGAGAGCAGGTAGCTCTAGCTCTAGCTTAAGCTTTAGCCATGTTGGGATCAAGAGGGCCACGAAGGCATCCAGCGCACATCCACCAACTGTGCTGTCAAGCTGTCTAGGAGTAGCTAAGAGGAGCCTTGGAGGAATGGCATCAGGCTGGCCGACGCAGCCAGCTCGATAGTTGCCAATTTTAACGAAAGCCGAGCCGCGCCAGCCCGTCGTATGCACCTTCTGCACTTTTTCCCCGGCGTAGTGTTCTCCAGAGGTGCAGCGATGATGATGATGATGAAGATGACGAAGGGTTAGGAAGGTCGCGCTATGATGTCATAGCGGTGACGGGAGACCCAGGCGACACCTCGGGAAAAAAGGGTCTTTCCCTGCCCCTCCCAGTCCCCTCATCACCATCCTCCTCCACTTCTCCAATTCTGGCCCGTCGAGCCGGAGTGATCACTCCACGATCACGGCTCCCGGCTGACAACCGCCCGCAGATGCTCCCACTCTACTGTGTTGTGCGTTCCGATTGCTGGGGCCTGTCAGATGCAGCGTTCCGGCTTGGGAGCCGCCTGAATGTGCTCGTCCCTGGCCTACGATCATTTTGCGGTTTCTCCCACACGGATGCCATCACAGATCAGTTTGGAATGCGCATTTTGTCGCGGTTTGAGCACTCATGCGTTATTATTCAAGAGTCTAGAAATTGAACTGCCGAAAGGCTAAGACCAGAACCGTGATTCATACAACATAGATATTTCGTGACATTCATGCCGACCCAAGTATCGCAAAAAAAAAAAAAAAAAAGACACGCCGTGAATCCTACATTACAAACTCCGTGCCCCCAGTCGAGATGATGTTGCCCAGCTTTCAGACGACTTGTGAAATCCGTCGAGTCTTTTGTCGAGTCGCCAGCTCGGCAAATCAAATACCCAATACCAGTGTCTTCCCAAGTAGACCGACGCCATCGCTGCCTGTACTGCGCTGCGCTGCGTTGTCGCTCATGCTGGCTTGAGACAGCGTAATAAACTTTTTTCGTCCCGTCTCTTCTCATTTCGAAACGATCATGCCGCTCCGTTGCAGCTCGTCTAATCCCCCTCCCAAAACAAGGTTCGTCCATCCGCATTCCCGCGGAGCTACTCTTTTCCAGGGCTGAAGCTGAATTTAATTTCGGCGGTTGGTGCGGCTCGTTCGCTCGTAGACCACAGGCTCAACGTAGCTGACTCGCGGGCTGTTGGCGACATACGAACGCCTCACGCTCGTGTAGCTTGCGCGGGGCGAGTGGTGGTGGTGATGGCCATGGTGGTGTCCATGGTGATGATGGCCGTGGTGGTGGTGGTGGTATCTCGTGGGGATGACCTCCTCGTGGTAGTAGTGCTTGCGGCCGCCGGTTCCAAAGCACATCTTGATGTCGACTGTAAAGATGGCGAAGTTGGTTAAGTTGTGGTGCGTTGTTTGTGTGACTTGCTCGATGTTCAGTTCTCTGAACTAGGAAGAGCGTGGGTAGGTTGGTATTAGTTATGCTGGCCACTCCAATGTAGGTAGAGCCGGGTAAGTGGTAAGTGGTAGACGATAGATGCGGGTAGAAGATTCAACGAATGTTCTTCTGCGTAAGTGTCAGGCTATACGATGCGCCAGGCTGGAACGGGGTGTGGGCGACGGGCCGCCTTTTATGATTTCCCTACTCATCCCCCCTCCACAGATCTGGCCTGGACACATATCTCCCGTCTCCCGTTCAAGTGTGCCTTAACAAGTGCGTGCTGGTTAGTCAACGATGTCAGGGGACTCAGGGCCAAGGCGAAGCAAGTCAGTCATCCATCCCACTCTAGCATGGATGGATGGCCCCCCCTCCCTCTCGCATTCAGACGGGCCCGGGAAACAAAGTGAGTACGGCCCTCACCGAAAACCCTGCGTGCTGCGAACAAGGAACCAACTTGGTTGGCTGGCCTTGCCGTCTAACCTTACGTATTATGCAGTTGTGGTAAGTGGCTCAGCGCATCTCTGCTGCTCTTTGCTTCCAGGTTCTTGGGCGCAGCTGCCCTGGTTCTGACCCTTGCTCCGTTCCGCCGCCATCAGCAGCGACGGCGGCGGGGGACCATCGAGCGTTGGGCCTGCCATCCTTGCTTTTTAAAACTGGCGCCGCCTCATTCACCAGCAGTCCAGTCCAGACCGCTGTGCAGCAGCCAGGGTCTCCCCAACTGAGTTTGATCCGCGTGAGACATCCCGCCGAGTCGCCCTAGCAGAAGAGTCCCCGAAAAAAGGTCAGAAGTTGGATTTTATTTTGGAATCGACGAGGGCAGGGGAAAGAAGAGAGAGGTCTAAGTTGCAGAGAGTTTGATGTTTTGAGTCACAGATCGTGTAGGGCCTCAAACCAAACAAAGCTTCCTCTGAGGGCCTGACTTTCTCAGCTGGCCAGAGCCGGGCTGTCATTGAGTGAATACGGAAGCCGCCCAGAAACGGCAACAGTGACCGTTACCGTTACAGTCGTTGCGAGCTCGTCCTGCAGTGAAAGCAAGAAACATCAACCAAGAAATCAACCAAAAACCTCGACGGATCCAACCCAGTGTAGTGCAGACGAGCCTGGACTTCCTGTCCCATGAATCCGTGGACGATCCCATCGGTGGGACTGTCTAATTGATGACCTCCTAGTGCCCTCTGTATTGCTAATAGCAGAGTTAAGATCTGATCTTCCCAGCCGATCCACTCACACTCCGTCTTCACCGCACACACCTTGGTCAGCCCGCGACGTCAGCCTGCATCTCCCCGGCGGCTTGTAGGAAAAGCAGCAGGGATGACTTCTCGAAGACCTTCCCGACAGACCTTCCGAGAGCTAATCTTGTAGGCGTAGGCCCTACCCGTAATATTTGCTGAGGGAAAAGGTACCCTTCCACACAGGTTCAAAATGACAGCGGTCAACTATTTCTCAGCGCGAAGATCAGTGTGCCAGTCCAATCATGATTCTCTAAAGCCATCCGTTCCATCTGCTTTTAGATGCCGTCTGATGATAATGTACAAATGCTAGGAAAAGCCGCCTCCGAGGTCTATAGTCTGTTTTACTTCTTCTTCGCGATCGTAGGGTTCAGTCCATCAACAACCCAAGCCGCAACAAAGACAAACACCATGCTGGCGAAGACGATGAGAGGCTTCCGCAGAGCAGAAACCACCGAGTAGTCGTATGTTACAATCACCTCGCGGTCTCGGAACTCGTCAACAAGGTTCTGAGCCTTGAGGGTAACAGAGGTGCGACCGACGGTGTCGAGGTAGGTCTGATGGACGCCAACAGCCGAGTCAGCGATGGCCGACTGGGGAATGCTGGTGTAGAACTTGACGTTCCTATTCGCAAGTTAGCGGGCCCTCGCATGAGGTAAATTACAATGTTACTTACGTGGCTCCCTCGGGGAGAAGGATGCGCAGGTTGACCTGGCCGTATTCAATACCCTCGGGCTGCTTAGGTCCCTCGAGGAAAGGCACATTGACAACGTACTTTCCGGCGTCAACGGTGCGGACGAAGTTCTTGGCATCGGAGTTCCAGCCGATTGTGAAGGGGTACTTCCAGCCACCAAACACGGGGTAGCGGGGCTTGATCTCCAAGAGAGCCTCGCGCTTGTTGCTACGGAATCTCGACGTCGAAACGTTGCCAATAGCATCGGTGAAATAGGCGTCGGCGCTGCCAACCTTCAGGGGAAAGCGCAACTCCTTCAGAGCGTAGGTGTTGGGGTTGAAGTATTGCGACTGCTGCCACTTGACACGGTTGAAGAGCTTGGCCAGGTTCGCACCGCGGTGGTAGAGCTCGTATCTCTCCTCGAAAGCCACGTTTCCTCCCCAGTGGCTGACCTCGATGTCACGGTCGAGCTTGGAGACGTGAGTAACGGGCTTGGTGAACTCGAATCGCACTTGGGCCTTGGAGACGGCACCGGCGGGCTTCTCGTCAAAGGGGCCGTAGGTGAGCTTCGAGCCGGCCTTCTGAGGGAACTCCTTGATGTCACCGCTGCCAGGGAGCTTGGTGTAATCGGGGATGTTGGACGAGTGTGACTTGAGCTCGGTCTTCTGCTTCGTCGTGACGTAGGCCGAGGGAGCGTACACTGAAAAGTCGTAGGCGAGGAACTGGTTTTCCTCTTGGGCGATCGCGGCGGGTAGGGGCTTGTAGGCCTTGAGGAGGTAGTAGGAGATGCTCAGGGTCTGCTGGCCGCCGGCCTTCAAGGGCGCGGGAAGCTTGATCTTGTAGTACTGAATCTCGCTGCTAGGCTGTCAGCACAATGGTGGGCACGAGAAGGATCAGGGTTGTACCGACCTCGAAGGATCGAACTCAACAGCGTCAACAGCAAAGGGTCCAGCTTCGGGGTCCTTCCTATCCTTGGCCTCGAAGCCGCCAACGCGCGACATCTGGTCGGGGGTGAATGGCAGATAGTATTCATCCTGGGGTTGCTTATCAATGTTCTCGATCAGGACATTGATTGACTCCTTGACGTAGTTCTTCTCGAGGGAGATGATGTGTACAAGATTGGCGTTCTTGAAGACCTGAGGCGGCTTGAAGGTGGATGGTTGATTGACTTCCGACTTGTCTGCCGCGGCGGAGCTTGCGACAACTGGGGAGAGCAGGCTCAGAAGCCCAGCGGCGATGGCGAAGGCTCTCATAATGTGGAAAAGTCGAAGGAGATGCTCATTTACAGAGCGCTCCCGGCAGTGAGAATCAGAAATGGAAAATAGCGGTTGTTGAGGCGCAATTGGGGCTTTCACTCCATTGCCGAGTTGATGATCTGGCTCCTGAGACAGCTACCCCCAGCCAAAAGCTTACGGATACGTTGCTTGACGGCGCGCACGGGCCAACTCCAGCTGGGAACCGCCGGCTCGGGTCAATGCAAGTCCGGCAGTCCTTCCCGCCAGTCAGGTCGGGCCCGTCCTCTGGCACCTGCCACATTTCCGGGGGCAGGCCACGCGGCCAGCGTCTCTAATCTGAGGCTAGAGAGCATAGCTCCAGCCACACTTTGGCCGTCCACCTCAACGACATTTTCTGACACTTCAGCTTGCTTCTCGCTTGGCGTTGCGGGGCACCTGCTTTTCCAATGACGATTGGCTTCGGGTATTGGTGGGGCAAACAGCTTCTCTCTGCGCTGTGGTTGAGCTGCGATTTGCTCCACGTCACACACCGAGAGCTCCGGAGTTTGGGATGGGTGTTGTGTCAGGCACCCTATCCAAGATCCTGGAGATGCTGGAGTTCATCCAAGATACCGTCTGACCCGGGCATAGGCACCGGTCTTCAAGCCCACCGAACACGTATAATTGACCTTATTGAAGCATGTCTCGGAGGCTCAACATACCCCTACCTAGCAAAGGCTCAGAACAATTAAGTTCAGTTTAGCCCTAGAAAGCAACCCGGTCCACAACAGACCGCTATCGCTACGGCGTTCCGGGGCGCATCCCAGCTGAGTAAGGCCGCTGCAAATCTCGTAATAACCACTGGACGGGGCTTGACGGCTCTGCTCCGCGGCACCTAGTGGGACAGACGATGAGTGAGAAAAAAAATCGCATGTCTGAAAGCTGCCAATTGGCCCCGTTCAGTCACAGCTTTGGCAATTCAAGGTGTGCTGATTTTCTACCTCAGCGGTTTCGGGGATCAGGACTCGACCCAAGACCAAGAGAAAGGCAGGGGCCACAGATTGTGCAGGAGCGTGCAGTCTACAGTGTGTGCTAAAAATGAGGTCTGGTCAAGGTCCCCTGTGAGACGCCTTGCTTCCAATCCGCGCAGGACCCCTCCACGCTGCACCTTCCTGAGCCCACTCAAGAAGCTCTATTCGTACGGCCGACCTCTCACCTTCAGTCATCTGATCCACGCACCTTCGCCCTTTCCTCAACGTCACAGCAGTTGGTATCTCTCACCACCACGAACTGCTTGACCGCCCACCTATACAGCAACACCACGGATTTGTCGTCCTCGAGCATTTCACTTCACATTTGAATCGACCTACATCCCCGTTGCCTCTTTCACCACCTACAACCTAAATTCGACCCCTCACCATCTTTACCCCGCCATTTTCCAGAGCTACCGGTCAAAATGGTTGGTCTTGGTCCCAAGGTCCCGCCCTCTAGGAAGGGTAAGTTCAAACTCACGATTTCTTCCATTGTTTTCCCCGGATCGACTGTCCGAACATTCGAGATGGAGGGAACGGAGCCATCGGACCCTGGTCTTTGATTGAGACAATGCTCGAGACACCCTACTATCGAAAGTGCTGGCAATTGTACCGCTCCCACACCACGCAACTCATGCAGGCGTCACACCCTCCCGGCCTCCTCAACGCCTCATCCTCCTATCCCCATCCCGCACACACCTACATCATCACCCAATGCCATTCCTGGCTGCCACTTTGACGTTTCCCACGCCTCCTGGGTCGGAGTACACGGTGCGCCACAAGGCTGGGCTGCTCTGCTGAGCTACTCCGACGGAGATACCCCAGGGCAAAGGGGTAGCTTGTCAAGCAATGCCTATTTCATTGGGAAAGGTGCCCAAATACTTAGCGTTGAGCTGGGACACGGTCTCACTTATCAGACACTCCCCCACCTTCACCCCAGCTTTCTTCTTTCCCCAGAGCTGCCAGTTGGTATAACAAGCTGGCAAGCGCCGTTCCTGTCTGCTTGGCTGCTTTGTGTTGACCGCTCCCTGCTTGTCTGTTGCTGTTTGCCCTTTGTTGCTCAGATCTACACATCTGCTTTCACTCCTCGATCACTGGTGATACCCTCACACGAAACAAGTCGCGTGCCCAGAGGCTGAGCAAATAGCTTGAGAGCGGTATTTCCAAGCACAACCTTTGTCTAGTCTTATCCCTCTCACCCTTCATCATGGTCGACAAGGCAATCGCGCCCCATACAAGGGAGCGCTCCTACCACCATACCGATATCTTTAATCCCAATCCCTCACGGAAAAGCAAGCAATTCCTACCAAGGAGCCTATCTTTCTACTGCGATCGCTAACCATGAGTGAAATTCTAGGCTCCATGGCCGATGTGCCCAAGGACCTTCTTGCGGAGGTCCAGAAGCTTGAGCAGCAGTTCACGGTGCCTACCGAGAAGCTCAAGGCTATCAGCAAGCACTTCATCTCGGAGCTTGACAAGGGTAAGTCTCAACTGTAAATAAGGTCGGCATCTGAATAGCCGCTAATATGAAGATAGGTCTGAGTGTCGAGGGCGGTAGCATCGTAAGTCATGACAATAAGGACTGAGCCAGCTTCTACATGGTTTTCTGACTACAGTACTAGCCCATGAACCCGACCTGGGTTATGTCCTTCCCAGATGGCTATGAAACTGGCACCTTCCTGGCTCTCGACATGGGCGGCACCAACCTCCGTGTCTGCGAGATCACCCTCACCGACCAGAAGTCCGAGTTCGACATCATTCAGTCTAAGTACCGCATGCCCGAGGAGCTCAAGACCGGAAAGTCTGATGAGCTTTGGGAGTACATCGCCGACTGCTTGCTGCAATTCGTCGACACTCACCACCCCGATCATCCCAAGGACGAGAAGATTCCCCTCGGTTTCACTTTCTCCTACCCTGCTACCCAGAACTACATCGATGAGGGTATCCTTCAGCGCTGGACCAAGGGCTTCGACATCGACGGTGTTGAGGGACATAATGTGGTCCCCTTCCTTGAGGAGGCCCTGGCTAAGAGAGTAAGGGCGCGAAAGGTCCTTGGATTTGCCGCATGTGCTAACATGTCCCTAGAACGTCCCTATCAAGCTCACGGCTCTGATCAACGATACTACCGGTACTCTGATTGCCTCGGCTTACACCGACACCAAGATGAAGATTGGCTGCATTTTCGGCACTGGTTGCAACGCCGCCTACATGGAGAACTGCGGCTCCATTCCCAAGCTCGCCCACATGAACCTGCCCCCTGACACCCCCATGGCCATCAACTGCGAGTGGGGTGCCTTTGACAACGAACACCGGGTCCTGCCTCGCACCCCCTACGATATCATCATCGACAAGGACTCCCCTCGTCCCGGCCAGCAAGCTTTCGAGAAGATGATCGCCGGCCTCTATCTCGGCGAGATCTTCCGCTTGGTCCTTGTTGACCTCCACGACAACAAGTCCATCCACATCTTTGAGAACCAGGACATCGCCAAGCTCCGCAAGGCCTACACCCTGGACTCTTCTTTCCTGTCCGCCATCGAGGAGTACGTAACAATCTGGCACCCTGTGTGCGTGTAAGAACTAACATGTTACAGCGACCCGTTCGAGAACTTGCAAGAGACCAGCGATCTGTTTGCCTCCAAGCTTGGCCTCAAGGCTACTCGCCCCGAGCTGGAGCTCATCCGCCGCCTTGCTGAGCTCATCGGCACTCGTGCTGCCCGCCTCTCTGCCTGCGGTGTCGCCGCCATTTGCATGAAGAAGGGCTATGAGAGCTGCCACGTTGGCGCTGACGGTTCGGTATTCAACAAGTACCCTCACTTCAAGGCTCGTGGCGCCCAAGCTCTCCGCGAGATCCTCGACTGGCCCGCCAAGAAGAGCACCAAGGAGGAGGACCCCGTCGAGATTCTCGCTGCAGAGGACGGCAGCGGTGTTGGTGCCGCTCTTATTGCCGCCCTGACCCTGAAGCGCGTTCAGCAAGGCAACATGGCCGGCATTCTGCACCCTGAGAACTTTAAATAAAATCCCAATGGAGCGGTATGAAAAAGGAACGCGATAAGGTTACAGGATTAGACGGGATTTTGCTGATTCGGTTCCTATCTGGACGGGCTCATATGGTTACGTTTACCAAAGCTTTTAGATAGCTCATACAATCAGTATCCCTATCTGGGAGTTAACCCAGGAATGTGCACGTCGGCAGTCGGAATTCTGAAGTGGTGTTAGTACGTGACCAGTGAGGTAAAGTCGGGGGTTAACTTACTGTCCAAAGTCCAGTACCGGCGCTTCACACCTTCCCACTCGCCCTTGCCTGCCTCTTCCAGACCCTTCATGTCGACGTCCATTTCATCCCATTCGATGTCCAGGCCTGCATCGGCCATGTGCATCTCCACAACCTTGGTATAAACATCGTAGCATATCTTGCGGTCAGCTCCAAGGCCGTTAAAGAAGCTGAAACGGCCTGCCTCGTCCATCAAGCCAGGTATGAACTCCGTGAAGAACATCTTCAGCTGGCCGTAGTCCTCGCCGAAAGTGTCGAAGTAGATGGCATCGTAAATTTCACCCTCCTCCAGTAGCTTGGGCACGATATCCTGCCAGCGTCCGCGGTGGATCTTGTATGCGCCCTCCTCGGGTCCACTCGCCTCCCACGCTGCCCCGAATTTGGAGTCGGACTTGTCGATGTGCTCGAGCACCTCGGGGTGCGCCTCAACGACATGGTGTCTGGAGGGCTTGGTCTCGGCAAACATGGCGTCGATGATGCCCATACCGAAGCCGACGTTGAGGATCCGCTTGCCAACAGCCAGGCCAGGGAGGACAGCGTCGACGCTCCTGCGCATGATTTCTGTCTCCCAGGCCATCATGACGCCGTTGCCGCCGTCATCGACAAGCTTGCCGTCTGAGTAGGTCAGATTTGAGCGGAGGTACTCTTCCGATTTGACGTCCGGGTCGGCGACCGTCGGCGGTACGAACTTCTTCTCCACCTCGACGAGCTCGGGGGCCTCTTCACCATCTTGAACGTCAGCCTCCATGGCTTCGGCTTCCTCGATCACCTCCAACTCCTCGTCTTCGTCCATCTGAGAGCCCAACTCCTCGTAGCCGTCCAGCAAGCCGAACAGCAGCTCGGCGCGCACGCCAGCCTCTACGCAGAGCTTGTAGAGCTCACTTTGGCCCAGGCGCTGAGCAAGGCAGCCTGGTGTCTCGTTGTTGGCATCGACGTCGTTCCAGATGGCGCCTTTAAGGAAGAGCTCGTAGACCGTCTCCTTGGCCTCCTCGATATCACCATTCTCCTTTGCAGGTCCGCATGCGCGGATCGCGGCATGGAGAGGTGTCTCGCCGGTCGTGGGGTCTTGCACGCTTGCTTTGCCAGGGGCATCGAGGAGCTTCTTTAGCTCGGAAACATCATGGCTCCAGGCGTGGAGGAGGATTTGTCGGGTCTCCTCCGGACAGTCGGTGGTGATGCGCGCTTGCAACGAGTCGTCGATCGCCATGATTGCGAGGTAAGGGGTTGACCGGGCGTAGCCAAGGGCGGTGTCCGTAACCGGAGTGTCTGGGATCGGAAGGAAGGATTCGGGTCTGAAAAAAGACTTCGATCGGGGATCGGTGCGGCGGGGACCGGTCCGTGGTAATTTGGAGGCCGGCCGGCGCAAAGCAAGCCTTGCAACGAGTTTTCTCTCGACGGCTCCGGGTGGTGGTCCCCCGCCGCTGCAACCCCGCCATGGGCCAAAAAAAAAATCCTTCCTCACACTGAAGGCGCTGTGACGTACGGGGATGCACGTGCTCTTTTGCCGTTCTCCATTGGCCAATGCCCCCTGCCAAGAGCTCTGGGTAGCAGCGGGCACTGGGCCCAGACGGCCTGGAGCTAGCCGCGTCTAAGCTGCATTTTACTGGGTTTGGGGCTCCATCGTCAGAGCCACTTCTGCTGCAGGCCAGGCAATCCCCCCTGCCGGAAGCTTGTCTCGTAGACCGTCGGCCGCTTCCATTCCATCGCCTCCCATTTGTTTTGCCTGGGCGACCCGACCGCGACAGGCGAACGTTCCTCAACTTGCGCATCTTTCGCACCAACTATTGGAACATTTTACTTCTGCGCCATCCGGGT
The DNA here is from genome assembly GCF_026319265.1 of Colletotrichum chrysophilum. Lineage (NCBI taxonomy): Eukaryota > Fungi > Ascomycota > Sordariomycetes > Glomerellales > Glomerellaceae > Colletotrichum > Colletotrichum chrysophilum. Next base: position 84,377 of record NW_026517291.1, on the reverse strand, counting down.
AGTACGGCTAAAAAGCTGCATAGGTGAGACCCCATCTCCATTACGAAAAGGTATCCCTTTCGATAGACTCCACCGTTTCCCTGGAACCTTGGTCAACCTATGCCTCAAAACGCAAAAGGCACCATCCTTGGTTCGGTTGGAAGGCTTTCACCGACAACAGACTTTTAAGTCCCTAGTCTCCGAAAATGGTCTCCTTTCGGCGCGACAATTCCTCATGCTAATTGTCCACGACCTGAAGACACAGGAACGAACTTGGCGACCGAGTCTAGCACCCAGCGAACCCTGGCGCGCCCGTCCTGGAATCGTCGTCATGAAGTTCGGCGAGCAGCTCCGTTCGAGCATTATTCGCGAGTACCAGTGGTACTACATCGACTACGATGCCCTCAAGGCCGACCTCAAAACAGCCACCGGCCCGGTCATCTCGACCGACAATGGCAAAGGCAAGGGCATCAAGCGCGAGTGGTCCGAGGAGGATGAGGGTCGCTTCGTGAAGAAGCTCGAGGCCGAGCTTGACAAGGTGCACACCAAGCAGCAGGTGAAGGCCATGGAGATTTCGAGGCGCATCGCCGTGAGCGAGCGCGAGGTTAGAGGCGTCGTCAATCGTCTCATCGAGCGCGGCCCTCGCGAGGATGGCCCCAGCGAAGAGGAGTTCATGCTCTTGGAGGAGGACTTGAGCGACATCATTGCCGATGTGCATGATCTTGCCAAGTTTGTCCAGCTCAACTATACTGGGTTTTATAAGATTATCAAGAAGCACGACGTAAGTTTATGCCGTGACTTCGGCAACTGGATGTTGGGCTAATGCGACGCAGAAAATGACTGGCTGGCACCTCAAGCCTGTTTTCGACACCCGACTGAAGGCGAAGCCTTTCTACAAGGAGAACTACGATGCCTCCGTAGTGAAGCTGTCGAAGCTGTACGACTTGGTGAGGACGAGAGGAAACCCGGTTAAGGGTGACAGCGCCGCTGGTGGCTCTCAGGGAAGCTTCGTTCGTAACACGACGAAATACTGGGTCCACCCCGACAACGTGACCGAGTTGAAGCTCATCATCCTGAAGCACTTGCCCGTCCTGGTTTTCAACGCCAGCAAGGAATTCGAGACACAGGACTCGGCAATTACATCCATTTACTACGACAACCCGAGTGCCTGGGACCTGTACGAGGGCCGTCTGAAAAAGACGGAGGGAGCCGAGGCTATCCGTTTGAGATGGTACGGTGGGATGCAGAGCGAGAACATCTTTGTTGAGCGCAAGACCCATCGTGAGGACTGGACAGGAGAAAAATCCGTCAAGGCGCGTTTCTCTCTTAAGGAGAAGAACGTCAACTCGTACATGCGAGGTGAGCTTCTGCCGGCAGCTCTCTTCGAGAAGGCGCGCAAGGAGGGCAAGAAGCCTGAGAAGCAGATTGCCGAGGACGAGAGGCTCGCTGCGGAAGTCCAATACTCTGTTCTCAAGAAGGGTTACAAGCCCGTGTGCCGATCCTTCTACAACCGCACTGCCTTCCAGCTCCCCGCCGATGCTCGTGTCCGTATCTCTCTGGACACTGAACTCACCATGGTTCGGGAAGACAACCTCGACGGCGTCAATCGCTCCGGCGACAACTGGAGGCGGATGGATATTGGTATTGACTATCCCTTCTCGCAGCTTCCGCCAAGCGACATCGTGCGCTTCCCGTATGCGGTCCTCGAAGTCAAGCTGCAGACGCAGCTTGGTCAGGAGCCTCCGGAATGGGTGCGTCAGCTGATATCCAGCCATCTTGTGGAGGCCGTGCCCAAGTTTTCGAAGTTCATCCATGGTGTTGCTTGCCTATTCCCTGATCGCATCAATCTGCTTCCCTTCTGGATGCCGCAGATGGATGTCGATATCAGAAAGCCGGCTACACACGACTTTGGCATCCACAGACCAAACCAGTCGGCGACGGCTACAACATCAGATGACGAGGATGATGACCTTGACTCTGATGACGAGGAGGGAGCTTTGATACTCAGCAACAACGGTACCACGAACGGTGAGTCCAGTCGCCAAGGAGCTGCGAGGAATGGTGCGGCCGATATCGAAGACCAAACGACCGATGCCCTCGAAGGCGAAGACTTCTTGTACGACTCGGACGAGGAGTACGATGCGGACGAAGTTCTGGAGGAGGCGCGCAGAGTTGGCGGCTGGACTTACTATTCGACTTTGGCATCAACGAAGGCCCGCGCTTTCGGGCAGGGTGCTGTCGATGTGTTGAAATGGGCTGTGCCCCATCCCCGTGGCTCAGTGATTCCTAGGCGAGAGGCAACCACGCAGCTTTTCGGCACCGGCCCTGTTCAGACTAAGAGGTTCAAGGCGCCCAAGGGCAAGAAGATTTACGTCCCCGTCCGCGTTGAGCCCAAGGTTTACTTCGCAGCTGAAAGGACCTTCCTAGGCTGGGTAAGTTGCCATAAGAATCTGACATCAGAATTGCTGCTGACTTGATCATCTAGCTCGAATTCTCAATCTACGTCGGCACTGTCGCCGTCACGCTGCTCAACTTCGGCTCCAAGCCTACCAGTGCCTCGTTCATCGTGGCCGGAGTCTTCACTTTGCTGGCCATTCTGTCGCTCTGCTACTCTGTCGCAATCTACCTGTACAGAAGCCAGGCAATCCGTACCAGGAGAGCGGCCAAATTCTACGACCGTTGGGGTCCCAGCGCGCTTTGCGGTGCGTTGTTCATCGCCGTGGTACTCAACTTTGCTTTTGAGGGTAGAGAACGTCAGTACTGGTGAGGCTTTGTGTTTTTATCTCCCGGAAAATAGTTTCCTTGTATCTTGTAGTATGAAGCGAGTGCTCTATGGTCGATCAGCATTGGTGGTTTTGTCAACCCTGTTTCGTTTGTTGTGATGCATTTTGGTGCCATATCAATGAGTATTGGATATATCTGTACCTAAGAAGAGAAAGTAGACAAAAATGGACGGATCAAATGGTTCAAGATAAGTCGCTAACCGAATGGTCGCGTTGCCCTCTCCCCAAGCTTATGCGTTGACATAAAGCTTGCGCAGATGCGCGCTTTGCTTCCAATCCTGCGAGGTCTCATCGCTCCAATGATATACGTTCTTGCTAGCACTTCTTGCCGTTTTGAGCTCTGCTGTCGCGCCCCGTAGGATTCGACATTCCATGCTGACGTGAGCAACCCAAGCTTCTGGTAGCTCGAATCCGACGTTGCGAATGATATGCAACCTTGTTTGTCTACCTAACCCAATCTTTTTTCACCCATTGGTGTGCTGTGGGAAAATACCCTGCTCAGTATAGTCGTTCTTTTGTAGCTCAGATGGGAACACCGCCCCACAACCCCGACATCTCAGGTTGTTGACAATGGCTGGTGGAGATCGAGACACATGGAGGTGCAGGCGGCTAAAGGCAGCTTCGCAGCTTCCATTTGCCTCCCTAGGGGCGGTGGGTATGTCTTACTTGCTGCCTACCGAGCCCCTCTTTGGCTGGACGATATCGCAGGGCCGATGGATTTAGACTGTTAAGTCCACTCCATAGGTAGGTATCTTCGTGGCGTTCATCTCTCCGAACTTGTGGTCGTGTCAGCCCCCGCTCAGCTGTTGGAGTTATCAGCTTCCAACTCTTATATCTGCTTGAACTCGTTCTTTTCCCCAACCACAGTTGGATCTTCATTTCCGTCAAGGAATATTATAACGACGCATCATGCCTGTGCTCAAACCAGCGTCAGAATTCGGCCGTTGCGTGCCTCCAGATTCTCAATATGGCATCACAACCTACGCACCGGGTTGGGATTCCGCCATTGCCTTCCGTGAAGGCGATCCAAACATCATGAAGCGAGTCGTTCACATATATCCAAGATTTGGGCCTTTCGGCCCCGTCGGCGAGGTCAGCACTTTCCATACTAACACGTACAATCAACATCGAGATCCCGTCCGTATCATGTGGCTGAACCATAGCTTCGCTGACGCACATCCGTCCAGACACTCAGAGCTATCTGCGCCAAAATACAGACACCAGAGGGTCATGGAGCCCTTTACTTCACTTCGCCCCAGTCTCTAGATGCTGTCCGCGCTCACTCTACCCATCCTAATCGCAAGGAGAAGGTCTTGGCGGAAAGTGACCTCGGACATCGCTGCGTCGACATTGGAGGTGTGCGCATCTACCTTGTGACGTTCCCCGCCGCGAAGACGCCTGGTGTCATTGGAGCCTGGCAGAATCCCGGTATCGGTGTTTCCATCCGTCTCGCAGAGTACTTGCACAAGAACATTGACTCGTTGACCGAAGTCGACTTACCCGACCGTTCGACGGTGCCTCCCACAGAGTACCTTTCGGAGGGAGAGGCCCACGGCAAGCTCAAGGAGCGCATTACGGGGCTTCTGCACAGAGCTGCCATCGAGCCAGAGAAGATCAAAGTCCAGAGCAAGGATGTGTTCTTGTACCAGACGGGCATGGCTGCGATTTTCAGTACCCACCATGCGCTACTTCAGTATCGTCCTGGCAGTGTAGCGATTCTGGGCATCGTGTTTCACAGTACTGTTCACTACATTCAAGAAAACTCGCCCCATGGCTATAAGCATTTCGGTCCCGTTGATCCCAAGGGCATAGACATCTTTGAGGCGTGGTTGGATGAACAGGCCGCCGTTGGAAAGGATGTGAGCTACGTTCTCACCGAGTTCCCTAGCAACCCTTTGCTGGCGAGCATTGATCTTGCTCGTCTGAAGAAGCTGGTCAGTCTGATTTTGCATCTCCGTTGACCAACGTCGCATAGCTAACACCGGCAATAGTCTGAGGAGCATAACTTCGTTCTCGTCCTCGACGATACAGTCGGGTCCTTCGCCAACATTGACGTTATCGCACAGTCAGACATCCTCGTCTCATCACTGACGAAGACATTCTCCGGGTACGCCAACGTCATGGGAGGTAGCGTCGTCTTGAACCCTCTCTCGCCACACTACGACGACCTCTCCTCTCACTGGGCCAAAAATTTCCACAACGAACTCTTTACCGCTGATGCTGAAGTCCTCCTGTCTAATTCAGACGACTACATCGCCCGAACTGCGATCCTCAACCGCAACGCCGCGGCCATGGCCGCCCACCTCCAGCGCCTGGCTGAAGACACTTCCTCGCCAGTATCCAAACTTCTGTACCCAACGTGTCTCCCAGACTATGATATTTACAAATCTTACCTTAGGCGGCCAACCCCTGAACTCGAGGAGCCAGGCGCGGGCTGCTTGCTCAGCATCGACTTTGAGTCCGTCGATACGGCAAAAGCATTTTACGACCGCCTCGCCTTCTATCCGGGTCCCCATTTGGGCGCTCACCGCACGCTCAGCTTCTGCTACAACACTCTTGCATTCGGCAAGGACGCCGACGAGGCGGCGTACCATCGTTCGTACGGTATTTTGGAGGAGACGATACGGATATCGGCAGGGCTGGAGGACGTGCAAGATCTCCTGGACACACTCGACGACGCGCTCGTGGCCGCTAATGAAGTCAAGCAGCAGCGGTTGCAGGCGCCTACGACGGTCGAGGCGGTGGCTGGTACTGGTGTTGCTTCATAGAAATGGGAACTCAAGTCAAAGTCGCCGTCGCGGCTTAATCATTGAACCCCTAGCTCTCAATCTCTTCGGCGCACATATAGCTAGCTGTATTTGGCTGTGAAAAAAAAATTGTCATCAAATCACGAAGCTACAAAACTCGCCTTATTCGAGATGAACCATCCAACTTGGAGCAAACGTACATGTCAGGGCAATTCCCCTCTTGCTTGTGCTTGTCCCTGCCTGGCTGTAGTGGTTAACCCTTCCCAGTTTGTGACCCAACCAGCAATAGCAGTAGCACTTGTGTCCTGTTTTTGTTGCCGTCGGACACGTTATGCTGATGAATCGATGACTCTCCCCCTTGGGTAACCGCAATTCCTCAGTTCTACAGCTAAACCCCCATCTAACCAGCAATTCCTGGACAAACGACACTATACAAGCCGCACCCGCACAAAGACAATCACAGGCAATAGAAAGCACAATCGTACGGTATGGTGTCGCATTTCTCCAACTGCTACCAACTGCAATCTAATGCCAACCAAGAGAGAACGCAAAAACCATGAACCCCAAGTCTCCGTAAACAAAGGCGCCGCCGTCGGTCAAGGGGGGTGGTGGGATATTAAGAATCGTAGCGAGGGTATCTACATCTTGTCATGATTCCTTGGACCGCTACCAAAGATTTGTTTGCAGAAGGAAAAGAAAAAGAGATATCAAAAAAGCCGTTGCTGCGTCGTGTGTGTGTATGTCATGTCTCCCATCCCGTCAACCATTCGTTCTGCTCTCTCGGCCTCTGGTATCGAAATGTTCCATCCATCTCCTTCTACAACGAGCAAACAACGCACGCAAAAGCCAAAAAATTGAAGACCGAGGAAGCCAACGCCGCCTCCGTTCAACAAGAAAACATCGAGCTCATAATGTTCACCTTCCTCACCTCCGGGGGAGGTTGTTGCGGCCGTACGCGCCCGCACCACCCGAGTTCCACCCTTGGTTTACGCTGTTCTTGACGATAAGTGCTGCAGCGGCGGCGGCCGCCTGTCGCTCCTTTTGTCTGTGTCTTTCGCGAAGGTACGGAGCCGCCTCCGGCCTCATGCGGAGAATACGAAGAATCATATCGTCGCTGGGATCCGCCTGGGCCTCTTTGCGCTTCTCCTCCTTGGCCCGCCGCATCGTTCCCAGATTTCGGCTCATCATGATGGACTTGCCGCGACGGATCGTGCCCATGCTAGCAAAAGAGCCGGGACCGCCGCTGAAGGTTGGACCGAAAGTCGCCGGTGCGGACAATCGGTTCTCGTGCTTTTCCTGTAGCAACATCTGCTGCGCCCGCTGAGCGTTGGCGGCAGCCATACGCTCCGACTCTCGAATGAGATTCTGTGTTTCCTCGAAGTAGAAGAAATTCAAAGCCGCCAGCTCATGCCACTTGGGTGACCTCAGCACCTCCTGCGGCACACCCAGCTGCTCGCCACTTTCGTCCTTGGCATTGAAAAAGTCGAAAAGCATCTCCAGCCACCTGTAAACGATGTCCGATTCTTTCTGTGACAATGGTCTTTGTGACGAGGGCTTTTCTGAGAGAGGGGGTACCAGAAGGCTCTCAACCGCCATGAGGACTTCCTTCCAGAGGCGTGTCATGACCGCCAACATTGTGGCATCCGTTAGCGTCTCTTTCATAATGGCGAAGTTCTGATCAAAGTAGTGGAAGAGAGGTTGCAAGGCGCTCTCGATGTCGGCTTGGGTAGTGACAACGGGCATCGTGGATGCTCGCTTTTTCCATAAGGCAGTCACGGAAGATCCGATTCCGTTACCCTTTAGTAGACTTCGTAAAGTCTCATGGGATATGGTGGCGCTGATCTGAGCTCGGAGCTAATCGGGGGTTAGCAGACTCTTCTTCGTCAGCGATATGCATTTGCTTGCTTACCTTATCCGTGATCTTGCGAACCATATCTCGTTCCGTTCGCTTAAGATGTCTGAAGGCCTTTCCGAAGTAGAACTGGATGTCGTCTCGCTCGCCTTCCATGCTGACACGCAATAGAACTCTGCCTTGCGTATCCAAATCCAACCAGTATTCTCGTGGCAGGTAATCACTAAAGTGAATAGGATCAAGCTTTAGTGATGTACGACCAACAAAGTCGTGGTCACCAAAGGTGTCGTAATCCCATATGGTGGCGATGACGTTGAGAGGACCCGATACGGTGATATCGACCGATTCGTCCCATCGTGGGTTCAAGTTCCTGTACACGATCCGCGTCTTGTAGAGACGCTTCTGGTACTCGTCCCCAAGCACCACGTAAGGATCACTGTAACCACCAGGGTCGCATGCCTTCAGGTCTTCGGCTTCGACGACCTTGATTGTGAAGACGTACTTGTTAGGTCGTCTTGATTGCTGCTTAGCACCTTCCGCCCTCCGCAAAACATCAGCGCATGCATCAACATTCATGCTCTTTTCTAGTTTATCCAACTCCTGCATGGCGTATTCGATATTGTTAAGCTTGACAAATGACTGCGGGTAGAACTGGAAAGGCTCGGGCGCCTCCTTGCTGTTCCAAGCATCCCGAGCAATCTGAGCGTATTGCTTGAACATTTCTTGGGTTGTCTTGTTGGCCGCCGCTTCGTCCTGGGCAGTCGGCCGATCCATCTCCTTGGCGAACATCTTCTCAACTTCTTCACAGTACTGCCCTATTCCAGCTGCAAAGGAACGAGCAAGGGCAGTCATGAATCGGGCATGGTGAACATCACTATCCCACTCGAGCTGATACACCTGTTCCGTGGTCTGCCTGAAGAACATGAACATGTCAATGATGGACAGACTGTGGCGCTCGGCGTCGCTGGGAATATCGTCGGGACTCCGTTTGCGAACTTCAAAATCGTCTATGTTGATGGCGTTGCCCACGAAGTCAACCATCATAGTCTCAGCGTTGCGCACCCATCTCCAAACGAAGTCCACAAGGAGCTCCTCAATCTGAAACTCGAACGGCTTGTCTGGTAGAGCAGCGTGGTGAGTTTGTCTCAATGAGACTAGCTCTTTGTAGAGATCAAAACCATCTTGCATGTTGATTTCCACACCCTTCTCCTTCGCAACGGCAATGGTTCGTTCGATGATGTGTTGTGCGTCTCGCTCGAAACTTGGAAACATGACTTCGACTAAGACTTGCCAAGGCTGAACGCCCATGATGTCGGGAATGTTCTTGTACCGCTTCTTGATCTTGTCAGAAAGCTTGGTCACAGCCCGGCCAAGTTCGACAACATGTGTAAATTCCCATTCGGAAGCATGATTGGGGAGTTTGTCGTGTACAAAGGCGTTATAAACCTCTGTAGCGGCACGCTTCAAGCCCTCCGTAAGATGGTTGGCGAATTCCCGAGTCTGTTCTGGTTTCGGAGAAAACGCAGGATCCTGCAGAATGTGTTCCTCAAGAAGCATCATCACTGATACAATTGGTGGCGGCTTGGACTCGTAGCATCGAATCATGAGATCGTAGAGATCTCGTAGGAGAGCATCATAGAGCGCATTCAATGTTTGCTGGTAGATGGCAAAATCGTGCATTGTCCAGCGACTCTGATCGATCGAAGCCAGTCCGAGGTTGTACTGATGAAGATGTGGGGGCTTCTTCACTTCGGGCGAAGAAGACTTGACGTATTCCATGGCGACAGATAGCTCATCCGCACCAATTTCTCTGTCTAAAAACTTCTTGGCAGACGCTTCAACGAAGCAAACCAGTCTCGAGAATTGTGGAATGCGCCAGTAGACGCAAATTTCGATTAGTAGGTCGGTCGACTGTTTAGAAATGGGCGTCCATTCGGCAGCAGGATCTGCATGTAATTGATCATATGTCATGCACACCTGTAGTATGGCCTTGTAAAACGCTCTTGCGTCTGGGGGAATAAACGTGTAGACAGCCTCCTCAAAGCTCTCGTTGGGGTTTTCGAGCCCCAAAGAACCGAGGCCGAGGGAGCTGTCGAAGTTGAGAATGGACCCATCGGGGCTAGAGATCGCCTTGCTGATTTCGGAGTACGCCTGCTGGTTGCCAAACATGGACATGGGTCGCCCAGGGAGAGGCTTATCAGCTCCTGATGACGTCTTAGCAAGTTCGGGCCGTACTGTCAAGATGTCGAGGATGATCTGTGACAGATGTGGTGCCTCGGATCCCTTCCACTCTTGAAAAGCGTCTTCGAGGTCAAAGTCCTCGCTTCTGAGAGCGCCAGGAGCGTCAGAGGCGAGACGCTGTTGATACGCTTTTACGTCCTTCAAAGCAGATTCCTCAGTCCAGACTTGGCGGTTGGCATCGATATCGGTCTGGACTTCGGAGTTCAGGCGGCCAAATATGCGAGCTACCGTTAGAACCAGTGGCATATCTTTCACGTCGTAGCTCAAGGGGACGATGACCTCGATCGTAGTGCCTCCGTCCTGGCTGGCGTCAATGGAAAGGTTCTGATCCCTAGTAAGCAGCTTATTCTCCAGCGTGTGCAGTCGGCTCATCAACTCGGGTCTGTCTCTGTCATGCCCCTGATCGCGCAGGGTTTGCGCCACCAGTCGAATAAACATGGCCATATGTCTGTCGGCCACTTCCTTCCACGAATCGTCAGCTGCCGAGGTTAACGCGGCGTGCTTTTGGTTTGCTTTGGTGGCGGAAGAGTAGAACATGAGGACATATGGCTCCAGCTTGCGATCCTTCTCGACAGACTTTTGAAAGTTCTTCTCGGTGAAGGCTGTGTAGGCTTCGGCGAAGCTGCGCTTGAGAGCTGCATCGTTGAAACCCTGCATCGGCTCCTTTCCGGTGAGAACGTTCTTAATTCTCTTCTCAAGAGGTTTTTGGAAGCCATGCGGGAGCTTGATGCTGTTGGAGCCGCCGGAGACGAACTGGCCAACAAGCTCTGTGACGCTCGTATGAGAACGCTGGGCAGGTTTTGGTGCGGGCACATATTGCTTTCGCTTCTGTCTCGGTTGCAGAAGATAGTTGAGGTAGGCGACACGTAGGGCAAATGTGTATGCATCATCGTGGCTGACGACAGCAGCTCCTCTGGAGAATCCTCTTGGTCTGGTGCTCAGGCGGTTGCTACTCAGACCACGGTTTGGCATCCACGAGCTCCTAGAAGCGGACGACATGGTCGCAAGGGGTGCGTAAAAGCGGGGATTCGACGATCGGATGTATACGACGGTATCGAGAGAGCGATTATGTCGAAAGAGTAGTCATTCTCGAACCTGCGCAGTATGGCCAGGTGTGCAAGGCCCAGGTATAGTACCTCGACTTGAGGTACTGGGGGCAAGGCAGTCGATGGGGAGCGGTGGGCAGTCGTCGAGATCGTGGCCGTGGTAAACTCGTCGTGTGTCGTGGTAGACCGCGGCTCGGCTAGTTGTCAAAGAAGCAGTCTGGGTCAGCGGAGGCGAAACGAGTTGGCCGGTCTCTCGTCAGAAAGGAGGTGGACGACTTAAAGTCGTAGAGGGCGGCAGTGGAGGTGGAGGATCGGTGGTGGTGTTGTACGGTCAAGCAACCGCTCGGGGACCCTCTGTAGGTTTGGGGTTGATGTTTGGCCAGCAGGTGACACACGTCATTGGCAGAAAAGGGGATTGTGGTGACTGCCGGGACCCCTTGTACTTTTCAGGAAAAGGTGGCACGGTGGTACCTGCGGCCCTGCGCGGCGCTAAGCTGCCCCAGTCGAAGGTATTTCTGTAGGGTGGCCACTGGGCTTGACTGGGCCACAGCGCCTGAGGGCCGCAGAGTCAGGTTCCATACGATGTGCTTCTCGACCAGAGCTCACTCCTCTTTCCCTCTAATTAGCATGTATCGGGTATCGATGATGCCTGACGGGACCGGGCCATGGGCACACTGAGATGGAGGGGAGGGGGGCATCACAGGCCACTGCAGCTCTGGCCTGACGATACGACGTTCTCTTTCTTTCAAGTGTAGGTAGGGCCAGCCCGGGACGGGAGCTGCTCAGTGGTGCCTCTGCCAATGGATCTACACGGCCTGGCCCTGACATCTCAAGGGAGCCATGCGGCGAAGACGATGACCAAGGGCAAAAGGCAAAGGCAAAGGCAAAAAGCAGCAAAGGTTTCGTTGGTGAATCACCTCGATCGACTGCCCAAGGGGGAGGATGCGTTCCTTTCGAGGTCTGTTTCAACAGGGCTTTTCTTTTCACCAAGAAGCCACCTCCATTCCCCTGATTGATGACACCCAATTACATGACATGTGTCTCCAACTAGAGATACTCGAACAGCATCTCATCATCATGTCTTGAATGGCAGCTGCTGACTGGCTCCTGCAGCCATCGCCTCAAACCATGTTCAAGCCTTCTGTCGCTGCAATAATCTTACAGCCAACGGCATGCTGCAATTGCATTGCAGGCAACGGGACGGCACCTCTACCGAGAAAACAGAACCAACATCACATGTTTCCGGCCGGCATTGTTTCTTGGCTGCTTGGGTGCTTTTTTCCTGCTGTGTTTTCTTTTCGTGTTCTCCACCGCATCGCCCGAGACCCAGGGCCATCTCCGTGGCTGCTCGCACCAGCAAATCAGTGTGGTTCGTCCGGACCATGGACGAGCGGTCTGAACGCGCATGTCCGTCATGCGGCGGCAACTCTTCATTTCCCGGCTCTTATCACACTCACCATTATCATTTCTCATGGTCGCTGCCGACCTTATATTATCGACAGCCAATCATCAACAAGCCATACCACAAGCATCTGTCACGTCGGATCGAACACGGATTCAATTGCAACTTGCAGGAAATATGACTGTCCCATGGATGACCGGTTTGCATACCTTTGCGTAATGGGCAACATCGGTGTTAGTCAGTGTCTGGCAGAATACGAGCACATCGGCCGACACGACGGGCGATGCGATGAGATACGTTGGGCCAGCCTGCAGAAGAACGCCATACGAATGTCTAAACCAACGGTGGATCGACGATGCGTCTCAACGACTAATAAATCAAGCAGCAGCGGCAGCAGCAGTAGCAGCAAAAGCACCCGAATTGCTTGCTGCAGAATGCAGTGCAGTACTCTGTACCGTGGCAGACAATCCGAACGCGACCTCCCCAATCCCGTCGACGAGCTAACAGGTCCGTCCCAATTTTGTCCGAGGATCTTCCTTGCCGGAGGCTGGGAAACTGGGGATTGCATGGTCTGTTATTTATTCCACACATGGTTTGCATGCGGCTGTCAGAGCAGCAATAAGGCGCAAAGGAGAGATGCCCAACCCCAAGTTCACCCAAAGAGGCATTGTCACGTCACAGGCTGTGGTCCTGTGGTCGCGGGCCGGCCGAGGACTTGGGCTGGCGATTTGATTGAGGAAACGCCAACAATAGGTGACGGTCCACAGGGTGAAATGCGAGGAGTCATTCGGAGTCAGTCGCATGCGGCATCGTCAAGGCGGCACGTCGCATAAGCTCGCACCGGCCAGGCGGTTGCGCAGGAACTACTGGCTGGCAGGGCTTTTGACTTTGGTCCGTCGCACGTTTCTCGCGCGCAGAAGCATCTTCTACCGCAGCGGCAGCAGCAGCAGAAGCATCCAAAGGGAGGGCACGCAGGACTCTGAAACGAGGTGTTTGTTCCTCAGGTCGCGTGGGCTGCTGCCGGTGCCGAGTTTGAACGACCCAGGTCCGTTTGACCCATTGGGTGAAAGCTAATCCAACAAACAAGAGTGAGGTGATTTGAGGAGTGGTTCTTGTGCTGCAAGCCGCGAAATGATGCTGGCAAAAGATCAGCGATTGACTTTTACGCTGGTGGTCTGGCCGACTGGGAAGCCCCTCTCCAAAACCCCTCCTCTTGCGCAGGCGTCCCTTCGAAACGTATCTATCTGGCCCCTTTTCCTCCTCCCTGGTGCAGCAAGAGGGAATGTGGTGAACGGATTTTGTCTTTTGTTCTTGTCTTGGCGCGACTCGGTCTGTGAGCAGCCGTTCATCATCGCTTTTTTTTTTTTTTTTTTTTTTTTTGGTTCCCTTTTTCACAGCGAGTTCGAAGACAAGCAATTGGATTCGTTCCAGTAGGTAAGGCGACTGTCGAGCGTCCTTGCATCTGGCTTCGCTTCCCCAAGTCGGGAGGGGCAACGACGACGGGCAGGGGAGACGGCGGAGGGGCGTCGTCCAGTCAGCTTCTCTGGAGCGCTTCAACGTGCAGGGCAGGTGGTGTGGTGATCCCATGTGCTGCGGTCACTGTTGACGGACATTTGTGCTGCTGACCCCACCGCGAGATCGCTAATGAGAGGCCGCCGTGGTGGTGATTCTGCGATCTACCTACCTACTCGTGCGCGCGCATAGCGTCCCTGAGATGAGCGTGATTGATGCCCAGCATTTGGAATCGCAAGCCTGCCTTCCTAGCAAAAATCACACGCTAGGCATAGCGAATTTGATGCAGGAGTCAGGACCGGTGCAGACGACGGAGGACCTCACCTTAAGGTCTATCATAGCCTGTATCCGCAGTACTACCTGCTAGGTACGCAGCAGGTAGGTAAGTGGACAGGGGTCGGGATAAATGTGAATCGGCGCCAATCTCGTCTTTGCCAACCTTGAGCCCGGAGTGGGCTTGATTCAACGTCACAACGGGGAGGTTCCTGAGTCCCGTCCTTGACTCCTTCCTGTGGCCCTCCACGTCCCGGCTAGCCAGAGTCCCTGGCACCCTTTCCTAAAAAGCCAAGGTGCCCTGCTTGGTGCCTGTCCAGCTGTGCGTGTGGAGAGAGAGAGAGAGAGTGACAGTGAGAGGAACCTAGGAGAGAGAGAAAGCGAAGCTGCAAGGTACATGCTACCTCCCGCTCATGCTTGAATTTGCATATTTCCCAAGTACCCACGACTGCCCGCCGAGCGAATAGAACACCTACCTAGGAGCAGCACAAGCACCAAGAAGTCAGACGCACCAGTGGCAGTGGCAGGCCTCTGAGGCAGACATGCCGCAGCCCAGTTCCTCTTTTGATATCGCAACATTCAACCTTCGCATCTCCATGACCCTCATGCTCTCCCCTTTCTTCTATTCTTCCACTTACACTTCTACTTTACTGCCATCGTTGTCATCTTAGCTCCCGTTGCCTACTCGAAGCGACGCCGCCGACGCCCACGTCCACGCCTCCCCGCCCTCTCGTCGCAGTCTTCCCTCTCACCCTCTCCCCTCCGCTCAGGCCGTCGTCGCCTCCAGCGTCTCAAAGCTGGCCGCCCAGTCCACATTCTCGTACAGGCTCCTCGTGGCTGTGGCTTGGCCTTGTCTTGCGCCGCCAAATGTCCACGATCCTGGCCAACCTGCGACCCCGCGCTGCGAAGCCCGCCCACGATTCCAGCGGCTCTCCTTTGGCTGCCGAAACCTCGACTTTCTCCTCTTGAATGCGCACTTGACCCCCGGATGAGCATCTCAACATGGGCATCGTTAGCAGCAAGCCCGACGACGGGGCGACTCTCTTTCTAAGAGACCAGAATCGACGTGCGCTCTCCCTCAGTCCCATACCTGCACCGCCTGCCCTGCTTGCTGTTCATGCACGCAGCCTGGCGGCGCATCGCAGTCGCTTTCCACTGACTTTTTTGCTCTCTCTTGAATAGTAACCATATCCTCCCTCGTCATTTCGAACCCAAAAAGGCGTTCCTCTATAAACATTGTTCCCAATGCATTTCCTGCCACCAGAGTATCCGCCTCTCGCCCCCTCGGCGATAGTAGTCCCATAGAATTCATTCAGGTTCGTCGGCGCAAATCATAGGCTCCCCCATGCCCAAAAACACCTTCCAGCCTCGTCTCGGGCACCAGACACTGACTGCCGCCTTGCAGGACACCGAAGTTGTTACTAGCCCAGGCGGCGCTCCGAATTTCATCCTCAAACTCACACATGACGAAGAGCTAGTCTTCACATTTACCTTTATCATTCGCCAGGGACAGCAGTTTGTTACCAGCGGCGCCACCGATAACATAGCCAACATCGACACCCAAATCAGCGGACTGACCTACGTGTACGCCTCTAACCCCCGCGAGGTTGAGAACCTCGTTACTCGCGAATTCCATGCCGACCCGAATCTACACAAGAACTCCAATGTTGAACTGGTAGGGGACTTTGGGACCGGAGGCCACGCCTCGGTTTCTTTCGAGTGGACTTGGAAATGGAAACCTCCGAAGCCCATTGAAGACAGAGGCGGTGGATGGAGGAACTCATGCAGCGTACGTTGGCCGCCGTGCCTCCCACTTGTGGCAGTATCTGATCCCGCGACAGTTCGTCGAGTACGACCCCCGCGCTCACCGGCTACACACCTTGGCCAGCTTCTCGTATTGGGTATCAAGTAAGTTCTCGTGATCCCCGGACGACATCTGCGGCTCGTGACTGACCACCCGTAGACGCCACTCTGCCGCTGAGCCACCCGAACTCGCCGTCTCCTCCGTTCCTCTTGACCGCGCCCCCCAAAATCCGTGTCGCATCCTCACAGTCTGTCGATTCCCGCATTAGCAACGCCGAGCTAGATGAGCCCTCTTCACCCTTGCCGGTCAACACGTCTTCGTCCACACTCCTCCCCGTACAGCCACCCCTAGCCCAGGAGCCTGTGAAGGTTGATGTTGCGTGCCCGAAACCAACCGACGATGTTCTTGTGCCAGACGATGGGCCGGTTTTCAGGGCAACGATCAAAGCGCTGGAACAAAAGACGGGCAACATGCGAACACAGATGAAGCGCGTGCTAAAGATGGCTAAGCAGGCGCATGAAGCTCAGGTGGAAGCCAACAAGAACTTCTCCGAATTCATCGATACACTCCGTGAAGCATCATCGACAAATGCGAATGCTGTTCAGCCAGCAATTGAGCACTACTTCGACAAAATTGCCAGGGAAATTCTGTCCTACGAGCGACAGAATACCGTCAATCTCAAACGCATTGTCATTGATCCATTGGACAAATTTTACACGGTGGATATCAAACAGGCTGAATCCAAAAAGCGAGACTTCGAGGAGGAGAGCAAGGATTACTACGCTTACGTTTCTCGATATCTTGGCCAGCGCCACGACTCGGTCAAGGCTAAGAAGCTTGCGGAGAGCGACTCCAAGTATCAGACGAAACGCCGCAACTTTGAGCTTAAGCGGTTCGACTACTCTAGCTTCATGCAGGATCTTCATGGTGGACGCAAGGAGCAAGAGGTTCTCTCTCACCTCACAAGATATGCTGATGCCCAAACGAGGACCTTCTTGGAGGCCGCAAAGAAAATCGACACTTTGGTGCCGCAGTTGGAGGCGCTGTCGAATGAGGTTCAAGAGGCTGATAAAGAATATCAATACCAGAGGCGCGAGCGAGAGGAAAAGAGGCGACTTCTGGAAAAGGGCAACCAAACTTACAATGAGCCGGAGCCAGTCCCGTTGGCCAGCACTAGCTCAGTCCAAGTCGCGGGCTCAAACGGAAACGCGTACGTCTCCGACAGCGACCTTGGTCGAGCCGACAGTACCGGCTCCCAACTGAAGGTCGCACTGACCTCCGGATCCAACTCGACCGTGGCCATAGTTTCTCCCGAGTTGTCCAGGTCTCCAGGCAGTCTGGGCGCATCTTCAGTTGGAAGCCCTGCACAGGCCTCTAAATTCAAAGGCATCCGTGACTTGGAGGAGAAAGATTACGGAACGTCAAGTGCAAGCAGTGCCCAGCGCAAGGAAGGTTTGCTGTGGTCTCTCAGCAAGCCCGGCAACCATGTTGACCCTCGCAATTTGAAGCAACAGGGCTGGCACAAGTAAGCACTGCCCAAAGTTTTGGCGGATGTACCCATACTGACGTGATGTAGATTTTGGATTGTACTTGATCAGGGTAAGCTTTCAGAATACAGTAACTGGAAGCAAAGGTTGGATCTTCACATGGATCCAATCGATTTGAGAATGGCCTCTGTGAGAGAAGCCCGTAACGCTGAGCGTCGATTTTGCTTTGAAGTCATTACGCCACATTATAAGCGAGTTTACCAGGCCACTTCCGAAGAGGACATGAACAGTTGGATCTTAGCTATCAACAATGCACTCCAAAGCGCTGTTGAAGGCCGAGTTGCCAGAGATAAATCCGGGCCTGGGGCTTCCGACTCGGGCTCTATCAGGAAGGATATTGGGTCCATCCTGACGGGCAAGAGCCCTTCAGTCGGGCACAACAGCCACCATGCGCATTCCAACAGCGGTGCGCCGATGCGCCGAATAACTGTCGGCGCCCGGCCAAGCACTCATCGATCTACCAGTTCGAGTTACGACGACAACCCTGATAAGCTATTGCAACTACTCCGCGACAACGACCAGGGCAATTGCTGGTGCGCGGACTGCGGATCCGGAACCAAGGTCGAGTGGGTCTCAATCAATCTGGCAATCATTGTTTGCATCGAGTGTAGCGGTATCCATCGCTCTCTTGGTACGCATATCAGCAAAGTGAGGTCTCTGACCTTAGACATCAACTCTTTCACCCCCGATATTGTCGAACTCTTGTTGCTTGTCGGAAACCGGGTGTCGAATATGATTTGGGAGGCAAAGCTCGAGCCCGGCATGAAGCCTGGACCCCAGGCAACGCGCGAGCAGCGGCTGAGGTTCATCACGGCGAAGTACGTGGATAGAGCGTACATTGAGCCCATCTCGGCGACATTATCTCGTTACCCTACACCCGAAGACACTTTGCTGGCGGCGATCAAGAAGAATGAAATCCAGCAGGTTATTTATGCATTGGCTCTCAAGGCCAGTCCTAACGTTACGGATCGTTCGAGGGGTACGCATGCAGTGTTCTTGGCGCTAGCAGCGGCTGATCCGGCATCACCTTCACCAACCCCTGGCCAACCATCGGAGGCGGAGAGGGTGGTGCCATTTCCAGTCGCCGAGATGCTTCTTCAAAACGGGGCGGAAATACCTTCATCGATGCCTGCATTCCCCCTGAGTCGAAGCGCTCAATTGTATATTGAAGAGAAACGGGGCAGAAACACGGGATTTTCGAGCGATACTGTCGGGACGCTCCCTGGCAATATGAGCCCCGACCAGAAGCTAGCGCGCGAAAGGGAATCGCGTCTGCAGAAGCGAGTGAGCGCAGGAGGCCGTTTGGCCAAGAGTCCGATTCCGGAAAGGTAGCGACCTGCCCGTCTCGATCGACTGGCACACTTTGATATGTGCTTCACGTTTGCATACCCAGCATCTAAACGCGGCTCCAGTTATGATGACTCCTTTGGTGGGAAACAGGCTTCAACGGATGAGGATGACTATTAAAAGTGCAATGATACACGAGGGCATATCGGCTTTGGCCAGGTCATGGGAGAAACGCTTGGCGTACCCGACTGTCGTTACCAGATTTTGACGTACGCTTTGCGCGTCTGGTATTTTTGCCGAATGAATTGCCATGGTCGTCGCACAGCAGGAGATGGATCAGAGAAACAGTTTCTCACATGCAGCATGTATGCTCTTTGGCGACAGACGTCTGCAAAAAAGCAGACACGTTGGAGTAGTAGTCCTCTATTGGAAAGACGAGGTGCTGAGAGACAGTGATATTCGATGTGCGCATGAGTTTATCAGTGTGTATAGTAATAATAATGAAATGATGAACACAACGAATGCTTTACACTAGGGATGAAATTCCAGATCGGTCTGGACCGATCTGAGATCAAATGGTTTTCGGTGACTCTCGGTGAGGGGGGATAACTCTACGAAGGAGATCGCAGCCTGTGGCAGGTGAGCTACCCACGTGGATTGGCGAATGTGGATGACGTCTCGAGGTTAGCGTTATGGCTGTACTCCGCGGCAGGCGAAGCAGCGCGACGTTGAAAATGGAGATAAGATTCCGCACGAGCACGCATGTGATGAGAGATGGCGGGCTTTCGCTCTCTGGCTGGGACCAGTTGAGGTGCTCCCTCCGAACGACGCGTGACGATATGTCTCGGACGGCGACTCGAGATGACAGCACGGGAGTTCGCGTAAGGCGTTTCACCGGATGGTAAACCAGAACCAAGTCCTGTCAAACCAGTAACGGGTTCTACTAAAGGGAGCTTTCCATCCGCAGGGGGTAAAAGCAGCTGGCTGACCAGAATGTCGGAATCTCGATCCTTGTAGCTTGGGGGAGAATGCACCGAATGATTCATGGGGGCTATCATCTGCGGGTGTTCGACCTAGTGTGAGGTAGTCGGCAGACGGGATGGGCACAAGACACGAACGAGTTCCCCGCCACTTCGTGGAAGACGACTCGGACGGGAACCATATGAAGGCTGGACGCCATCTCACGCGGCGATGTGTCCCAGGTGGTTTCTCGGCTGCCACGATCGAGGTTCAAGTGCAAGTCGGAGTGAAAGAGGGACCCTTTTTTTTTTTTTTCTTCCTCCGAGACTGCGCGATCCCATGTTGAACTGATCGACAGTTCCACCAGCATTTTTTCCCCCTCTATCAAGCCTCTTTCCCGCCTGACGTCTTCCCGCAGGAGGCTCTGCGACCCTGCAGCTCCCCGTCGTCACTGCTCGCTCACTCGGCTTGCGAAC
This sequence comes from Colletotrichum chrysophilum, assembly GCF_026319265.1. Lineage (NCBI taxonomy): Eukaryota > Fungi > Ascomycota > Sordariomycetes > Glomerellales > Glomerellaceae > Colletotrichum > Colletotrichum chrysophilum. The sequence continues at coordinate 64,468 of NW_026517291.1, read as the reverse complement.
CGGTGCCCACACTGCACGCCCAGCAAGACGGGACGCCCCAGAAGCAAGCCCGCTGATTGTCGCCCGTGGATCTGGATGGCACGCTCTCCAGGTTTTGGACAACCGGAAGACAGTGAAGTTTGGAAACTGCTGGTGAGTTTTTCCGGATTATTGTTTGCCACACTCATCAGACGGTTGTGGAGGAGAGGGGGAGCTGATATTCATGAGAAGTACACAAAGGATTGTATGCGGAACAACCGATGGACCGCATTTCTAGGCTGCAACTCGCGCCAGAAAGTTGACATCTCGCTCGCTGCGCAGTGCAGTCATACAATCCCTATCAGAGCATCAGCGTGAAGAGTCAAAAGCGCGGCGACCCACTTGCAATTGCACGGCCCCCGATCCGAAGTGAGGAAAGCCCTGTCTGACTCTTTCCTGCCTGGGAAATCCAGCCCAGTCCGCCGAGCAGCCGTCCAGCGCAGGTGGAAGGCCGCCCCAGAGAACCTAAGCAGGGGAGGTCCTGACCTGGTAGGGTAGCTCGCACCTCACAGGGCAGGGCGCAGCGCCTGGTGCCGGCGTAGTTGGTGCTCACACCAGTACCTGCCTCAGCTCTACCGCTCATACTGGCCTGACCTGGTCTCTCATCCCCCCTGGTCACCTCAGCTGTCTGGTACTTTTTCCAGGCCCAAGGTCCAACACTGGAAGGAAGGTTCCCTCTCCACTTGGAAGTCCCGGTCCAATACGAATACCTACACCACCTACCTACCTGACCTTAGCTTTCCCATTTCCAGGCTGCACACCGTCGCTCCGTCCTTTGGCCTTGCCTTTCTTGCACTCTGGTTTATTAATGAGAGCCTCGCCATCTGCTCTCCCTTAGGCAACACTCCCACAGTTCCATCATACAAGTTTCCATATTCACGCTCGTACACATCATACCCCAGGCTGTTGTGCACAAGACCGCTTCTCTATCCTTTCTCGGCCTGTTATACAGACCATCGCCACATCATCTTACCTGGGGATCCATTATTACGTCTCTACTGCTGCCTCTCAATACCACTACCAATCCACCATCACCCGCGAAGCACGCCTTGACTGCCTCGTATAACCGAGGCCATGGCGCCCCCGCGCGAAGAGAAGAGCCAATTGAAACGTCCAAGAGTGAGTCGCTTGTTAATCTGCCCGGCCTTCTGGTGTGCGATCCTAAACCGTCTTCCCCTGGCAAAGGGTTCTCTGCCAGACTCAGACACGGAGGCGAAGAAGCCCCGCCGCTCCGAGAGGTTATCCGTCGATAAGACCCCGGTTTCCCACAAACAGCACCTTCCGTCGCCCGTGACGCGATCCGGAGACTCGGACGATGTGTATAAGGAGCCTACCGCGACGCCTCCCGAGGGTCGCCCCAGCCAGGTTAACCACCGCGAAAAGGACGACAACTCCCAGTCCCAGGCACACACCAACCTCTCCTCACCTCCACAGGACACACAGGCTTTTTCCCAGTACCCGGCCGATAACAAGGATGTGCTATGTGACGAGGTCGAGGACGAGGTGAAGGAGGGCGTCTGGGGCTACCTGTTCCCGCTAGACACCAAGTACGGCAAGTGCTTGGTCATGAAGAAGAGGGCAGCATGCCCTATGCCGGACAAGCTCGAGGCTAAGGAGACGGAGCCGGTAGATAGGAAGGGCAAATCGCCCCTGAAGAAGGAAGAGGAGGCCTACGAAAAGACCAAGATCAAGGGCGTCGCCTCGGGTGGATACCTGATTGGACGTCATCCGGAGTGTGGTAAGCTTTGCGAATTGGGTTCCATTCTAATGGGGTTACGACAGCGCTGACAAAAGGCAGACATTGTTGTTGAAGACCCGGTGGTATCAAATCGACACTGCCTGTTATTTACGGAGAACAAAGGCGGTGACACCGTGGCTATCTTGGAGGATTTGTCTAGCAACGGAACTTATGTCAATGAAGCCAACGTGGGTCGCAACAAGCGCAGAGAGCTCCAGGAGCAGGACGAGATCGCGGTGCTCGACAAGGCTCGTTTCATCTTCAGATACCCCAAGAGCCGGCAGACGAGCGCTTTTCTTCAGCAGTACACGCTACTGGAGAAACTTGGCAAGGGCCACTTCGCCGAGGTCTTCCTTTGTGTCGAAAAATCTACTGGTCAAAGGTACGCCGTCAAGATCTTCACAAAGACTGCCGGCATGGAGGAGAGATCGAAACAGGAGGGTCTGCAACAGGAGATTGCCGTTCTCATGGGCGTTAGTCACCCCAACGTTCTATGCTTGAAAGACACGTTTAACGAACGTAATGCGGTGTACCTTGTCCTCGAGCTGGCTCCGGAAGGCGAACTATTCAACTTCATCGTCATGAAGCAAAAGCTTACCGAGGATGAGTCGCGCAAACTCTTTACGCAATTGTTCCAGGGCATCAAGTACCTGGTAAGTTTTGCGACGACATTTGATGTCCTCCGCCCGCTAACTTTGAGAAGCATGATCGCAACATTGTCCACAGGGACATTAAGCCAGAGAACATTCTGATGGTCGACAGAGACTTGCACGTGAAGCTGGCTGATTTCGGTTTGGCTAAAATTATTGGTGAAGAGTCATTCACGACGACGCTGTGCGGAACACCCAGCTATGTGGCGCCTGAAATCTTGGCCGAGGGTAGGCACCGGAAGTACACCAAGGCTGTCGACATTTGGTCACTCGGAGTTGTCCTTTACATCTGCCTGTGCGGCTTCCCGCCGTTTTCAGACGAACTGTATTCCAAGGACTTCCCGTTCACGCTGTCGCAACAGATCAAGAGCGGCCGGTTCGATTACCCTTCGCCATACTGGGACTCAGTAGGCGACCCTGCTCGTAGGTGACCCAGAAGCGCTACAAAACGATGCGTCATGACTAACATTATGATAGTGGACCTTATCGACTCAATGCTGGTAGTTGATCCCGAGCGTCGTTTTACAGTTGACCAATGCCTCAACCACCCCTGGATGACGCAGAAGCAACCAGGAGTCAACGACAGCACCGACGGCTTGGTGGGCGGCATACAGGGCTTAGAAGTCCATCGCCGCGGTGTCGTCAGAGAGCGGACACTACTCAGCTCAATGAACTCGGTAGCAGTTGCGGAAAGATCCCCTGGCCCTAAGCAGAAACCAGTCAAGATCTATTCCAAGAACACGACGAAGACGACCATGACACCGAAGGAGGCCGACCCTGCGTCACAAAGAAACGTTGACGAATTCGTGGAGATGGGCGGCAAGGGAGATCAGCCTCTGTTTGGCGATGACGGCGATAGCATCTATTCAAAGGCCGACATTTCTACAGAAGCCCAGAATGGTAGCAAGGAGGAATAATGGGTTATAATAACTTTGGTGAATTGTTAGGAGCATGGTTAGGGTATGGGACGCGCGAGTCATAGATACAGTCGGCGAAGGTCATGGATTTGTTTGTTTCTTGACCATCCGAGCCATGGAGACCATTTCTGTGTTGACTGTAGGGCCGGTGATGACATCCCCTCAGTGAACAGGGGGTGTATTTATTTTTGTCTTATTTAGGTGTCCGAGAGGCTGGATGGGAACGGCAAAAGTTGGCGTCCTGACATATCTGACATTATGGAGACAATATAAACCTTTTAATGAGGGCAAGGCTTTCGGCATGCTACGCATAATGGATGAGAGTGTGTGTTGCTAAACCTCAGATTTTGTCTCCGAATATGCAGTATCCCAAGCGTTCGGGTTGTTTGCTACACCGGCACCGTTTCGACAAGTAGGGCGGAAACAACTGCCGCTGCCATACCGGCTCCGAGCGGAAACCGGAGCCTCCACTGTCATTATGGGGCAGCCCGAGGTGGGGCCGTGTCAACAGAGGAACTAAAAGCGTTTCGACGTTGTGGTCTAGAAATTTGGTGCAAGATTTTACTTCTGAGAACACGACTAGGGCCATTTTCACTTGTCTATGAAGTAAAGCTTTGAGTAATAAGCTTTCAAGTACAGTTCTGGTGAATACAGAGCCTCATCCATCAAATACCAGGTCACAGTGGTACCCCGCCACGGCGTGGGGCACCGTGGCCTGGCTTCACCGCCTTCGCCTAGGTAAGCCCACAAGTCGGTCGGGTGGCAGAAAACAGCGAAAATTGCCCTCCTCCACCACACCCCTCCATCGAACCGCAGGTCGACACGGGCTTCGCAAGAGACATACCGCACGACAGAGCGACCCCCTGTCTCCGTCGTCCGCAAACCACACGCCCCTCTACACACTTTCGCATTCTCTTTTTTTCCGGGGTCCCTCTCTTACTCCTCCTCCCAGCCAAATTTGCCAACACCTCCGCAATCAACCGCATCCCACCCCCCTCTCAACCCGAAGGCCCGACAACCCTCGTCAGATACCGCGAAAAACCAGCAATCATGGCGGCGGGAGCGAAGCAACAGGCGCAGCCTCAGCTGCTCTTCGTCGACGGCTCCTTCCAGGAGCTCGCCCGCGAGATGGCCGACTACCTTCACATCGCCGACGAGGTGAAGCCCCTCGTCGAGAACGAGGCCAAGAAGGAGGAGGTCCTGTCCAAGCTGGTGCGCTCGTCGACGGCCCTGACGTCGGTGGCCGAGAAGGAGTTCACCGCCGCGTCCAACCTCATGGTCCACCTCGTCCTCCAGTCCGAGGACCCCAAGAAGCACCTCCCGACCCTCTGCCAGGCCTTCTCCAAGCCCATCGCCTCCAGCCCCGTCAACGGCGTCGGTCTGAGCCTCAACGCCCTGAGCACCATCTTCAACCTCATCGCCCCCGAGAACCCGATACGCTACAACGTCTTCATGGCCATCCTGCGCTTCCTCAAGGCCAACGCCATGTTCGACACCATCCAGCCCTACCTGAAGCAGCTCCCCGACTGGTTCGCGGACTGGAAGACCAGCGACGAGTTCCAGAGACAGATGTACGAGGAGATTGCCGAGGTCGCCAAGGAGGCCGGCAAGGAAGAGTGAGTCGTCTCTTTTTTCGTTGGAAGAGTTGGAAAGACAAAGCATCGGAGACTAATACCCAGACAGGGAGAGCTACGAATACATTCTCAAGGCCCTACGCACCTTTGACGCAGACGATAAGGACGATGTCGGTTCCGAGGACGCCCAGCGCCTGTCCCTCCGCGCGGTCCGCGACGCCCTGCTTTCCAACACACACTTCCTCTTCACCGACATCCGCAGCATACCCACCGTGCAGAACCTGTCCGAGACGCACCCCGTCTACTCCCAGCTCCTCGACATCGTCGCCGAGCAGGACCTCGAGGACTACAACGACTTCAACGACGAGCACCAGGGCTGGCTCGAGAAGGAGAAGCTCGACCACGACCGCCTCCACCGCAAGATGCGTCTCCTCACCTTCGCCTCCCTCGCCGCCCAGACCACCTCCCGCCGCATCGAGTACTCCGCCGTCGCGAAGGCTCTCCAGGTCCCCGCCGAGGACGTCGAGAGGTGGGCCATTGACGTGATCCGCGCCGGCCTCGTCGAGGGCAAGCTCTCCCAGCAGGACCAGGTCTTCCTCGTCCACAAGGTCACCTACCGCGTCTTCGGCACCAGGCAATGGCAGGAGCTCGCCACCCGCCTGGACAGCTGGAAGGGCACCCTGTCGAACCTGCACGACGTCATCCGCAAGGAGCAGGCCAACGCCAAGGCCCAGAAGGAGCGCGAGGCGCAGGAGGCGGAGCGCAAGCTGAACGCCGACAAGGAGGGCGGCAGCGGCGGTCGTCAGCAGAGGGGCGGCCAGCGCCGTGACGGACAGCAGCGTGAGCCCAGAGAGCCTCGCGAGCCCCGCGAGCCTAGGGAGCCCCGTGAGCCCAAGGAGAGGACGGACAACGACGAATAAGAGAAGGGCACCTATTGAGCCCGGTGATTTGTCGAGAGATCGTCTACGCGGAAATTTCATGAATGTGGTTCACCTGTTGTCTTCTTCGCTCCGTTTTAACCACTTTGGCCAACTCTTTCACATAGCGTCATGGTATGGGTGGGAAGGGAAGGGTTGGCGATCAGGTTAAAAAAAGAAACGAGAGCGAAATTTTCCATGGGACAAATGGGGGAAACCTTTGAACGTGTGTCTTTTTATGTAATTACGGCGAGGAGGGGAAAAGGAAACGGGACGTGTGTGGATGGAGGAGAGAACCCGAACCAAACCATCGAGTTATAGAGCTGATGATGAGCTGAGAGAAAGGGAGAAAAGTGAGGGGTCCTCTGGGTCTCTTTTCTTTTCTACCTACTTTTGATTTTTTTTCGTTTTAGAGAAAAGTTTGGTCAAACCGGAGAGGGAGGTTCGTAGGTCGACAGCGGCGTCTCAACGAATCAGCGTAACAGGATCATGATACAGACTCTTTCCGAACGATTGCCGTGCGCTCATGCCGTGGTGTGTAATGTGAGCGAACGATGTTGCCGTCGTCAAGAGAAGATTCATCCCCACCAGTCACGGCTCAAGGTGCCTCTATACTGTATTCTCATGGCTTGCTTTTTCATTTCGTAGAATGTGAGAAAGTTAGTGTACAACTGTGAAGACGCAAACTGATGCCTTGCGTCGAAATTCTTTTCAATGGCGCGCTCTCTCTTTGACTGGGGCATGTGTACGCCCCTCTTGCCCCCCAAACTTTTGTCTATCTTTTGCTTTCTCATAAGCGGCTCAATTTTGCAGAAAATGGGTCCGCGAGTGGTTCTCGTGGCGGTTCTGCCGAAGCCCGGCCTTCTTGCAGCCACGGCTTCCTCTTCGCTGATGGGCAAGACTTCTTGCCCTAGCAGGAAAGGATGTCCTCCAACACGGTCGGCAAATGGGTCTAGACGTATTGGCTTGGCTTCCAGCGGTGGGAGCAGTGCCGCCATATACAACGGAGAACGGCTCGGCCCAGTGGCGCGGGGCCAAAGCCTCTTGGATCCATTCGTCTTTTCAAGGTTTCTAATCCTGTAGACAGCTTTTCGAGATGTTTGTGAGCGAGGCCAATCGATGGTTCCCTGAAGGACAACATACCCAAGGTAGTCCTCCTTGATACTGCCAATGGCCCACATCTCACCGACTTCCGTTCTCGTACCAATAACCTTGACGCGCACATGCGTGCCAGGCTCAATGATGGTGTCCTCATTGTTGGTGAACTGTGGCGGCGTGGCATTGGGATCCCACTTGATCTCAGAGGGAATCAGCTAGAATAGAGAGGCTCGCAGTTAGTGATTTTGAGGTCCTGCCTGGCTGGCGCGGAAGCGGGGACGTACATGAGCCGACACGAAGAGGCGCAAGGGTCCTGCCTGGGCGAAGAAGCCCTGGTGGTTGACCGAGTAAACCACGGCGTCAACCTGGGGGTCATGTCAGAATCCGCTTCGCGACAGAGCCAGGCAGATTTGTAGCATTTACCGTCTCGCCCTTGAAGGGCCTCCACACGACCGCGCGATAGCCCACGGTGAACTCGGCCAGACCGCTGCCCGGAAGGATGCGACCCTCGGAGATATCGAAGGTGTCCATGATAGAAATGATGTAGTAGCTGCCGGCGCAGGTTCCCTCGACGTCCTTCAGCAGCTTGCTCGTGACCAGCTCGTGCATGTTGCGCCCAAAGTACGAAGGGTGCAGGGTAACCCTGCGCTCCATATTGTAAAGGAAGAACATTTTCGCAAGAGGTACGGCGTGCTTGCGGGAGGTAGGATCGCTTGCTAACTTCAATCGGCTCGTCGTCGCCCAAATTTGGTCGAGCAAGAAGTCAGGTGTATATCGGACGCGATCGAGGAGGACACGATGGGAGGGGTTTGCGCGGCGGAAGGTCTAATTGGACGACGCGATCGACTTGATAAAGAAGGTGGCCTAGATGCGCGAGTTCCAAAGGTGCTTCTTAGAGCTCTATGGCCTTCAAAACAGCAGGAGCGAGCGATCGCGTGTGACGTCGCTGGCACGCTGGAAGTCTCGTGAGAGCAAGCGCAATATTAGAGTACGAAAGAGAACCGCAAATTGTCAGGAAACTTTTAATGGAAGGTGCCACTGCGCGCCGTTGGAGGAAGGTGATGCGCCGTCGTCGGTGACTCGACGGTTGAAGAGAGAAAGGTTGCACAAGGCGAGGCTGAAGACGATGGGTTGAGTTGAGGTGCAGCTACCAAATGTGGCTCGTTAATTTTCTGGCCTTGCCCAGCCACATCCGGCGCAGAGAGTCAAGCCACACACGTATATCTGTGGCTCATGCTAGGACTGCATGTGCCACGAATATACCAGCCACACTTTGGCATGTCGCACTTAACGCGCCTGCGCTAACGCGACATGCTCGTGGCCCCCCAGTCTCCTACCGCGTACAATGCCGTACCTCCCTTACTCCATGGACAAGAGTCGGGATGAAGGAAAGTCTGCATGGAGTGCGAGGCCCGATTTCAGGACTGTATGCACGATAGCAAGATTGGTGAGATGACAGTGTACGGGCCGCGAGAGGCGAAGGAATGCGACAGGGTGGCGCCACGGACGGCAGAAACCGCAACCCTAAAGTCAGTCGTGGTGCCGTCCAGACTAAATTTGAGTGGTGATGAGATGAGGGCTGGTCGGCTTCTTATGCGGTCAAGGTGCCTCGGGTCAATTGCCTTAGTGTCTGTGTCTGGGCCTATGTCTGCTCGGCCAACCTCTACACTCCTCCAAAAACCGAATCACGTCGTTGAATCTGGGCAGCCGGTCGAAAGCCTCTCCAGCCCCCCAACGCGCTCACACGACAAATCCACGGCATCAGATTGGGCGAGGCAGGTCGTATGTTCGCTGCATGCACGTTTAGCGGTTTTTAGTGGACTCGATCACCCAAATCTCCAGTCAGAAGCCGCTCCTATCGCGCTTGTCACCTGCTAGCCTTGGGCTCCGTGGTCCTTCGACCTGCCTTTTGGGCTCCTCGAAGTTAGATCCCAGCGGTCCTTCCCCTACAACCTCCCCGAACCGAAGCAAAAACGCGCCCAGCGGCCGGCCCCACGGGCGTCCACTTCCACCGTACGGCGCACTCACCCTTCAGGCGTGCTGTGCGCGAGTGGGACGCATATGAACACCATTGCAACCCTGTCCTGTCCAGTCCGGAACACCGCGGCATTCCTTCATTTTCCATCCTACTCTACGGCCTTGACATCGCCAACCCGACCTGTCGCAACATACAGCACTCCCATCGTTGGAAACTAAGGTAGAGATCGACACTGTCTAGACTCTGGGTCGCACCACCCTTCGCCCGTCTAATCTGCTCGCACTCCCGACCATCCCTTCTGCTGCGGCTGAGCCTCGACCCTGCTTGCAGCCTCGTTCAGGTCCTGCAGCAATCCTCGGCTTCCATCACCTGCCTCGCTTTGGCTTAGATCTCAACATCATCCAATCTCCAAAACCGCAAACATGTCTCTTGACTTGGAAAAACACTTGACCTTTGTGAGTTTACAGCTTAGCCTCTGAAGTCTCGTCGTCCGTTCACTGCTAATTTCGTCAAAAAAAAGTATGGCGCATACCACCATAACACTGTCAATATTGGCATTCACATGGCATGCGTGCCCATGATCCTTTTCTCGGGATTTTGTCTCGTAAGTGACTAATGCATTGACACTCGGGTCTTTGCAGTTCAGCTTATTCATATTTCTTAGGCCACCAACACAGGAACTCTCATTCCTCTCCCAAGTTGGCTCACAGTCCCCAATCTAGATCTTAACCTGGGAACACTTGCAGCGTTGACCTGGGGTGGACTGTATGTGCTCCTCGAGCCTGTCGCCGGCACCCTGCTGGCCGCCATCTGCTTGGGCGCCACTGCAGCCGGCAACTCTTTCAGGCTCGAGAATCCCGACCTGACCAACAAGGTCGCCATCGGCGTCCACGTCGTTTGCTGGATCTTCCAGTTCATCGGACACGGCGCCTTTGAGGGCCGTGCCCCTGCTTTGCTGGATAATCTGATCCAGGCCGTCTTCCTGGCCCCTCTGTTCGTCTGGCTCGAGTTTCTCTTCAAGCTGGGCTACCGCGCGGAGCTGAAGGCACGCGTCGACAAGGCCGTCCAGAAGGAGATTGCCAAGTTCAAGGCCTCTAAGGCCAATGGAGAGGCCAAGAACGGCAAGGCCCAATAGTTTACACGCAAGCCAGCCAGCACAACCTCCACGATGGCAATGCGAGTATTCCGCAATTCTTTGAAAAATCGCACTGTAGACGCCGGCCCGACGTCAAGTGCCGCACTCACCTGTCAACAGGTATCAGCAAACATAGGGCAACGAGGTTACAAGGGGAAGCAGTGGTTGAACAGAGAAATCAACGGGCACAGGACCCGCCGCATGGAAGCATTCGGGCAGGCGCCATCACTTCACAGGACGGAGTACTTTCATCAGATACCAATTTCAGCCCACGCGTATACAGATTGTCAGTCATTGGATCTGTATCTTGGTCGAGTCATGACACTTGCCAACGAGAGTTTGCACTGGACCCTTGCGCGTTGCTTGTTTTCGGTTATTGTTCTATTTGGGCAGGGAAAGGAGGCTCTATCTGTCTATGTCAATTGCAGCAAAAATGCATGAAACGAGTACATAGTTCAACAGGACGAAGCATTCACTCACCAAATCGTCTTCACAGACCGTCATCGTACCCAGCGAGGGTGAGCTAAGGCATCCCACGTTCCACCGCCAGAGCATCTTGGCAAACCAATGATTCGGACTCCGAGATGACGGAGTCTGTACGGGCATTCGGGCGAGTGGGTGAGCTGAGAATTCTCTTGAGATCATGAAACTGGGCCAGTTTTTTCGGACTCTTTCCTGCCAGCTTTTGGCTGTGCGTCTTGCGAAGCGACCCGAAGGACCTCAGGGGGTTGGGCCTCTAGCCCCGCCGACCACGGCGAGGCCGAATCGGCTCGTCGTCAAGCGGCGACGTTGGCGACATTGGAATATAGTCATCTGAAGAACGAGAACGAGGGGGGAGTCGAAGAGGATCAGGTCTCGCCCTGTTTGGTCTCGAGGGAGCTGGTCTGCTCGGCGTCAAGTCTCTCGATGCGTACCTAGATTTGTAGCTTCCATGCGGGTCGATGCCATGTTCGCTCTGCTGTTGCTCGTCCCGTCGGTACTGGCCATACCCATACCGATCCACGTCGGGTCGTTTCACGCTCACGGATTCATCATCGGGGTCATACTCATCGTCCGCAGCCGGCGGCATGACTTGCAAAGGGCTAAGGGCGCCGGGCCGAAGTGCACCATATGACGGTTCCTGGCTCATTGCCCGGTTACCCAGCGGAACACTGACGACAGACGGCATCTGCATGGGCGGGTGGTCGAGGTAAGCGGTCGCATTTCGCCGGGCGATCTGCCCGGCAATGCGGTTGTCCCGGTATGCGGCGCGCTCCGCCTCCTTCTTCTTGTCCGCCGCCTCCTTGCGCAGGCGCGAGGCACGCAGGCCCTCGGGCCCCAGCTGTGATTTGAAGCGGTTATGGGTGGTACGGCTGTGCGGGAGAGCCCCGGACTCGTCGGCGGCCTGGCAGTCGGGACAGCTGTGGGGGACGTTGAAGTGCTTGTCTGCGCGGATCTGGTCGCATTGCTCGCCGGGACGGGCGCCGCAGAGGGTTGTCATCACGGCGTGGCAGCTCCAGGGCGCGTCTTTGGGGACCTCCCGGCAGGTGAAGCGTTTCTTGATGCTGTGGGAGCATGAGTATGACATGATTCCGTAGCACATGGTGGCGGCTGCTGTTGGTTTTGTTTTGTTGCTGTTGGTATTGGTCGCGATGGGTTCTACGGTTGTGGTAGTCTAAAGTGTCTCTTGTTCCCTAGGGGGATCGGATGGGTTGCGATGCTCTTGATTTTGGTGTTTGCGTAGTATGATAAGTATGTCTCTGAAGAAAACAAGAAATTCGTTGACTGTCGCTGTTGAGATCTTTTCTACTTATCAACATCATCTTCTCGACTCTTTCAGAGACTGGTGCTTTCCAGACAAAGGGAGATATGAGGAAACACAACGGCTTGTTATCAGACAACATATTTCAAGCTTGTTGCCTTGTATTATATCCACATGATTTTCTTTGGCAAGCGTTCATCTTCTCTTTTGTTTCATGTCATTCAAGGTATCCTTGTAGGTAGTTGAAGAGTGTGATAGAATTCGTAACATTGAAATTTGGTCCTTTGAGGTGAAAGAATTGCCTTGTTGATGGCTAAGTATGAACACAGGTCTCTCGTGAGGGTGTTGTTTCTTTGTATGGGATCCAGATGCTACTATTGATGCGAGAAGATTCTGTCTCTATTGCAATCTAAGGGTCGTTATCTGCTAACCCGTTTGAATCCAGGTTCGCTAAAATAGATTTTCTCCTTGATTTATTGAATACTCGGACTATTCAGTCTTATACCACAGTCGTATATTAGCCTACAACATGCACCTAAACTTCAGGCTTGGTATATATGATGAATTGCTTGCAGGCATGAGATTTCAAGCGCTCTGTAGTTTCATTTTGATATTCACTCCATGGACATAGCGTCGTGGGTTGCTATTTTGCACAGAACGTGAGCGCATTTCTTCACTTGGGGACTCTCTACACTTTACTGATCTTTTTCAAAGTTGCCATGAATACAAACTTGCCATTCATACGACCCAACGAAACTTTTATCAGCTACTTGAATCGCATTCATTCTGCCTTCAAAAAGATGTAAAACCTTCTAGGTCCCCGAAAGCTTCAGGGACATAGATGCTACACATGTCGTGATTAGCAGTCACTCATAACCACAACCTATGGATTCTGAGACCGAAGTATAGATGTTTACAGAATCAGCAAGCCAGCTCCAGTCGAGTGCCATGTATTTGAGATAAACACCCGCCGACCTTCCGAGCCTTCTAAAGCATTCAGTGAAGTCGACACATAATCTCGCCTGTTCGCCTAGTAGCAAGACCGTAGACTTGTAGACTAACCCTGAATGAAGACTTGCTCGTGCAAAGCATATTCTAGTCTGTCATCATGCGAGTTTGGTAATGGGGATGAGCCATAATGAATAAGCTTGGTATCGCTTCGAATGATCCCTCATGACAGAGAGGTAAGGTGTCTGTGCCCGTGTGAAAGGAAACATGATTTTTGTTGCAATATCATACATCAACAACAGCAACAAGCTTGCGATATCCCAGAAATTGGCGGGAGCTTCAAGTTTTGAGGCCAGGTCTCCGTGTGCTTTCAGTACCTGCTCCCCATCACTGTCTTCGCTTACCTTTCCTCGTCTCCTCAGTTTGGGTTGATCATCACACCTCCATCGAGATTTCCAACACATTCAGCACGACATTTCGCAGATTCTCGTACGATCATGATGTCGCAAATTCAAAGGCTTATTGCAATCTTTTTTGTGATGATGCCCAAGGGAGATCGTCTGGCGCCCGGAATGTTGACATTGACAAGACTGAACAAAGGCATCCGACGCAGGTAACGTAGTGTTCATCTCCGAAGAGATGGATGCCCCCCTGTCTCGCATCGAGAACATCAAAGTCAAACCTCGCAACTTTGACAAGAAAGACGAAAAAAACAAGCACGCCATCGAATTCCGGGAGGGAGATCCCTCCGGCCGAAACCCCAGGGCTCGGCAACCGACCCGTCCCGAAAGACGGCCTGATTAGGAAATCCTTTAGGATGAGGTGGTTCCTCCTCTGCTTCGGACTTGAGTGTCTTCCATCATCGTTCACGTACCAATGATCAGCTCATGTTTGCCGCCCTCAATCACCGAAGTTGCTTGGCTCGAGTAAGGAATGAAGTTTCCTTGCCCCGGAATGACGATGGATGATGGCGAAGGCTTGTTCGAGAGGGTTGTCTTCGCCAGTCTCTTTGGGGGTCCCATCGAGACATTCGACTTGAGGTTGGAGAAAGCTGCCCACCTGCCGCGAACAGGACGTTCTCAGGAGGCGGACCCGCCCACCTCCGCGCTCGAAGGGGCGGACCGTCGCATAGCGCGCAGAGTGTCTTGTCAAGGGAGCCTACCGCGAGCAGCGGAGCGATCAAAGACGGGGCCCACGTGCAGCGGAGACACGAGGGATTTCGGATCAACAGTCTGGCCACTCTGGGCGCGAGGTACGGCACGAGAAGTAATAGCTGGACACACAGTAACTGGATGAGTTGGCTAGGCTGTGCGGGACGGAGCCAAGAGTGGTCTGACCAAGTGCAGCGGCGCCACGGAGAAGACAGAAGAAATCCTGCTTACACTGGGCATTCTTGGACGTGGCTACCACGAGAACCGCGCTGTCTCTGTTTCTCGTCACGTAATCCCGTCGAAGGAAGGCCTATCAGAGAAGTCTCGGACCCGTAGCCGTGGAAATTCTCTGGAGGCCTGGACTCGGCCCCGAAAGCCTTCACGAAATGTGGCAGTCTTCGCCTGTACGGGTGGAGGCCCAGACTTTCCCTAGTCATTACTTGGCACTTCTGGCTCGGCCGTGATGATGTGCGGACATGGACGGGTCCGGTTTGACCTGAAAGACTGACAAGTGTTTTACACAACAGCCGGCTGACGCCCTTCGCCCGGGAGCAACTTTCAACTTCGAGGTATTGCTCACGCCCTCGACCAAGGAAAAGATGCAACGTGACGAGCCTTCCTGACGCAGCATTTGCAGTCTGGCCTCGAAGTAAGGGCGAAATCTCCTCTTGGCATGTCTTTTGGATCTGAGAACCCTTCTGACTCGGGGTGACAGAACCGGGAATGACGTTGGAGTCCGGGGGCGGACGCTTGTTGGCGAACCGGCGGCAGGCTGAAGTTGTTGAGTCCACCTACGTATGGGCCAAAAAGTGTCTCTCCCCATCACCGATGAGTTGTGTGACGAGATCGCCTTTGTCTGCGGCGCTTCGGCATGACGTGCGGCTAAGCCATGGAGATGCCATTCCATTCCTCTCACGATGCCTCTAACTGGATCAGTTGGTGTTGTGGAAGCGAAACTTGATCTCGGATTTCCCAGATCTTGGCGGGAAAAGTTCGCACTCGGCTTGCAACGGAACATGTTGATTCAGCCGCCAACAGCAGTCAGAATCCCTCGTTCACGTCCCTGGGCTTAGAAGCAGTCCAGATCTGGACTGGTGCTAACAAAGACTGCTGCTGCCTTGGCTCCCACAAAAAAAACGAACATCCACATTGCTTGTAAACTGCCCAAGGCGGCCAAGTTTCTCAGCCTCAGAGGATCCCATTCCGGTCACGTTGCGCACAATGTCTTGCGTTTTTTTTTTTACGATGGCGACATATCCCGCTAGAGAGATGAAATCCTCCTCAACATATCCCGCGGTTAACTTGGCCGGACGGGAGGGAAATATGTGCGACAGCGCCGGCCCGCGGCCGTCTGTTGCCAAGGCAGAATTCTTGAGAACGTCCATATGACCCGGGCACGCATCGTGATTCGACAGGTTTTGGCGAGACTTGCGATCCCTCAGAAAGCTGTCAGTTGTCACGTTTTCCCTTCAGCTCAAGCCGCTTATGCTTGGGCGGCTCAAACGGGTAAAGGTGGGAATGCAAGCTCCCGTTAGGGAGAACGGGAAAGGAGGTAAGTGGAGGCTCTGAGGCTGGCCGGGCTGAGACAAAATAGACTTATTGTTTTCCTCACTTCATACGTAATATTTTCCTTCTCTGTCAGAATTCTCTTGATGGCATCAGGACGAAAGCAGAGGCTACGGCCAAGAGTCCAAAAGAGAGAAGAGGGGAAACTTAGCAAGAGTATCAACAGAAAAAAGCCTCGTTGTCAGGAAGAAACACTCTCCAGGAAAAGCAGGTTTGAACGATCATCTTTGGGTGATCTTTGGCAGCTTTGTCGACGATGCCGGATGCCGCAGGCATTACACCACAACATCACATCACTCAAAAGCTGTGGTATGCAATTCTACCGGTGATCGGCGGCGGGAGCAACGGTGGAGTCGGAATGGGTTGACTCTGATCACGAAATATCTCCCCGCAAACGTCACGACAGCTTCGGCCGAGATGTTCGGTCCTGTCTCAGTGAGGGGTACGGGTGGATATGGAAGTGCGCGCTTGCCCACAGAGAGTAGAGGCTGGGCGGAAATTATGAGCCCCGTGACTCCCATTCCTGTTCCCGTTCGCAGAGATGCGGTCGGCCAATGAGCTTCCCAAGAGACAAGATGTTGCGTCCCTCCACCACGTAGATGGTGTCTCACTTTTGAGTTATCCATCAGAGACACGACGGACGGATGAGGCAGCGGGCGGCCATCAACACCAAACTTCCATTGGTCGAGTTTCGCGGAAGGAGCTGTCAAAGGCGCATGGGTTGAGACTCCCGCCCTCCCTAGACCTTCTTGGCTACAGCCTAGCCCTAGCTTCAGGGTCGCGAGGGTCCACCGGCCGGCAACTTGGTCCGATGTTGAGGGTGAGGATGACTTCGCGTGGAGTTGCCAGTGTGTGTTGTGATGTACCTCATTCGGAAATGCGTCTGAGGCTTCACGAGTCTTACACGCTGTGCGGCTGGATGTGCGTGAAGGCCACGTTCAGAATTCTTCGCTACCTTGGCGTCGAGGGGGCGAGACGAGGAACAGGACGACGAAGACGGAAAGCCAGAGTCGACGACATGTGAGGTTGGCAATAGGATGAGGGGAGCTTCAACGAGGAGAATCGTGAGCTGGATGAATTATAAAAGGCCTCATCTTCCACCGTCTGGATCGGAATATGCTCTCTCATCATCACACACAGCTTCAACTACAGGATAGTCAGCCGCTTCTTCTCTCATCTCTCAAGTCTTCGGAACACTTCTCTCTCACGCTTCAAGCAAATCACTTTTTCAAACCCCTCCCAACCATCAAAATGAAGGCCTCCGTCGTCACCCTCGCTCTCTTCGGCGCTGCTGCCATCGCCAACCCTGTCGCTGTCGAGAAGCGCGAGATCGAGCCCCGTGCCCTCAACCTGGTCCCTGCGCTCACCAATATCCCCGGCGCCGCTGGCCTTGGCACCCTGGGTAACATCGCAGTCATCACCACTATTCTCAACGCTGCGGATGCCTTCGCTGCCTTTGCTACTCTTAGCCAAACCATCCAAAACACCATCGCCACCCTTCGTAAGGCGCTTGCCCCCCTTAACATCAACCTCAGCATCAAGACTGACATAATTCGCAGGCGCGGGTGTTCCCGGCAATGCCCTGGCTCCCGTCACCGCCATTACTGGCGTCACCGGCAACCCCGTCTCCGCCATCCCTGCGGGCACCACCCTCACTCCTGAACAGATCTTGGCCCTGGCCACCAGCCTTCAGTACCAACTTGGCAACCTCACTCTCCTGACCTCCAACCTGCCCACCGGCGGCCTTCTGGGCGGCGGACTCAGCGCCACACAGCTCGGCTCTATTCAGAACGCTCTCGGTGTCCTCCAGGGCGCCCTCACACCCGTCCTCAACCCTACTGGTCTCCTGTCCAACGTTGGTAGTAAGTCAATATCCTCTCCCAGCTTCGTTTGAACCAACCTTAACAATGTCAATCAGACCTCGGCGGTGCCGCCGGCGCCACCGGCGCCGTCTCCAACATTTTGCCGCTCCAGAACCTGCTCGCCGCTATCCCCAACCTCATCGGCGTCGTCACCGGCCTCCTCGGCCTCCTCGGCGGTCTTGGCGGTCTCGCTGGCGGCAGCAGCGGTGGTCTCCTCGGCGGTGGCATCGGCCTCTAAGCTGAGAGCTCCGTCACAGCTAGGAACTCAATTCGGGCAGGCCATCTTGCAGTCGACAGCGTCGGCACTTTTGCACACGAAACCCATGAAGAGTTCTTGGCTTGGCTGATAAAGCATCCCTCTCTCCCCAATTCCTTTGGGGTCGGGGGCTCCGCTTTCTCAGACTTACACGATCATACCCCAACCTTCCGATAACGCGGCTCTGATTTGACATCAAAAGTTTCCGAAGACTTTCTGAAGATTACTTATTCCTGGAAGCGTTCAGCGGTGTGGATCATTCATCATCTTGGGGACTTTCAACTTTGTTGCGGGCACAATAGCGCGAGTCCCAGTGGCTCCCTCTTCTCGCCTCGCTTATAATCTGGAATTGTCTTTTTTAATCATTTCTTACAACCAAAACTTTCTCTTCTTCTTGTCCCCCTAGACTCAGCTCTAGACAATCAATAAACAGTCAATCCTTGCTATAAAACACTTGCCTTTGTCCTGTAACTGAATGTGAACGGAAGTTTACGGCTGATGGATGGTTTTGGCAATGGCAGAAGCTAAACAGTCTCGCAGGCCAGGGTGGTCAGATCCGGGAAACTGGGAGATGATATTATCTCTCAAACTCAGCTTTCCAGATTTCATGGTCCTTCACGTTCCAGACCTGTCTCTTGCCGATCTTTGTGGCTGCGTCTGATCTTGGCAGTGATGGGCGGCCTTTGGAATGAATGACGATGGTAAGATGAACGTTGGCGGACTGAGTGGATCCCGATCTCTAGAGCTCCATCATTGGGATCACGTGATGCTCCTTTCCCGATCGACGCAGCCAACCAGCCAGCCACTTACCAAGGGGGCTCCAGATTAAACACTGCAGCGAACACACGACCAAGAGACGATCGCAAACCCGCCCTGCCGCCACCGCGTCTATCTGAGATGTTTAGCTTAGCGGGCACGGCGGGCCCGTCTACATCATCCATCAGACCAGACAATCGACAGTTCATCCTCCTGACGCTGTCGAGGATGCCGGAAGCTTCGATCGAAGCGACCCCTGCATACGACAATGACATCCTCTTTGCAGCCGTAGCGTACGATGAAGTCCCCCGATCCCAAGCACACCGCCGTATGGGTCTACTGGGGACAGGGGACCCTTAATGCAGCCTGGCTGTTGGCGGCGTTCAGGCGCCGCGGCGCGCCGGTCGAGGTCCCCGCGTTATCGGCCGGCGCTGCGCCCCCCTATCGCTTTCTCTCTTCCGGCGGTGGTGCATGGTCTCCCCACACTTTTGCCCACGTCCGCGGACGATCCTTGCCGTGCGTATCAAGAACGCCAATGATGGATGATCCGTACATACGCAACACACCGTAGTATTTGCCCATCCCGTCCTGGGCCAATCTCCTGCCACGCATGTGTCTACTGCTTACTTTTTGCCCGCAAACCCTTCGTCACAGCTGCCTGTCGTGCCTGTTGATGTTGCAGGACGTGCCAATCATCGCCCCAATCGAAAAAACAATCACGTGTCCAACTCATGATTCGCGAGGGTTTTGGCTAGAATGCTGCCAGTGTTTCGCCCGCTCGTGTGTTTTTCTAATGTTGCTTGTCCATCCATGCCTGGGATCCCCCTCCCTTGCCTTCAGCTCTCTGGTCTGGCACAGAGAGAGGAGGAGAAACACTGGGAACATGGCCCCTTTGCTTGAGATCGCCGGCGTTTGACTGGCTATCCGGCCATCTCGGCCCAGGACGTGATCAGACCACCAACCTGGGTTTGCATGGCCTTCCCGCGCGGGGTAAACCTCGAGAGGAGAAGAAGCGAGGACCAGCAGGAGGTACCTGCCAGAGCTTACACGGCAGAGGCCGCTCCAACAAAGTGACAGCATAAGCACCTTCGGGGAGCACGATTTGCAGAGGGGAAAGGGTGTTTTACGTACACAAACATTCAGGGTAGCTTGATGTAACCAACCCGATTTTAGGATTCGTCGTAAAAGTATACATACGTATCCCCCTAGAACTAAAGAAGTGCGGCGGGCGCTATTAGAGACCTCCGGTGATGAAGCGAGCGAGTAAACGCCGTCATCGTCCTGACCGGCGCATCGACAAGCTTTCCCGCATCCCTTGTGTCAGAGGGGTGGGCGCTGGCCTCATTGGTGAAGTCATCCGTGGAGAAGGGAGACGAGTCTGGAATACCCTAGACGGGATACCTCTGGGAACTCTGTTCTGGCAGGTCAAGCTAGGTGAGCTTAGGAAGAGCTCAGTTGCTTATATACCCTCTTGCTGCCGCTCCTCTGTTCCTCATACAGGCAGAGCATATCAGAAACATATCTACACAACCTGAACACCTCAACAAGCAAAACAACCACAAATTTCAATACCTCCATCATGGACTCCGGAAAGACCAACAACGCCGCTGTCTCCCCTACCACCGGCCGCAGACGCGTACGTGCCTCCTCATCCCGAGTCCTCGAAATGACGTAGCTAACACTCGCACCCCGCACAGAGCTCTGGCACTCTCTTCCAAGGCCTTGTGGAACAGAAGCGTCACGATGGCACCGCAGCACGCAGACAGTCAATGACTGATTCTAAGCCGGCACCTGGATTCATTGGCCAGATGTGGCAGAAGTACGATATACACAACCTACTACATAGAACATGAGGCTGACTTGGACTAGCTGGACTCGTGGCCCGAGCCCCCCGAAATAAGTGTTATCAATGACCGTCATTTGAGTACAGGAATAATGGAGGCGTTATGGTCCGGTCCTTCGAGACTGTGAGTGTACTGGCACAACGGCGTTCGTACGAGATTGTGTTTAAGCATAGCAAGACGTACAATAATGGATTATTTACCATTGCATAAATTCACCATCTTTGCTTGTCGTTATGTGTTGCTAGGCTGCAAGCAGAGTTAGCGAATGAAGCATGAAAAGAAGTGTTTAAATGCCGCGAACAACGTTATCCCTCACCATGGTGCCCATACCGAAAGGAAAATGTGACATTGCGCTAGGACTTCAGCCAAGTTCGCGCCAATATATCCAACGTGTCTCGGACGGTGTTGTAGCGTTGAGAGAGAATAACATCAAGTTTGTGTCGAACATGTCGTCAGGGAATCATGAGAAGTACAAATTGTTGCACTTCTCCAGTAATTATCACACACCATATGAGGTAGTAAGCTGAAGCATGACGCCCTGCGGGAGGGTAAGTTCTGACCAAGTCGATATGGACGCCAACCAAATGCTCAAATGCTTTCCATTGTTAACGAGCGTGCCCCAAGACTTAGACAACTCATCAGCATGGCGGACTAAGGCATTGGCTGTTTGCAGGTAATTCGAATGGATGCCATCTAGTCACCAGTATAGCTCTTGATCAAAAGGTAAAAGAGTCTTCACGTTGCGAACGCCATGTTTGGGGACAAATGTCAGGCTTGAATTGCGGCTGTACAGGACTATCTTGAAGCATAGAGAATCATAAGGCATCTCTCCCTGCCCAGAAATCCCCCACCTGCAGTCCCCCTTATCGATTTTTTGCCCACTGTACCAAACCCCGACACTGTGATCAAGCATAGGGTTTTTTGAAACGGTCACAAACATGACCGTGTGTGAGAGACGCGACCAGCCCAAACCCATGAAGCCCCTCGGCTTCCATTCCAAACGTTAGCCCCACGTATTCGGCACCCAAAAAGTGAGTGATGGCGTGGTTCGTGGGGCAGATCCTCCTCGGCCTAGTCCGAGATGCTGGCTCCGGAGCAAAGTAGCCTTGCTAAGACTGTGCAAAGAAGGCCCTTACTATCGCGCTTGTCTCCTTCAGAAAGGATCCCGCCTGGATGGCACGTGGACAGGACCAACATTAGATTGGATCCTGCCCCCGTCTGTCAATCCACGACAGCGGTTGTGTCACTTGATCTTTTCAACAGCCAACCACGGCAGTTACAGCGGTTTCCGCGTCAATATGTGCTCCGCAACGTCAAAAGACGCGATGCGGTCTCCAGGAAGTTGAACGCAGAGTTACCCAGTTTTGTTAACACAGTAGTTTTCACACAGTAATGATCAGAGATCAGTAGTCAATGATGCCGATCTCAACGAAGATGGCAGATATCACGCCTCGACTCCGAAAATGAGGAGATATCCACATGTGCAGATCTTGTTGTGATCGTTGATCAAGGGGCCAATGCAGGGTCGAAGCTCTTCTTTGGCAAAGCCAGAGCAACCATCAATGGTATGATGAAATGAGTCTGCGGGCCAATGGTGGCCAATCGTTGGAGAACGAGCGTGGCCAAATGTCGAGAGCGGAGGATTGTCGGTAACCAATCGTCCGCACAAGAGACAGTTGGACGGCGGCAAATGCCCGCCCAAAAGTCGTGAGGCAAGGCTAGAAAGGCAATCCATCTTTCTAGCCACGAGATGTGACAGGAGCACTCAGAAGGCTCCCGCGTCGAACATCCAGTTGATCCGGCATGGCATGGCAAGGCATGGCATGGCAGACCAAGGCAGTTTTACGTCCTGCCCAGGACAATCCATTGGAGCCTTTTCAATTCATGCTCAGGAGAATCCATTTGAGCCTTTTCGAGTCATGCCCAGGACCAAAGACACAGCCGAGAAGCTGTTTTTGGTTTTGCTTTTCCGAATCCTGTCCTTGGATATCAATTAACATGCCTCAGTAGCACACAGCAAGCCGAGA
Organism: Colletotrichum chrysophilum; assembly: GCF_026319265.1. Taxonomy (NCBI): domain Eukaryota; kingdom Fungi; phylum Ascomycota; class Sordariomycetes; order Glomerellales; family Glomerellaceae; genus Colletotrichum; species Colletotrichum chrysophilum. Next base: position 42,292 of record NW_026517291.1, on the reverse strand, counting down.
ATGCACGTGCTACCCAGCGCCGGAGTCGGCCAAAAAGAAAGACCCGAGAATGCCGAAGATGGAGACAAATGAATCATTATTGTCGCGGTTCATCAGAATTAGGAAAAATTTCCGAGGCTCTAATTGCTGAATGAATGAGATGCAGTCGTTCGTTTTGGTTGCCCAGGCTTGGAGACATCACAAGTCTAGAGATCGTTACTGTTGTGATTGTTAGCATCGTCACTTGGCAGGTAGTCAGCTTGCCTACCACATGTGACTCCGTAGCGAGAATCGTAACCGTAATGCCCATCAAAGATGCTGAATGGGAATCTTGCCGCTCATTGTAGCTTCCTTGCAACGCCGTGGGCCTTTTTACGTCCTGCCCAGGACAAGCCCACCGGTAAGAGTCAACTTCGCCGAAGCGGCAAGTCCAGTGTGTTGGGCAATTCTAGGCTCTTTGAAACGAGACTACAGCCTCTGTGATGCTTCGCCCAAGCATTGTTGAATTATTTCTGGGAATCTTGTGACGAAGGGCTTATCTGATCACGTTGGACTTCGACGCCAAGCGGCGTTCCGGCTGTGGCTTGTCGCCACAGTCAACTACGGCGGTCTAACTGACCAAACATTGTTAGCTGACGGCTTTTCGTAACATGTTTGCAAGGGATGTGTTTGACATACCTTGTAGAGGTTGGGCTGGGAGGTCGCTGTCTAGCAGAACATCGTGATATTCCGCTTTACAGGAAGTACAGCATGATCTTGTCCCCAGAGACTGTCTCAGTCACCCAGGGAGCCGGTCCAGCATGGCTGGTAGGAGAGGGGTAGCCCTCGATGACACCTCGAGGCCTTGCGCGGCCACGGGTCTTTGAAATCTCGTCCTTAGTAGAAGCCAGAGGTAAACCAAAGGAGAGGGAATTGTGTCGAGAGACCATGTTGAGCGGAAGCATGACGTTAACGACCACGTCGGAGTCACTGCTGGATCACAAGGAGATGGAAGAAGAGGGGAAGGTGAGAAACATGGCGGAGGGGAATGAGCTATTTCAGGCCGAAGATTGGGCCGAAGTGGTGTAGGACATATCGCAGAACGGTGCCTGATTGCCTGAGGTGTTCTGGACAATGGGTCCGAAGGCGAACCTGAATGTGACGGTGGTCATGTCGTGTGGCCAAGGGTGGGAGAAGAAGAAAGGAAAGCCTGTGGGTGGTGAGGGACGTGAGTGGAGTTTAGGATATGAAGACGTGCGAGGTGGGCTTGCTTACGTACATGGTAAGGCGGCAGACTAAGGTTTAATTGATTGCCTTGGCTATCTAAGTCGCGTCCTTCCGATAACGCGCACGGTCGCAGCGGTGAGGAAACCGCGCGCAGATTCATAAATGCACTGTGTAAGTACGCGCATGGCGCCAGAAACTGCTGAACTCAATGATCACTTAAGAAGACCACTTTTCCTCTATTGAAGCAAATTCATGATAGCTCACGCCACGGTTCGGAAGGGCTACGTTTTGTCATATTCGGTACGCTATTGCATGCCATCTTATTGTTATGCTATTAATCATGCTCTCGCGTGAATGATGTAACTAGAGGGTATCACGACTTGCGATCAACCTCAACGGTGTCACCAACCCGAATGGTGGGATACGTGGCTGGCCTCAACGTATCCGGGCCGGGGTCATGACCCATGTGCGTGCCGAAGTAGACTTTTCCGTCAAATCTTCGAATCTTCGCCAGAGTCACGAATGGTTCTTCATGCCTCTCACCGCTCTCCTGGTCCACACAAACCATCTGGCATCGCCGGCAGGAACCCATGAGCTTGAACTCGTTCTTTCCTATTGACAGAGTCGTCCAGGTGTCCTCCGCCCATGCTAGATCCTTTGAATCCGAAGCTGGGCCAATGACAACATTGGCACGAAACGCCGCCGACGGTACTGGTTCCCCGCCGCCGGCCTCGATTTCATCATTCAGGGCGCGCAGACTCGCGGTGTTGATAAGGAGAATGGGGCTTTCGTTGGAGAGAAGAATTTTGCCTGATGGCTGCTCAGAGTCCGAATCTGGTGGAGACGGCAACTCTGGGAAGGCTCCTGGGCATACTCTGGCCGCTGTTGTTCTGATTTGTTGATGCTTCTGGGGTTTTGCTTTGGCGTGACGCATAGCGGGACCTTGTCCACCCGCTGGGAATCGTGCTAATACACAAGGAACACCAAGAGCGTCGGTGAAGAAACCGTTGATGGCGTCAGAATTGTAGATCTGGGGCGTGATGTTGTCGCCACAAACACGGGAAGATCTTCCACGAGACGAAACTTTTGAGTCGAACTGGGTCGGATCTGCGGAAAGGGGTATCCGAATCTCATCGGGTGCGTGAAAGGCCCTTTTGCCGCTGAAGGAGACGCATAAGTTTCCGCTCTTGAAGTCAAGGGAGGGCTTTATCAAGGCCATCTTCGGATATCGTTTCTGACTGAGAACTTGTCCAGATCCTTGATGAACGAGGCACCATTCTCTGTCCCAAGCTAAGCCCTCGGGCTTCACCTCCCATGCATCGCCCCGAGGTACGGAATAGCCTCCGCAGCTCTTGATAGGGTAAATATTAATGTCCTGTACCTGGATCTTCTTGCCGGGTATGGAGATACCTGGTTCCACGTCGACGAGCATGGCATCTTCTCGATAGAACTCGTGGATGAAGCCAACGAGGAAGTCCACATCGGATATGGTGCTCATAGCGCCAAGGCTTGCGCGAATGATACCTGTCGGCTTTCCAGAAACGATGTCTTCGTCTGTTCCACATCGAAAACCAGCAGAAAAGTTCCTCCGCATCTCCCAGGGTTTCAAGCCAAGTACTGATGCTACACCTCCAGGACTGCAGACACCCCCAGTCCGAACATGCAAGCTTTTCAGCGTTGCCAACTTTTCAAACTCATGGAGGCTAACCCAAGCACCAGCCGAATTGCGGAGGTTGAATGCGACGAGTGGGCCCGATCCGTCAGATGTCGCGTCGTCCGTGGGACGTTGCGAGTAGACGGTACAGATCGGCGCTCCGTTGCCGTGGGTGAGAGCTGTTAGGCCCTGGTGAAGACGCCGCCTGAGAAACGCCGTGTGCGATGCCACACAAGCCATAGTTCCGAATAGGTCAGCATGTGCATCAAGCGCAGCATCAAGCGCAATAATACTGTGAAATGGTAATGTGCCGTCTTCAAGTCGCTCGTGCAAAAATGTGGTCTTTGGCGAATGCCACCGTTCTCTGCCGCAGATGACCATGTCGACGGTGCCGCCGCCAAAATAACGCCTACTGTCGAACACCGATTCTGCTTGTTTTCTGATGATGAGGGCTCCAAGGTCTGGGAAGCCAAATATCTTGTAAAGACTGAGAACAGTGAAATCTGGTGCGGTTGTTGCGTCACTGAGATCCAGAGGGGAAGTAGAAGCTAATGAGGCGGCATCCAGAAGAGAATAAAGACGGTTGCGGGGTGGTTCAGCCGTCTGTCTAAGAAGTGCTGGCCAGCTTAGGGGGTATCGACAACCGTCCATGTGAGACTGGGCTGTATATGCGAAGAGTACGTCTGATTCAGTTTGGTTGAGTTTAGGAGATGGGACTTGCCCCGATATCCATTCTTGGACTTGAGAGTCATTGACGCACTCGCTATCGCGTGCTTCCTCGCGGACTCCGACTATGCTGGTATGGCACGCCTCATGATAAGCGAAGAAGAAACCGTCCGGTGAAGCGCGAAATGCATCAGCAACAAGTTTAATACCAGCTGTGGCGTTTGCCACGAAGACCAGGTCGAACTCTGATGGGTCGGCGTTGAAGAATCTCAGGAGTCGTAAACGGACATCTTCAATTCTGGATGCCGTGTGCTGAGAAGGCGACGAAGCTGAATGTGGATTTCCGAATAGATTCGACATCATGTCGGCAGAGAACCTATCCATGAGGGACTTTGAGTAGAGAGTTGTGCCTGCATGGTCAAGATATATAGAGTCTGTGAGGGTGGTCAACAACACTGGAGTTGTGTGGACTCAATACCATTGGCGGAGACTACCTTTCAACATGGGGTACTCTCTATCCCGAAACCCCTCCACACGAGGGTTGTATCCTTTCGCCTCGACATCAGCCATGACTGAGTAGAGGAGAACAACGGTAGAACGATGCTCTCCAAACGATGCAGTCGCGGATTTCCTTGAACGCGGAGGGATGAACAGCACAGAAAGTGGCTGAGAGTAACGAAAACGCCGGTTGCCCCGTGTATAAGAAATGCGCCGGATTAGGTGAGACAAAGCGGTAGACCAAGACCGTGCACTCGAGATGAACTACACAAATGAAAGAATATTGCCACGAGTGTCATTGCAGAAAAGAATTGGGAAACACGGCGAAGATGGAGAGGTGGTTTTGATAGTATCGTTGGAAGGCGGCCCTGCCCGCCATTCATGCTGGTAGTACCGGGCACCTCCGCTACTGTCTCGTCGCTTGCCACAGCATACTTCGCGGGGAAGCACAGTGGGGCACAGCACGATAAGGCGAGACGCGGAGCTGACCCAGCACTGTGACCCCTTTCAATGTTGCCTCAGGGTGCTTTAGGTAAGCGGATGAACCCGAGCACAGACCCGCCAGTGGAAAGAGGGTCCAAGTCCCGTCACCCGCGTACGCACGGTCCACGTTCCGCGGTCAGCCGCACTAGCCACAGCAACCCATCTGTACCTGCTCAGGAGCGCGTTTTCTCGCGAATTCAATTTACGCGACTCCAGGAGCAGGCGCGTTTCCCGGCCATCGTCGTGGCCCGCGCCTACCACCCTATTTCTTCAGTTCCACTCGCAACCGCAAATCCACTCCTTCCAATCTCTCAACTTCTCCTTCTGTATGCTCGCCAAAGCTTCGACCGAACTTTCCCCAATTGTCTTTAATTTGCGAATTGTCAGTTGCGATTGCCTCTTTACTTTACTTTAATACATTACCGCAATGTCTCGCGCCTCACTCCTCGGCAAGCGGACTAGGACCGTTCAGGACCAAGGTAAGCTCGACCGAAACTTGTCAACGGTCCAAACTTTGTTGCTAACTGCCTTGCCAGATGAAGTCCAGCTTCCTGCGAAGCGAACTAGAAGACAGACTCGAGCCGCACAAGAGAATGACGAGAACGCAGACCCCGACACGAATGCCACGTCCGAAAGCGATTCACAGGTCGACGATGTTTATGCTGAACCCTCTCCGAAGAAGCTCAAGCGTTCCCGCTCCCAGACTCTGGCTAAGGCGATCCCTGTCACGCCTCAGACTCCCCGGCACCGAGATGTCTTCGCCAATTCCCCTTCAACCCCTCGAATGGCTGTCAAGTCCGCCGGCAAGCTATTCCAGAGAATGACGCCGCAATCTCCTCTCACCCCCGGCTCTCTTCAAACCGTCTACCACTCTGCACGACAACTCTTCGCCCGCGGTGCTGATCCCGGTCAGCTTGTGGGACGAGAGCAAGAGCGCGAGCAGCTCTCTCAGTTTATTCAACAATGCTCATCTACGAACCCCAGCGGATGCCTCTACGTCAGCGGACCCCCTGGAACCGGAAAGAGTGCAATGGTGAAGGAAGTCACAGAGCACTTGACCGAGTCAACAGCTGTGCGTCAAGCAACGATCAACTGCATGAGCATCCGGTCATCCAAGGATCTCTACAACACCCTGCTTGACCTCTTGGGGCATGACAGCGACCTCTCAGAAGCATCGGCAATGGAGGCGTTGCAAAAGATCTTTGTGACGAAGAAGAAGGATTCGCCTGTCTACCTCGTTGTCTTGGACGAGATTGACCACATCTTGACCATGGGTCTGGAGAGCCTGTACCGCTTGTTCGAATGGTCCTTGCAGCAGCCATCCCGACTCGTTCTCATCGGCATCGCAAACGCCCTCGACCTCACGGACCGATTTCTGCCACGCCTCAAGTCGAAGAACCTCAAGCCGTCTCTGCTCCCTTTTCACCCCTACTCAGCGGCCCAGATCAAGAGCATCATCACCACGCGCTTAATGTCGCTGCTCCCAAAAGACAGCAAGCAAACAACGACTCCTTTCATTCACCCTGCAGCTATTGAGCTTTGCTCAAGAAAGGTGTCAGCTCAGACGGGAGATCTGCGGAAAGCCTTCGAGATTTGCAGGCGCGCACTTGACTTGATCGAGTCAGAGACAAAACAACGACACGAAAACGAAGCAAGAGAGAAGGTTTTGCAGATGACACCTTCTCGGAAGCCTCTTGGCGAAAACACCAACATGGCTGCAACTGGCGGCTCCAGAAGCGTACCTCACGTTGCTGCGGCGTCTTTGAAGGCCCTAACAGCAGAGACGGCACCTCGAGCTGCTATTGGACATCTGAACAAGGTGACGGCAGCAGCTTTCAGCAACGGCACCAACCAGAGACTGAAGGCGCTAAACCTTCAGCAGAAGGCCGCGCTCTGCTCATTGGTCGCCCTGGAGAAGCGTAACAGATCGGCGAAGATGGCAAACGGCTTGGCAACTCCGACTAAGTCGCAGTCACTCGCCCCCACAGTCAAAAGCTTGTGTGAGACTTACACAATTCTTTGCACCCGAGACTCTGTCCTTCACCCGCTGTCAAGCTCAGAGTTTCGCGAAGTCATCGGAAGTTTGGAGGCGTTGGGCCTGATCAACCAGGTTGATGGAAAGACAGGGGGCCTTGTAGCAATCCAGACGCCAAGCAAAAGAGGGCGTAAAGCGGCGATGCCAACCGGCGAAGACAAGCGGGTGGCTAGCTGCGTTGGAGAGAAGGAGATGGAGAGCATCGCCGAGGGCGTTGGTGCAGCCATCTTGACCCGAATTCTCAGTGGCGAGGCGTTGGATTAATTCTTGTATTATGGCATACCACATGGAGTTCTTTGGGAGACTTTTTTCTGCATCGCAATAGGGTCTGGAAAAGCATGGCACGTGGCGTTTAGGGGATATAACGCTGATCGATGGACATGATCAGCGTAGCATTAGACGTCAGCAATTGTCTGAATATTAACGGGATAGATGGTTGAAGGGCGTGATGTAAGATGAAGAGAAGTGTGGAGGACGGACATCAGCATGGTAGATGCTCGCGTGTCAGCACGCAGATGGTGTGAGAAAGGCATTAGAACGAGACATTAATAGCATGATACCAGACGGTTAAAACGAAACAAGGCTTGTGGAGAGCAGAGCAGACAAATGGTGCCCGAGTCGCAAAATGCAGCAGACGCTCAGATGTGAAGTGCAGTGAGACGATGAGGCGAAACGGAGGAGCTGCGGGCGGACGCACCGGCGTCAGCTCGGGATTTGGTCAGCCCATGAGCCCATGTGGAATGGAATGCCTGATGTTCTTGGGCCGGAGAATTGAACTGTCTGGTGTTTCTCCCGCAGGCCTGCGGCAGGCACACAAAGTCAAGTTGGAGACAGGCTCCAGGTTCACAGTTGCAACCAGATCGGGTGCGATCCGCTGCCGCCACGACAGTGTAACAAGACAAGACTTTCACAATGTGCATCTCCCTTCCCTCATCACTACCTTATCTTGCCTGCGGTCTTGGCTTGGCACACCTTACCGCCGTTAAGGTCAACGGGGGTACCCACGCAGGGCGTTGCTCAAACGACCTTGCCCTTTCCCTTGCCTCCATGTTCTGACTGTTGCATACTTAGCATCTTTTCCCAACTTGCATTTCCCGTTGAAGAAGAGACGCACACGGTCCAGTATGACAACGCGGATGGAGAGGCATTTTAATTCTGTCTGAAGCGGCCGGATGGACTGTGTAACTTGCCAGGCAAAAAAGGTACTGCACACTGGACGGAGCATCGAGCGAGGTACCCACTCCTATTTTTAAGTCTCGATGTTACTGGCCAGAATTGAGTCCGAAATGCCTGCTTCATGTTCAGAGTTGCCTCAAAGAGGAAGCAACTAGCAACGCACTCTGCCCAAGTTGATCGTACTATTGAATGGTTGATTGGTTACTTGTTGTCTCGATTGTGTGTGGTTATCCCGTTGGATAGACGGACGTCGGCATGGAATGCAACACCGGGCAGGCTCCAGAAGCACATGTTTTGTAAGCACACGGCGCTGGCAAGCTGGACTGGACTGGATCGGATTGGATGCAACAGGCCGGGCACAGGGCACTTCGCACAAGGGCAGCTCAGACGGCAAGGCTCCGGACAGGCCCCAACAGCGGGAGTGGCATGTCTTGGGTTCAAATGGAAGTGTTTCCCTGTCCCGGGAGGGTATGTCGAGGTACCCGACGACGACCCGAATCCAGTGCCGTCCCGTCGCCCTGAGGCCGTGAGGTGCCTTAGTCAGGCGTTAGCAGCCCCAATGACGAGGCGAGCAAGACAACCTGAAGACAAGGACTGGTCCCTACAATTGGGGCTGAGCTGAACCATCCGGGGGTACGTATTCCCACGGTGCGCCGGTCGTGGTGTTTCTGCTTTCTTCCGTTCTTTCACAAACCACACACACCAACGCTTCATTCAGACACACATCGCCAGTCGGCTGGCCCCCGCCCTCCTGGTGCCGTCCTTCCGCATCAAAAATGGGGCTCTTTCGGTGTTAGTGCAACCGACTGCGAAGTTGTTGGTCGATACCAGCCGGGCCTCCACTGTCACATTGCACATTGTCGCTGACACAGGCGCCTCACACTTCCTGCGCGGTTCCTCGGCCTCGTCACCTCGTCTCGTCACCCGTAGCAGGCCGTCAATCTCATTCTCGTTCGGCGTCCAGTCTCCCCAGAGCAGAGGTCTGGGTCCAATAGTCCGTCCGTCTATCCGTCCAGCCATCCACTTGCCTACCTAGCGTCTGTACGGATATGCTCCCCGCCCCCTCCTCATCCACGGTAGCAGGAGCAGCCCCTTGGGCATTGGTCGGTTGGCTGGGTGGATGGACTGATACAACTGATACCTGCCTGACGGCCCTTTTTCATTCTAATATCTACCTTACCCATCCGTACCATACAAGTAGTTGTCAGGCGCGCACCTTGGGTATGAGACTGCGAGTTGCTAACAAAGAGGCCCGCGCAACAACCAAACGTCGAGCAATATACATCCGGCGCACCATCCGTAGAGCAATACGTACAACACACTACGTGGCCCTGGCCCTGGCCCTGACACCCCCCTCTTCGTCCTAAATTGCCCATTGTCCATCCGCCCCCCGTTCCCGTGCCTCAGGCTTGTTCTTCTCCTGATCCCCGGCACCCACGGGCAATCTGAGACTGTGAACCCTCGAGATTTCCAGAAAAAGCGAAGCTTTCTTGGCAAGGCTCCCTCTTCGCTCTTGGCATATGCAACCAAGAAATCCGCTGCCAGCATCTCTCAAAGATCCCAGCCTGGCATTCCATCATCAAATCAATTCCCCTCCCAAGCTCTAGCAGTCGCCCACCAGTCGGACAGCACGCGGACAGTCCCATCGCGCAAACGAGCGAGCACAGGTCCCTGACGATTCGTCCCGACATACCGAGACCTCGTGGACCCGGTCGAGCCGCTTGTTCGCTGTCGAGCACCGCAACGCACCGCACCGCACCGCACCAGACAGCTGCTGCTGATTGCTGCTGTTGTGCGCCCCAGACCACTGCTGAGCTCCTCCGTAAGCCTGGCTCGCGCTCACTCATCACTGTCCGCTCGTCTCGCCGCGCTCCTCCCCTTTCGCCTCCCCGCGCCCACGGCCACAGCCTACACGGCTACGCAATCCTACTGCTGCGAGCCACGAAGGCGCTGCTCTGCGAATCCCCTCGTTGCATGTTGACGTCGAGGGTGCAACCGTCGTCGCCTCTGCTGCGCCCCCTCCCCCGTCTCCATCTCCATCTCCGTCCTTCGCCCGCCTCCCGACTCCGCCTTCTCCTCCACAACCACCGCTGCCGACATCACCACAACCACCGCAATCCCCATCACCACCTCCGACCCCGACCGATCCACGACACCGCCAAAGGCCCGGCCTGCAAGTCGCTGCATACATGGGCGCATACTCGCATTCCAACGGCTCCGTCGAAGAAACAACCTCGTCCACACGCTCGTTTTTTTCTCGCTTCGCCCTGCCGATCCGCTCGCGTACGCGTAACCTCGCCGACTTCCACGTCCGCCCCGACGACCCCCACCGCCAGTACTCGGCTGGCGACCATGTACGCGGCGCCGTAGTCTTGACCGTAGTCAAGCCGGTGCGCATCACACATCTCACCGTCACCCTACATGGCTACGTCCGCGTCCACAAGGGGCCTGCCGTCAGCGAGCCTCCTGTCGCGAATCCCGCCCTGTCTGGTCGGTCGTCGGCACAATACCACGGAAATGGTCACGCTTCGCTCTTCCAGGACGAGCAGGTGCTCAGTGGCGAGGGGAGGTTGGAGGCTTCGAAATACGAGTTCAATTTTGATTTAGTGTTCCCCGAAAAGGGTTTGCCTAGCAGCATTGATGTATGGACTCCGCTCTCGCTTGATTTCTTGAATCGCAGTGCTGACGCGCCTGGCTACAGTTTGAACGAGGCACGATTTCCTACATGATTACAGCGACTCTGACGCGTCCGACTTCAATATCACCGACGACATCATGCGACCGAAAGATTCAATTGGTGGAAAAGGTGGACATTGGGCCTCTCGCGCCTCCGCGTCCCCGGACCATTTACCTCGAACCAATTTCCAAAAAGTCAAAAAGAAAGAGGACAGGCGGTGGAGAGAAAGCTTCGCTCGCTGTGGAGAGCGTCGATCATGGTTCGGACATGGAACAGCGCGAAGCAGTAACACCCGATCCCGCAGCGTCAAACGACGAATCTACACACGATCCACTCGAGCAACCGCGGAGTCCAACTCACACAGATATCCAGAGCGAAGTCAGCGGGGACAGCACCATTAGTTCCAGTACAGGCATCAGCTTAACGCGAGCCGAACCTCGTTTAGGCGGCTCTCTGACAAACTCCAAGATGCAAGCCGTTGACGAAAAGACAATAACGGCTACTATTGAGATGCTCAAGGGCGGCGCATTACCAGGAGACACTGTTTCCGTCAAGGTTTCTGTCCAGCATATCAAGCGGATAAAGAGCATGCACGGTGTTATTGTCACTATGTACCGCCAAGGCAGGATCGATACAGCGCCGCCGGCATCAATGTTCGCGGACATCATGACAAAAGAAGAGACCAAAAAGCTTGCGAAGGAAGACTACTATCCACGGTCACGCACTGGTCTCGGCGGTCTGTCTCTGAGCTCTACGTCTTCACTAAGTGTTTTCAGGAAGGATCTCTCGCAATCGGTTGCTCCTCTGATTATTGACCCGGTAACACTGGAGACAACCGTAACAGCATCCGTCAAGGTACCTGAAGACGTTTTCCCGACGATCAAAGGTGTACCAGGAGAGATGGTCAGCTTCAAGTACCAAGTCGAGGTTCTAGTCGATCTGGGTGGCAGGCTGGCGAGTCAGCTTCAGGGCGGCGGTCAACCGAGAGTGGGACAGTTTGCTCCCGGGTCCGCTGCTGCAGAAGGCAACAACGCAGTTGTCAATTCTTGGGGTGGAAACGTCATAGACACGGATCGGTTACGGCGCGAAAAGGGCGTGATATCCGTCGTTTTTGAGGTCATTCTGGGAACAACGGACAGCTCGAGGTTGCGAGGCCGGAGTAACACGGTGCGGACGTACCAGATGCATGATGGGGCGGCCAGCGGAGAGGACATTTCGAGCCCTTGGCCGGTTGACGATATCCATGCCGACGACGGCGAGAGCTATTGGCCACTGGCCACCCCTCAGAATCCCGGTACCCTAAGCAGGCAACCTACCATCACGATCCAACCTACGAGTCCGCCTGAGGAGATGCAAGCGCCCGCCTATATCCCTCCACCGCAGGTACCAGACGAAGCGCGCTTGACAGACAAGGAACGTGCACGACGTCAAGAAGAGAGACTGTTGCCTAGTCAACCGCCTCAGACTTTGGAAGCAGGGCCGTCCGGAGCATCTGCACCAGAACCGAATATTTACGACGCCGAAGACGAGGCACAGCCAGGTCCGTCGGCACCTCACGAGGGGCACCATGCAGAAGAACAGCCGTCAGCGCCAACATTGGACGATTTGTCTACGGCTCGTGAAGCTCGCACAGAGGACAAGCAGGAACTCGAACGACAAAGGCTACTGAACGAGGCCAGCGCGCCGCCAGAATTCCCAGACGATTATGACGCTGGGCCCAGCGCATCAGCACCACCTGGTGATGTAGCTGAGCCTTCGGCGCCCGCACTCAACGACGAGGAAGAAGATTATGGCGAGCAGTATAGCTACAGGACAGAAGCAGCTGCTGGACAGTCCAGCCACGCAGCGGGCTCGGAACCCTTGCCGAGGTACGAGCGATGATGACCTTTCCAGGTTTGGGGGAAGAGTAAGAACGATGGCATGAAAATCACTGGTTGAATAGTGTATAATATGTGTGAGTGCGTGTTGAGTGTGTTGAGCATTGTGCGCCATCTACAAAGTACTATAGAGACATGAACGTGTGATACGATTTGAGAGCGAAAATACAGCAAGCAATATGACCTTTTTTCCTCATCAAAAGCTCGACAGCTCTAGCTTTTTGTGATATTATTTCAATATAGGGTACGTAGCTTGTGACACGCGAGAGGTCAGCCAAGGCCAAGCCAGGCGTTCGCCCGCGGGATACGACGAGATTGCCGGCGTCGCGCCCCCGTGATGCCAATTTTTTCTCCCGTAGTACCCGCCCTTCCGCCCGGCAGCCATCCTTCTTGGCATCGACCCCGATTGTTTGGGCCAACCCGTTGGACGGGCTTGATCGACTACCTAGAGAGTGGGAAGAGAAAGGGAAGGGCGGGAGGACACACTGGGTTCGCCGGGAACGGGATCCACTCCTCCTCGGAAATGCTTGTCAAAAGGCTTGACGAGACGATCAAACGTTGTCTTCCTCATCGACGCGGTGGACTTGTATTTACCCTGGACATCGTTTTGTGTTGGAGCCCTGTTTGTTGTCGGATGCCGACAGTCCCGCGCGACTTGTATCTCAATTTTTGTAAGGTCACGAATTGTACCTCCGGGCCTCTTAAGGGTACCTAAAAAGCCTATTGACTACCGATTGAATCTAACACAGCTTGTATCAATAATTCGGCTCCGAGGGGGATGCCATAGACCACGTCTGTAAAACTAAGCCACTGCGCAGCAGCTGGGCCAACACTAAGCTACCTTAGCTACATGGCCATTTGATTTGGATTACTCGTGCAGCGGCATAAGTAGAAGGAGCGGTCTACGAATACGCACGGATTGCGTCTCATGTGGCGCTGTCGTCTACTTGGTGTTGGTGTTGGCTTGCCTTGCTTCAGCATCATCCAGCATCACCCACCCCCCTTCTCCCCCTTGCTCACAGGACGACGACCAGATGGAAACAACAATGTCTGGGGGAGAGGGGGCAGGATCGAGGAGAAGAGAGTTTGGGCCCAACGTCGAGACAGCCGTCGCCGCAAAGCTTGGCGGCGCCTTGGCCCCCCGTTTCCTTCTCCCAGCTTCGCCTGTAGACCACAGCCAAGCCGGGCCCCAGTCCCACCTCGCCAGCCCTGTGTGTGTAGCGCATTGTTTGTTACAGAGGATGGACCCTTATGTGAGGGATAGGTAGAGAGTTCGAGGCAGGTGATTCTGTCAGATCGTACCCGAGAAAACGCGATACGGTTCAATTGGCCCGCGGAAGATGCGGCAATGTCTGTGGCTGGGAGGGAGGGAGGGGATTGGATTGGACGGACGGCTTGCTGGAGGCGCAGCACAGGTCTGCTGGTGTCGTTAGTCACGGTTTGTTGGTGTGTTGCTGCGCCGGTGGGCGAGCAGCAGTGATGGAAGTCCACCTCAGTGGGGACCTCGGTGCATGAGATCGGGTTCAACCAAGCATCAAGTCAGCGGACTTCAGTGTGGTGGCCTTGCAATCGCCGGGTTTTTGGTGGATCCAACGCCGGCAGCGCGTCCCTTTCACTTGGGTTCTTTTGATGGAGCCAGGACCGAGAGATTTCGAACCGTGTTGTTGCGGGAAGAGTGGTTCGTCTCCACGCCTCCCCTGGACCTTTTGTCAAACAGTGACACTCGTCGATGTTTTGGTTTCGCTGGCGTCAGCCATCAACAGTCGTCCCCCGTAGCGGAGTATGTCTACCGGACGATAAAAACAGCCCGTTGAGACGTCAAAGTGGTATCAGGCGGTACCATACAACGTTCAACTACGTAAATGTCTCGCAAAAAGGGGGCTTTCTGGCCCTGATGGCGCGAGAAGCAAGCGGGCGTGTGACTGTTTGACTTGAACCGGCAAAGTCTCTCTCCCCATCAACGATGACGACCGTCGCGACCAACAGAGACGAAGCAGGATGACTGGCATCCTAGCCAAAACTTACCTGCGGCAAGTGGCTCGCCAGTCTGGCTGGCGGAAAGGACAGTTGATGGTTCCGAACTCATGCGCAGGTTCCGCGGCGCGCAGCACGGCATATCCCGACGAGAATCTACACACTTGCGCAGGGCCCGCCGAGGAGTGCATGGCATGGAATCCGGGGGGAGGACAACTGTGTTGCTCGGGCATATGCCAATGCTTTCCCCAGATTGAAGCATTCCGAGTGGCCGTTTGATGGGACCCAAGGAGACAGAGGACGGGCCACCGTTGACAGTTGTTTCCTCGCTTCGCGGCGGCAAGACTGCGGTGCGCAGCAAAACCGAAGGCGATCGAATCATGGGACGGGTCGTCTCGACAGGTCGAGAAGGTGGACGCATCACCACCGCCACTAACACCCACCCATTCTGCAGAGTGGCAGACTATCCAGTGTGGCTGCGCCGTCTCCAGTGCCCTCCTACCTTACGTAGGTACGGCCATCCCGTCAGCTGGCTAGTGTGTTCACCTCAACATTTCGAGGTGCGTGCAGTACCAGCGCGGGTGCAATCTGTCGCCTCATTACACGTAAATCGGGAGTCCCATGCCGATGTATCCCCGCCCCGTCATCGGGCTCCTCCCTCAGGGCCCGTTCAATTACGCCAGCAGCCCGATTTAGCATTGCAATTGGCCCAGCGCCAAATCATCTGTGGTGCCCAGTGGGAATCTGGTAGGAAAAAAGCTTCTTAGCTCCGGCCCCGCAGCGCCCTTCGCTCTCCCCGAAGAAAAGCCACCCACCGCAACCGCACCGGGGGGTCGACTCCCAGTCTCACACTGCCACCGCGAAGAAGCTGCGTGCTGTGCTGGGCGTGGGTAAGGGTACAGCGGGCTGCGCGAGGTGCTCTGGAGTCTTGCCGGGGGTGTGCACAGCTTTCCACTGCCTTCTTGGGTAGGTATCTAGCCTGCAAGCCTTAGCACGCCTGCAGCCCAAGACCTGTCACTGGACCACTTGGGGGCCTTTTTATCGACAGTCGTTCGCCCACTCTTTTCCCTTGCTTTCTGACGGTCTCAGAATTCTTCTCTTAATCTCACACACCCATCCTTTTTCTCACTCGCAACAAAACAGCTTTCGAATCAATCGCATTCCAGTATTTCTTCGCGACATCGTTCTCTTTTTCTTCTTGCAAGAGTAAACGACTTAGACAAACATGGCCAGCAACGACTACTATAACCAGCACGGCGGCGGCGGCGGTTACCAGCAGAACTACGGTCCTGGCGGCGGATACCCCCAGCAACCCCAACCTGTAAGCTTACTCTCTTCTCTCCTCTCAATTCGCGAGCTCGGGAGCAATCGTATCGCCATGCTTGGCTCAACATGCGCGCGCATCCATTCTGAAGACTTGTCCGACTAACACCTTGATAGTCTTATGGCCCTCCCCAAGGAGGAGGCTATCCTCAGCAGGGCGGCTACTACCCCCAGGGCGGCCAGCCTCCCATGCAGTACCAGCAGCAGCCTCCCCAGCAGGCGCCCAGGAAGCAGGGCGGCGGCAACTGCCTGACGGCCTGTCTCGCGGCGCTGTGCTGTTGCTGCGTCATCGACGAGACGTGCGAATGCTGCGCGGAATGGTAAGTACACTCTTTCAATGCGCAATGTCCATCGAGAACGTCACGCTAACACTTCTTCCCAGTTGCGAATGCTGCTTCGAAATCTGCTAAACGCTCACGGCCTCTGGAAAAAACGGCAACCTATCTGACATTCGTCGTGTGTCAAGACCACGGTCTGTGGTGTTGGGAAAGTGGGGTCCGCGAACGACACCGAGAAACGCAACACACAAAAAACTGTAATGCTCGACGCTTTTCTTCGGTTGAGGGCGGCAGTGGGAGGGGTAGAGGCAGAGAGAGTCAAAGAGGCCGGCGGAAGGATTCTTTCTGGGACACGAACGAAAATGGAACGAACCGACGATTTCCCCACGGCTATCACGGCGCAAAGACCCCTGAAGAGGCGGACGACCTGTTAAAGAGATGGGATGGAAGGACGAATGATGGATGGGCGGTCGGGCGGAAAGGAACGGGACTTTTGGTTTTCATGATGGATTCAAAGCGGCCTTGACGCTTGTTCATTCTTATTCCCCCCCTTAGGCGTTTTTGGCGGCGCGTTCTATCGCTCATTTGGATGAGGTTTTGCTGGGGCGCATTTTTGCGCAATAATGAATTTCACATACACTTTACCAAATGTCCCTTGTTCGTTTCGAACAATCATAGTGCCTGGTGATGTTGAGGTCATCATGACTTGAGAAATCAATAAATGCGCTGGCTTGGCCGCAATGCACCTTTGCGTCATTAGTCCGTTCTCGGCTTGGCGGTTCAACAACAAGACTTCGTTAGCGACGATCCGTCTTCAACATATTTCACGAAACACACTTCAACAATAAAAATCATCATGTTGCCACGTGTAATTTTATTTTCCACCGGGACCCTGAACCCTCTGCAACCTAAGAATGCAAATAGCTATAGGGGCTCAAAGCAAGACTATTCGCTGGCCGTCATAAAGACTTTTCTATCTGTTCTCATCAACCCATACTTAGTTATCAAGCTGGACGTAGTTGGCAGGGAACAAGCCCTGCTTGCCGCCGTAGGAACCGAACCACCAATCCTCATCGGGGAACTCGAGATCCGTGATCGTAGCGTTCTCGGGGAATGAAAGTTCTGAAAGCACAGTTAGCATGACCTCACTCGGTAGCAGTGGGCGTGGAATCTTACCATTATCTTCCGCAGCCTCGTAATCGAACTGAGCCGTAGCAGTCCGACCGCTGCCGGCCGCCGGCGCCGGTTCCGGTTCGGGCTCCGCTTGAGCCGGGGCGGGGGGAGGCGCCGCACGCGCTGCTGGTGCCGGTTCGGCCTCGTCCTCGACGAGCTCCACATAGTTGCTAGGGAACAGACCGCTCTCGCCACGAGAGTTGGTGCCCATCCACCAGTCCTCGTCAACCATCTCAATGTTGGTGACGTACTCGCCCTCGACAAGCTCAAGCTCATTGTCCTCAGCCTTCTCGTAATCGTACTGAATCAACGCACGGTGACCGCCACCTTGTGCCTGACCGGCAGCAACCTGCTCCTGGCCAAACTGCTGCTCGGCAACTGCTGCCGCCGCACCGCGGCCAGCGTTGTTGTCCTCGTGGAGCTCCTCCTCTCTTGGCAGCTCCTCCTCAATCTCCTGCGTAGGGATGGGCCTGGGAGGCTCTCGCTCGACAGGGGGCTCGAACTCGACCTCGTTTCCGCGAGCGACTGGTTGAGCAACGCGAATGGGCGAGTCCGGCTCGGCCTCCTCCTCCTCTTCCTCCTCGGGAGCGGGACGGGGAGGCATGCCAGGGAGCGCGAATCCACCAGCGGGCGGTCGGCTGCCTGCAGGAGGAGGAGGGGGTGCCTCCTCCTCTTCTTCCTCGGCATCATTGTGAGCGGCATAAGCTGCGGCGCCTCCAGCTGCACCGGCAACGGCTGCAGCTCCCACAGCAATAGGAGCAGTACCCTTGAAACGATCGCGAAGGGCACCAACACCACCGCTGGGGGAGGCAGGTGCCTCACGCTCCTGCTCGCCAGTGTTCTCTTGGCTAATCTTACCACGGCTGTATTCGGCGGTCTGAACAGGAGCCCAGGACTTTCCGGAGTAGCCACTCTTCCACTCTCCGCTCTTCTGCACTCCAATGGGGGATGTGATAGGAGGCGACACAGGGTTCGAGATGGAGCCCGTCTTGCCCTTCTTCTCAGCCCACAGCTGGGCAGGCGTCTTGCCGCCTTGGTCAGCAAAGGTTCGGCTGGCAGCTCCAACGGGCGCAGCAGCCGGGACGGCAGGTGCGCCGAAGCCCATGCCTCCGGGCGTGGGAGCCTTCGTCCCAGTGAAAGTAGATCCACCAAACTTGTTGGCGACCTTTGGCTTGGGGAGAGACGTGAGGCGCTCCGACTGCCCGGGCTGGCTAAAAGCAGCACTGCGTTCGGCCAGGGACCTCGGACGCTCTTCATCGGCGGCGGGCTCCGGCTCGGAGGGCTTCTGCGCCTTAGCACGGATAGCCGCAATATCAACCTTGCCAACCGGCTCGTAGGCACCCTTCACAGGAGTCGGCCTGTCGTCGTTCTTTTCCTTGGCGGCAGCACGAATGGCAGCGATATCCACCTTTCCGATTGGCTGGTATCCCCCTCTTACAACGTCGCCTCGGTCTTCTTGAGAGTTGTTCCCATTGAAGCCGGAGGGTTCTTGGCGCTGCTTCGTGAGCTCTGCCATGTTCACCTTGGTGGGCTTGTATGCCGGCGCGACCTTCTCGAGCTGCGACCGGGTGACAGGGGGAGCGTCGGCGCCCCAGCCGTCTTCATCGACGTTCGCGGGCTTGCGGTTTCGTGCGGCCACGATCGGGTTGACAGATCCAACCGATGATGTGGTGGGAGTGAATACGGGCTTAGAAGCAACTGGCGGTGGGGCTGGGGAAGCCGTGGAGCCGCCGGCTGAGTACTTGGCGCCGGAGGCATCGGCAATCTTGCGCATAACGCTCTCCGGCTCGAGGTCGCTGTCTGAACGAGCGGTGATCTGGACGTGATAGCCGTGGAGGATCTTGGAAACGGCTGCTGTGTGGGTGGTGAAGTAGCCCTTGGTCCGCTCGGGGACACCGCCTCCACACCAAGCAATCAGGGCATTCTTGGGAAGCCCAGAATTAGGGTCCTTGACCTTTACGAAAGCGAATTGGATGCGACCCTCGTTGAAGTCTTCGATGAGTTCTGAGAGCTCGCCATCTATCGCGTGGGAAAACGACGTGTCAGCGTGTGTCCCGCCATGTGACGTCGGCAGCTCGGGATGGGGACCAGGAACCTACCTCCAGTGCCCTGGACCTTAAGCACGCTCTCCTTGGCACCAGTATCTTGGAAGGCATTAGCCAGAGGAGCTTGAACCGAGAACAAAGCCCATTGAGCGTATGTCGGCGAGCTCGAGCTCGGAGGCGGGCCGTTGATGACACCCTGGTAGCTGCTCTTGATCGAGGGTCCGTTTATGGACAGGTTGAGTGACGCCATTGCGAGTGTTTGCTTGGAGCTTGACCAGCAGTGGGCGCGGGTTGATGAGGCGTCGATTCCTTGGTGAGATTGGGGGGAAAAGAGGGCAAAGAAAGGAAAAGGCGGAAGATGGCAGGTTGCAAAGATCTCCGTCGGAGAGTCGCCTATGTCTTACGGGCAAGAAAGCTGACGTAGCAAACCAACCGCCTGTATTGCAGAGTCGTGGGCAGCCGAGGATTGGAGAGGCGCAGCACGGGTGGAACTAGAACTTGGAGGTGAAGCACGGTCCCACCGTCTTCCAATACGCGGGCAGCGAGTTACGCAGTCGTTTGGCTTGCCAGGTGTCGGAGCGGGGCAGGAACATACCTAAGAGCGGTTAGGTAGCTGGTAGGGCAGCTTAGGTACGAATACAGATAGAGGGGTACAGTGGGCTCAGGTACGAACACAGCAAGCGGGAGGGGCACAGAGAACAGCGCATTTCGACTCATCAGAGAATGGATGCGCCCAAACACACGCAGAAGGGGGCCGGATGCCTTACAGTGAGATCACTGTGTTCCCACTTACCTCAGCGCCCAATGAGCTGTCTGCCGTTCTCGCTCTCCCCCTCGAGCCTCCCATTCCCCTCTGGCGGGGCGAACCCGGGAGTGGTTTCGCTGAGTCAGACCTTCCATTTATGCAACTAGGCACCACAAGCACACGCCATAGACTCGTTTTCCTGATACAAGCAATTTTGCGCTCGCATAAGCTCTTTTCTGTCGCCATCGATCACGAATTGCCCCTCCAAATACCCCTCCACCGTATCGGAGACCCTGGGTTTATCAGCCGTTGGCTCGTCATTTCGTGATCCGGCACCCGACCGAACCTGTCCGCATTCTGGAATCTCTTCCTCACTTGTACAACCCCACGCGACCCATCCCGCGACTCCCTATTCCGATTGCGCCTCCCCCGATACCCCCCGCGCATCCCCTCAGAATCCTCACACCTACTACCGAAAAAAAAAGAGTTCGCGATCCACGAAGACGCACAATGTCGACGATCACGGAGATCACCAGTCTCGCCGACTGGGAGAAGCACATCGCCTCCACACCGCCGTCCACCCTCCACATCATCTCCTTCCACGCCCCGTGGGCCGCCCCCTGCGCGCAGATGGCCACCGTCCTCTCGACCCTCGCCTCAGAATACCCCGTCACCAGCCCCCCAGAGACCTCCTGGGTCTCCATAAACGCCGAGGAGCTCAGCGATATTAGCGAGACCTACAATGTCACTGCAGTGCCCTTCCTTGTCCTCCTGCGCAACGGCCAGGTCCTCGAGACCGTCAGCGGCAGCAGCGCCGTCAAGGTGCGCAATGCGATCGAGACACACGCCAAGAAGTCGGCCGGCGCCGGCGCGGTCACGGTGAACGGAAACCAGGGCGTCGAGAACGGGCCCAGCGCGATGCAGGTCGACGAGCCCGTGGACCCGGCCAAGGCCAAGGAGGAACTGTTCAAGAGGCTGGCGGACCTCGTCAAGGCCGCGCCAGTCATGCTCTTCATGAAGGGCACACCTAGCTCGCCCCAGTGCGGCTTCTCCAGACAGCTTGTGGCCATCTTGAGAGAGCACTCCGTCAAGTACGGTTTCTTCAACATCCTGGCAGACGACGAGGTGCGGCAGGGGCTGAAGGAGTATGCGGACTGGCCAACCTACCCTCAGCTCTGGATCGACGGAGAGTTGGTTGGTGGTCTGGATATTGTAAGTGTAAATCAAGACCATTCGTTTCTACACGAACTGACGCCTTGCCACAGGTTAAGGAAGAAATCGCAAACAGCGATGACTTCTTGGGTCCTTACAGTATCAAGGGCAATGAGACTGCCGCTACTTCATAGACAGAATGTTGATGAGCAGACTATTGAAAAACGGTGTACCCCATGTACTAGCGGCTTTATCTGCGACTTCTAGTTACAGATATCCCCCCTCATGAGCATGTTGGAGGTCACTCACCACCCACCGCCGATGTCGTCCATGCAATTCGCCAATCAATGACAATTCAGATCGCAATGTCCGCAGTGCGCGTTCACGGTGGCATCGGTGGGAAGAGTGGGCAAGGTGGAAAGGCGAGCAGTGACAATGGGGCCCAGAAGAACAACGCAGTCGAGTGGGCGATATTCATGATGACGCATCTGTCGTTATGTAGGCATGACTTAGTCATGAATTTAATGAAACATTCTAGAAGCCATATTGGTAGGCCTCTGCAGTAGCTGATGTGATATTGAAATTTATAAACGCGGCAGGACTCACCATGAGGACTCACCATGGGTTTTTCTAGCTGGGCATTGTCAGTTGGCTTTCCGGGCAGTGTGCCCTATGACTTCCATCGTAGAAAGGCAGACGTTCATCTCCAAGTTCGCCGCGCATGCAGTACCTTGGTTGTTATATATGGTCGGTCGTTCAGTCAACGAAGCAGGGCCTGGTACCTAGCAATAGCAGGTACGAGGGACCGAAAGTCCAAGGTCGGATAGGCAGTAGCAATCAAATGGATATTCGTCTCAAAAAACCGCAGGTATTGTCAGTAAGTCAGCAGTTGAACCCCTTAATGTTATTTCCGTGCGAGCTCAAGTCATCGAGTTGGGCGAACACCAGCAGGAATACGCCAATCTGGTCTGACAAGCATATCTAATGCCCTTCCCTCCTTTGTAATACTTATTTGGCCAGAGAAACGGGGCCATGGTAGTTGTTTCTGCTTATCAAGAGACATCAGTAGCGCACGCCGCCGCTGTCTTGTGACTGAACAGCAGGATCTCTTATTCAACCGGCAGGTGTTGAGCAACCCCTGAGACCTCTTTCTTCAACTTTCTCAACCTGTCAAGAATGTTTCTGAACCGGCAAAGAAAGAGATGTCCTCGACGATTGAGATCTTGCCAGCTTGTCTCACTGTTGGTCCACCAATGGCACCAGTGCCTGCCATGTTGGGACAGCCTCCTTTCTGTGGGAAACTGCTCATGTCTCCTGAAGGGACGAGAATACAGATCACTTCTCTCTGGAATCCATCCGACACAGGTGCTTAATCTCACCACCCTCATCACTTTTAGCTAACAACATCACAAGAGGTCAGCAATCCCTGTACCTCTTTTTCTTTTTCTGGATATTGAAAGCAACATATCATGGCCCCAGTCTTCTCCTTCAGGTACACCACTTACGGTGCAGGCTTCAGCACTGCCCACGATCCCAGCTTCCCCATCAGCGACAGAACAGACGGACTACTGGCGTTTCTCACCCCGTTTCAACGCCTGAAGACCGAGCTCAACCGCAAAAACGCAGCTCAAATAGACGGACGTCCTTTCCTCGTCCAGTGGTTTCTGCCCATTCCGAGATGGGGGAAGACGCTGAAGAAGACCATCGAAGATGACTTGAGGAATCTTGTACATCCTGCACCGCTCCTCAACCTCTCACTTTATTCGGTATCCAGACGTACGATAGACCATCCCCAAGGCGATATCGTAATCGTCGCACAGGCAGCTACTGAGGAAGCCCGCCCGAACCATTCACAACTTCGCAGCCGGGTGTACCCCAAGATCCTAAGGCTTCTCTCGAGGTCAGTGCTGGAAGCTCGTCATTTGCTGCTTTCTCCATCTGGATGGATTTCATACCAACCTCTTCCACAATTGCTCAAGAAGCAGACTCTAACCCCCCTTTTATTAGTCCTGAGGTCGGCAGACCTGAAATCGGATGTTACGTGGAATACGCCATCGACCCTCGTCGGTTGCTCAACCCGTTGGGGATTTTGCCCCCGAAGGAACCCGAAGAAGATCTGACGCGAACTCCTGACTTTTCCGGTTCGGGCTCATCATCATCGAGTACTTCGAGACCGTCGAGCCCCATCACCGCTCCTCTCGACTCTGATGGTCCGCAGCCTCCTGAGGATGAGGACGAAAAGGCAAAAGAGGAGGCGGATCCCGTTTCCGAGTTCTTCGACATTGATGCATATGATGCTTCGAACAGCCCAGGAGACCCGAGTGCCGAGAGCTAGACGGGAAACAGCTATGGTGTATGGAACCTAACAACCAATACGAGTGTACCTTTATGGCTTATCCACAGCGCTTGTTTTTCCAGCGGACGTGTTTCTTTTTGGTATAATGGGAGGCTCCAGTCTGAACGACCGACTCGAGGTGATGGACGCACGGAAAGGGGGGTCAACCCAGTAAGACAAACATTGACATAGAGAAGAATTGATTGAGGTGTACTGGCTAGAAGGCAAAAGGATACGAGACTTTAGGGTTATTGCCGAACCCCAAGCCTGTCCAACAGAGTTTCTCAAAACAAATACCAGTATGCGAATCTGGCCATCTGATTTATTTCCTTTTTTGATATGTTGTAGTTTGTGATATTCAAAAACCACTTGGCGCCAGCATCTTACAATTATGGACAAGGAAATCCCTTACGCTACCTTTTCGCTCTCGCCCCTCTTAACCATTATCATGTCATCATTCTTCTCTGTCCACCGTCTACAGCACGTACGTGACCGCAAGAGCTGCAGCACCGCCAACGAGCGCAGCAACATAGCTCTTCTGCGCCTGCCTGCTTCCGCCAGATGTAGTGAGGACCGAGGGAGGGGACGTGGCAAAGACGAGACCGGTCGTAGGTGCCGCGACTCCCTGGGCCTGGATATTGCTCGCTA
The DNA here is from genome assembly GCF_026319265.1 of Colletotrichum chrysophilum. Classification (NCBI taxonomy): domain Eukaryota; kingdom Fungi; phylum Ascomycota; class Sordariomycetes; order Glomerellales; family Glomerellaceae; genus Colletotrichum; species Colletotrichum chrysophilum. The sequence goes on along the minus strand of NW_026517291.1, from coordinate 18,368 downwards.
GCACCATGGAAGTCATCAGGGAAGACGGCAGCGAGATGATCGCGCCGAGGCGGGGAATGGTGGTAGGGTCGGCGGGGGTGTCCAGTTGCGGCACTGCGGTCGGCCTCGAGCCCGTGCCGGCAGACTGAGAGCTAGCAGGTGTGGACGCAACGGTCGAGGACGGCGCGGTTGCCACAGGGGGTCTGCTTTCCGCGTTGCCTCCCGCGTCGGAGCCCTTCTCGCTGCCGTTCTTGTTGCCCTTCTCCTTGTCGCCGCTGCCAGTGCTAGGTGTCGGCGTTGCGGGTGCGACACTGGAGCTGGGGGTCGTCACCGCAGAGGGCACCGGGGGAGAAGATTGAACTGGGTTGAGAGGCGGCTTGACGGCGGTAGCGGCGGGGAGTTCCGAGGGCGTGGTAGCGGGAGGAGCGGCAGCAGGAGGTGCTGGAGCGCTTGTATCGGCCGGGGGAGCAGAAGGGATAGGGACCGGGGCGACGGCAGCAGGCTCGGTGGCGGGAATGGCTGGCAGTCCGGTAGCGCTCGTGTTCGACGGGATGAGAACCGGGGGCAGGGAGGCGGAAGCCGCAGCCGTCTCGGCGGGAGTGCTGGTATTAGCCGGGGGGACAAGCACCGCAGGCAAGGTGGCAGCGGGCACAGTCGTGTTAGCTGGAACGGCAACCTTGGATTCGGCGGGAGTAGAAACGGCCGGAACAGTCGTGTTGCCAGGGACAAGAACGGCCGGTTGGGTGGCAGATGCCTCGGCGGGAGTGCTGGAGTTCTTTGGCGGAATGAGAACCTGAGGAAGGGAGGCGGTGGGTGTCGCAGATGGCTTGATGGAGACACGGCTCTGTTCAGTCGCGGGAGGTGTTGTTGCAGGTGCGGTCTGGTTGTTTTTGATGGGAGCAGGCGAAGGAGCAGCAGCGCCGCCTCCAGCGGGATCGATCGTCGAGAAGATGGGGGAAGGCGCTGCGTCGGTGCCGTTGCCGCCAGCTGCAGGTTGTCCTGCCGCGGCAGAAGTCGTCGGGGCCGCAGTTGCTTCAGCGCCGTCACTGTTTCTGTTGCCTCCTCTGCCCTTTCCCTTGCCTTTGCGGCGACCGCCAGTCGCAGGAGTTGTTGCCGCGGGAGCGGTCTCTGCCGGCGCAGTAGCGTCGCCAGCAGCATTGGATTTGGCAGGAGCGGCAGGAATCGTACCGTTGGCAGGAGCAGCTTTCGCAGGAGCAGCTTCGACAACGAGTCCAGCAGGGGTGGCCTCGGGTGGCAAGTCACCAGAGTAAATCGTCTCCGGGGCGTTGGGCGGCTTGGTAAGAATCTGAACCTCAGCTCCGACGTAGGTCTGGACGATGGGCTGATCCGTAAGTTGGTTGATCTTGAACGACTGGGACATGACGGTAGCCTTGGCAGAATCGGTGATGACCATCATGAAGCTGTCAAAGGCCGCGATGGAGGCATCGGGTGCCCAGTACAGCCGACCAACATTCTGGATTTGCTCTGTCACTCTTGTTAGTATACCACATCCCCAAGCCATCCTTCACGATGACCTTACCGCCGATCCTCTCCGCAACAACTGAACCATCCGTCACTCCGCTGGGTACCAGGTCGATGTTGATAGGTCCCTGCAAGCCTGCCGTCTCCCACTCAATCGCAAATTTCTCGCCAATGTTAAAATAATCTCCTGCCAGGGGCTTCGTGAACTGGGCGTCGGCGAAGGCAATGCTAGCCAGCAGAGCCAGAGACTTTGTGAAACGCATTTCGTCCAAATCTTTTGTTGATAGAAGAGTCGTGCTGGGGTCGGCTTAATCGTCAAAAGGTCCTCGAGAAGAAGAATTACGGGAGTAGAAAAAAACGGCCAACTAGGGCACGGGTATCGAGGTCGAATCGAAAAAGAACGTAACGAAGGGATTGCTTAAGAAAAGCTGGCCTGCAGACGGGTTGACTAGAGAATCGAAAACATTAACCAACGACCACAAAAAAAAGGATCGTCAGTTAGAAAGAAAGGCGCACACAAGTAATGAGTGAGAAGCGAACAAGAATGGAGAAACCAGAAGAAAGGGAGGCAAAGAGCCGTCCCAAGAGCCGCAAAACTCGGGCTGGTGGCTTTGATATGGATCTCCTCGCGTGTAAGTCAACGTTACCACCCCAGACAGTGGATACTTGTGGCAGGCCCAAGGGTGAACCCCCCCTGGACGTCATCTCAAGGCTTCAAGCTTAGGAGAGAAAAGGCTCGGCAGGGGTGCTGGGGGCGTCTCATCGGCCGACACACGCTACCGAGCCCTTCGGAGCGGCGTATGAGGTCGCACGATAGATTGGCTGACGGGGCCGGGGCCTGGACGCAATGGGTGGCATTGAGAAACATTTCTCCCCGAAGGGTGGGCCCAGCCACTCGGGGGCACCCAACGCGGTGACGGAGGATTGCGAAACAACCATCCATCGCAATGGGGTGGGCACTGGTGCGGGAGGGGGATCTCGCAAGAGGCGAAGCCTGGTTTCGCGATCCCGGCCTCTTGCATCGCTTGGCTGTATTCAAGCTCGGCGCGTCGTCACTAGCCGCTTGGTAGTGTGTGAGCCGCATTGCGCGGCTTCATGGTTGAGGTCTCATAGACCGTAGAGTGAAGCCCGAGACAGGCAAAGACCCAATTGGTTGCCCACAGCTCTCAAGCTCTCGTCTTAAACTTGCAATTAAGCTTGAGTTGATTTGTGTCTTTAAGCATGTAAATGTATAAGCAGCGCAGTTTCGTCCAATCCTCGTTTGATGACCCGGCGGGATGGATGAACGCCTTGGTGCGTTGAGGAGGTTGAATGAAAGTCGGGATGACAGGGGCCGGTGCAAAGCGGCGGCTGAGACGACGTCCTTGAGCTGATCAAACTCAAACCTCCCGCCCGGAACCAAGCCGCAGAGTGGATCCATGTTAGTGAAATCCACAGAGACCAGGCGGTCTCACTAACAACGCGCACTGACCAAGCCCCTGTCAACGCAAGCAAGTCGCTCTGGGGATGAACCGCCCTGTATCACCATTTTCTCCGTGTTTGATCTTGTTCTCGATGGTCACCTCGATGGCGCTGTTGGCCCCCAGCCATAGTCGCCCTTGGCGAAAATGATAGTCCAGACTCGGTCTTACGTAAAAGACGCTTGTGTGATTGAGACGTGAATAAGCATTTTGACACCCGTGCTAAAGCCATACGATAGATTAAAAGTCCAGGAGGGAAGTGGAACTTCATATACCTAAGGCTTCGGCCTTGATAAAGTTTAGGTCAAGAAATATGCTTGATCCATCATGGGTTGGCCATACCTTATGCCGCTGTTGTTCAGACGGAAAGATGTGTGTGGCGGTGGATCGACAGTCGTAAAGCAGCATCCTGGGAGCTCGCACCCTGATCCAATGTGACTACCACTATTTATCACTGTCGCTATTGACGCTGTCCTTGTCGATATCCTTCATGGCCATTGATGTTATTTGGTAAGTATTCGGCAGATAGTATTCAACAGAAAGCAATTGCGCCTCACGAGTTCATTAGTTGACTTATCGCATACAGAAAACAGCGGCCTGAAAACGGACGCATCCGTGACATTCTCCAGTCGCCTACTTGATTGATACCATACAGACCCAAAACCATCACCGCGAACCCAGCAGAGGCCAGCATGTTGTGTAGTCCTCTCTCTGCCCAAGAAAAACATCGTCTTAAATTTACATCATAATCTATCACAGATACTTTTCTGCAAAAGCAGTTCCGAAGCATTCTCTGATTTCCCTCAATATCGTATTGGGTTTAGACAAGCCTAGGAAAGCATCACTGAAGGCAGACCGTCCCCTAAGCGCCTTCAGATTGGTTTCCAGGCGTATTCGTGTTGGAGATGCCGTGGAAAGCATCACCGAAAGCAGAGTCATCTATTTCCGCGTTCATGTCCAAGCCATCACCCAGCGATGCTCCATAACTCGCCATTGCATCGCCGGCAGAATCGAGATCGCCGAGGGAGCTGAAGCCACCAGGGGTCTCTCCGGCAGGGGTACCGGCGGCAGAAGGAGCTTTGGGAGTCGGCTTCGGGGCCTCACTCTCAGTCGCATTGGCGTTGGCCGCGGCGGCAGGGTCCGGCGATGCACCCCCCTTAGGTACCATCACCCAGTCCCCGCTGCCAGTCCCTTGGTCAGGCGCGGTGGGTGCATCCTTTGGAGGTTCTGTGTTGCCCATTGTGACGTCCTCTCCGCCAGATGGGACAGACTGGACCTCTGACTCTTCAGGGATCGTTGTTGGCACTGGCGCCGGCGAAGGCGCGTTTGCGTTGGCCGGTGTGCCGGCGTTCGAGTTGAGCGCTGAAAGGTGAGCCTGTGGTGTGGGGAAGTTGTTGACAGGAGTAGATGTGGCAGAGAAGCCAGTGTGCATTTGATCAAGGAGACCCGCAGCAGTGCCGCCCATGTCGATGTCCGAGTCGCCGACCATAACGCCACTATGTTGAGAACCGGCCTGAGAGGGTCGCCGGGAGGCGGTACCGCTTGGCTCAGCGCCTGCCGCCGGAGCTTGTGGAGAAGCCGCAGGCGGCGGAGCTGGTGTTGGCTCTTTCACGGGCTCAGGGGCCGGCTCCTGGAAGCCGCCATCCTGGATACGATGAACGTTGTGAAGGACCTCAATATGGCGGCCAAGGTTGGCTTCGACTTGCGCCACGATGTCATCCACCTTCTTGTTGTGCTTTTGAGACCATGTGCCAGAGTTGTCGTCCGCATCTGTGGAATGGCCCTCCAGACGCCAAATCTCCGGGCCCCGCTCCTGAATGGAGTTCTTGACCTCCTTCTCTGCATCCACAAACACGGAGCTGGCCTTTAGACTAGCCAGGTTCTTTGCATGCTCTGCCTTCATCTTCTCCATTTCCGCTTTTGTCGTCTCGAGATGTTCTTGGACTCTCTTTCTGAACTCGTCTGCGAGACCAGGCTCCAACCGACCAATGTACGGCTTCTGAGGAACCTCAGTAAGTGCATTCGCGCTTTGTGCCGTGAAAATACCATCGGTCAAAGATGCGAGCTCACCCTTAAGGCCAAGTCCGAGATCAGGCGGTGCGATTTGGGCGAGACCGTAAGGGGAAGAAACGATCTCTTCCATCCACTCGTGGTTCTGCTGGTACCGCGCAAAGGAAACGTCTCTGGGAGTAAGATGGTCAAAGAGGTCCTTCTCCAATTCCTCATCGTCGTGCAGGGCTTCGGCGTGCGCCAAGGCTTGTTGCTGGGCTTGCGCCTGAGCCTGGGCCTGGGCTTGAGCCTGGGTTTGGCGGCCACGGCGACCCGAGGGGCCAGAGGGAGGGTAGGCCATCTGCTGAGGAACCCTCCGTGACGGGGCTGGAGGGTTGTACATCTGAGGTCGTCCTCCATTGCGGGGGAACTGGATACTTGGCCAGCTAGCACGGTCGGATAACATGAAGTCCTTGCGAGCAATCTGACCGCACTTCTGCAGGTGGTTGCGGGTGGCCATGATGTGCTGAGTATCTTGGGAGACGGGAATAAGGTTGACCGGCACGCGGTCAGGAGGGTCCGACGGCCCGTAGTGGACGATCCAGAGGCTGATATCGGGCTGCGGCGCGTTCATCACACCTGTCTGCGAAGGCACAAGACGGAATCTGCGGCGGGCATGCATGGCGACCGACTCGCCGGGGATGAAACCCGACTTGATGTAGTGGATCTCGAGAGACTATGTCCATTGTCAGTAATGGGACCAACGGCGTGACAAACAGGCAGCATACCAATCCATTGCCAACGTCTTGTCTGTGGTATTGCTCAGGGCCCCAGATCATGCCATCGCTGGCGAAGTTGGTTCCAAGCCTTTTGAGCGGTTGCCATGTGAGATAAATCTGGCCGTCGCGGGGTCTATCGAGGTAGGTCCAGAAGAACGGGGCCTTGTCTTTTGCGACTTGAGGGGCGGCCAAAAGCCATTTCGTAACTTGGTTCAAATCGACACGTGCCTGGTCGGCATAATGGTTCGCGGAAATCAGATGAGCATGGCTCAGCTGTCGAGACGTTAGCGATGCGTCTTCATCAAATGCGCGTCAGGGCGGCGCTGCGTACAAGCTCCTGATCAATTCCGTCACTCGGATCCTGAGCCATGATGGGTCGCGGTCGCGGATTTTGGATATGGTCGTGATTGGCCGTCCTCGATGCGCGATTCTTATTGGCGCAAAGCAATCAATCTTTCCATCAACTTGCAATCTCGTTCGTGGGAAGAGAAGTGCGCAAAGTGACGTTGATGGATGGATGCGTGCGAGATGTGGGAAGGCTGGGGTTGATGGTTGAACTGGCTTGAAGGTCGGTTCGCGTCCCCAAATTTCTCGCGACGAGGCTGAGGTGCCTGAGGTGACCCCTGTCGCGCCAAAGCCAACCAGAAAGGTCTCCGTCTTGGGTCCGTGCGCGGATAGCTTTCCTAGGTACCTAAAGGCTTATGCCTCAGCGGAGGTTCTCATGCCTTTTTCTCTTACGGAATCTTTGTCTTCGAAATTATATTTGTCAGCCGTCAACATGATACTATTGCAGGCCTCAATCGGAACCAAGTTCAGTTCAATGCAACTAAACTTGCCTCAAGTTGAAATGTAGTCAATTTCAACCTAGCTTTGAAAAACCCCCATCCTTGGTTCGCAGTGTTCGGTTGTCCAAGTCAACTGGTGGTTTTCCAATTTTCACGCCACATGTCAGTGGTTGATGGTTCTCTCTTCACGGTACTGTCTCACGCAACTGTCACTTTTATGCGATATCAAAATCAAATGGGAGGAATCATTTCATTTCGTTTCGCCTGGCACCATTATACCAGGTATCATAATAGTTTGTGCCCTTTCCTTAGTCTACGCGTAACCCATCCAAAAATCCTTTTAAGCGTTGTAAGTAGAAGCAGAGACGTTGCCTCCGCGACCTGTCCAGTTAACGTGGTGGTACTCGCCAGCCTTGTACTTCTCGTTGGCCAACTCAGGCTTGACCAGGAAGGTGTGAGCACCGAAGTAGTCACGCTGGGCCTGGAGAAGGTTGGCAGGGAGGTCCTTGGTGCGGTAGCCGTCGAACCAAGACAGGGCGGTGGAGAAGGCAGGAGTCGGGATACCGAGGAGGGCAGCCTTGGCAACGACGTCTCTCCAGCCGGGCTGGGCCTTGTGGATAGCCTTGTTGAAGAAGTCGTCGAAGAGGAGGTTCTCGAGGTCGGGGTTGCTGCGGTAAGCGTTGGTGATGTCCTTGAGGAAGACGGAGCGGATAATGCAGCCACCACGCCACATGAGGGCGATGGAGGGCTTGTTGAGCTTCCAGCCGTACTCCTTAGCGGCCTACAAAAAGCTCGTTAGCATTGCATCGTGGAAGTTTGGGAAAAAACGTCACGTACCTCCTGCATCAGCATGAAGCCCTGAGCGTAGGAAACGATCTTGGAGGCGTACAGAGCCTGCTCGAGGTCGTCGATGAACTGCTCCTTGTTGCCCTCGAACTTGTTGTTGCGGCCAACGTACTGGAGAAGACCGGAGGCCTTGGTACGCTCCTCCTTGATGGCGGACAGGCAGCGGGCAAGGACAGCCTCGGCGATAAGAGTGACGGGCATGCCAAGGTCAAGGGCGTTGACGGCAGTCCACTTGCCGGTACCCTTCTGGCCAGCCTGGTCGAGAATCTTCTCGACAAGGGGAGTGCCATCGTCGTCGTTGAAGTACATGATGTCGCGGGTAATCTCGATCAGGAAAGAGTCGAGAACACCCGTGTTCCACTTGGTGAAAACGTCACCAATCTCCTTGTTGGACATGCCGAGACCGCGCTTCATGATGTCGTAGGCCTGAGCGTGATATTAGTTGATGTCAGTTATTGGGGCCAGCATCGTCAACACATACCTCGCAGATGAGCTGCATGTCACCGTACTCAATACCGTTGTGGACCATCTTGACGTAGTGACCGGCACCCTCGTCACCAACCCAGTCGCAGCAGGCCTCGCCGTCGCTCTTGGCGGCGATGCTCTGGAAAAGCTCCTTCAGATGGGGCCAGGCCTCCTCGTTACCACCGGGCATCAGGGAAGGGCCGTAGCGGGCACCCTCCTCACCACCGGAGACACCGGAGCCAACGAAGCGAATGCCCTTGGTCTCGCAGTACTTGGTGCGGCGGTTGGTGTCGGGGAAGTGAGAGTTACCACCATCGATGATGATATCGCCCTTCTCAAGGAGGGGGAGGAGGTTCTCGATGTAGTCATCGACAGCCTTGCCAGCCTGGACGAGGAGCATCACACGGCGAGGGCTCTTAAGCTTTGAAACAAAGTCGCCTAAGTCTTTCGCGCCGACGATGGACTTGCCTTTGGCCTCGTTGGCCAGGAATCGGTCGACCTTGGACACGGTACGGTTGAAGGCGGCGATGGTGAAACCGTGCTATATAAAGGTCAGCAACTTCTGTATAACTTCAAAACGGCCGGGAAAGGCCAAATAAAGGGTGCACGAGCATCGGCTGCGTTCAGGATAATGTTGTAATTTATTTGTTAGCTTCTCAATCATTCGGGAAGGGTTTTGGAAGACTTATTTGACCCATGACGGCCAGGCCGATGAGGCCCATATCAGCGCTGCGATGTGGTTAGCTACTATTCACATCCGGATTTTGAGTATTCGGGCGCGAAGTAAAGCGGGGCGGGACCTCGGAGCTGGCACAACGCTTGCCACGATATTGGCAAGACGAGCGCTGGTTGTATGAGCATGAGGTGTTGCGAGAGAAGCTGATAGCTCACGGCCAATATGCATTGGCACCTCCCGTGAACCCGTCCAACCTCCTCAACCTCACGACAATACACACAGCTGCGCGAATTGGCCAGCATCATGATGTCGTCGTGAGGCTTCGGAGGCCGGAAGCGGGGTGGTGGGGTAATTTGCTTTGGAGCGACGGGGGAGGGGAATGAAGCAGATGATACTTACACTGGTCCAGACATGATGGCGGTTGGTCGGTATGAAAATGTAGGGGTGTTTTGATGGAGGAGAGGTTCAAACGCGCGATTCCACGAAGACTGCGGGAGCGTCGAGTTATTTATCTCAAGGGGAATGTGTCAAGAGGACAAGAAGCTGGAGCTTTCGTCAACCCGGACGAAGTTTGTAGGGGGAGGGTCGACGGAGGGGTAGGAGGGGACAATGGGAGGGGGGTGGTTTGCATTGGGGCAGGGGCCCCCCCATGACAACCTGCACACTCCCACTCTTAGCTTCCAAGTACTCCCACGCAGTAGGAGGCACAGGGCGTACATGGTGCGGTACCTGGTGCTTCATCGCCGCCATCGCTGCTGTGGGAAACGCCCACGGCTGACTTTCGTCTTTTTGCGTGAGGGAAAGCCAAAGACTGGGCAGAAAAGCGGGACGCCGGTTGGAGCGATTGGCTTTGTTGACGGAGCTTACTCATGGGCAACATGTACTGGCCATGTATCTTTGGCATTTCCCACCAGCTCTTCCAGCGCTTCCGTCCACGCAATGAGAGAGAGATACAGAGAGACCAGAGACCGAGAGACAGAGGCAGAAAGAAGAGGGACGGCATCGTCACCACCAGCCAAGGTGCTCCATCAAGGCCCCTTGTGCTGCCTCCTCCAATTGGGTGGTTTGTCATGGAGGGGCACTTATGACGATGTTCTTCTGCTACCTCATCTTTCTCGCTCTTGTCAGCAGCCCGGCTCCCCCGTCTGGCATCTTTGCCTAAACACATTTTGCAGCTTGCCTGTATGTATTGCCGTTTTGCAGGGAACACAGACCTGCAACATGATGATTGACAAACAAAACGAATAGCATCAAGCAGCATCATGTCCTCTGACTAGAGAGCGCCGTGAGCAGGTACCAACTTGGACCCGTCGCTTTGCTCATCAGCACGCTGCGACGCCGGTGTACACAGCTACCGCATTGTGGCCGTCAGCCGGCCCGCGCGGCGGATGGCGGCCCAGCAACGACCATCATGCCTGCTCCACGCCGGTGGTGTTTTAGTCAAGCAGAGGCGCGCCAGCCTTGACGAAAGACGGTCCTGACTCCTTGCAAAAAGGCGCTTCTGGATCCGTCCTGTTGTGGTCCGATTCGGCGATAGTCACCCTTTCCCATTGGCCGCCGCGAGTTTCTGCCTCACACTCTGCGTGTTCCAGGAAGAGACGAGGTGCGACTCCGGTATCCAAACCTGATGCGTCAGACCCTGACGTTTCGCAACCCACGGCCGCGGAGGAATCACTCTGCGCTCGGTCTAACTTCACGCGGGGGGCTCCTGCTAATCTGTCCCTGTCCACGCCCACGTCCACTGCCCACGATACCTTATTTGCGCAAGGTTGGGCAACGCAAGAGAGACAGTGGGCTGGCGGCATATATTATCACCCTCCCAACGCAACGGAGCTCCGGTGCTCGCTCGCTCGTTCGCTTCGCCCGCTCTTGGACCGTTCATCGACAGTCAGGGGGGACGCCGACGAAAGGCGACCGCGAGAAACAAGAGACACGGTGCAGTCGAGCTATCACTCGAGCAGCCGCCCTGCACAAACCAGCATGTGCCTCATGCCCCGGACTGCACTTGAGGAAATTCCGTTTCTTCAGCATGGGAAAACACCCCCTCCCATGCTCCGGGCCGTTCCAGCATAGCAGAGCACAGCATGGCTTCCAGAAACTCCGGACATGGACCCTTGAAAGATGGGAGGAAGGGCGGCGTCGCGTCGCTGCCTTTGATCACAATGCGAGCTCTCGGCGTGATGCCGTCTGGCCGTTAGTCTTCGGAGGGAAGGCCGCAAAAAAAACAAAAAAACGCAGCCTTGCCAGTGACCACTCAAACCCAACCTCAACGCATCTGCTGTCTTGTCCTCGCTTGAAGAAGGCAGCGATGCCGCATCCGCGTCTGCATGCGCCTCGCAGCTGGCATCCCTGGCTGTTACTATCCCTGGAAAGACTCGCCAGCAGACAGCGGGACTCGCGCAGAATACGCGACAAATCACGATGCGCTTCAATGGTGTGTAGTCTCCAGGCAAAAGTCGGTCCCAACCAAACCGAAGCTGGCCGTAGCCAGAAAAGCCCGCTCCATTTTCCTCCAGTTGGACTGCTTGGCCGGAGCAGCGAATTCAATCTATTGGGTTCGTTGGGGTGCCCCACGCGTTTTGCTTGCTCAGCCGGAGGGGGACAGAAAATATCGCACCTCCATCTCCCAAGGTACCTCAAGGTGTGGATGGAGGCGCAATCGACGGTAAATCCGTCCATGCTGATGCCACCACACTTCGGCCTCGGGCCTGGCTCAGTGGTGCTCACAAATCTGGGCCGTGACAAAGGAAACGAGGGGCAACCTTTAGGTGGGGGTTAAACACCTAACACCGTATCGCCGCCTTCGGGCCTTGGATCGGTCGCACTTGCACGGGTCGGAGACGTCGGTTGACAACTCCGCTGGAGCTCCGCTAGGAATCCACGCGCATTATTGATTGGCATGGACCTGACCGTGGCAGTCGCAGCGGCCTCAAACGGGCCCTCTCCGGACGCCATGATGTCAATTCCCCATGTAAGGAGGGACGTGGAAGAGACACAGAATAATTGCACTAACAATTATCCGCCATGTCCGTCTGATATTTCTCGACGGATAAAATGCGTCTGATGCAGGAACGGGTGGTAAGGAACTCGGGCGGCCGAGGAACCCAGCCGAGCGGAACGATACCACATGGGAGAAATGGCTCAAGACGGAAATTCCGTCCGCTTGTTTTCCGCTTGATTCTGGCGACCTGCTGGGCCTTGGCGGATGGAACTGCACGGAGTGACCTCGGTATTTGCTGGCGATTGAATTATGTAAGCCCGTGATCGACGGCAGTTGCGGACCCACCATCCGAAGAGGGGCGTGGAACACTGAAAGCACCGACCGGCTCCGCTGACATGTTCCAGCCACAGTGATACACGTGACCATAGAAAGCTTGTTCTCAGCCACACATTCCAAGGCTTTCGCCGAGGCTGCGACGCCAATATCATCACATCCTGCCCGTACATCACCAACAACACCCAGATCCTTTGCCATTTGCGACAACACCAGACGCCACACGTCGGCTGCAGCAAAGACACAAAGCTTAAGGGAAATCTCTTTGAGCAGGAAATACCCAGGCTCAGAGGTACGTTCAACACACACAAACAACACCGCGCAAAGTCTTGTTCTTTGCGAAGGAGCCCAAACCAAAAAAATCCTCCTCCACATTATCCGCAGTCATTCATCATGGCCTACCCGCCGCCTCCAGGTATCTCCAGCGGCGCCTCCAGCAACCCATCCCACCCGTCTCTGCCCGCGCGGCCTCCCCCCTCAAAGTCGTCCGGCGGCTTCAAGTCCGCCTTCAAGCCCGCCTTCGGAGCGGCGTCCACCGCGTCACCCTCCTCCTACTCGAGCGCACCGAGCTACGCCAGCGCACCCGCGGCCAGCAACTATGGCCCCTCATACCCGTCATACCCCCAACAACATGCCTCGCCCTCCGTGGGCGCCGGCCCCTACCAGGCACCGCCCTCGTACCACCAATACCCGCAAGCCGGCGGCGCCCCCGGCGGCTACGGCCAGACGAGCAGCTACACCACTCCCCCCTCGACCGCGTCTTACTCCGCCGCGCCGCAGATCCGCAACCCCTTCCCCGTCCCCGGCGCCGCCCCCGCCGCGGGCGGAGCAGGCGCCTCCGACTACGACCCGGACATGGCGATGCAAATAGCCCAGTGGCAGAGCGCCTACACCTCCAAAGACGCCTCGGCATCAGCCTCCGCCACCGCCTCCGGCGCAGCGGGCCGCGGCACCCCCAACGTCTTCGGCAGCACCGGCCCCAACGCCACCGACATCCCCGACCCGGCAGCCGCCGCCGCCGCCGCTAACGCGCCCCCGGAGCGCAAGAAGACGGTCGTCCGCGAGGGCGGCGGCAAGAAGTGGTCCGACGACACCCTCGCCGAGTGGGACCCGAGCCACCTGCGCCTCTTCGTCGGCAACCTCGCCGGCGAGGTGACGGACGACTCGCTGCTCAAGGCCTTTTCGCGGTGGAAATCCGTGCAGAAGTCGCGCGTCATCCGCGACAAGCGCACCGCCAAGTCCAAGGGCTACGGCTTCGTCTCCTTCAGCGACGCCGACGACTTCTTCCAGGCCGCCAAGGAGATGAACGGAAAATACATCCAGAGCCACCCCGTCGTCGTCCGCAAGGCCAACACCGAGATCAAAATCACGAATGTCAAGGAGAAGGACCACCACAACCACCGCAACAAGAAGAACAAGAAGCACTCTGGCCACGGCGGCGGCGGTGGTGGGAATAAGCACGAGGGCGGCGGCGGGTATGAACCCCACCTCGGCCCGGTACATCACCACGGCGTCACGAAGCCCGGCCAGAAGACCAAGAACGGTCTCAAGCTCCTCGGTTAAGGTTCTTCGTTGGCCTAGTTGCACGCTTGCTTCGCGGTGGCTCCTATGACGCCCAGGCAGTCGCATCCCCTACATGATTTTGAGCATTCGAAAGCGGCGTTTGGAGTTGGAGGCAGAAAGCATACCCATGTAATAAACCGTACAATGCATTACAAAACATAGAAACGAATTCACTCATGAAAACCTTTTTGGTCATGACATATTCTTGATTCTCTGCGTGTCTAACCTCTTGGCCATTACACTAATGATGGGGGACTCAAACCCGGCAGTCTGACATGTCCCCCCTTGATTTGCTTCCCGTCTTCCGTCTACTGTCGCCAGTAGGGTATATCCATCTCAATATGCAAGCTTCTCATCCTCTGTGGCCCTCTTGAAACCCTTGGGTCTCATAAGCCACGACCCGTTTTAGACTCTTTCAAAGATCTCGGTACAGGTTGTCTCTGCCCGGATAAGTCTGCAAAAACAAACTCCTTGCCTTCCCTGTCTGCCAACCGGCCAGATATGCTTGCTTCCAAATGTACAGTTTTGTTTTGTTTTCTTGACCCAAAATACGACAAAAGAGATAGAAAGCCACGCGTCTAATTGTCGCGGTGGGCCTGAGCCGTCCTCGACTCCTGCGCCGTGTGGCTCGGGTTCGGCATGATGTCGCCATCCGCCGTCACGAGGTTGTCCTCGTAGTCGGTGCTGTTGCGCAGCAGACCCGTCTCCTCACCGCCATCGTCGTTATCGCTGCCGCTGGAGCCAGAAGACTCGGCAGCCTCCATGTGGCCGCGCTGGACTTCCTTCTGGGCGTCCTCGCGCATCTTCACGATCTTCATGTAGTTGTACGCCACAATGGCGCCAATGGTGGTGATGAGACCGACAAAGTTGACGGGGGTCAGGCGGTCGTGGAACACAATGGCTGAGGCGGAGATGGTGACGACCTCTTTGAAGATGCCCGCAATCGAAAGGGTGACGACGGAGGTACGCTGCAGCAGAGCGAACTCGGAGGCAGTCATCAGGAACGCGATGCAGCCGGGGAACAGCAGGAACAGAGGGGTCATGAGGAGACCCCATTCCTCCACGAGCACCCCGAGACCCTTGATGAGAGCGGGGAAGCCCTCGAGAGGGATGGCGATGACGATCAGGGTAAGGAACATGACCGGCGCCAAGAAGAAGATGCTAGAAAAGGGATTCGAAGTCGCAGGGTTACGTAGAAGCAGAATTTGGGTCAAACCCCAGCGGAAACCGGAGAAGAAGGCCGCGGAGATGACGAGGATAAAGCCGGCCAGGTTGAACTCGACCTCTCCGGAGACCATGAGCACCACACCGGCCGTCATGGTCGCAATAATGGCAACGAGACGCCACGTCGGCTTCTCGAGTCTGAACAAAAAGGCGAAAATCAAGACGAAGGCTAGGGAAGATGATTTACACATGGCTGGACTTGGTTAGCAATTCAATATCGAATATCGGCCAGGATCAAGGACGTACTGTAGAACGTAAGAGTAATAAACTTGAGGGAAGTGTTTCCGAGGCCAATATCGAGGCCCGTCGCGGCACCGCATGGGCCAATTCGCGTCAGATAGAACATCTTCGTCATCAGCGGCCGTTCTGGCTCGGACTCGTGCCGTGAACGACCCAGGTCGGAGTGGCGCTGCGCATTCGACGGGCGCAGGGAGGGGATCAAAAACAATATCAAAGAGGCGAGGGCGAATTGTACCAGCATGTGGCATGCAGTCGTAAACATGGGGAAGGAAAAGTTGAGGTGGTCCTTGTCGAACATCCATTTGTTGTACTAGGGGAATCGATTGTCAGCTCGAGGTGACGCTGACGGTCTGGAAGGGGGATATTGTTGCTTACCAGTGAGATGCTGAGAGAAAACAGGTACCACAGCAGGATTAACACGATATTGATCATTGACCTCCTGATGACATTTTGGTCTGCTTCCTTCTTCTCTTCGGCTGTGACGCCTCCCCCTGGCGCTATTCTCTGGTCTAACCTCCTGTTGTTCCGCTTCTTGTGCTTCTTTCTCCTCTTGTCCTTCTTCGTCAAGCCGGTCTCCTCATCGTCGTGGAGGTCCTCATCGGAAAAGCTATCGTTGTCGATGTCTTTGGAGGCAGACGGCAATGAGCCCATGTCCTCTTCCGAGATCTTGGGCTCTTCGAGCAGGTTTCCGCTGTGGCCTCGTGAAGGGGTTCGGTGGTGGTTGCTGGAGCCGGCGCTCTGCATAAGACTGCTCCTGCGCCGGCGATGGCCGGTCTCTTTCAACGGCTCCATCTCTATGTCGTTGCTGTCGTCGGCGACAGGGGCGACGGGCGAGTGTTGCTGACGGGAAGGAGACGGGTTAAGTGAAGATGAGTAGGAGGAGCCCAGGCGCGGAGAAGCGTGGGCAGGATCGGCGTGTTGGTCTCGTGGCCGGGGGTCATCCACGGAAGAGTCGCTGGTCGCGTGTCCAGGTGAAGGAGACTTGGGTGGTGGGAGGAGCAAGGGCGACGGGCTCAGGAGACGACGGTTCTGGTGGTGGAGATGTGTGTCCGTATCGTGGGATGACGAGTTGGCGTCGTCGTCGAGGTCAATGGGGTCGGGAGAAGATGATATGGCACTGGGAGCAGAAGAGCGACTGGGGTCGGGAGGCAGCACATGCACTAGGGATGAGGAATCTGATGAGGAGGTGGACATGATTAAATCTGGTTTCCACCGGGCGGTTCACGGCTGGGGCTGGAGGATAGGTCCCGGTGCAGGTGCATTTGCCATTCGGCAAGGTAGGTAAAGCGTGAGGTAAGGTACGGTACGGTAAGGCATGCGGTACGGTACTTCGTACAACGAACAAGCCAACGAACGGGGTGTGTGAATGAAATGGATTGGATGGGTCGGGGGGGTCTGGGTCTGGGTCTAGTTCTGGAGACTGGTCTGGCTGGATCTGGGACTAGTTTGCTTGGTCTTTTGGGTTCGGGGTCGGGACGAGGAGCTGGGCGCGGTCATTTGCAGCTCTGGCTGGTTGAGGAGCTGGGCTTGCTGCCGCTCGGTGCTTGGATTTTTGCTATGGTCTGCTGTGCTAACTGCTTAGTAGAAGGGGGAGGCAGGAAGTGGCAGACAGACTTCCACCGTCGCGAGACACTGGAGAGGCGCGGAGATGGTCACGGCAGTGCGGATCATTTCTGGACCCCCAGTGTCGCGCCCACACCAGCCGATGAGTGTGAGGTGGGCGGCCACCGAGGAGTGTGGGCTGGGCTGGCACGCTGGGGAGGGGTTTTTTCAGCGTGCCTCTGCCCTGTAGGCAAGCGCAATGTACGCTATGCAGGCTTACCGCCAGTTACCGGCCAATCACAGGCAGTCGTCGCGGTGTCTCGCTGATGAGATGTGGGCCCAATCTTGGCGCGCCTCACGGTGGAGACGGCTCGTGGATTTGCTGCTGCAGGACTGGAGCGGTCAGGGTCGCCTGCTCAGGGATTCCTTCCCCTCGGCTCCCTGTGACATGCCAGCTCACAGTGATGAGCACCACTGATTGCCCTTTGTTCCAAGAGAGAGAGGCGAACCCCATGAGAAATGCAACCAGCATAATGCACCGGACCCCGACTGGACTGGCAACACCTGTGCTGCGGTGCGATCAGGTACCGTTCGCCGTTGCTTACCTTACCTACCTGCGTTCCGCGGGCCTTCCGGGTCCTCCTGGCAAACTGGAAGCGGTCCATAGTGTCGACAACTTGTTCTCCCCCGCTGTTAGTGCATCTTGCATCCATCCGCATCCCACCTCGGGAGCTGAGGATCATGGGCCATCGTGGAACTTGGAAGCCCAGAGAGAAGGAAATACTGGGTCGTTCTTGTCTGGCTTGTTGGTCATGGACACATTGCTACCTGACCGCAACCTAACGGCAACAAACCAACGCATTGCCCGCATTATCACAACAACACGCCGTCTGCTTTGAGTCATCAATCTGGGCCCCGTTCGACGGCTCATCGTCCCCGCCGTGTGCCAATGGCCGACTGCCTGACTGATTTTCACAATTCATTCAACGACCTACCTTATTTCCCCTGAGTTCTGGCCTGACCTGACTCCTGAGCCTGCTCTCCTGAGGCTGGGTAATGGTATCCGTACCTGAAAGGGGATTTAAGATTGCCTGACTTTATGGTGCCTTTAGGCGAGGTGAGCTACAGCATGCCAACCTAAAGACTAAGGCACACTTTAACAGCTAGCTCCCCTAATCCTATTTCTCCCATGCCTTTTCGACGCATGACACCGGGAGGCGGGCAGGCTGGCAACCGGCAGGGAAGCGTCGTCCGAAGAATTGCAGAAAAGTGTCCTCCCGAGTTTCACACGCCTTTACTCGATTTAAGCTTGGTCCAGCCGTCTCTCACGCTCAGAGTCACAGGTAGGTTCTTCAGTTGGCTGACTGGCTGGGCCACACCGCAGCCGCATCCGAGTGAACCAGACCGCAACACCAAGACCAACACCACACACACATGCTTCTACCGCAGCCGTGGGAGGTGTCCTTGCAGTCGGTTAAGGTTCACGTAGCCATGTGGTCGCTCGTGCAAGTAGAAAGTGCTCGGGTGACCAGACCCCACTCGCACTCGCACACACCACTGCTACCATGCATCCAGCACCGTTCTGCTCGCCGTGCGGTGTCTACCTCGCCTGTCCGTCCATCGTCTTCCCTCCTCGGACCAATCTGCCGCCCAGAAATCAAGACTTGCCTACCGAGCCGGTTTCTCGGACAGTGCCGCGACCCGCTGCTCCCGAGGAGCATCCGAAATGTCAAGTCGAACTTGTCGACATGTTTGGCAAAAGTTTAAAATCAATAATTCCAAGTTCATATTGAATTGTCCTGCTGATTAACAAACGATCTGCACACACTCTAAACAACCGTTGCATTGTCGTTGTTTCTGGAGCCCCGTTTCTTCCGAGACTTCCAAGCACAATAACAGGCTTTTGCTATCAGCCATCCAACAGATCTTGCCTCGGGTCGTTTCGTTTGCTTTTCGAATAGACGAAGTTGTTTCTCAGCTTGGCCGTGTTGTCCCGCCTTTTCACATGGAGGTCTAGACCGAGCCACAATCCTATGCCTACTTACACAGACCCCGGGGGCGGGG